>NW_024429209.1:10608249-11208249 GCF_017639785.1 Mesocricetus auratus
CTGCTTTTTCTTAAGATTCCCAACCCTGACACTATTCAAATTCAACCTTTTCAATAAAAAAGATATCATTCTGCATCATTATCTCCTGAAGTCTCTTGCTTCTGGGGCATAGGAGCTGGTTGGATTCTTGGAATTAACAGTTCCACAATTAAAGGAAGTGTCGGTATGGTGAATTCTATGCAAAGACACGTTTCCTAAGCTCTGGATAGAGACGCATTATTCAGTAGCAGGCACTATGACTGCCAATCACTTCAACTAACCCTAATCCCTGCCTGACCATCTTCTTAGTGGGGCTTCAAACTGGCAAGCTAGGCCATGTCAGAGAAGTCATGTTCCAATACGCCACTGCAAAGCCCTCATCAGGTGTCCCCAGGTTCACCAGTGTGATGTGTTTCAAGTATCTTGCTTATTGAATGGCTTCTTTTTAAGATTCCGTGTCCCCAGTGATTGGAGAGATGGTCAACACTTGGGATCACTGGTTGCTTTTCCAGAGGACGTGGGTTCTTTTCCCATGCCAGCTCACAACTGTCTCTAACTCCAGTTTCAAAGGATCCAACACCCTCAAACAGACTTACATGCAAGCAAAACACCAATGTACATAATATAAAAATAAATAAATAATTTTAAAAATAAAAAAGAAAAGATTCAACGTCATTAAGTGTGATACATGAAGTGTCTACCACTTATACAAGCATGTATTAAACAATGCCATCTGTGGACAGACACACCAAAGGACCAACTACAATAGCTAGGGAGGGTGTCTCCAAGTACAAATCTTGATGTTCATATACCTTTCTTCGAGTATTTAATGAAGACTCCAGGGCCTAAATCCCCCAAGAGCAGAAATAAATATGGAAAGAAAACACATCATAGGCACTGCAAGAAGAAAGGCTATCATACTTCTGTGATCCACAAGCAAGGATTTGAGCCAACAGAGTCACATAGTTGTGGTGATCTGAATGAGAATGACACACATAGGCTCCTAAATTTGCCTGCCTTGTTCCCAGTTGATAACCTGGTTCAGCTGGATTAGGAGGTGTGGCCTTGTTGGAGGAGATGTGGCTTTGTTGGAAGAGATATGGCTTTGTTGGAGGAGGTGTGGCCTTTCTGGAAGAGTTATGGCCTTGTTGAAAGTGGTGTGGTCTTGTTGGAGAAGGTATTGTAGATGGGGATGGGTTTACAGTTTCAAAAGTCCATGCCAGACCTTCTCTCTCTGTCTCTCAGGATGTACATCTCTCATCTACTGCTCCAACACAATGCCTGCCTGCTTTCCACTGTGATGACCATGGACTAAACCTCTGATACTATAAACAAGCCCCCAGTTAAAGACTTTCTTTTTTAAGTGTTGCCATGGTCATGGTGTCTCCTCATAGCCATAGAACAGGGACCAAGACACTACTGCTGGAAATACTTGATGCCAGAGGAAAAAGGAATCATGACTCCGAATGTGAGAAAATATGAAAACCTTGTCCTTGTCAAAATGGCTGGCAGGAATATGCTCAGAATCCAGAGACAGTGATCACTTAGATTCTAGAAGCTATGGCCAAACATTAGGTTACAAACATTAGGTTATCCTTACTACAGGCTCAGATGAGTTAGATACTGTATCTCTGTCTCTAGTGAATATAGGCATGATAAAGCAAGAAAATTTATTGAAACTTTAAATTCAGAAGATAATTGGCCCTTCTCAATTCTGGATATTCTTGGAATGCATGTCCATAGTCCATTATAATTTTCCCCATTGGAATGAACACATCTCTTAAATCATTCACTTAACAATATGCTCATAATATATTAACTTTCTGATAACACAGTACACATACAAAAGATTTTTGGCCCATATTGACTATGTCATGACTAACATATCTTACCTTCAACAAAAGAATTGAGCCAGGCATGATGATATTTGCTTATAATCCAAATGCAGGAGGATGAGGAGTGGAAAGTTACCTTGGAACTCACTTTTATAACACACAGCTAAGCAGAATCCATCAAGGCTGGAGTGACCTGAGGACAACTATGCTAGGCAATGATGGGACCTGGATCAAGGGACTTCTCCCAGAGAAGGACTCTATCAAGCTGAAGGACGAGATCTACTGAATGGGCCACATTCAGGACTAGGGAAGCAACATGGCAGAAAGAAGACAATGTCACATGTCTGTTCCTTCACATATTTTATACAACTTTTGGTGTTTTTCTGCTTAAACATCTCCTGAAGCACTGAAGACTAGTTATGGTGCCTTTTGTGTAATTGAAGATCAGTGGTAATGGAGGTGAATAATTACACAACATATGGTCGTCTCCCCCACCCCCAGATTATTTTAAAAACCTGTACTGCAGAGGAACCTATATAGAAACTCACACACTCCTCATGATCTAAAAACAGAGATGCCAAAAGTACAAATTACCCAACAGTGAAAACACAAAAGACACCCAACTGAGAATAACAATTCTCCTGCCCTGTAGGCACTCCAATAAGAGTTCAAAAAAATTGCAAATATAAGATCAAGAAAACTGATTTGAATGAATAATACATTCACTGACCAAGTAAAGGCCAAGTCCATTAACAACATAAGATTTAAGCAAAGTTATGAGAATTCTCTTGACCCATCCTGAGACTGATACTCAATATCCACACAATAAAAATGCTGTTACAAACACCAGAGAGATGACAATGACTACCTGGTGAGGTGATCACCTGTGAAAGGAAGAGGAAGCTAATTGGCTCATAGTCATGTCATGAATTCCTGCCCTTAGTGTTTTTAATGGTCTCTATTTGCATCTGCTTACTAGTTAAAACTTTCTTTGTATGTTGTGGTGGCTTGAAAGAAAATGAGCCCCAAGGGAGTAACACTGTTAGGAGGTGTGAACTTCTTGTAGGACATATGTCTCAGTGGAGGCAAGTTTTGGGGTCTCATATATACATAAACCACTCCAAGTGAGACCGATCACTACCTGTTGTCTGAAGATATAGAATCCTCAGATACCTATCCAGTACCAAGTCTGCCTGCACACTGCCTTGTCCTGCCATGATGATAATGGACTGAACTGCTGAAACTGTGAGTCACTCCAGTTAAATGCTTTGCTTTATAAGAGTTGGCTGTGGTCATGGTGTCTCTTCACAGCAATAGAAACCCTAATTAAGACATATGTGTATCATCTAAATAAACATTCTTACAAATTGGTGGTGCAATTTGTTTATTACTTACACTATGAGTTAGTAAAGCTCAATTTCTTATTTAGATTGCTATAAAGTATAATGGTAGGGAGTGGAGGAAGCCTGAGTGAGTAAAGCCCTGAGTGAATGTGTATTGTTGACATGGGACAGCCATGCCAAGGACTCCAATGGCCTCAGCCCCATGAGACCAGCAAGTCCATCCACAGATGAAGCTCAGAGGGATGGCAAAGCTTTCCAAAGTACTATGGCTTGACCAGTGTGCACAGAAACTAGCAACTGCAGCTTCCTCCTCCTAGGTATTTATAGCCTGAGACTGCTCACTCAAAGAGACCTTTTTTCCAGATAAGCTAGCCCCTCTGCATTTTGTTGAGTTAGGCACCAGATTTAGGCTCTTTATAGGAACAATAAATATTCTTAACCACCACACATCTTTCTAGCCCTGTTTTCTTATATGAAGTCATTTCTTAAGGCGGGAAAGATTACTCAGTGGATAAGAGTATTTACTGTTCTTGGGAAGGCTGAGACTGGTTCACAGCACCTATAGTGGATAACTCACAACTCTCTGTACCTCGAGGTGTAGGGGGTCAATGACTTCCAGGATCCAGAGCCACAAGACACTCTCAGGTGCCCAAGACACATGCAAGAACACATACAGACATAGAAGATAAAATTTTTAAATAAAAGTAAGAAAGGAAAGAAAACAGTAGAGGAGAAATGTTATAAAAGGGAAAAGCAAGGGCAAGAGATGTAAAAGCAACAATACAAGATATAAGTGTGAGAAAGGAATTTTTGAATAGGACTCCATTTGTCAAGGAATTAAGGCCAGCAATCAACAACTGGAAACTCACAAAACTAAAAAACTAAGGAAGCAATCAAATGAAGAAGAATTCCACAGGATGGGAGAGAATCTTTGCCAGCTATTCCTCTGCCAGAGGAGTAATATCCAGAATATACAAATATCTTAAACTATAAAGAACTAAGTAGAAAAATGACCCAATTTGAAAATGAGATGGATAGAAATATAAAATATAAGGAATGGGTCTTGGACCCACCTGCACCCACTGGGAGAGGTTAGTACCGGGCCTTCTCCTGCACACTTCCCACCCCTCCTTGGAGTTCCCTGACCCAGAGACTTCATGTAGCCTCTTTCCACCCACCAAATCCCCTACAGACCTGGGGGCAAACAAAAACATCCAGTGTCTGCCACCAATGTAGTCTTGGACCTGCCTGCACTCATCAGGAGAGTGTCTGCCTCCATTGGAGTCTTGGACATACCTGCACCCACAGGGAAGAGGATCTAGGGATAGACAAAACCAAATAGAATCTATTGCCATCAGAGCCTTGGAGCCATACACACTAGGAGAAGGAGAGACACTACTTGCACCCACTGAGAGAAGGGATGGGAAGACCACAGTATAAGAACACATTCTACAACAGAAAGACTAGCATGACACCACCAGAGTCTAGGGATTCTAGACCAAGAATGCCTGAACATCCTAACACAGATGAAGCAGAAGAGAATGACCTTAAAAACAACTTTATGAAGATGATAGAGGCCCTCAAAGAGGAAATGAGAAAATTCCTTAAAGAAATGGAAGAAAAAGCAAACAAAAAATGCAAGAAATGGAGGAAAATACAAATCAAAACATGCAAGAAATAAACAAATGTCTTAAAGAAAGCCAGGAAAAAACAAGTAAACTGGTGAAGGAAACAATTCAAACAGTTCAAGACTTGAAAGCTGAAAGAGATAATAAAGAAAACACAGACTGAGGGACTGTTGGAAATAGAAAATCTGAGTAAATGATCAGGAGCTATAGATGCAAGAATAACCACCAGAATACAAAAGACAGAAGAGAGAATCTCAGGTGTTGAAGATACACTAGGAAAAATAGATTCATTGACCAAAGAAAATCTTAAGTTCAGCAAATCCCTAACACAAAATATCCAGGAAATACAGCACACTGTGAAAAGACCAAACCTAAGAATAATAGGTATAGAAGAAGGGGAAAAAACCTGCTCAAAGGTGCAGAAAACATATTCAACAAAATCATAGAAGAAAACTTTCCCAACCTAAAGAAAGACATGCCAATGAAGGTACAAGAAGCATACAGAACACCAAATAGACTAGACTACAAAAAGAAGTCCCTTCACCACATAATAATCAAAACACCAAACATACAGAATAAGGAAACAATATTAAGACCATTAAAAGAAAAAGACCATGTAACATATATAGGCAAACCTATCATAATTACACCTACTTCCTAATGGAAACTCTGAAGCCAGAAGGTCCTGGATAAGTGTTTTACAAACACTAAGAGACCATGGATCCAAGTCCAGACTACTATACCCAGAAAAGCTTTCAGTTACTATAGATTTAAACAATACATATCTGTAAAGGAGAAGCTTTTTCCTTGTGAGGAGCCGTCCCGCCAGCCTGGTTCTAGAGCCGCATCAGCCCCAAATAAACACACAGGAGGCTATATTAATTATAAAGCTGTTGGCCTTGCTTGTTTCTTACTGGCTAGCTCTGACTTAAGTAATTACCCCATAATTGTTAATCTAAGTATGTCTCTTACCGGAGAAGTTTCCGGGCTTCCTACCCCATGGCGGTTACATGTTGACTCTCCTGTGTTTCTCCTTCCCAGAAGCCTCCTGGACTCCTAGTCCCACCTATCTAGATTCCTATTGGCTCAACAGTGCTTTATTGACAAAAGACTTCCCCAACATCTCCTCTTTTCTGTTTACACAAAAAGAAAGGTCTTAACTTTAACATAGTCAAATTGTATATGACAGAACAGTTATCAAGTAAGAACATAGTTACAATATTTTAGCAATATTTAAAGAAAATATCATCCATCCCATTCTTGTGAGTCTAAAGTTCTATATGTAGCTTATCTTTTATCGTAACTAAGGAAAACTATAATTATAACTATCTGTCTTCAACTCTATCAAAGACCTCAGAAGGATAATATGTAAACACTAGGATTGACAGAGACATCTCGCTTCCTGGACAGTCACCTGGAGTTCCTCCGTAACGTTGGGGCATCCATCTTCAGCCCATAAGGCCACAATGTGTCTGGAAGACTTCTCAGCAAAGCAGGAAATTTCAAACTGTCCATCTGCATTGGCAGTCTGTCAGTCATTTTTCTGTGTCCTGCAGAAAGTCTCGTAGACTCTTACATGAATCAGGAACCCTGTAAGACTGAGTTCAGCAGTCACTTTCCTGTGGGTCCTGCATGTCCCATTTATGCAGCAACAGCCAAACAGTCTAGGTGAGAGCAGTTTCTTTCCCAAATGGCTAATCTTTCCATGTTAAAGCAAACTCCATAACAAGTTTCTTCGATGCCCATCTTCCTCTCAGATGTAATTGGTGCTGCCAGGAGCAGACATTTCTCATTGTCAAGAAAAACCCTAAACCATTTTAAATGCCATTTTCTGAAGGTCTTTGAAAGGTTTGAAGACTGCCTATCTATCTCAAATATATTTCTGTATATCTAGAAAACCTAACTTACCTAACTATGAGTTCTATTATAAGTAACTATCTATAGTCTGTATTCAATTATGCATTACATTTTAAAAGATCAGTATAAGCACAATTCTTAATCAAGAGGAGAAATATACACATCACAAAATTGACCTTGAATTTGTATCAATAAATGAAAAACAATACCCATACCATAATTCCCCTTTTTACGATTAAAAAGAGCTTGATTGTGATCATTAACCAATTATAAACAATCCCATTTAAATGAAAACAAAGGTTTATAAACAAGATGGGAATTAGGACGTCGCTCATTCCAAACTGCTTCGTGCTGGAATGGGGTGCTATTCATACCATGGGGATCATGACAAAACTCAGAAACCTGTATAAGTCCTTATTTTCGTGGTCTGTAAAACTCCATCATCTTAGCTGTTTCAGTTGTTGGAACACCTGGTCCACTGCTTCCGGGTGTCTTGGTTCATCAAACCACAGAAGCCTGGAAGGAATCCTCAGCTTTTCATTTTCTGTAGAAACATAAGTAAAATCTCCTTTCCCAAGTAACATATCATTATACTTAAATTTTGAAGTTAAGGCATTTTTAAAAGATAGAAGTTGGATTAATTTAGCAGCATTTATAATCAAGTATACTTTAGCAGCTGTTCCTTCCTGAGCAATGAAAAACTGAAAAACACAATAGCGTACAGTGTCCAGACTCTCTGTGTATTTTTCAACTTTACATGGCTTATTTATTTATCTATTATTACTTTATTTATTTTATTTTTTCTGAGAAAGGGTTTCTCTTTTGGAAATCTGCCTGCCTCTGCTTCTGGAGTAAATCCTACCGGCGTGTGCCACCACAATGCTGGCTTTTCTATTTATTTACCACTTTGTTGTTTTATTTTCTCTCTCAGTCTCACGTATATTTTTAAACACACTGTAAACCTTTAGAGATTTTCTTCATCCAAGTCTGACTTTACTGTAAATCTTTATGTTTTTCTGGCCACGTGTTTTATTTGTAAAACCGTGGATGTTTTAAACTGCCGTTTCCAAGGTGGCGGGCGTAAGCATGATTCCAGCTTACCACCTCAGTCCATGCTGACATCCAGCAAAAGCTGCCACTTCCAACTGTACGTACACACCTTTTAATCGTTAGCAGAGTCTCTTAAAACAACCTTGCTGTTTTTTTTTCTTTTTATGCCGAGTCAGGAAGACTCCGGTAATCGAGCCACATGAATCTCAGCTTGTCGATAGCAAAACAGAGTTCACCTGAGAAAAATGCTGCTACCAAAATTCTGTGCTTCTCTCTGTTCTTCTGTTTCTAAAATTCCATTAAAGCTTTTGTTGTTTTGCGTGGAAATTCAATCCCGCTCCTAACAACCATTTGTAAAGGAGAAGCTTTTTCCTTGTGAGGAGCCGTCCTGCCAGCCTGGTTCTAGAGCCGCATCAGCCCCAAATAAACACACAGGAGGCTATATTAATTATAAAGCTGTTGGCCTTGCTTGTTTCTTACTGGCTAGCTCTGACTTAAGTAATTACCCCATAATTGTTAATCTAAGTATGTCTCTTACCGGAGAATAGTTCCAGGCTTCTACCCCATGGCAGTTACATGTTGACTCTCCTGTGTTTCTCCTTCCCAGAATCCTCCTGGACTCCTAGTCCCACCTATCTTGATTCCTATTGGCTCAACAGTGCTTTATTGACAAAAGGCTTCCCCAACACATATCCAATAACCCAGCATTATAGAAAGTTCTGGAAGGAAAACTCCAACCCAAGGAAGTAAACTATACTCACAAAAACATAGGCAATAAATAACCCCACTTTACCAAAACCCCTGAAAATGGGGGATGAGGATCCACACACAATACCACAAACAACAACAAATACAAAATTAACATGAATTAGCAATCAATGGTCATTAATATCCCTCAATATCAATGTTATTAACTTCCCATAAAAAGAAACAGGCTAACAGAATGGATTTGAAGACAGAATCCATACTTCTGCTGCATACAAGAAACACACCTCAACTTTGAACACAGACATTACCTCAGAGTAAAGCATTGGGAAAAGATTTTCCAATCAAATGGATCTAAGAAATAAGCCAGTGTAGCTATCTTACTATCTAACAAATTAGACTTCCAACTTAAATTAATCAAAAGAGATGAAGAAGATCATTTCATATTCAACAGAGGAAAAATCCATCAAAATGAAGTCTCATTTCTGAGTAGCTATGCTCCAAATACAAAGGCATCCACATTCATAAAAGAAACATTACTAAAACTCAAATCACACATAAAACCCCACACACTTATAGTGGGAGACTTCATCCCATTCTCACCATTAGACAGGATTACCAGAAAGAAACTTAGCAAAGAAATAAAGGAACTAACAGAAGTTATGACCCAACTGGGTTTTAAAGACATCTAAAAAGCATTCCATCCAAATATAAAAGAATATACTTTCTTCTCAGTACCACATGGAACCTTCTCTAGAATCAACTGCATACATGGCAAAAAAGCAAACTTCAACAGATACAAAAAAAAAATGGGCTGGGCAGTTGTGGCACATACCTTTAATACCAACACTCAGGAGGCAGAGGCATGCAGGTTTCTGTGAGTTTGAGACTAGCCTGGTCTACAAGAGCTAGTTCCAGGACAGCCTCCAAAGCGACAGAGAAATCCTGTCTCAAAAAATAACTGGAAAAACCCCTTCTGTCTACTCCTCCTAGATGAGGATAATCAAATTGAGGGCTGAAATCAATAAAGTAGAAACAAAAAAAAAAACAGTATAAAGAATCAATGAAACAAAGAGTTGGTTCTTTGAGAAAATCAACAAGGTAGACAAACCTTTATCCAAACTTATGAAACATCAGAGTGTGAACATGTAAATTAACAAAATCAGAAATGAAAAGGGGGCCATAACAACAGATACTGAGGAAATCCAGAGAATCATCAGGTACTCCACAAAATTGGAAAATTTAAAAGAAATGGACAGTTTTCTGAATATATATCACTTACCAAAATTAACTCAAGAACAGATAAGCAAATTTAAATAGACCTATAACCCCTAATGAAAGAGAATCAGTCATCAAAAGTCTCCCAACCAAAAAAAGCACAGGGTTAGATGGTTTCAGTGCAAAATTCTACCAGAAATTCAAAGAACAGTTAATACCAATACTCCTCAAATTGTTCCACACAATAAAAGCAGAAGGTTCATTGCCAAACTCTTTTTACAAAGCTACAATTACCATGGTATACAAACCACAAAAAGTCACAACTAAGAAAGAGACGTACAGACTAATTTCCCTTGTGAACATTTATGGAAATGAATCCAAGAACACATCAGAAAAATCATCCACCATGACTAAGTAGGCTTCATCCCAGAGATGAAGGGATGGTTCAACATGTGAAAATCCACCAATGTAATCCACCATATAAACAAATTGAAAGAAAACAACACATGATCACCTCATTAGATGCTGAAAAAGCCTTCAATAAAATCTAAAACCCCTTCATAACTAAGGTCTTGGAGAGATCAAGGATATAAGAAACTTAACATAATAAACCCAAATTACAGCAAACTGACAGTCAACATCAAACTAAATGGAGAGAAACGCAAAGCAATTCCACTGAAATCAGGAACAAGTTTGTCCACTCGCTCCATTTCTCTTCAATTTTATACTTGAAGTTCTAGCTAGAGCAATAAGACTACAAATGGAGATCAAGGGGACCCAAATTGGGAAGGAAGAAGTCAAATTTTTAGTATTTGCAGATGATATATATGATAGCTTACATAAGTGACCTGAAAAATTCCACCAAGGAACCCCTACAGCTGATAAACAACTTCAGCAAAGTGGCAGGACACAATATTAACTCAAAAAATTCAGTAGTCCTCCTATATATAGATGATAAATGGGCTGAGAAAGAAATCAGAGAAACATGACCCTTCACAATTGTCACAAACAACATAAAATATCTTGGGATCACTCTAACTAAACAAGTGAAAGACCTGTATGACAAGAATTTGAGTCTTTTAAAATTTTTTTTAAATTTAAATTAGAAACAAGGTTGCTTCACATGTCAATCCCAGCTCCCTCTCCCTCCCGTCCTCCCACTCCTCCCCACCAAACCACCCAACCCCCCACCCAATCTCCACTCCGTTCCCCAAAGAGGGTGAGGCCCTCCATGGGGGATATCCAGAGTCTGTCATTTGGTTCAGGGCAGGGCCTAGGTCCCCCAAAGGAGTCCAGGCTGAGAGAGCAACCTTCATTGTGGGATGGGTACCCAAAGTCCATTTGTATACCAGAGATAAATACTGATCTACTACCGAAGGCTCCATAGATTGCCTAGACCTCCTCACTGACACCCACATTCAGGGAATCTGGATTAGACCCATGTTGGCGTCCCAGCCATCAGTCTGGGGTCCAAGAGTTCCCCCTTGTTCAGGTCAGATGTTTCTGTGGGTTAAACAAGCCCAGTCTTGACTCCTTTGCTCATGAGTGCTACCTCTCTGTAACTGGGTTCCAGGAGTTCAGTTCAGTGTTTAGCTGTGGGTGTCTGCCTCTGCTCAGTGGTTAAAGGTGTTGTTTCCCAGACTCTCTGGCAGTGGGGTTGTAGGCTGGCACTCCTCTGATCCACATCTAAAATCCATATATCAATGAGTACATACATTGTTTGGCTTTTTGTGACTGTCTTTCCTCACTCAGGATGGTTTCTTCTAGTGCCATCCATTTGCCTGCAAATTTCAAGATTCCATTGATTTTCTGCTGAGTAGTACTCCATTGTATAAATGTACCACATTTTCTCTATCCACTCTTTGGTTGTCGGGCATCTAGGTTGCTTCCAGGTTCTGGCTATTACAAATATTGCTGCTATGAACATAGTGGAACAGATGTCCTTGTTGTATGAATGTGCATCTTTCCATATATGCCTAAGAGTGGAATTGCTGGGTCTTATGGTAGACTGATTCCCATTTTCCTGAGGAATTTCCATACTGATTTCCAAAGTGGCTGTACTAGTTGGCACTCCCACCAGCAGTGGAGGAGTGTTCCCCTTTCTCAACATCCTCTCCAGCATAAACTGTCATTGGTGTTTTTAGTCATTCTAACAGGAATAAGATGGTATCGAAGAGTTGTTTTGATTTGCATTTCCCTGATGGCTAGGGATATCAAGCATTTCCTTAAGTGTCTCTCAGCCATTTTAGACTCCTATAGGGAGAATTCTCTATTTAGTTCTATAGCCCACTTTTTAACTGAAACCTTTGGTGTTTTGGAGATTTGCTTCTTGAGTTGTTTGTAAATTTTGGAGATCAGCCTTATGTCAGATGTGGGGTTGCTGAATATCTTTTCAGATTCTGTGGGCTGCCTTTTTGTCTTGTTGACTATGTCCTTTGCCTCACAGAAGCTTCTCAGTTTCAGGAGGTCCCATGTATTAATGGTCAATCTCAGTGTCTGTGCTACTGGTGTTATGTTCAGGAAGAGGTCTCTGGTACCAATTCGTTCAAAGGTACCTCCCACTTTCTCTTCTAACAAGTTCAGTGTGGCTGATTTATGTTTTGGTCTTTGATACATTTGGACTGAAGTTTTATGCATGGCGATAGACAAGGATCTATCCACAATCTTCTACATTCCAGCATCCAGTTCTGCAAGCACCATTTGTTGAAGATGCTTTCTTTTTCTATTGTATAATTTTAGCTTCTTTGTACAAGATCAGGTGTTCATACATGTATGGGTTAATATCGGGGTGTTCAGTTCAAATCCATTGGTCTACCTGTCTATTTTTGTGCCAATGCCAAGCTGTTTTCAGGACTATAGCTCTATAATAGATCGTGAGTTCAGGGATGGTGATGCCTCAGGACACTGCTTTGTTGAACAGGGTTATTTTGGCTATCCTGGGTCCTTTGTTTTTCCATATAAAGTTGATTATTGTTCTTTCAAGGTTTGTGAAGAATTGTGGTGGGATTTTAATGGGGATTGCATTGAATCTGTAGATTGCTTTTGGCAAGATTGCCATTTTTACTACATGATCCATACCTATCCAAGAGCATGGGGGATCTTTCCACTTTCTGGAGTCTTATTTAATTTCTTTCTTTAAAGACTCAAAGTTCTTGTGATATAGGTCTTTCACTTGTTTGGTTAGCGTTACCCCAAGGTATTTTATGTTGTTTGTGGCAACTGTAAAGGGTGATGTTTTCTGATTTCTTTCTCAGCCCTTTTATCGTTTGTAAATAGTAGGGCTACTGACTTTCTTGAGTTGATATTGGTCCTGCCACTTTGCTGAAAGTATTTATCAGCTGTAGGAGTTCCCTCGTAGAGTTTTTGGCTCACTTATGTAAACTATCATATCATCTGCAAATAGTGAAAGTTTGACCTCTTTCTTTCCAATTTGTGCCTCCTTGATCTCCTTTTGTTGTCTTATTGCTCTTCCTAGAACATCAAGTACAATATTGAAGAGGTATGGAGAGAGTGGACAGCCTTGTCTTGTTCCTGATTTTAGAGGAATCACGTTAAGTTTCTGCCCATTTAGTTTGATATTGGTGGTTGGTTTGCTGTATATAACTTTTATTATTTTTAGGTATGTTCCTGTTCTCTCTAAGACCTTTGTCATGAAGGGGTGTTCAATTTTGTAGAAGGCTTTTTCAGCATCTAGTGAGATGATCATGTGAGTTTTGTTTCTCAGCTTGTTTATATGGTGGATTAAATTAATGGATTTTTGTATGTTGAACCATCCCTGAATCACTGGGATGAAACCTACTTGATCATAGTGGATAATAGTTTTGATGTAGTCTTTGATTTGATTTGCCAGTATTTTGTTGAGTATTTTTGCATCAATGTTCAAGAGTGATATTGGTCTGAAGTTCTCTTTCTTAGTTGTGTCTTTGTGTGGCTTGGGTATCAAGGTTACTGAAGCCTGTAAAAAGAGTTTGACAAAGACCCTTCTGCTTCTATTGCATGGAATACTTTGAGAGGAATTGGTATAAGCTGTTCTTTGTATTTCTGGTAGAATTCTGCACTGAGGCCATCTGGACCTGGGCTTTTTTTTGGTTGGGAGAATCTTAATGACTGATTCTATTTCTTTGGGTATTATAGGTCTATTTAAATTGCTTATCTGTTCTTGATTTAAATTTGGCAAGTGATATCTATTCAGAAAACTGTCAATTTCCTTTAAATTTTCCAATTTTGTGGAGTACAGGTTTTCAAAGTATGACCTGATGATTCTCTGGATTTCCTCAGTGTCCGTTGTTATGTCCCCCTTTTCATTTCTGATTAATTTGCACATCACCCTCTGATGTTTCATAAGTTTGGATAAAGGTTTGTCTACCTTGTTGATTTTTTCAAAGAACCAACTCTTCGTTACATTGATTCTCTGCATTGTTTTCCTAGTTTCTACTTTATTAATTTCAGCCCTCAATTTGATTATTTGCTGGCATCTACTCCTCCGGGGCTAGTTTGCTTCTTTGTGTTCTGGAGCTTTCAGTTGTGCTGTTAATTCTCTAGTGTGTCTACTCTCCAGTTTCTTCATGTGGGCACTTAGTGCTATGAACTTTCCTCTTAGCACAGCTTTCAAAGTGCCCCATCAGTTTGGGTACTTTGTGTCTTCATTCTCATTGAATTCTAAGAAGTCTTTAATTTTTCTTTATTTCTTCTTTGACCCAGGAATGGTGCAATTGTGCATTATTCAATTTCCATGAGTTTGTAGGGTTTCTGCAATTTGTGTTGTTGTTGAATTCTAATTTTAACTCATGGTGGTCTGATAAGATACATGGAGTTATCCCAACTTTTTTGTACCTGTTGAGGTTTGATATGTTACCAAGGATGTGGTTGTTTTTAAGAAGGTTCCCTGTGGCACTGAGAAGAAGGTATATTCTTTTGTGTTTGGATGCAATGTTCTATAGATGTCTGTTAAATCCAATTGGGTCATAACTTCTATTAGTTCCCTTGTTTCTTTGTTAAATTTCTGTCTGGTAGTCCTGTCTAGTGGTGAGAGTGGGGTGTTGAAGTCTCCCACTTCAACAATGTGTGAGGCTTTATATGTGATTTGAGTTTTAGTAATGTTTCTTTACGAACATGGATGCCTTTGTATTTGGGGCATAGATGTTCAGAATTGAAACTTCATCTTGGTGGATTTCTCCTGTGATGAGTATGAAATGACCTCCTTCATCTTTTTTGCTTGATTTTATTTTAAAGTCTAATTTGTTATATATTGGGATTGCTACCCTTGCTTGTTTCTTGGATCCATTTGATTGGAAAATCTTTTCCCAACCCTTTACTCTGAGGTAATGTCTGTCTTTGAGGCTGAGGTGTGTTTCTTGTATGCAACAGAAGGATGGATTCTGTCTTCTAATCCATTCTGTTACCCTATGTCTTTTTATGGGTGAGTTAAGACCATTAATATTGAGGGATATTAATAACCATTGATTGTTCATTCTTGTTTGTTTTGGAATGAGTGGTGGTGGTGGAATCATATGTGGATTTCCATCTCTCCTTTTTCTTTTGGCTGTTGGTAAAGTAGGATTATCTATTTCTTATGTTTTTCTGGTTGTAGTTAACTTCCTTGGGTTGGAGTTTTCCTTCCAGAACTTTCTGTAGGGCTGGGTTAGTGGATATGTATTGTTTAAATCTGGTTTTTACATGGAATATCTCATTTTCTCCATCTATACTGATTGAAAGCTTTGCTGGATATAATAGTCTGGACTGGTATCCATGATCTCTCAGTGTTGGTAGAATATCTATCCTGGAACTTCTGGCTTTCAGAGTTTCCATTAGGAAGGCAGGTGTAATTCTGATAGGTTTGGCCTTTATATGTTACTTGACCTTTTTCCTTAGCTGCTCTTAATATTCTTTCTTTATTCTATATGTTTGGGGTCTTGATTATTATGTGGCGAGGGGATTTTTTTGTGGTGCACTCTATTTGTTGTTCTGTAAGATTCTTGTACCTTCATTAGCATGTCTTTCTTTAGGTTGGGAAAGTTTTCTTCTATGATTTTGTTGAATATGTTTTCTGTACCTTGAGGTGGTTTCCTTCACCTTCTTCTGTACCTATTATTCTTAGGTTTGGTCTTTTCACACTATCCCATATTTCCTGGATATATTGTGTTAGTGATTTGTTGGACTTAAGATTTTCTTTGGTCGATGAATCTATTTCTCCTAGCGTATCTTCAACACCTGAGATTCTCTCTTCTGTCTTTTGTATTCTGTTGGTTATGCTTGCATCTATGGTACCTGATCATTTGCCCAGATTTTCTATTTCCAGCATTCCTTCAGACTGTGTTTTCTTATTGTCTCTATTTCAGCTTTCAACCCTTGCACTATTTGAATTGATTATTGCAATTTTTGCTTTGTCTTTTCCTCCATTTCTTGCATTTTTTGGATTTTTTAGTTTGTTTTTTT
Organism: Mesocricetus auratus; assembly: GCF_017639785.1. NCBI lineage: Eukaryota > Metazoa > Chordata > Mammalia > Rodentia > Cricetidae > Mesocricetus > Mesocricetus auratus. The sequence continues at coordinate 10,624,300 of NW_024429209.1, forward strand.
CTTCCATTGCTTGCATTTTTTGCTTTGTTTTTTCTTCTAACTCTTTAAGAGATTTTTCCCATATCCTCATTGAGGGCCTCTATAATTTTCATGAAGTTGTTTTTAAGGTCATTCTCTTCTGCTTCATTTATATTGGAATTTTCGAGTCTTGCTGGTATAGAGTCTCTAGTCTCTGGCAGTGTCATATTTGTTTTACTGTTGCTGAGTGTGTTTTTGTATTGTCTTCTCCCCATCCCTTCTTCTAGTGGGTGCAGAAAGAGCCTCTTCCTAGCCTGGTGGGTAAGGGACCAGGGTTCCCTTTCAGTGGGTGCAAGCAAGTGCAATACTTTGGTAGCTCTCCTCTTCCTGGTTCTAGTCCTGATCCCATGGGTGGAGAAGGAGACTAGGATGCTGGGCTGCATTGGCTCCTACTCGGAATTGTAGACTCAGTGGCAGTCCCCAGGCACTTTAATGAGGGTCTGGAAACAGGCCCCAGTTTGCCTGGTACCATGGGTGGAGAAGAAGACCAGGAAGCTGGGGTGCATTGGCTCCCACCAGAAGAGGTAGACTCAGTGGCAGTCCCCAGGCACTTTAACATGGGCCTGGAAACAAGCCCCAGTTTACCTGGTCCCGTGTTTGGATGAGACCAAGAAGCTGGGGTGCATAGGCTACTGCCAGAAGGGAGGCTCAGGGGAAGTTCCCAGGCACTGGAACATGGACCAGGATACAGGTCTTGGTTTGCCTGGCTCTGTGGAAATAGAAGGAGACCAGGAAGCTGGGGTGTGTTGCCTCCCACTGAGAGGGGAGACTCAGTGGCAGACCCCAGGCACTGAAACGCGGGCCCAGAAAACCAAACTTTGAGTCTTTAAAGAAAGAAATTAAAGAAGATATCAGAAAATGGAAAGATCTCCAATGTTCTTGGATAGGTAGAATCAACATAGTAAAAATGGCTATCTTACCAAAAGCGATCTACAGATTTGATGCAATCCCCATCAAAATCCCAGCACAATCATGATTCCTGACTTCAAGCTCTACAACAGAGCTACAGTAATGTAAACATCTTGGTATTGACACAAAAACAGTCAGGTAGACCATTGGAATCTAATTGAAGACCCTGATATTAATCCTCACACCTGTGCTTTTGCAAAGAAGCTAAAAATATACAATAGAAAAAAGAAAGCATCTTCAACAAATTGTGCTGGCATAACTGGATGCTGACATGTAGAAGACTTCATATCTATTACCATGCACAAAACTTAAGTCCAAATGGATCAAATACCTCGGCATAAATCCAGCCACACTGAGCCTCTTAGAAGAGAAAGTGAGAAGTACCCTTGAAAGAATTGGTACAGGAGACAGCTTCCTGAACAAAACACCAGTAGCACAGACACTGAAATCAGCAATTAATAAATGGTCCTCCTAAAACTGAAAAGCTTCTGTAAGACAAGGGATGCAGTCAACAAGACAAAATGGCAGCCCACAGAATGGTCAAAGATCTTCACCAACCCCCCATCTGAAAGAGGGCTGATCTCCAAAATATACCAAGAACACAAGAAGCTTCTCACCAAAACACCAAATAATCCAATTAAAAGGTAGAATACAGGGCCGGGCGGTGGTGGCACACGCCTTTAATCCCAGCACTCGGGAGGCAGAGGCAGGCGGATCTCTGTGAGTTCGAGGCCAGGCTGGACCGATAACCTCCGAAACAATACAGAGAAACCCTGTTTCGAAAAAACCAAAAAAAAAAAAAAAAAAGGTAGAATACAGAACTAAATAGAGAATTCTCAATAGAGAAATCTAAAATGGCTAAAAGGCACTTAAGAAATTGCTCAACATCCCTAGCCAACAGGGAAATGCAAATCAAAACAACTGTGAGATACCATCTTACACCTGTCAGAATAGCTAAAATCAAAAACACCACAAATAGCTTATGCTGGAGAGGATGTGGAGGAAAGGGAACACTCTTCCATTGCTGGTGGGAGTGCAAACTTGTACAGCCACTTTGGAAATCAGTATGGATGGCAGTTTCTCAGGAAAATGGAAATTAGTCTATCACAAGACCCAGCAACTCTACTCTTAGGCATATACCCAAAGGATCCACATACACACCACAAGGACGTCTGTTCAAGTATGTTCATAGCAGCATTATTTGTAATAGCCAGAACCTACAAGCAACCTGCATGCCTCTAAAGTGAAGAATGGATAAAGAAAATGTGGTATTTTTTACAATGGAATACTACTTGGTCTTCTTGGCCAATAACTCAATTGAATGCAACCCAGTCCTGGTACTGGAAAGCTCATTTGGTGACAAGAGATGGCCAGTTAGGTCTCTTTACCCCCATTATTAGGAGACCTGGTTAGGAACACCTTCATATATTTTAGAGTGTTTCCACTGCACTAGGTTTCCATAGCACCCCTTAAATGTCCATCAATTCTAGCTTTCTCTCCCCACATTCCCTCCCTGAAGCCTATCTCCCCTCCTACTCTCCACCTAATCATCTGGCCCACCTCTAGTCTATCCATAAAATCTATTCTTCTTCTTCCTCCAATGGAGATTCATATGATCCCCCTGCCCAGTCCCTTCTTCTATACCTAACCTCTCTGGGTCTATGGATTATAGATTGGTTATTATTTATTTAATGGATAATACCCACATATAAGTGAATACATACCATATTTATCTTTCTGGGTCTGGGTTATCTCACTAAGGATGATTTTTTTTCATTTGACCATTTCTGATGCACCAGAGAACACTGACAATGGGCATGCTTATTAGCTTAATTGAATTATTCTATATAGTGAACAGATGTTAACATATCACATCATCCTCTATCAATACACACAATTATAACTTGTCAATTAAAGACCAGAAAAATATTATAATCCATAAATATATGTGTTACCCTGCTGTTTCTGACATCAGTGAGAAGTCTACTGGAAATTCAGCTTAATATAGGTTTTTTTCCTCAATATATGTTTTTATTTAAATTAGAAACATGAATGCTTCACATGTCAATCCCAGCTCCCTCTCCCACTCCTCCTCCCTTATCCCTCCACCAGCCCTGTCAACCCCCCACCCAATCCCTGCATCATTCCCCAGGGAGGGTGAGGCCCTCCTTGGGGGGATCTCCAACGTCTGTCTTTTCACCCATGAGAGGACCTAGGCCCTTCCCCATGTGCCCAGGATGAGAGAGCATCCCTCTATTTGGAATGGGCTCCCAAAGATCATTCATGCACCATGGTAAACACTGATCTACTACCCAAAGCCCCAGTGATTTCTGTGGCCTCCTCACTGGCACTACATTCATGGAGTCTGGATCAGTCCCCTGTTGGCCTCCATTTGGTTTTCTCCATCTATGGTAATTAAAAGCTTTGTTGAATATAGTAGTATGGGCTGGCATCCTTGTTCCCTTAGCATTTGTAGGACATATGCCCAGGATCTTCTGGCTTTCATAGTTTTAATTGAAAAGTTGAGTGTAATTCAGATAGTTCTGCCTTTATGTGTTACTTGGCCTTTTGCTTTAGCAGCTCTTAGTATTTTCTCTTTATTCTGTAGGTTTGACATTTTGATTATTATGTGGCGAGGGCGCTTCTTTTTCTGGTCCAGCCTATTTGGACTTCTGTAAGATTCTTATATTTTCATAGGCATATCCTTCTTTAGGTTAGGGACATTTTCTTCTATGATTTTGTTGAATGTGTTTTCTGTACCTTTGAGCTGTATTTCTTCACCTTCTATACCTATTATTCTCAGGTTTGGCTTCTTCACAGTGTCCCATATTTCCTGGATATTTTGTGTTAGAGATTTGTTGGTTTTGAGGTTTTCTTTGGTTGATGACTGTATATCCTCTAATGACTCTTCAACAACTGATTCTCTCTTCTTTTTTTCTTTTTTTTAAATCTTTTAATTTTAATTTTACATAGCTTGTTTTACATGTCAATCCCAGTTCCCTCTCCCTCCCCTCCTCCTGCACACCCATCCCCCCCAGCCTCCCACCCTTTGCCAATTCCTTCCACATAGGGGATATCTAGAGTCTGTCATTTCACTCAGGGTAGGGTCCAGGCAATCCCCTAAGAGTCCAGGCTGAGAGAGCATCCCTCTTTGTGCTATGAATACATGATGTCTGTATTCCAGGGATAAACACTGATCCACTGCTCAGGGCCCCATGGGTTGCCCAGGCCTCCTCACTGACACTCACATTCGGGGGTCAGGATCAGTCCCATGCTGGCCTCCCTGCTGTCGGTCTGGGGTCCAAGAGATCTCCCCTGTTTAGACCAGCTGTCTGTGCTGGTTTTGCCAGCCCATTCTTTGCCAATTTGCTCATTGCTCCTCTCTCTCTCTGTCACTGGGTTCCTTGTGTTCAGTTCAGTGTTTAACTGTGGGTGTTTGCCTCTGCTTCCATCAGTCACTGGATGAAGGCTCCCAGACAGTTATAGACATCAAGTTCATTATCAGGAATGGGCATTCGAGGTGGTCTCTCCACTATTGCTTAGCTTGCCAATTGGTGTCATCCCTTTAGATCACTAGAGGTCACACTGGTGCCTGATCTGTCTTCTAACCTATGATTCCCTCTTCCCCCTATTCTACCCCCCCACTCAACCTTCCTGTTCCCCCATGACCTACTCTCTCTTCCTCTTCTCCCCCTCTCTTCTTCCCAGCTCCCACTCCGCCCCCCACCCCTCACCGTGTTCCCCATCTGTTCAGAGGATCTTGCCTCATTCCTCTTCTCTTGGGTACTATGCATATATTTAGGTTCTTTCCTGTTTCCCAGACTCTCTATCAGTGGAAGTGCAGACTAGCACTATCCTGATCCATGTCTAACATCAATATATGAGTGAGTACATACCATGTTTGTCTTTTTGCGACTGGGTTACCTCACTCAGGATGGTTTCTTCCAGTGCTATCCATTTCCCTGCGAATTTGAAGATTCCATTGTTTTTTTCTGCTGAGTAATACTCCATTGTGTAAATGTACCACATTTTCTCTATTCACTCTTCAGCTGAGGGGCATCTTGGTTGCTTCCAGGTTCTATATTACAAATAATGCTGCTATGAACATAGTGGAGCAGATGCCCTTGTTGTATGAATTTGCCTCTTTTGGATATATGCCTAAGAGTTGAATTGCTGGGTCTTGTGGTAGATTGATTCCCATTTTCCTGAGGAATCTCCATACTGATTTCCAAAGTGGCTGTACGAGTTGGCACTCCCACCAGCATAAATTGTCTTTGGTGTTTTTGATAATTTCACCATTCTGACAGGAGTAAGATGGTATCTCAGAGTTGTTTTTATTTGCATTTCCCTGATGGCTAAGGATGTTGAGCACTTTCTTAAGTGTCTCTTGGCCATTTTAGCCTCCTCTATTGAGAATTCTCTATTTAGTTCTGTACCCCACCTTTTAATTGGATCCTTTGGTGTTTTGGAGACTTACTTCTTGAGTTCCTTGTAAATTTTAGAGATTAGCCCTCTGTCAGATGTGGGATCAGTGAATATCTTTTCCCATTCTGTAGCCTGCCTTTTTGTCTTTCTGACTGTGTCCTTTGCCTTACAGAAGCTTTTTAGTTTCAGGAGGTCCCATTTGTTAATTGTCGATCTCAGTGTTTGTGCCACTGGTGTTCAGGAAGTGGTCTCCTGTACCAATTCATTGAAGAGTATCTCCCACTTTCTCTTCTAAAAGTTTCAGTGTGGCTGGATTTATGTTGAGATCTTTGATCCATTTGGACTTAAGTTTTGTACAAGGCGATAAACATGAATCTATCTGCAGTCTTCTGCATACCAGTACCCAGTTATGCCAACACCATTTGTTGAAGATGCTTTCTTTTTTCCACTGTATAGTTTTAGCTTCTTTGTCAAAAATCAAGTGTTCATAGGTGTGTGGGTTAAAATCAGGGTTTTCAATTTGGTTTCATTGGTCTACCTGCTATTTTTGTGCCAATACCAAGCTGTTTTCAGGACTATAGCTCTATAATAAAGCTTGAAGTCAGGTATGGTGATGCCTCCTGAAGTTCCTTTATTGCATAGGGTTGTTTTTGGCTATCCTGGGCCTTTTGTTTTTCCATATAAAGTTGATTATTGTTCTTTCCAGGTCCTTGAAGAATTGTGATGGAATTTTGATAGGGATTGCATTGAATCTGTAGACTGCTTTTGGCAAGATTGCCATTTTTATTATGTTGATCCTACCAATACAAGAGCATGGGAGATCTTTCCATTTTCTGGTATCCTCTTTGATTTTTTTCTTTAAAGACTCAAAGTTCTTGATATACAGGTCTTTCACTTCCTTGGTTAACATTATCCCCAGATATTTGATGCTGTTTATGGCTATTGTAAAGGGTGATGTTTTTCTGATTTCATTCTCAGTCACTTCATCATCTGTATATAATAGGGCCACTGATTTTTTTTTTTTAGTTTACCTTGTGTCCTGCCACATTGCTGAAGGTGTTTATCAGCTCTAGGAGTTCCCTTGCGGAGTTTTTTGGGTCACTTATGTAAACTATCATATCATCTGCAAATAGTGAAAGTCTGACTTCTTTTCCTATTTGTATCCCTTTTATCTCCTTTTGTTGTCTTATTGCTGTAGCTAGAACTTCAAGTACAATATTGAAGAGATTTGGAGAGAGTGGACAGCCTTGTCTTGTTCCTGATTCTAGAGGAATTGCTTTGAGTTTCTCTCCATTTAGTTTGATGTTAGCTGTTGATTTACTGTATATTGCTTTTATTATATTCAGGTATGTTCATGTTATCCCTGATCTCTCTAGGACCTTTATCATGAAGGGGTGCTGGATTTTGTCAACAGCTTTTTTAAAACATAGTCTCAGGTGCATTTCTCTCTGTGTTCATTTCTAGCCTTAAACTTAACAAAGCTGTCACACTCCCAATAAACTGTTGGAGGCATCTTAAAACTCCAGTGGATTCTAACTTTTAACATTTTACAAAGCGTCATCACAGCCGTCCTTAGAGTTGATGCTGTATCATAACTATGTTTTCTTCTACAGTCTCTGTTCAGTAGAAATATAAAGATGGGGAAAGGTACTGGGAAAATGTGTCAGTGACTAAAATGCCATGGCACAGACATAGGAGCTCATTTTGGATCCCCAGATCGCACATAAAAAGCTGGGCATGGGTGCACATGTGTACAACCCCAGTAGTTGGAGGGCAGAGACAGGCAGATATGCCACATTACAGTTTTTAATAATACCAAGTGGATTTCATGTGTGAGTGGACTTTGGTCAAGAACTGATGCTGATTACCAACACTTTGCACACTCTGCATATTACACACACATTGCACCCTCAGCACACTCTGCATATTACACAACATTGCACCCCTCTGCACACTCTGCATATTACACACACTTTGCACTCTCTGTATACTCTGCATATTACACACACTTTGCACTCTCTGCACACTCTGCATATTACACACACATTGCACCCTCAGCACACTCTGCATATTACACAACATTGCACCCCTCTGCACACTCTGCATATTACACACACTTTGCACTCTCTGCACACTCTGCATATTACACACACTTTGCACTCCTCTGCAACTTCTGATGTCCTATACATTATAAGTAAGTAGTTTCTGTTGCCACTTTAAAACATATTTGGAGGTAAAGTCGCTTTTCACAATGTCACAGAGTCAGTACTGATAGATTAACAATGCAAATTTAAGACTTCCCAAACCTTGAACCCTCCCACTTCTCTTTCATGAAGGCGGAAGGCAGTCTTATATCCAAGACTTCTCTTATTGATTCTTATCACACCCTTCCCCTCAGTGATTCGCATAAACAAGGTATGCTTAGAGACATAAACATGTTTATTAAATTGCTCTTCAATGATATTTCCTTAAAGACTCCTGAATGCTGAGCACGTGCCAAAAGGAGCTGTTTGTGGCAGAACAAGCCCTCTCCACTAGATCGAAGCCTGGGAGTTGGGGACCTGGGAGCAGAGAAGGAATTTCCAGACCACACAGGGCAGGAGTTCAAAGCCATCTGCAAATGTCAGGAATCAGGCTACAAGAGAAAATAAGATAAGACTTTCAGCACAGGAGCCAAACAAATCATTTCCATCTGTCCTCCATGAGGAAGCCAGCTGAGAGAAGTCAAACAACAAAGGGGGACTGTAGCTGAGAGGATTGTGGATTTCAGGAGAGTGAGTTCTCATTGTAAGATTCTAAACTCGGAGCATTGAACTAGACATCCCTCTAATTACATCTATCCTTTGTTCTTTGACTCTTGATGGGAGATGTCCTTCTGTATATATGTTTCTCTTATTTGTTGATGAATAAAACACTGATTGGCTGATTGGCCAGGCAGGAAGTGTAGATAGGGATAGGAGATGAGAATTCTGGGAAACATAGGCACTTGGAGTCATCATGTAGAGCCAAGGAAGAAAGATGCACCAGGCATTCTCCAGTGAGACAAGACCACATGGAAATATATAGATTAAAGGAAGTTAAAACAGAGCTAGTGGAAGCTCTAGACACCATGAAGTAAATAACTGGGATAACAAATAATGCATATAGTGCCTTGCAAAACATTTTCAACGTCAGCATTTCCATTCTGTAGATATAGACATCAGAAAGTCATCCACCCATGGCCCTTATCCAGACAGGCTGCAACAGAATCAAAGCCACAGACAATCCTATGTCGTTTGCCCTAAGAATAGGGACAGCTTCCTTAAAGTACTACCAGAGAAAGGTTATTAGTTAGAATCTCCCTGCCATAAGCCTTGAATTCCAGAGACCTCAAGCTGAAAAGGGTTAAAGAGAATGAGGTCTATCCACCCCAGCCCACTCCTTACCTTTCTGTGGGGGAAAACAGAGTTTCCCACACACACTTTGGCAGCACTTATACTCAGCTTCACACTGCCCATCCCACTCACAGGTTTTGAAAGGACGTAACATCAAACATTCCATTTTAAGCTCTGGGCACTTGCCAGGCTTCTTCCTGACTGGAGACAGAAGAATCACAGGTCAGGTGGCTTAAACATCAGGCACCACATCGCTGCTACTTTAACCCACCCTATTGAGCCAGAGCAAGGAAAATCACCCCCATTTACCCCCTCACCTACCCTGAAACAGCACCTGGTTCCTCTCTAACATCTGGCCTCCAGACAATGCAGGTGGCCAGCTGTCTGGTACTGAAAGGGTTGATGACTTCCATCAGGCTGTCTGAACACCCAGATGATTGTTTTCAAAACCATTACAGAGTGGCTTCTCAGACAAGAGGCTCTTCCTGCCCATGGCAGAATGATGCTTTGTCTGACTGACATGTTGGATTCAACAGCTCTTAGGAGCAAGCACACCTAGGAGGACCCCTTCACTCCACCCCTCCCCTTCAGTGATAGGTCTTGAGATTCATTCCTCTCCCAGTTCCTCTGCTGGCTCACCTAGATTGTTGATGGTAAAAGGTTCAATACATTTGCGACCACAGAAAAACTTGCAGCACCTCAGATTTTCTGGACATTCCCAGTCAAACTCACAGGTTGATATTTGAGTATATGAGCATATCGGCGCTACTCTTGAATAGCAAGCTCCAGGTTTGATAGCATCTAAAGAGAATGTGAAGATGTTAGGAGAGTATGGAACATCTATCATAATTCCTAGACAACAGACCACTTTCCAGAGTATAGCTCCTCATCCCAGTAGCCCACAACTTCAAAGTGGAATTACCTGCTAACCCCAGGAGAAAACAAAACAAATCTAACAAAAAATGAAGGCCCTGGTCAAGCAACACAGGTAAACAGGAAAAAAAACAATCATAAACTGCAGACAAAGGACATAGGGTTCCCAGTCAAGTTTTTCCACCTCAGGGCTAAGCTATATTACACAAAGACAGAAGGGGGAGAGTAGGAATAATGGAGGCCAAGAGAAATAAATAGGAAGGCAACAAACATGTGAGATGTTGAGAACTAAAGCCAGAGGCAGAAACAGAAAGGACAGGAACAGAGATAGAGTGAGACCTGAATTGGCAGGGTGGTTTAGTAATAAAGGAAACATTTTTCCATGCCTTGAAGTGTCATAGGAACCTCTGACCCCAGTAACACATGGATCCTCTGGGAGGTCCAGAGTAATCTGGGGAACAGCCTAGAGAAGGGGCCCTCACCTCTGACACTCTAGGCAGTTTGAGATCAAAATAACTCCCACTCACATCTTAATGGTCCATGCAAAGCCCAGGATGTCAAGATCCCCAGAGCAAGGAGCACCATGAAAGGGAAGAAGCCGCTGGACTTCATGGTGAAGGCAGAGTGCTCTGAAGACCAGTCCCAAGCATCACTATTTGTATCTTTGCCAGAGGGTGTGGCTGCAGTGGAGTGTATTTGCCCCTCCCACATGCTATTACATAGTCAGGAAGCTTTAGCCAGAGAACAGAAGTCTTCATACTACAGAGGTAGACGGTAGACTTTCTGTTTCAGATGGGACCGTGAGGCCAGCAGAGCAACTGTTAGAGAGCTGAAAAGGAAAGTAGTTTGGGACGTTGTCCTCAGAGGGACATTCCAGGTGACCACCTGAGTCCTGAGAATTGTGAAATCTGAAAGCCTGTTGCCCTTACTGGTAGAGAAGAGCAGAAAAGGTCAGTCACAAAAGGGCCACCAGGACGTGGACTCTCAGCTGAGACTGTGCAATGCACCTCTATTTCTCAAGTTCCTGGACTTTCTGGGATTTTGAAATTCTAAGCTACTGCTCAGTCAAATTTCTTCTCAACAGATTATGTATGACTCAACCAACTGACATTTATCTCTGCCAAATTATTTGCACCACTGTTTTCCCCATGCCTATTTCATGACTGAAACATGGAAAGCAAACCCTAAACAAAAGAAAGTTATACTCCAAAGGTTTTTGCATTCAGCAAATCTCTTTGGGAGTCTGCAGACACTAGATGCACAGGGAGCTATCAGTTTCTATGTAGAGATGCAATACTCAGGAGTGGACTTTGTGGCTGTAGTCTGTCTTGCTCTAACCATTAGATGCTTGATCACATCTGGGTCCATCAATGCTCTGGTTCTGACTCTCTGGAGAACATACATTTCCTAGTAGCATTTCTTCAGTGCCGTTTATGTATCTGTCATTCCTCATGAGGCACATTATCCTTTGGGCCTCAGGACACTGGCCTCAAAAGAATATTGCCATGGTCAATAGTTTGGTTCTTCCTCGTGGTCCACCACTGCCAAGACAGGAAGAGGAACTCGGAAGGATGTGGTGCCTAGAGCAGTAAGAGGTCACTGTGGTTCCTCCCATCTTCTCTGAGTGCCCACGTGCCTTTTGGGGAGCAGCCTTAAGTGTGGTTTTAAAACTCCTTGGTAGAGCTAGGGATGGTGACACAACCTGCAATCACAGCACTCAGGGAGGGTGACACGTGTTTGGAGGTCAGCCTGGGTTTTACAATGAGACTCTGGATCCCAGAAAATAAATAATCTAGATTGCTCACAGCTGTAGTCTCAACATTTAGGAGCCTGAGACAAGAGGATCACTACAATTTGACCAGTCACCAGCTAGCTACATAATCAGGTTTGTTTTAGGTTAGGACTACATGGTGAAACTGTTTCAATATAAATACATAAACCTAAATAGAAAACTAAAGAAGAAAATTTAATTTCAATACTTTCAGTAACACTTTTTTATTTTGAACAGAGGATGTAACATTTTCATTTTATACTGGGTGTTGCTGTTGCAAATTATGAAGACAGTGCTAGGGCTTATGATAAAGTAAGAAATGCATTTCACTCTCATAAGAAATGTCCATGCCTTATCCACCACGGCTCAAGACTGACCCTGACATATCAATCAGAGACAAAACATATGCCTATCACTGAGAGAAAACAGGGAAAATAAAAACTGAATGATTAAACTCTGGAACAAACTAGAAGCCTCCTGCAGAATCATCTACCCAAATAACTATAATCCACAACCTTTAACCTGGATCCCAGAATGTTATCTGTCAATGAATATAAGGGGGGCAGAGGGAGAGGCGCGCGCGCGTGTGTGTATGTGTGTGTGTGTGTGTGTGTGTAAGTTTTAAAATAGGACAACTAGAAATGCCTCTGAGCTGAAGTGCTATGGTGGTTTGGGAAGCCCTCAGTAAGCAGTAGAAGTAGCCACACCCACCCACAAGGAAGTTGTTGAAGGGGTGACCACCCTGGTGCCAGCACAGGATGCCAGAGATGGAGACACAGTAGAGAGTAGGATAAAAGCTGCACTGGGCTCAGGCAGATCTCAAAGCAAGTTCTGCCCCAAAGGCACTGGCAGTCCTGGCTGATTTCAGACACTGGAAGGGAACATGAAGTTTTAAGGAACTGGATGTTAGTTCTCTCAGTTAAATCCAGATAAACTGACTTATCTTTATAGATGAAGTTACACTGCAGCACAAATTCTTTTTTAACAATGTGAAATATGTTTATTTATTTTCAACCACATAAGAACAATCTTAAGGAATCTTGCCCCCATAATCTCAAGTTTGAAAAGATATATTTAAGATATTAACAAAACTAAGAAATGCCCATGTTATAGCATCAATGGTGCCTTTTGAATGTAGCACAAATTCTAGATGGTATTAATAATAAAAACCCAGAGACAAATATTGGGGTTAAGGTTGAAGAGCAGGGAAGCAAAACAGCCAACCACGTGAGGGTTCTCGGTCTACCAATGCTCACACTGAAGGGGCGATTCTGGCCTCAGATTGCATCTCCAGACTGCACTGCTCTCCACCAAACCTCAGACTGCACTCAGTTCCTGTTTCCTCCTGCCTTATGTTTCTCTCTAATGCTGGATTAAAGATATGGGATCCCAAGTGCTGAGACCACCTTTGTGTGAGCTCTGTTTCTCTTTTAGACTGCATCAATTTTGTGTAGCTAAGAGTGGCCTTGAACTAACAGAGATCCATTGGCCTCTGTCTCCCAAGTGCTGGGATTAAAGGTGCGTACCACCACTACCTAGCCTCTAAGGCTAACTAATGTTGACTAGCTTTGACTCTGATGTTCAGTCAAGCTTCATTTGTTAAAGCATACACAAAGCATCACTACAATACACCTCAGAAGCTTACCCGCTTCCAGCGTGCCCACTGTGAAGTGTGGAATGTCAACAGGGTAACTGAAATCAAAACTAAAAAGAAACATGAAAGGCGATGCGCATGCGGTCACCAAACCTTGGAACGTATCATTTCCTAGTAAGCCATGGATGTGAGCACTCCCTCTCTGGTGATAGGGGACTTCGTTGTCCTGGTAATCTGGAAAGCCCAGTTGGGAGTTCCTTGAGGGAGGCAGGCAAGGGTTCACCTTTTCAGGAACTCACTCCATACAGATGAGTAGGACCTGGAAAATGGTGAAAGCAATCAGTGGCTGCTGGTGGTGAAGCTTGAATTGCTTGTTTACTTGGATCCTAGTCAACTTAATTCAAGTAGAGCATGAGCTAGCAGCCACATCTCTGACACTGTGCTGAGTCAGCTTTCTGTAACTCATTCTCTGCAGCTGTGAATGTGCATGTCTTCTTTCTTTTAGCCTCTGTACCTGTTTATTTATTTACTCATTTGCTCTTTCAAAGTTTTCCCTCTCTCTCTCCATCTCCCTTCACTCCACTCCATCCACTCCCCCTAAATTATTTCTTTACAGATACAGGCAGGCATCCCATGGATATCAGTCAAACCATAATATATCAAGCTGCAGGCACCTTCTCTCCTATTAAGACTGGATAAGGCAATCCAGGAGGAGGAATGGGTCCCAAAAGCTGGCAACACCATCAGAGACAACCACTGCTCTCAGTGTTAGGAGTCCCACAAGTAGTTACATGACTGTAACATAAATGCAGATGGTCTCGGTCTAGAACTGTGGTTTTCTCTCCCACTGTCCAGTTCCTGAATAACTGCTCTGAAGCTTAATATTAATCATAATTGTTTTGTCAATTGGTCAGGCATACTAATGACTAGCTCTCACAATTAAATTAACCCATTTCTACCAATCTGTGATTCATCATGTAGCCGTGGCTTACTGATAAAGTTCTGGCATATTATTCCTCTGGTGGCTACATGGTGCCTCTCTGACTCTGCCTTTTTTCTCTCTGTATCTCTGCTTGGATTTCCCACCTGCCTCTATTCTGTCTGGCCACTGGCCAAATCAGTTTCTTGATAAACCAATGGTAATAAAACACATTCACAGCATACAGAGGGGTGCTCCACATTATCTCCTCTTTTCTAGCTAATCAAAAAGGAAGGTTTTAATTTAACTTTGTAAAATTACCTATAACAAAAGAGTTATCAAGTAAGAATTACAGCTATGATACTTAGTCTATTTGTACTTGGCAAAATTAAAGAAAATACTCTTATCTGTCCTATTTTTGTTAGTCTAAAGTTTCATATCTAATTTACTTTTATCATAACTAAGGAAAACTATAATTAGAGCTATCTAGTCTTCAACTCCATCCAAGACCCCAGAAGGATATATTACCTAAGTAAACAGGATATGCATTGTAAGCAAGTTCCTAAACTCTAGAGATGACAGAGACATCTAACTGCCTAGATGTGGTGCCCACACCACAAGCAAGTCTGGAGATTGAACTGAAAGACAAGAGGTGAGGTTGTTTGTGCTAAGAGGTCTCTTCTTTCTTGTAGAGAAGAAGCAGTCTTATATACAGGTTTACGGTGCAGTGGAAAATCCCCAGGTGGAAGAGATCGTGTTTGCCTCATGCTAGACGTTGATGTCAGTGGGGCAAGGCTGGGGCGGTAAGCCAGTATTAGAAAACAGGATGTGCTTGTTGACTGACCAGCCACTCACAGAGACCCCGTGGGGGCTGGGGCCCAACATCTCCCACTTCTTTATATATAAATTAGGGCCTGTCTCTGATGACTAGGACGTTAATGCCAACCTTACCTGTCAATGGAGAAATCACCCAGGCTGTATGACCCTCCTTGTCTTAGGTTGGCTGGCATCCCCTTAGTCTCACCTGTCATTGGCTATCTAATTTTTCTGTAGGGTCAACCATAGTCAAGCTGAAGGATTCTCTGTGGTCCTTGAGTGACAAATCAAGCCTGGGCTTGTCTAGTGATAAGGTGCCTTAGCCAAATGAAGCATATGATAAGTCCTATGGTTACAAGGCCCAGAGATAGGGACCCAGTCCATTCTTTGATTAAACAGCCTGCCATCTATAATCCCCCAAGGAGTATTTCTCTAGGGGACGAAGGAACCTGGGTCTTGTTCATCCTAATAATTTGATTGGTCAATTGATAAGTATTAACTTTGGCAGGGGTAACACAAATGTGCACCAGGCTAGGCAAACAGGTTTAATTCCTACCTGGACCGTTATTTAAGAAGCTCTGAGTGCTGAGAGCCTCTGCTACTTTCCCTGCCAGTTTATCCACTGTGCTGGCTGTAGTTACAGACTGTGAGATTCCAGTCCCAGATGCAATGGCTGCTGGAGCAGCAACAGCAATAGCTACAATCACCCCAGCAGTGGCACCAAAAATCTCTTTTTTGCCGCATTAGGGCAAGTTGCATTTCTCTGGAGAAATATACTGGCATAGGCACGATTCCAGGAACAAGAACCACCAAGGCTGATATTTCACCACTTCAACAGCTTTTTTAAGCGGCCATGTCCTGTTCAAATACTGAAAAGTGGCTTTTGTCACTGATCACAGTCCATACCAGTGTTTTAAATGGATCCATTTTTCCCCAAAAGGAAAAGCTGGCAAAATGAATTCTGTGTCTCAAGGTGTGTCAAAGGCAAACTTCTAGTCATCCCGCTTTTTGTCAGCTCCAGGATGAAAAGTCACAGGTCTGGGAAGTTGATGCAGCAGGCCTGCTGAGGAACTGGAAATCTTGATCCAACTGGTTTTTCCTTTCTTTCTCAGACTGTAGATTCGATGACATTAAGGGTCAGGAAGACTGGTTCAGGGGATCTAGCTCGAACTGGCATGGGCAGGCTCCCATGGTCTCAGGTCAGGTTTTTCTCTGCTTCATGCATCTCACCAAATGTTCTGGCAGTCGCCGAGCTTTATTCTTTTCCTGCAAGAAAACACAAACACACCCTCGGCCCCAAATTAGGGCAGAATTGGGTTTTCTCCACTGTCTAGTGCATGGATGTCTCCATTTGACCTGAGCAAAAGTTGCTCAAGTTCAATCATGCCAGAGTCTGTCTGCAGCAGATTGCTCATTGGCATGCACATTTAAAAAATTTGCATCATGTGGAGACTGGGGACATTGCTCCCTCCCCTTTATTTATCTTTTGAAGTTATGTTTTGATCAATTTTCCATTGAGTATCTAGACCCATTGTCTGTTTTTATCATTTTTGGAACTCCCATGTAAGCAAAACATTTTTTAAACAATGACTTATCACATGTTTGGTGGCTTTTCTAGTTTGTGTAGTGGCCATCAAGAAATCTAAATACCTATCAACTACTATGTGTACACATTTTAACTTGCCAAATTCTGTAATAAAACTAACAACTATTTGCCATCATTTTAAATTAGTTTGTGGGCACACCTCATTTCTTGACAATTTTGGTGAGAAGTCTCTCTAGTTAAACCAAATTGCTTTCTTAGAATCCCATTATTCTGATGATGAAAATTATGAAACTACAGAGCTCTCTCTACCTGAGATAAAGTGACAAGTTTTGTTAATCCGTTTGTTGACTCATTCCCTTTAGCCAGTGGTCTGGGAAGGTTTGAATGGGCTCTCATGTCACCCACAAGACGTGGCAATTTTCTTAGATGAACTGTATTTTGAATTTGCTCAAACAGTATTCTAACCTGATCATTGCCAGTTCCTATGCATTGAACTGTCTCTATTCATTGAAGAGCTTTAAAAACATAATGATTATCAGTACACAAATTAAGTGAATCATTTACTAGAAGTTGAAAAACCATCTTACAGTCTGTAACTCAACTATCTGAGCTGAAGCCGGAGTTGTTTGCTCCATGTATTTTAACATAAGCTGCTCTTCCATTAGAGGAACCATCAGTAAAAACTGATATAGCATTTTTTTACAGAACTGCTCTCTACAATTTTGAGAATAAAAAAGGATATGTTAGTGCAAATTGCAACAGTTGATGAGCTGGAAACTAATTATCAATTCTCTCTGAAAAGTGAGTAAAAGTATTTTCCCATGAATCACTGTTCTGAAACAACCAATCCAGCTTGTTGTTTGGTATAAGGAACATGTATCATACTTGGTTCTCTGCCAAAATATCTCCTAGATTCCATACGGCATTTTTATATTATAAACGCTACTGCTTTAAAATAATAATTTAACATTTTGTCTGGGGAGACAGCATAAATTTCCCATGGTTTTGTAACATCTGTTGATGCTGGACTACACTCTAATAGTAGAAGAACTTGTCTACCCTCTTTAGTTAACTGTCTAGGTGAATTGGGATCACTATCTCCTTTTAGAATCTCATTTAGAGGTTTTATAGCACCAGTAGATGCCCTTAAAAAGGATGCAACCTTTGAACATTTCCCAATAACTTCTGAAAATCACTCAAAGGTTACAAACTATCCTTTCTAATTTTTGAGGCTTAATTTCTTTAGGTTATAACATATGTCCCAAATAACTTTTGAAAATTCCTTGAAGTTTGTGAGTACTCTTTTTCTAATCCAATTTGTAAAGCTCTCACTAGCTGACAAGGCCTCATTTGTATCTTAGTTGATATGGCCTAATTTGTATCTATATTGACTCCTTTGTAGGTGGAGTCTAACAAGGCAGCAGTTTCCCTGAGGCTTCTTCTCAAAAACTTTTCTTTCTCTAGATTTTTTTCCAACCATAAAAATTTAGATGACTTTCTGTGTCTTCCCCTCTGCTAAACTCTATAGAATCATCCATACATATTTCTTTGGCTCTCAGGCCATGTTGTAGACTTCTGTTATTTTTCCACTGATGGGCTCTGAGGACTCAAATCATCAACCTTTCCTGTTAGGACATTGACTGGATGTTCTTTTTTACTATATTCAAAGCAATTTAGGTAGTTTTTAAACTATATTCAAAGCAATTTAAGTATCCTTTTAATCATATCCAAAGCAATTCAAACAGCTCCTTTTGTCAACATTCACGCATTCACAAGCACATCTCATACATACTGGTGTGGTCACACCATATACACAGAGCACACATACATCTTTTAGTCATCCTTTTTCCCTAGGTCATATTAGCTTGTTGAAATGAATCTTCCTTAATTGAAATCTCTGTTGACAGAACAACTCCAGCCAATCCTTGAATTAAAACAAAAGATTGAAAAAGGCCCTCATGGCCTTCACCATCTTTTCATTTCCAACCATAAATATTCTGTTGCAGCCAGGCAATTTGAGAGGAGTTTCAAGGAGTAACAATAACATCAGGTCCTTTGCCAAAGATTTTCAAACTTATCTTATATGCCATAATAGTGACCTGTACGATGTGATCTATCTAAGGCTTGCTGTATCATTTAAAAGAAATTTCAAAAATTTTAATTTGTCTAACATTAAAGTAATTTTTTAAAACTAATGGAAGGCATACTAAAGGCAAATTGTACAATCATTAGGATGTAAACCAATGACCAATAAAAATCAATCTTTCAGAATTCCTACCAGAGTGAGCAAATCCAGTTGTGTGGCACCCATGACCATCACAGTTTTATTGACCTCTCTCCAATCCTGTAGCAGTCTCCATTTTCCTAATTTTTTTTCTTTATAACAAAATAGGTGTATTCCAAGGGGAGGTAGAAGGTTCAATATGTTCAGCCACCAATTGCTCTTGCACCAACTGATGATCAGCCTCCAATTTTGTTTTAGGTAGGGGCCATTGGTCTACCCATGTGGATTGCTCTGACTTCCATATGATTGGAATAGGCTATATGGGTGGCGGCTTAGTCACAATGGCCCCAGCTAAAAATGTCCCAGTCCTGTCTAGTCTTCTGACTTACGAGTAACAGAATTTCTTAAAGCAACTGGTTGAGTGGTAAAAAAGTCCTGTGTGCCCCTCATCATCTCTCCATTCAAGAAGTTCTGAGCTACACTCAGGAGCTACAGCCTTGCCCACTCCTTGTCATATAGCACAGCACAGTTGTAGCCAATCACTAGGAGTACAGTTTAAGGCTAAACATGGGCAGTAATTTACTAACTGCTCCTCCTGGGCATTTTTAAATGTTTTTTCAAGATCAGTCATTTGTTCCTTCATCTTAGCACTGTCACTCAATAGGGCATCTTTCACTAATCTCCAAAGGGGAAAAGTGGCAATAGGAAAACTTTCCGGTCCCTCTTTCTGAAGAGCCTTTTGAAGGACATTTTTAACTTGTTCCTAGCCCTCCAGAGTTTAAAAACCATGGACTTGTCTTTTCCAAAGTTAAAAGAAAATTTAGTTGTTTCTCACTCAATGATGGTACCTTGTCTCTTCAACAATTCTACTAACTGTTCCATCAATACAGCCTTAGAAGCTGAGGTACCCATTTCCCTACACCTTCTAAAATCCTTACTTGCTGGCCAGCCTCAGAGGGTGATCTCTCAGGTTCCCTTTCCTTTCCTGACCTTGGTGTCAGGTGAAAGCCTGGAGATTTAAATGAACCTGTTTTCAATTCACCTTCATAAATTCTTTGAAAGCAATCTCTCAGGGTCTTCTTTCTTTCCAGATCTCGATGGAACCTCCAATTGTGGTGCCCATGCCACAACCAAGTCTAATAATCAGGCAAAAACCTGGAGATTGAACTGAAAGACAAGAGGTCTGGTCATTTGTGCTTGTAGATGGTGAGCAGCCTTATATACGGGCTTACAGCACAGTGGAAAAGTCCCAGGTAGAAGAGATCATGTTTTTCTCCTGCTAGATGTTGTCAATGGGGCAAGGCTGACGCTGTAAGCCAGGACTGGAAAACAGGATGCACTTGTTGGCTGACCGGCCACTCACAGAGACTCCGTGGGGGCTGGGGCCCAACACCTAGACAGTCACACAAAGTTCTTTTGTAACATTGGGGCATCCGTCTTCAGCCTATAGGCCTAACGTGTCTGGCAGACTTCTCAGAGAAGCAGGAAATTTGAAGCAGTCCCACCTATATTGGTAGTTTATCAGGCTCTTTCCTGTGGGTCCTGCATGTCCAATTTATACAGCGTACAGTAAAGCAGTCCAGGCAAAAGCAGTTTCTTGCTGATGGCTAGCCTTGCCACTTTCAAAGCAAAATCCATAAGGAGTTTCTTCAAAGCCCATTATCCTCTTAACATTATTGCTACTGCCAGGAGC
Source organism: Mesocricetus auratus (assembly GCF_017639785.1). Taxonomy (NCBI): domain Eukaryota; kingdom Metazoa; phylum Chordata; class Mammalia; order Rodentia; family Cricetidae; genus Mesocricetus; species Mesocricetus auratus. Next base: position 10,644,462 of record NW_024429209.1, read on the forward strand.
AGATGTGTCTCACTGTCAAACGGCAGCCCACAGCATGGGAAAAGATCTTCACCAACCCCAAATCTGACAGAGGGCTGATCTCCAAAATGTACAAAGAACTGGAAGGCAGTCACCAAAACACCAAATAATCCAATTTTAAAAATTGGATACACTTCTCTTCGCCTTCTCTCTGCCATCATGTGTTGTACACCTGAGTCGGCTTCTCGCCCTGTCTTCTTACAAGACTCTCAGAATCAGACGATTCCTGGCAAAGAAACAAAAGCAAAATCATCCTATTCCTCAGTGGATTCAGATGAAAACTGGTAACAAAATCAGGTACAACTCCAAGAGAAGACACTGGAGGAGAACCAAGCTGGGCCTGTAAGGATTCACACAATCAATGGCAAGACTTGAGAGTTTGCCTGAATTATGGTCAGTGTAAGCTATGCTACCAGATGGAGTTCAACATTTTTAACCTAGAGATTTGGTCATATTTAAGTTGGGAATAGTTTGTCCAGTAATAAAAAATATAGAGCCTTTCAAAAATTAGGTACAGATCTAAATAGAGAATTTTCAAATGGGCCTCTAGCAGTGGAATCAGTATTTAACCCTAGTGCACAAATGGGCTTTGGGAGCCCATTCTCTATGGAGGTATACTTCTCTCAACCTAGATATGTGGAGATGGGCCTAGGTCCTGCCCCAACTGATATGACAGACTTTGATGATCCCCAATGGGAGGCCTCATCCTCCCTGAGGAGTGGATGGGGAAGTGGGATGGGGATTTGTAGGGGGAATGGGAGGATGGGGGGCAGAGGGAACTGGGATTGGTATGTAAAATAAGATTGTTTTTTATTTAAATAAAAATTAGTTTTAAAAAATTCTAAGCTCTTAAAACATTTTAAATGTCATGTTCTGTAGGTCTTTGAAGTGTTTTAAGATTGCCTATCCATCTGAAATATATCTCTGTATATCTAGAAAGCCTAACTCCTCTCGGGGAGTTTTACCTGATCAACCCATATTAGCCTGGGTGGAATCCACAGCTTCTCATCTTATGTAGAAACAAAAGTGAAAACTCTTTTCCAAAGCAACATATCCTTAGACCCAAATTTTAAAGTGAAGATGCCTTTATGATGGTTTAGCTTAGCAGTACCCACAATCAAATATCTCTCTGTAGTTAGAGCTCTTTAGCATCCAAAAAGTTCAAAGAAAACACATGCCCCATTATACCTTTTTATTATTCTATTTTTCCTTTAAGGACCTCAGTTTATTATCCTTAAATTGTTTTTTATTTTTAACTATGACCCTGTCTATCCTCTATCCTCTCTCTCCCAGTCCTATGCATACTTATGACCCATTTAGGGGCCTTTTTGTCTGAATCTGTCTTTACTGTGCGTCGGTAATCACTTTGTGACTATTGCTTTACATTTTTAAGTGGGCATCACTAGGACCAGAGAGGCCACTTTGGCTGTTGGTTCCATCTCACTCAGCTTTCCAACACGATAGGGGTGCCAGAAAGAGTCACAAATATCCCCCTCCAATGCTGGGAAGCAGTAGGTCCACACTGCCACCAAGTAACTTGCAGCATGCTGTCCACAAGCCCCTGTTCAGGTACTCCATAGCAGGACCACCCAAAAGTGCTATCTGTGTGGCCAGCATGAACCAGAAAGCTGTCTCTTAAAGGAGTCACACATCTGCTGGCCGCCAGCAAACAAAGCCTATCTGAAACAATACTGCAACCAAGAAGCCATTTCTGACTCTGTTTTAGTGTGTCTAGAATCCTTTTTTAAAGTTTTCTCAGGTTTTATGTAGATGTACGCACCCTGTGTTGACATCGTATGTAAATGGGGGTTTCTCTCCCACATGCCAGTTCCCAGTAACCACTTTGAGGCTTAATATTAATTATAATTGTGTGGCAAATTGCCCAGGCATATTACTGACTAGCTCTCACAGTTGTATGAATCCATTTCTACTAATCTGTGTATCATCACGTGGTTGGGCTTACTAGGAAGGCTCTGGCAACCTACTCCTCTGGCAGCTATATGTTATCTCTCTGACTCTGCCTTCTTTCTCTCCGTATGTCTGTTTGGATTTCCCACCTGGCTGTATTCTGCTGACCATTGGCCAAATCAATGGTAATAAAACATATCCACAGCATACAGAGATGCATCCCAGATCACATAGGTCAATCCCATGCAGGCTCCATGTGCCCCTATGAGGCCAGGTTAGTCGGTTCTGTGGGTTTTCCTGTGGTGCCCTTGACCCCACTGGCTCTTAAAATCCTTTCTCCCTGCCCCCTTCAACAGAATTCCCCAAGATCCACCTATGTTTGCTGTGGGTCTCTCCATCTGTTTCCAAGAGTTGCTGGTTGAAGCCTCTCTAATGACAGTCGGGTTAGGCACTGATCTAGGAACGTAGAATATCACGAGAAATCATTTCATTGACTCTTCTGCCAGTCATGTTTGCTTCTGTCCTAGTTCTCTGCTGTATTCTGCCTCTGGGTCCTAGCCCTCAGGCGTGAGCTCTCTGCCAGCGGTGCCAGTCACTAGTTGTTAATTCTCACAATTTCTGTGCCATCTTTACCCCGTCTACATTTTGTAGACAGACAAATTGTAAGACAAAGAGTTTGTGGCTTGGTTGGTGTCCCATTCCCTCCACTGGAATTATTGACTGGCTACAGGAGATGGCCCCTGTTGCTAGGAGTCTTAGTAATGGTCACCTTCATAGATTCCTGGAGTTTCCATTGCTCTAGGTTTCTAGCTCACCCCAGATGTAGCCAAGATTCCAGTTGTCTCTCCCAATTCTTCCTCCACCCATTCTCTCCCCCACCTGATACCTCCTGTTCCCTTCCGAATTCTCCCTTTCCAGTCTGCTCCCTGCTTCCACTGATAATGTCCATTCTATTTCCCCTTCACAGTGAGATTCATATAACCTCCTCTTGAGCCCTCCTTGTTAATTAGCTTCTCTATGAGTTGTTGCATGTGTAAGAATTCAGGCATTATGCTGACCTGCCCCTGTCACCTGGATGAATGCACTCAGGCAGTGCCCTGGTCAGCCCAGGTGCAAAGGACCCCATTAAAAGAAAGATCCCCGCCCACTTATGCTCTCTTTCCCGCTCCTCTCTTCTCCCTCTCTCTTTCCCGCTCCTCTCTTTCCTTCTCTCTTCCCCGCTGTTCCCATGTTCCTGTCTCCTTCTCTTCTGTCCTCTCTCTGTCTCTGTGTCTCTTTACCTCTTTTCTCTTTCCTCCCCCACCTCCACCTTGTCCTTTCTAATAAAACTTCTCACATAAGTTCTGTCTGCCTGGCATGTTTGTCCCTCGCCAAGGTTCCCCTCACCCTTTATCCTAACAACATGGTTCTCTGCCAATGGCCATGTCAGAGTAGTACCAGGTGGCAATTGACTTCAGGAGATGTGCCTACCAGCATGCAAGGCATTGATGGATAAAATCCAGATAGGCAAGGCCCAGAAAGTTTCTGTTCAAGAATGCCTCTAGTACTGTTGTGTCTTTCTATCTTTGCTAATGCCATTTTTCTCTGGTATCTGACATGGTGTGAATGGGCATTGGGCCCACTTCCACCGGGAAGAGTGTTCACCTGAAGCTCTGCTCTACTAGGGCCTGAAGGAGTGATCAATGGAGCCACAGCCCCCCAACTATACCAATTGGAGAAAGAAAGAACCCCTGAAACACAAGCTCCATCCATACCCATTATAGGAAGAGATGCATAGATAACAAAATAAGAACACATTCAACAATAAAAAGAGTCAATGCAATTCCCATCAAAATCCCAGCACAATTCTTCACAGACCTTGAAAGAACAATACTCATATGGAAAAACAAAAAGCCCAAGATAGCCAAAACAATCCTGTATGAGAAAAGATCATCTAGGGGCATCACCATCCCTGACTTCAAGCTCTACTATAGAGCTATAGTAATGAAAACAGCTTGGTATTGGCATAAAAACAGACAGGTGGACCAATGGAATTGAATTGAAGACCCTTATATAAATCCACACACCTATGAACACCTATTTTTTGACAAAGAAACTAAAAAATATAAAATGGAAAAACAAAGAGTATTCAACAAATGGTGCTTTTATAATTGGCTGTTGACATATAGAAGAATGTAAGTAGATGCATATCTATCACCATTCACAAAACTCAAGTCCAAATGGATCAAAGACATCAATATAAATCCATCTAGACTGAACCTCATGGAAGAGAAAGTGGGAAATACATTTGAATGCATAGGCACAGGAGACCACTTCCTAAATAGAATACCAATAGCACAGACACTGAGAGCAACAATTAATAAATGGAACCTCCTGAAACTGAGAAACAAGACAAAATGGCTCCCTAAAGAGTGGGAAAAGATCTTCACCAACCCCACATCTGACAGAGGGATGATCTCCAAAATATACAAAGAACTCAAGAAACTAGAATTCAAACTACCAAATATTCCAATTAAAAAATGGTGTCTAAACCATTTTTCTCAACAGAACATCTCAAATGGTGGAAAGATGCTTAAGGAAATGTTCAACATCCTTAGTCATCAGAGAAATGCAAATCAAAATCACTGGGAGATTCCATCTTACACCAATCAGAATGGCTAAGATCAAAAACACCAATGACATCTTGTGCTGGAGAAGAAGTGGAGAAAGAGGAACACTCTTCCATTGCTGATGGGAGTGCAAACTTGTACAGTCACTGTGGAAATCAGTGTGGTGATTTCTCAGAAAATTAGGTATCAACCTACCTCAAAACCCTGCAATACCACTGTTGGGCATACAACTAAGAGAGGCACATTCACACCACAAGGACATTTGTTCAACTATGCAACATTTGTTCAACATAGCAACATTATCTGTAATATCCAGATCTTGGAAACAACCTAGATGCCCCTCAACTGAAAAACAGATAAAGAAAATGTGACACATTTACACAATGGAGTACTACTCAGTGGTAAGAAACAATGACATCCTAAAATTCACAGGCAAATGTACAGAACTAGAACAAACCATCCTAAGTGAGGTAATCCAAAACCAGAAAGACAAATATGTATGTACTCACTCATAAGTGGACACCAGACATAAAGCAAAAAATACCCACCCTACAATCCACAACCCCAGAGAAGCTATAACCCTCTTCCATAAACAGATGAAAGAAGATGCAGGAATCCACAACTAACAATTGGAATGAACTTCTGGAGTACAATCAAAGTGAGGGAGGAGCAATAACATTAACAAAGGAGTTAAGACCATAATAGGGAAACCCACAGAGTCAGCTGACCCGAACTAGTGAGAGATCACTGGTTCAGGTCTGAAAAATGGGGAACCTGCATAAGATTGAACTAGACTCCCTTAATATAGGTGACAATGGTGTGACTGGGACAATATGTGAGGCCACTGGCAGTGGGTCCAAGATCTAACACTAATGCACAAACTGACTTAGTGGAGCCCATTCTATATGAAGAGATACCTTGCCCAGCCTAGACACAGGGTTGTGGGAGTGGAAAGGTGCCTTGGTTCTGCCTCAACTAGATGATGGGACAGACTTAGTAGACTTCTTATGGGAGGCCTTACCCTCTCTGAGAAGCAGATGGGAGGTGGCAGGGGAAGTGGTGAGAGCAGGAGGAGAGGAGGGAGGAGGAACTTGGATTGGAATGTAAAAAACAATTAATAAATTAATTAAAATGTATTAAAATATATTTTAAAAAGGAAGTCTATATCATTCAAATCTAATCTTTACTGATTTTGATTGTATCCATGGCTTTTCTTTTCCTGTGGAAACAAAAGCAAAACCCCTTCCCCAATGTAACACATCCTGGTTTCCATTCTGGGGTCAGCTAATCTTTAATGTGTACAGGCTGATTGAATTCTGTAGTGTTTGTTATTATCCAATGTCTCTCTGCAGCTGGCTTCCTTTTTCATTAGCATTTAGAAAATTCAAAGTTAATAAAGCATTATGCAATCTACTTCTGAGGGTCTTTATTGCCCCTTTCTGCTTATTTAACATATCTTTTAGAATTCAATCTGATCTTTCTATAACTCCTTGCCCTGTATGATTGATTATGTGTTATACCTGTAATATGCTTTATATTGCAATAAGAAAAAAATTGTTTCATTTTCTTAGAGACACATGCTGGAGCATCATCAGCCTTAATTTGTACAATTATATCCATGATTTCTAGCAAATCAGCCTTTTCCAAACTCAAAGCAGTTGCCCATTGAAATCCTGAGTAAGTATGGTGTACATATTTTAGTTTTCCAAATTCTACAAAATGAAACACATCCATCTGTCATATTTTATTCATTTAAGTACCTTTTGGGTACTTCCTGCAGATGTCAGAGTTCGGTTGTATGAAGAACAAGTAGGACATTTCCTTATAATTTCCTTGGTTTGTTGCCAAGTGATGGAAAAATCTTTTTTTAAACCTTTGCTTGGGGTGATACCTTGCTTGTATAAATAAAGTCTGTCTGAAGTCAGAGAATGGAACTTGCCACTAGCTAACCATAGAGATCTGGAGGTCTGTACAGACAGACAAGAAGAGGATGGCTGCACAGAGAGGGGATATAAATGGGCAGAAACAGGAACTCCCACTCTTGTCTGCTGAGATGCTAGGGAGATAAGGTGTGGCTGTGGCTTGCTCCTTCTCTCTGATGTCTCAGCATTTTCCTCTATATCTGACTTTGAGTTTTTATTTAGATCCATTAGGAACTCCCTTTACATTTGGTATTGACATGGTGGGGGGGTTGTTTGTTTTTTTATGGAATTGTAAGGCCTGTAACACATTTCCTATCAATAGTTGATCAATTTCTTCATTGCCTGTGCTACAGGGACTGGCAGACCAGTATGGGATCAGATGTATGTATATGGGATGATTCCTGTTCCTAATCAGGTCTTGTAGGTGAACAAATAATAAAGTCAATCCTGTATAATCTTTCATACATTCAGCAGTTTCAATACACAAAACAACTCTTTCTATATATTGGGAATTGATAACTATGTTACCAGGTCCATGAAATTCGTTAATATCATGAGAATTGTAGTGATATATTACTTATGATTTATTGTAGCTTGACTGAGGACTCAAGCAAAGTCAGCCACAAGCCATAGAAGCTAGGCAACACCTTTAATCCCAGCAGCAATAAACTAGGAGGAGGTGGTACATACTGCCTCAGAATTTATCTCTGTGAGTCCAAGGCCACCCAGATCTACACAAGAGTGAATCAGTCTAAAAGAGAATTATATCCCACACCTTTAATCCCAACAGTAGGGAAGTATATAAGACAGAAGCAGGCTCTCAGTAGAGGCATTCATTCTCCAATCACACTGAAAATAGGAGCATTTGTTCTCTATCCACACTGAGGAGAGGCAGCAGTTTCAGATTGGTGAAGAGCTCATGTGTGGATCAGTCCTTTCAGCCTGAGCTAGAGGTGAGAGCTAGTGGTTAGCTCTTTTTCTTTTCTGATATTCAGATTGAAGTTTGAACCCGAATATCAGTTTCTGGGCCATTTATTAATTCACATTACATATCAGTGTCCAATATGAAAGTACAAATTCATGAAAAAGCTTCTTTTGAGGTCAAGGACCCAGCCCAAGCCTGAGTCTGATGGGGAAGTCCTGTTGGCCAATAGGGAAGCAAGCTAGGTGGGACTAGGAGTCAAGGAGGATTCTGGGAAAGAGAGACACAAGCAGACACCATGTAGGCCACCAGAGTAAGAGGTCTGGACCCTTTTCTCTGGTAAGAGAAATACTTAGATTAACAATTATGGGTTAAATACTTAAGTCAGAGCTATCCAGTAAGAAACCAAGCAAACGGCCAACAGCTTAATAATTAATATAGTGTCTTGTGTGTTATTTGGGGGTTCAGACAACGCAGCAGGGCCCAGGCAGATGGCAGGGAAGACTACACTCTACATGAGTCCCTGACCAACCAGCTAGGTTTTCTTTTCTCTTCAAATCTTTGAGCAAGTGTGGGATTATTTTGGTTGTAACATTTCTGAACAGTCTTCAACTGCCACCCAAACTCAGGAGGCTTTCAGGCTTTTCCTATAGCCCTTCTCCTTGGGCAGAAACTCTCAGCTCACTGCCACGAGCTAGTTTTTCGATTCAGACATGCTACACCTCACAGTTCACTGACATTGTCAGCAGGTTTGGTAAGTTAATTAAGAATTCCTCAATTGAAAGGATTAGTTTAAAAAAGAGAATTTTTCCTCAACACTAAAAAATGGAAAACATTATTAAAATGAAGAAAATTAGGTCTGCATATGTTATGGGATTTCCCACCAGCCTGGTCCTACAACCATGTCAGTCCCAAATAAACTTGTAGATGCTATATTAATTATAACACTGTTGGATGGTGGCTTCGGCTTCTTTTTTTTTTTTTTTTTTGGTTTTTGGTTTTTACGAGACAGGGTTTCTCTGTATTGTTTCGGAGGCTATCAGTCCAGCCTGGCCTCGAACGCACAAAGATCTGCCTGCCTCTGCCTCCCGAGTGCTGGGATTAAAGGCGTGCGCCACCACCGCCCGGCTGCGCCACCACCGCGGCTTCGGCTTCTTATTGGCTAGCTCTGTCTTTATTACTAACCCATAACTACTAAGGTGGTCTTATCTTGCCAGAGAACGCCTGACTCTTGTCCCTTCTTCCCAGGCTCACATGACGACTCCTGTCTGCCTACATGTCCCAGAATTCTCCTCTCCTCCTAGTCCTGCCTATCTTCCTGCCTGCCCAATCAGTGTTTTATCCAACAACCAATAAGAGATCATATACAGAATAACATCTCCCATCATGCACATGATTACACAATGTACAGCTTAATAATGGAACATGAAGGGATAGTGAACTTAACTGGGATTGAGATACTATTGTCCTTGTGATAATCTTTGTTGCTGTTTGATAATTCTTGGTTTATCTCTAAAAATGTTGGTTGATATGATTGCTAAAATGCATGCCTTAGCAAAACTTATTAAAGGAGATTATAGAAATATTCAAACCCAGACTGAGAAATTAAATGGGGAAACAAATTCAGCATTGCATTTTAAGGTTAAAAGTGAACACTCTAAGGTCTTAAGAGAGCCACCTTTAATATATCCAGTAACCTTACAGAAAGTGCCAAATGAAGGAGATTCTATAATAACTACTTGGAAGCCTGTGACAATGTTATATATATAGGGAAATCGAGAAAGCTGTAGTCTCATGTGGCATCCATTCACCATTTGAGAAGCAGATGATAAACAGGTGGTCTGTTTGTAAAAGGGTTATCCCTATAGATTGGACAGATTTGATTAAAGCTGTCCTAGAGCCTGGACCACAATTACAATGGCTAAGAATATTGAACAAAAGTCTAAGTCTAGACCCATAGATATCTCCCAAGATCAAATTCTTGGAGAAGGAAATTATGCTGCTTTAGAAAGGCAATATCAATATGACGATCATCTCATGGGTTTAATCCATGCAACAGCTTTGAATGCTTGGGACAGATTGGAGAAGCAGGAAAGAAAATTGAGTCATTTACAAATGTCACACAGAGCCCAAAGGAAGCATTCATGAACTTCCTATAAAGATTGTCATTAGCGATAAATCAAATAACAGACTCAATGCTAGAAAAATAATAATTGGCTTTTGAAGATGCTAATGCCCAATGCAAAAGGACAGTTAGGCCTTTAAAGGCAAAATCAGCACCTTTGGAGGATTGGATCCGAGATACAATTAATGTTGAAACTCATAATGATGAGGAATGGATAGGAGAAGTGATTTCAAAAGGTTTAAAGAAAAATCAAAATGTCAAATGCTTTAATTGTGGTACATAAGGTCACCTGAAAAGGCATTGTAAACAAAGTGTTTCAAGAATCAATTTTTTTATAAATATAATTCAAACAGAATGCCGCTCCATTCAGGATTATGTAAAAGATGTGGCAAAGGAAGACATTGGACAAAGGAATGTAGGTTGACAAGGGATTATCAAGGTAATCCTTTGCCTTCAGGAAATGCTTTGAGGGACATTTCAAAAGTTCCTATATCAAAACAGGTTCATTCATTTCCTGCAACTGTAGATGAAGCTCCTTCCCAGAACAATAAATAACCTAATGTGTATTGAAAGAAAGCATATTGTTCTGAATTAAAAAAGAGTTTTAGAAGCTCAAATAAAAAATTTAGAAGTCATAGATAGATCGAAATTGATAAGGATTAGATTGGGAACCTCCCCAAAGTTAGTGTTGGAGAAGGGTTTTGTTTTCGTTTTCTTTCCAGGAAAATAAAAACAACCAACTTAAAGAATTATAGACCTTTGGACAAATAAGCATCCAAAGAAGAAGGGAGAATTACCCAGAAAAAAATTACCAAGAAAAGAAATAATATGACCTAATGTGATCTCTTAAATCCCCCAAAAGAAGATTGAATCCAAGCTGGGTTGGAGGTTACACACACCTTTAATCCCACCACTTGGGAGAAAGAGGAAGGTGGATCTCAGTGAGTTTGAGACCAGCCTGATCTAAAAGTGAGTTTCAAGACAGCCAGGACTTTTAACACAGAAAACCTCTGTCTCAAAAACAAAACAAAGAAAAGAAGATGGGACCCCACAACAATTTCACCAGGACTATGACAACACTGTTAAGCTGAATAATAACAACTAAAGATCAGCTTTGGACTACAAACTGCTCAGAACTATTTTGAGGAGGTCAACTGATGATCCAGCCTCACAGACACTGCTCAGAACAATTTAGAGGTGATTAACTGAGACGATCCAGCCTCACAGACTACTCTAGCCAGGACTTGAGACAAGTCCTGCACTTTCCCATGATGCAGAGACTGCACTACAAATAACAGTTTGACAGTTAACCCAACATCTTCTTTTGAGGATCCCATAATGATGCCGTCACCCCAAGACAGCAGGAAGTAACTTTAAGAACATTACTCCCACATTTCCCAAGAGGTGGGATGGGTTTTTGGCTGTTTGTTGGGTTTGTTTGTTTGTTTGTTTGTTTGTTTGTTTGTTTTGTCATTCAATGGGTTACGGGTATTTGTTATCGTTTAGGGAGACTGGTTACAAAATGTTGGTGGTTAAGGTCAAGAAGAAAGTTGAACAAAGGCATTAGATTCAAGGTTTTTGAAAAAGAAAGGGGATGCAGATATTATAGGATAAAAGGATAGAGTATTGAATCTACTCTGAAAAGAAAAAAGGGAAGATATAGATGTGATAAGAAGGTAGATAATTGAATCTATTTCTAAAAGAACAGATATGATGAGATACAAATGTGGGTTATTGAATCTATGTTTTTAAAAAGCAACTGCTAGTTTTAAATGTTTTACATTGGATTGGACTTCTGTATATTGTATATGTTATGCCAAGTTTGTGAGACCCCCAAAAAGACCACCAAGGAACCAACTCACTGATGCAAATGCATAAGCTTTAATGTTAAGTTATAAGCCTCAGCAGGGACCCTGCCCAGCAAACTGGCACAGCAGTTGCAGGAAAACGGTGCCTAGCCTCAGTTGCAAGGGTTTTTTAAAGGAAAAAAACCATAAGCAGGGTGGTAGTGCCTTGACTGTTCAGGATTAGATAAGAGTAGGTGACCTGGACTCATTGACGTGAGGGCTAGGGGAATTCATATTTTGGCAGTACAACCTGTGATCTTACATATTTTCATTGGTGGTCATTGGGAGGGAACATTCTATGGTTTCGGGGTTGTACTGTGACCTTTTCACTTCCCAAAAGTGGTCTGGGTTCTATATTCCTTGGAACATGGTGGAACTAGGTATCTCGGAGGTCAAGGTGGAGTTGCTCTACTCTGAAAAAGTTGCTGAGGTTTATTTGATTTTTAACTCTTTCATTCACTCCTCTTTTATACGCATAACCCAATCATGGGCTACAGAAATTTAATTTATAGTCTTGTCTACAGTTCTGTGACCTTTGTACCGTAAGTTGAATAGTACCTAATGGATCTTTTATAAATTGGACCAATTTATTTAAAATACAGGGGCCAAAAGTTTTCTTTTGACTTAGCATTTCGACCAGGGAAAAGGGACGCTGTATTCTTTTCTATGACTGCTTCCTGCTGAAATGCTAGTCAAAAGCAAAAAGGGGATTTACGCAAAGGGGTATTTATCAGAAGCATCTAGCTCACAGACTATTGAAGAGACAGGGAGTGTTGACATCAGCTGGACTGGACTACATCTGCAGCAAGTCCAGAGTTCACAGTCTTTTGGAGCTGGCTGTAATCAGCAGCTGATGCTTGGATATGTCTGTCAGAAGCAGAAACCTATTGAGACATGTTCAAACCAGGAAGAGAAGTTAAAACTTACATACTCAATCAGAACTATTAGGCCCATAGTTTCAGTAATCAAGAAGGACAGGAGTCCCAAGACCAGGAGAGAACATTCCGTCCTCAGGAACAGACAGGTGAGACAACATAGGCTATACTTATCTGAGGTCCTTTGACCTGTGAGAAGAGGATCCATGCTTTATGACTTTTGATCCTCTGAAGCCAATATGAACTTTATTATACAAAAGGATATAAAAATTTTAGATATATTAGCATTACCAATCTGTACTAAAATCCATATTTTAGAAAGAGAGAATATTGGGTATCTGTAAAACAGCAGGAATAGACTCATACCTTTGAGTCCTAGCAAAAACTATAGATTTGCACATTTTTTCTTCTGTTTAGAGAAGTCCAGGTATATATTGGACAGAGATGCCCTTGGCCTGATGAAAAGCCCTTTAAGCTTATACTTAGATGGCAACCAAAATTAATCCAAATTCTTGAGCTTGTGACTGGACAGCAGGTAGTCCCTGCTCTGTCAACTTATCAGAAATTTATTAAATGTTAAGCTCTGAACTTTTACATTATAAAAGGAAAAACAATTTAAAACCATGTTTATATCTTAAATTATTTTTATATCTTTAAAACTTATATGTTCTTACATCCTTAGGTTTTTATTTATGAGCCATATCAAGGCTTGATTTTAATATATATATAAAATGAGCTACCAAGCTGGCTATAGGCTTGCAGAAGAATCTGGCTGTCTGATGCTGCCAAACTGACAAAGTCATAGCTATCCCAACCATCAATATTATCAGAGATATGAGAAGGATAAATTTTATACATTTTATGCAGTTTTTGAATCTATTAAAAAATGACAGGGACCAGTCCACATCGAGTTAGTCATACCCAAGTCTCCTTAGTGCTGGAGGCACAAGTATCAGGAGAACAGCATGTATCTTCTCCAGGCACATAAAGTGAGAGGTTTCTATTTCTTTGTGGAAGGGGCACATGGGAAAGACTGACCTTATTTTGTCAGGCAAAAGTGGTGCAATCAATTTTCCAGTGTCCTGCAGCTTGTCCACAATCTAGGCCGGGTCCTGGCAGCAAGTGTTGTATTGGGGCATATTGCCCACTGGTCAGCATCATCATAATCCAGGTGTAGGCATTGTGGTGCCCCATAATCTTCTTTGGAGACCGTGAGTCACTTTCAGGATCTGGGAGTATCTGTCTGATATTATAGGCTTTTAAGTTAACATTTTGAATGCCATATTCTGTAGATCTCTGTAGTATTAAGAGTGCTGCCTAGGTAAATCTGAATAGACAACTTTATTTCCAGTTACTTGTTTTGACCTTAATTTTTGAAAACATATACAGGGGACTAAATAAGGTTTATTCCTGTAATTAATTACATAAGTACTTAGCATGACTACAATTAACAAACTTGATCATTTATAAGGATGACTATAAACTTCTATTTATTAACATTTTACAATATAGTAGTTTAGCAGCTTTTATAAGACTAGGACTTCACACTGTCAGGGTTAGCTTTAATGCTTTGACTTTTAAAGGAGTTTCCCATGTTGTGGTGATCCCTGTTTTCCTGTTGTTACCAATGTAAACATCTGACGTGCAGGTGGTCCTAGGCTACTCTTATAAAAATGCTTTTTAACCCCCAAAGGGTTGAGACTCATGGGCTTAGAAGCTACTGCAAGTCCTTTTCCAGACTTAAGTCATTGCCTTACTGCATCAAAGAAATAAACATTCCAATTTCTGGTTAGCATATGGTGCTTATTGCTATGATCTTAATTTTTGGCTTTTTAAATGTAAATATTAGCAATAAAAACATTTTATAAGCACAAATATCCCATAACCTTATAAGTTTAATTTAAAATCTCTCAGTGTCTTTCTGTAATATCAAAACTAAAGTACCCTTTATGTCTTTAAAACCATTATTACCTGAGTGACTGTTAAATCATAAAACTTACGACTATACCAGAAAAAAGACAAAACTTTCTAACAAGAATACTCAATTTTAATAAATAAACAAAACTTTTTAACCAGAATTAACTTTATATTTCTAATTTTTAAAATTTAGTATTTATAGAAATGAGAAAACAGTAAACATAGTTTATATTTCCCTCTAACCTTTTATAACTTTTTACATATCTTTAGTTTATTTCTTTGATTTCCTTAGACATTCTTACTTTAGACAAATTTTTTTCTTTATTATTTTAGTCTCCTGCCTTTTTTTTTTCTTTTAGTCAACATAAAAACTTTTAGAGATACCTTAATAGAGGGAGCCATTATAGATTTAAGGAGCTATCTGGCACTAGTGAGATTTCCAGAGATCTACAAGGGTAACACCAACTGGCAATCTAAGCAATAGTGGGGAGACTACCTTAAATGCCCTTCCCCAATGATGAGATTGACGACTACCTTATATGTCATCCTAGAGCCTGAGTGGCTGATGGAAGCAGAGGCAGACACCCACAGCTAAACACTGAACTGAACTCCTGGAAACCAGTTGCAGAGAGGAGGAGTGATAAGCAAAGGGGTCAAGACCTGGCTGGTGAAACCCACAGAGACAGCTGACCTGAACAAGGAGAGCTCATGGACCCCAGACTTATGGCTGAGAGACCAGCATGGGACTGATCCAGACCCCTGAACGTGGGTGTCAGTGAGGAGGCCTCGGCAATTTATGGGGCCTCAGGTAGTAGATCAGTATTTATCCCTGATGTACAAATAGACTTGGGTAGCACATTCCACATGAAGGGATGCTTTCTCAGACTGGACACAAGTTGGAGGACCTAGATCCTGCCCTGGATGATATGACAGAATTTGAAGATTCCCCCATGGGAGGGGGGAGGTAGGGGGGTTGGGGAAGGAATAGGGAGTTGGGACTGACATGTTAAGCAAGCTTGTTTCTAATTTTAAAATAAATAAATAAACACAAAAAAACTTTTACCAAAGTCCTTATTGTGGTTTTAATAACTTAAATTTGTATTTACATATTAAAACCTATACCTGCATGAAGCATCTTAAATGATGACAAGTAAATGTAACCTATTAGATTTAAATGACTAAAGTCCATATATTTTTCTTTTCTTGTGGAAACAAAAGCATAATTTTTTCCAAACATAATGTATCTTTGACTTCTATTCTAAAGTCAAAGCTTCCCACAGTATACAGTCTGGCATGATTTAACATTTTTGTTTTCTAAGCAGAATCAGGGCAGAGAAGAGTTAAGGTGGGGAGTTGCTGGCCAGCAGAGGAGACCTTGGCTGTTACCACGGTGAAGAATAGTTTGGCCTTGGGAGGGAAGGGCGGGTGAGCATCGCTGCTTGGCATAGAGTGTCCTTGGCTGCCAGTGTTTCTGAAAGAAAAAAAATGTTTTTAACTTCTCCAGCCACAACCCCAGACTGTCTGTTTCATGTCCTTCCAATGAGTCAGGCAGAGCCCATTGGAAGGCATCGGGGAGGAAGGTGTCTGTTCCATGTTAGGTTGAGTCCGATCAATGTCAGTACTGTCAGTACCAACAAGACAAGACAGACAAACAAACAAACACAGAATTTAGACAAAAGGGAGGGCCCATCTCAAAGGCTTACAAGTTTTAAATTTACAAACGGGAGGCAAACTCCCCAGTAGTTATTTAAATTCAAATGGTGGATTAATCTGAGCTTTAGCCGGATTTCCACCCAAATTTAGCCTGACAGGATAGCCCCCAGCAGGCTCCCGTCCAAATGAGGAAGGGGAACATCTTCTGACCCTTCCTCCATATCTGACCTTCTAGGCAGGTCTGCCAAGGTCTTCTTGATCTGTTTCTTACAGTTTAAATTGCCTGCTAGCAAACCAAAAACAGAAAAGAACAAAATCACAGAAACATGACAAACACAGAACACTTACTCGACCGGTGGGGAATTAAACCTTCAGGGTCCGAGGTCCTTGGGGTTCTTGGGAATCCCAGGCAAGACGCCGTATGTTATGCCAAGTTCGTGAGAACCCAAAAACACCACCAAACAGCTGACTCACTGATGCAAATGAATAAGCTTTAATGTTAAGTTACAAGCCTCGGCAGGGACGTGTTGAGCACACTGGCACAGCAGTTGCAGCAAAAGGTTGCCCAGCCTCAATTGCAAGGGGCTTTTAAAGGGAAAAAAACGCAAGAAGGGTGGTACAGCCTTGGCTGTTCAGGATTGGATAAGAGTAGATGACCTTTGGATTCATTGACGTGGGGGCTCGGGGAATTCATATTTTTGTTGGTTGTCATGAGGAGGGAACATTCTTTGGTTTGGGGGTCACATTGTGACCTTTTCACTTTTCCCAAAAGTGTTTTTTTCTAAATTCCTTGGAACATGGTGGAACTGGGTAACTTGGAGGTCAAGGTGGAGTTGCTCTATGCTGAAAAAGTTGCTGATTTTTAACCCTTTCAGTATACAAATATTGTATATTGACACAAGTTTAAGATTAATTTGTTAAGACATTTTGTATGTTTCTAAGGTAATGTTCAAGGTATTGTACTTATTCAGCTCATTTGTCAATATAATGTAAATTTCTAGTCCTTGAAAGTTATTATTACCAACTGTAAAAGATAATGCAAAAATGTAGGTTAGTAATTAGTCACCTACTACAATTGAACTTGTAATCATATTAGACATGTTTTCAAGGTCAAACAGATATATTTTAGATACATAGGTTGTCTTCAAACACTTCAGAGATCTACAGAATATGGCATTCAAAATGTTTTAATAACATAGGTTATTTTTTATGACAATGAGATATGTCTGCTCTTGACAGCACCAAACTACTTAAGAGGAAGATGGTGGACATTAAAGGAACCCACATGGAGTTTACTTTCTTTGTGGCAAAGGTAAGCCACTGGGTAAAAAAGTGCCCTTGCATCAACTGTTGACAGCATGCTGTCCAAAATGGACCAATAAAACACCAAAGAGAGTGAGTGCAAAACCTTGCCAAGACAAAACAGGGCAGTCCTTCAAAATTCTACTTCACAGAAAAGTCTGTCAGAGATGCTAAGTAAGCCTATAGACCAAAGATTGATGCCCCAGTGTTGCAGAGAAATGGGTGACTGTCCAGGCAACCAGCTATTTTGTCATTTCTCTCATTTTTTTGGAAGTTGCTTCATTGCTCTTCCTGTTTACTCAGTTAATATTATTTCCTGCCGGGCGTTGGTGGTTCACGCCTTTAATCCCAGCACTCGGGAGGCAGAGGCAGGAAGATCTCTGTGAGTTCGAGGCCAGCCTGGTCTACAGAGAAAGTTCCAGGACAGCCTCCAAAACAATACAGAGAAATCCTGTTTCAAAAAAACCCAAAAAAGAAATATATATTTCCTTCTTAGGTCTCTGAGGGAGTTAAAGACTAGATAGTATAGTTATAGTTTTCATTGTTTACCAGACTCAGAAAAGACACTCACTAAAGATGTGTAACCTGTAATGGTTTGAGAGACATTAAAAGATAATTTGATAATGCAGATTAGAATAGGAAATAAATCAAGAACAAAACATCGGATGCTCCAATTTAGGATAGATAATAAAGTAGCTTCTCTGAATTGTTAAATGCAAATGGACTAGATATTTTCTCTGAACTTGTAAATGGGCCAGATATTTTCTCTGAATTTATCAAATGCAAATGGCACTATGTCCTTTAATTGCTCTGGGGGAAGGGGGAGTTTCCCTCATGGTGACGGGGAATGAATGAACCAAATTTAACATGGGAGCCTGTGAGAGGCCACCAAGGTGTTTCCCAGTGATAAAAGGTTGTCTCACCTGTCCTTTGTTGATCTGCATTCAGATGTCCTGTGTCAGCCTTCGACACACCTTCTGCATACTCCAGAAGTTTGGGACCTTCTGTCTGGGTTATCTCTGGGAGAGACATTGTTTCTAGGAATGGCCTGCCTACAACTCCTTTTTCATTGACCTTGTTTACCACAATTAAAACATTTGACATTTTGATTTTTCCTTAAGCCTTTGGAAATCACCTCTCCTATCTAAGCATCATCATGGTTATAACACTCAATATTGACTGTGTGTGGGATCCATTCCTCTATGGGTATTGATCTTATCCTTAAGGGCATAAACACCCTTCTGCACTGTGAATTAGCATTTTCAAAAGCCAACGATTCAGTTAATATTGATTAGACTTCTGAAACTGATGTCATTCTATTTATAGCTGAAGTCAATCTTTGCAAAAATTTAGTGAAGGCTTCTTTGGGGCCTTGTATAGCTGTAATAAATGTTCAATCCTCTTTCCTGATTCTTGCATTGTGTCTCAGGCCTTTAAGGCTGCTGTATAGCATAGGGACAAGTTATGATCATCAAATATGTCTTGACTATTCACATCAGCATAACTACTCTCACCAAGGATTTTATCTTGACAAATCTTATAACCTCTAACCCTACCTTGCTGTTGGAGGGCCTTCACATCTTCTCTCTACCAACTGTTCCATTCCACCTGAGGACCATATTCCAATACTGCTGTAACTAACTCTTTCCAGTCTTTTGGAGTAATTTTATTCTGAATGGACCATGTACTCAACATCTGCCTCACATAAGGTGAATGCCTACTATAGGAAACTATTGCTTCCCTAAATTTCCTTAAATCTAACATTTCTATAGGATCCCAATTAATTTCTGTATGACCTTGGGGATGGCTATTGTCTGGTGGTATTTATTAAATTGTAACTAAATAAAGGTTGTTTTTTGTATAACCTTGGGCCACTCCTTTCTAATTCCATGAGGTAATGAGGTTGGTTCTCCTCTGAATTCTTCTGTCTGTGCCTGAATGCTTTTATTATCACTTTTATATAAATTTTTCCAAGGCTTGTAATTTATCAGTAAAAGCTTTTTCTAAGACTTCTTCATTTTGAATAGTAATCTACTCCATGGTTTGGATCTCATCTATCAACCTCCTCCTCTCTTCACCAGTCAATATTTCTAAAGCTTTTATCTTGTCAGTCAAGATTATATTATTCTCCTTAGCAACCATTTGTAAGGCTTGCATATTACCAGTCACCTTCTTGTTCTCTTCACTGATAAAGATTTCTAAAGCCTTTATCTTGTAAGTCTAAACTGTATTATTCTCCTTAGTAATTATTTGTATGGCTTAAATACAACCAGCAGTAGATTTTTCTAAAGTCTGTATCTTTTCAGCCAATCTCTCATATTGTGAGCAGGGTCCTAATTCCCTGCATTGTGATATTCCCAATCATTGACCTGGGAAAGGTTTTAAGATTGTCTTTTCTTTTTTATTTTTTTTAGCTTAGCTTACCGTTTAAAGTTTCCCAAGGGACTTACCAGACTTTTGATCCTCAGAGAATTGGGCTGTGTAGATGTAGTGATGATATTTGACCAGCAGGTGGAAGGGACATACAGATGGCTGGGTCATGCCAAGATATTCAGATGTTGTGACAAGGTTTGACCAGCAGGTGGAGCAGGTACAACACTAAAGTACTCAGGTTCTGCATGTTGAGCCAATGTTCAAAGTGGCTAGACCAGACTAATGAGGAATCTAAAAACTGTGGCATCTGCTGCTCGTTTATGGTCTCGTGTGTGTGTGTGTGTGTGTGTGTGTGTGTGTGTGTGTGTGTGTGTGTGTGTGTGTGTGTAAGAAATACAAAGATACAGATGCTATCAATTTGAAAGTGAGTAGCACAGGAACAGTTCAAGGAAAGGGGAGGAAAGCAATATAATTCTATTTCAATAAAAAAACATATAATAAAAAGAAAGTCCCAGCCAGGAAGTGGTGGTGCACAGCTTTTATCCCAGCACTAAGGAGGCAGAAGCAGGTAGGTCTCTGTGAGTTCAAGGCCATGTGGTCTACACAGTGAGTTTCAGGACAGTCAGAGCTATACAGTGAGATCTTTCTCAGTAGAAAGGGCAGTAGCCTAGAGAAATGCCTCAACAGTTAAGAGCACTCACTATATTTACAGAGGATCGAGGTTCTGCCACACACACACACCAAAAGGGAGCTCACAGCAACCTTTAACTACAGTTTTAAGAATTCTGGCACCCTATTTTGACTTCTACAGACACTGAACACAGGCAGTGCATTTACATACCTGAAGACAAAACATTCACAGACATAAAAAATAAAAACAAATCTTTTACAGCAATAAAGTCAAAATATTACTCAATAATTAAAAAGCAAACAAAATTAGACAAGTGTATGAAAGGAAATAGTAAATAATATATGATTTAAAATATGGCTAAAATTGAAGTAAAAATGGAACCATAATGTCAAAAAAGGAAGGAAAGAAGAGAGAGACAGAAGGAAGGAACAAAGGAAAGAAAGACAGACAGGAAGGAAGACAGAGAAAGGAAGGAAGAAAGGAAGGGAGGAAGGAAGGAAGGAAGGAGGGAAGGAAGGAAGGAAGGGAAATAGTTTTAGAGTATTATCTTAAACACCACCAGTCTTGGCCCTGAAGGCAGAAGGGTCAGACTAACCTGTGGATCCATTCACTCTTGGGGTAAATTCTTTTGCTGAGTCTGTACAAGGTGAGAGTCTGATGTGTACCAGAGTCATCTTACCCCTAGGACTGTTCCTTCCTTGCACACTGGTGACCTTTCCTTCCCACACATAAATTGATGATCTTTGACCTGTATAGCAACAACAAGAAGATATCTGTAAGCCATATATATATATATATGTATATATATATATATTCAATGACAGGTTGATATTCACACACATAAGCAATTTAAATGACTCAACAGCAAGAAGAAGGCTGATGATTTGGGACTATATTTAACAATGTAATATTATTACTAACATGACAGCTTGGGCACAAACAAGAAAGGAAAGGTTATGGTTTAATTGTGATGTGTATGCACATCAAGTTGACAAGGATTCATTTTTTTGTTAACTTGACACAACACAGAGTTACATGGGAAGAGGGAACATTGAACTGAGAAGATACCTGTATCATATTGACAAGTCCATGGGACATTTCTTGATTAATGATTGATGTGGGAGGGCTGGCTTCAAACTCAAAGATCCACTTACCTCTGCTTCCCCAGTACCAGGATTAAAGGTGTGTACACCCACTGATGGGTTTATAATCTCAATTGCTTAAATTAGCAAGATGGTCTGTATCTGTCTACCATGGATTTATTGCAAAAGCCCCTTTCCTGCAGCCTAGCTTTCATGATCCCAGAAAACACTGTGCAAACATGTAAGTAGCACCTACATGTCAGTGGCAACCAACATCAGTCTAACTGAACATAAGGACCACTCAACTTGAGGGAGGGGAATCATGTCTGGTGTGTCTGGTGTGGTGATATTTTGTTTATGATCAAACAAATAAAGCTTCCTGAAGATCAGAATTCAAAGCTGGCTACACTAGTTAGCCATAGAGGCCAGGCTATAGTGGTACACTATAACTCTTACAATAACTCTTCCCGCCATCCTGGTCCCAATGTTGCATCAACCCAAATAACACACCATACACTATATTAATTATAAAGCTGTTGACCTTTGACTATGGTTTCTTACTGGCTATCTCTGACTTAATTATTAACCCATAACTACTAATCTATATATTTTTACAAGGACTTATCTTACCGAGGACACCAGCCTCATGTGTCCTCTCTTCCCGGGATCACATGGCAACCCTCTACCCTTTACTACATTTCCCATAATCCTCCTTGACTCCTAGTCCCACCTATCTTGTTTCCCTATAGGTCAACATTGCTTTATTTATCAACCAATAATAAAAACACAAACACAGAAGGACTTCTCCCATCAGTACACACCTTTAATCCCAGCACTCAGGAAACAGAGGCAGATGGATTTCTCTTAGTTCAAGGCCACCCTGGAATGGAAAAAAAATTGAACCCGCCTAAAGGAGAAACAGAGCTCACACAAAGGTGATGTCAGCACTTGGCATCCCACAATTTTAATCCCAGCACTAAAGAGGAATATGTGGCAGGGGACCGGAGCTCGGTGCAGTCTGACTGGAGAGAGCAGTGCAGTCTGAGGATGGGATCGCCCCTTTGCTCTGAGCATTGATAGAAGAGAGAACTCTCTAGTGGCTGGCCACTTTGCTTAGCTGGTCTTTAGCTTTAACCCCAATATATGTCTCTGGGTTTCTAGTATTAATACCAACTAGAATTAATACTACAGTCTAGTACCAGAAGCCTAGCCAGTCTCCTGGCACTAATGAGGTCATGGACTTAGAAAAAGGATATATTCCCATCACTTTGCAAGACCAGCATAATTTCTCTAAATCTAATCCTGTATCCACAGATAAGTGTTGAAGGGACTCCAGCCAGTCCAAGCATGGCCAACATGGCTCTAGCAGGCATTGCCCTTCTCCACCATCTCTTCTGTCTTGCTAAAAAGAAACTACATTGCATTCCTAAAGATAGCCACCAAGCTCTATTCCCTTATTTGGTCACTTCCTCCTCCTGGGGCTGAGCTATCAAAGTATTAAAGTCCAGCAATCAAAACCCCCCTTTGATGGTCCTAATTAACAAGCCCAAGCAAAACTGAACACCTAGAGAATGAGGATCGTGCTGGTGGCTGCGGCAGACTGAACATCATGCTCAGGGCTCTTGGCAGCTATGGCAGCAGAAGCCTTGGTCAGGGTCTTGATCTTTGCCAACAGTATCGCCTCTACTCTAGTGATACATGGCCCAGAGAGGACCTCCTCAAAGAGAGGGACTGTGGGAAATGGAGCTCATACTTGGCAAGCACCATAACTGGCATCATCAAGAAACAAGTCATGTAATATCCACTTATGAGTGAATACATGCTGTATTTGTCTTTCTGAGTCTGTGTTACCTCACTCAGGATGATTTTTTTTCTAGTTCCATCCATTTGACTGAAAATTTCACAAAGTCATCTGTAGCGAGCCGCCGGTGTGGCTACCACACTTTACAATGATCTGAGGCTCAGGGCTAAGGATGTAAAATGAAGACAAAGACAGCGGCTCATTCTTACAAGGAGAATGGCGTTTGTTATTACAAGGGTAGAGCCTTAAATACCAAAGGCAGGCATGGTGGAAAATCCCCAAGGTAGAAGCCTATGTTCCCAGGGCCCTCCAGTAAAGGGTGGGCCAAAAACAGGAATCAGCATTTAGACAAAGGATGGACAGAAAACAGGAACTTGCTGCAGGCCTTACTGGGAGGAGGGGATGAGAAATGTTTAGCTAAAAGCCCCTAGTACAAGCAGTCAGCAGAACCCCCATGGAGGAAGGGTGCAACAGTCATCATTTTTTAACCACTAATTAGTACTTGCTTGCATAAATGTACCACATTTTCCTTATCCAGTCTTCAGCTGAGGGGCATCTAGGTTGTTTCCAGGTTCTGGCTATTACAAATAGTGCTAGTATGAGTATTGTTCAGAAAATGTCCTTGTGGTATGATTGAGCATCCTTTGGATAAATGCCCAAAAGTGGTATCATTGGGTCTTGAGGTAGACTGACTGAGAATTTTCTTATAAACCGCCATACTGGTTTCCAAAATGTCTGTACAAGTCTGCACTCTCACCAGCAGTGAAGGAGTGTCTCCCTGACTCCACATCCTCTCCAACATAAACTGTCCTCAGTATTTTTCATCTTAGCCATTCTGGCAGGTGTAAGATGGTATCTCAGAGTCATTTTGATTTGTAATTCCCTGATGATTAATGATGTTGAGCACTTCCTTAAATGTCTTTTGGCCATTTGAGGTTGTTCTGGTAAGAAATCTCTGTTTATCTCAGTACCCCATTTTTCAATTGGATTATTTTGTATTTTGAATTCTTTATATATTTTGGAGATCAGCCCTCTGTCACATGTAGGGTTGGTGAAGATCTTTTCCCATTCTATAGGCTGATGTGTTGTCTTATTGACAGTGTCCTTTGCCTTACAGAAGAGTTTCAGTTTCAGGAGGTCCCATTTATTGATTGCTGCTTTCAGTATCTGTGCTACTGATGCTATATTTAGGAAGTAGTCTCCTGTGCTTATGTGTTCCAGGCTACTTCCCACTTTCTCTTCTATCAGGTTCAGTGAAAATGGATTCGTGTCGAGGTCCTTAATCCACTTGGATTTGAGTTTTATGCATGGTGATAGATATGGGTCTTTTTGTAATCTTCTGCATGTTAATATCCAGTTATGCCAGCACCATTTATTAAAGAGGTTTTCCTTTTTCCATTGTACCATTTTGGCTTCTTTGTCAAAAATCAGTTGTTTATAGGTATATGGATTAGTATCAGGGTCTTACACTGGATTCCACCTTTCTGTGTTTATACCAATGCCAGGCTGTTTTTATTATATAGCTCTATAGTAGATTTTGAAGTCAGGGATGGTGATGCCTCTAGAAGTTCCTTTATTGTACAGGATTGTTTTAGCTATTCTTGGTTTTGTTTTCCCATATGAACTTGAATATTCTTTTTTCAAGCTCTTTGAGGAATTGTGTTGGTATTTTGATGGTGATTGCACTGAATCTTTAGATTGCTTTACGTAGGATTGCTGTTTTACTATGTTGATCCTAGCTATCCAAGAACATGGGGAATCTTTCCATTTTCTGATATGCTCTTCAATTTCTTTCTTTAGGAACTTAAAGTTCTTGTTGTACAGATCTTTCACTTCTTTGGTGAGTGTTACCCCAAGATATTTTATATTTGTGGCTATTGTGAAGGGTGATGTTTCTCTGATTTCTTTCTCAGCCCTTTAGAGGGATCACCCTGGGAACAAAAATTAGATGACATCTACAGGGCAAAGTGGTAGCAGGGGGTGGCAAGGGGAGGGGAGGGGAGATGAGAACAGGAGGGAATGAGATGGCCTAGGTGGACAGGGATGCAGTGGAAGAGCAATGAAAAAGTTGTCTTAATAGAGGGAGCCACTATGTGCTTAGGGAGAAACCTGGTGCTAGGGTAACTCACAGGAATCCACAAGGAGGACCACAACTAAGACTCCTAGCAATAGTAGGAAGGATTCCTGAACCCCTGTAGTCAGAAGGATGAATACCCCAATTATCATCATAGAGGCTTCATCCAGTAACTGATGGAACCAGACACAGAGATCAACAACGAAGAACCAGACCAAGCACTGGGAATTCAGGCAAAGAGAGGGAGGAGGGAACATATGAGCAAGAGAGGTCAAGATCATGATGGAGAAATTTACAGAGACAGCTGAATCAAGGTCGTAGAAACTCATAAACTCTAAACCTGCAACTGTGGAGACTCCAGGGGACCAAACTAGGCCCTCCAAATGTGGGAGATAGTTTGTGAAGCTTTGACTATCAGAGGGGCCTCTGGCAGTAGAATCATGATACAAAACTGGTACATGAGCTAGCTTGTTGAAGCCCATTGCTTAGTGTAAGATGCCATGCTCAGTCATAGTAGGACCACAATATAATCCTGCTACATGAGCTAGATAGGGGGGAGATGTAGGGGTGGGAAGAGGCAAAGGGGATTGGGAGGAGGGGGGAGGGAGAACTGTGGTTGGAATATAAAATGAAATTTTTAAAAAGGGAAAAAACTTTAAAAAAAAAAAAAAAGGAACAGGTCATGGATGCTGGGAAGAGCCACAGCCTGACCAGGACACTGTGGTCCTGTGCTCCATTGGGTACAGTGGGAAATGAGTAAGTACATGGCGGCGTGATGGAAGAGAAGGAAGTGTGTAACACGTACTCTTCCCACCAGCTGCCTGCGTCCCACCACTGTCTCTTCCCCCAAATGACACACAAGACACTATATTAACTATAAAGCTGTTAGCCGTTTGCTATGGTTTCCTAATGGCTAGCTCTGACTTAATTATTAACCCATAATTACTAATATATATTTTTATAAGGTCTTATCTTACTGAGGATGCAACCTCATGTGTCCTCTCCGGGATCACATGGTGACTCTCTACTCTTGACTACATTTCCCAGACTCCTCCTCAATTCCTAGTCCCATCTATCTTACTTCTATATTGACCAACAGTGCTTTATTTATCAACTAATAGGACAACATATACACTGAAGGATTTCCCCCATCAGAAGTGAGCCAATGGGTGGTGGAGAAATGGAAGCTGAGTGGTTTGTGTGCTATGAAGTGAGGTGGACAGGAGATACAAAGGTGGTTGCTGTTCTGGCTCCTTGGGAAAAATGAATTGCACTTGCATCAATACAGCCAGTAACAAACACAAGTGCTACAGGGCCTGTGCCATCTTCCTTTGAGAAAACTGGCTACTGTATGAGCTGCTGTGACTCCTGGAGCTGTATCCTAGCCCAGGAAGAAGAGCAGTACTTACAGAATGGAGACCCACAAATGACTGGACATCTCCTGCTGTGGCTTATCTGCTAAATCTCTCTAAATGGTTGTGATGGCAGCTCATCTACGACACTGAACAACTAACTCTATGTTGAATTGCAGTTCTACTGTGCTGTGTCTAACTTTGGCCAGAGACTTATTTCCTTTTGAAGCTTTGAGTTGGACAAACACTTGAAGACATCCAGAGACCCAACCTCTTTGTCAATTATTCCCTGCCCTCTGTCCCTTGGACAAATAAATTGTCTTTGTACTGAGAACTTGTTCTTGGGTGTCCTGAGCCAACACCAACCCCTTCAACTGTAGCTACCACTCCTCACCAAAGGAATTTCTTTCTACAAGAAATAGAGACCATCACAGAAAACCACAACTGGGCACAAAGCAGAGATCTACAGATCTGGGAATTCAGCCCCAACAGATATATCCCTCCATCTACAGTTCATGGAATACCAGGAAGGAAGAGTGCAAAAATTGTTAAGAGCCACAACACCAGGAATTCTGCAATGATATAGTCTCTCCTAGAAATTGGCTGCATAAACAAGAGCAGAACAACAGCAATATCAGTAGACATGTTAATGTAGTAGGAGAAACATTTTGTGGAGTCCATCCCTAAAGAAAGAACTACAAGCAACTAGTGTCTGCTGAGAAAGAAGAATTAGCATCTCCAAGGGGAAAGCCCTCTTAATTTTTGTCCAACACAGAGTGGTCAGCCTGAAGCCATATGCATGCAATAAACAACAACAACAAAAATGGCTCAGCACAATTCCTGATTTGACTGGAATCCATGAATGACCACCTGACTTAAATATTTGTGCATATACATGTGTGTGTGCAAGAAACATAATCAAAGATAAAGAAACTATCAGTTTGAAAGTGGACAGCATGGGAAGGGTTCAAGTAAAGGGAAAGGAAGTAATACAATTCTAGTTCAGTTAAAAACATATCATAAAAAGAAAATTCCTTCTGGGAGGTTGCTGAGTTTGTACAGGGCAAGAGTCTGAATTTTACCAGAGCCTTCTTCACACTAGGACTGTTCCTTCTTTGCACACTGGAGACCTCTGCTGGCCACACTTAAATTTGTGATCTTTGACATGTTCAGCAACAAGGAGAAGATATTGGTAAGCCATATATGTAATGACAGGATGATGCTCAATCACATAAGCAATTTAAATGACTCAACAGCAAGGAAAATGCTGATTTGGGACTATATTTAACAATTTACAATGTAATAATACTATTAACATGAGAGCTTGGGCATAAACAAGAAAGGAAAGGTTATGGTTTAATAGCGATGTATTTACACATCAAGTTGACAAGGATTCATTTTTTATTAACTTTATACAACATAGAGTTACATGGGGAGAGGGAACTTGAGTTGTGAGGATGCCTGATGTTGGGCCCCAGCCCCATGGGGTCTCTGTGAGTTGCTGGTCAGCCTACGAGGGCAACTTGTTTTCCAGTCCAAGTGCTTTCTGTTTTCTAGTCCTGGCTTACTGCCCTGGCCTTGACCCTCTGACATCAACATCCAACAGGAGGAAAACAACGATCTCTTCTACCTGGGGTTTTTTCCACTGTGCTGTAAACTTGTATAAAAAGCTCCTCCCTCCTACAAGGGAGAGACCTCTTGGCACTTGCAATGAAGACTTACACTCTGTCTCTCTCCTGGTAATAAAGGCTACACATGCGTTCTCTTAGTACAAACAGCTGGACGTCTGGTCTCTCTTTTCCTGATACCCTGGAGTTGCTTGTGGCCCTGATACCTTGGAGTTGCTTGTGGTGCTGGCGCCGCACCTGTTTCATACTGGCAAGTCTGTGGGGTATTTTCATGATTAATGATTGATGTGGGACGGCCCAGCACTCTGTGGGAGTTGCCACTCCTAGGCAAGTGGTCCTCGGTTGTAGAAGAAGACAAGCTGAGCAAGTCATTGAGAGCAAGCTGGCAAGCTGCAGTCCCTCATGGCCTCTGAGATCCAGTGTTACTACCTTGAGTTTCTATCCTGTCTTCCCTTAGTGATGGACTGTGAGCCAGGACATGTAGATCAAAAAACAAAACAAAAATGCAAACTTTTGCTCCCCTCCCTCAAAACATTAAAGATAAGCAAAATATCTGATTATGTGCTCCTCCAAGAATTATATATGAATGGTCAACAGATATATGAAGAAAGTACCCCCATCACTAACGATTATAAAAATGCGAAATAAAATACAAATCCCACTGCATGTCCAATGGTGTGACTACTAGCTAAGGGATGAATCAAGCATCGGTAAGGATATAGAAAATGGAGCATCCATGTGCATAGTCCTGGCAAAGATGTCAATTACTACAGTCATTTTGTGTCACGTCTGCTGCGCGGCCTGTGTCCGAGAACGTGCGGAGGGTGTCGGGGACTGACAACACAGAGACTCGTTCAATGATATAAAGAGAACTTTAAACAGGCTCCAAAAAGGTTCAAGAAAAACTTCCTAAGAAAGGCTCCCACCAGAGAAGCTTCTGCTCTCTCCTCTACCCTGGCTGGTTCTGCTCTGACACCAGAGGTGGATGTGTGTGGGTTTTTGAAGGTGCGGTTAGTCTCTGGACAAGGTCGAGGTCAGGGCGGTTTCCGTGGGAAGGCCTTTCCCAGGAACTTATTGTATCATTTTTAGTAAACATGTTTTTACTAAACATTGTCTTACAGCTGCCTACTCCCAGGCAGAAGGGGAAGTGGGTCTCTGCTCAAGGTCTGGTGTTCCCACAATTTACCCCTTTTTATTTTTAAATGAGGCACTCCTGGCTTAGGTCAAGTAGGGTCACCCTCCCTTTCCCGTCTTTGGGGGACCTTGAACCCCTGTTTTAGGTGGGAGGGGTCTTCCCCACAGGTTGCCCGTCATCGGAGATACCCCAACCTTAAATCATCTGTAACCAACCTTCATGGCTATCGGGATTGTCATGGGCTAAGCTAAGCAATACTTGGTTACGGATCTCTTGTCTCTGGAACAAGGCACGTTTGAGCTTGGCATAAAGCCAGAATGCCTACCGCCACTGCCACCATTTCCAGGACCCCCATTGACATAGCGCCTCTCCATTACCATACCCATCACCAGATCTGGGCCATAACATTCTACCAGCCTTCGTCTGTTACAAGGGTAACCCGCATGTGATTTACATTTACAATTTGATAAAGTTTTCAATCGTTTTAAGATCTGCTCAGGAAAGCATTTAGAAAGTGCACTTGCACAGATACATTGGGCACAATCATTGATGTTATACATGTAGCATTATGAAAAATATGAACAATAGTTGTCACATTAGGACAAGTTGCATTTCTCCAGAAAAATACACTGGCCTAGGCGCGATTTCAGAAACAGGAACTACCAAGTTTGATATTATAAGTGACCATGTCCTGTTTAAATACTGAAAAGAGGCTTTTGCCACTCATAGTCCATACCAATGTCCAAATGCTTTAAATGGGTTCTTTTTTCTCTGTTGGCTTCACGATGAAAACTCATGGGTCTGGAAGGTTGATGCAGTAGGTCTGTTGAGAAACTGGAAATCTCGAACCAACTGTTTTTTTTCTTTCTTGGGCTGTAGATTCGATGACATCAAGGGTCAGGAACACTGATTTAGGAGATCTCACTCAAACTGGCTTAGGTAGGCTCCCATGGTATCAGGTCCAGTTTTTTTTTTTGCTCTATGTATCTCACTAAATGGTCTGACAGCTGCTAAAGCTTTATTCTTTTCCTGCAAGAAAACACAAACATGCCCTCGACCCCAAATTAGGGTCTTCTCCACTGTCTAGTGTATGGATGTCTCCATTTGACCTGAGCAATGGTTGCTCAAGTTCCATCATGTTAGAATCTGTTTGAAGCTTACTGGCATTTACATTATAAAATTTTAAAATGAGGAGTGTATTATTTGATGAGTCATGTGGGGGCTGGGGACATTATTAATTGTCACGTCTGCTGCGCGGCCTGTGTCCGAGAACGTGCGGAGGGTGTCGGGGACTCACAACACAGAGACTCGTTCAATGATATAAAGAGAATTTTAAACAGGCTCCAAAAAGGTTCAAGAAAAACTTCCTAAGAAAGGCTCCCACCAGAGAAGCTTCTGCTCTCTCCTCTACCCTGGCTGGTTCTGCTCTGACACCAGAGGTGGATGTGTGTGGGTTTTTGAAGGTGCGGTTAGTCTCTGGACAAGGTCGAGGTCAGGGCGGTTTCCGTGGGAAGGCCTTTCCCAGGAACTTATTGTATCATTTTTAGTAAACATGTTTTTACTAAACATTGTCTTACAGCTGCCTACTCCCAGGCAGAAGGGGAAGTGGGTCTCTGCTCAAGGTCTGGTGTTCCCACAATTTTGGAAAATTGTGTAAAGGGTTCTCCAAAAGTCAAAGATAAATAAAAAGCAAGGTATGGTTGAACATCCCTTAAATTCCAGCACTTGGAAGGCAAAGACATATACATCTCTATGTGCAGAAGACCATGGGACTGTACAGCAGTGACAACTGGTATTTGAGAAATCAACCCACTAGACATTGTTGGAGAGTCCTACTTGGTAAAGCCACTCACCAGACATTATTGGGGACCCTCACTAGACAAAGCCATGGGGTTATTGACTGTATGTGACTGGTTGTTTTCTGTCTGTAACTTTCTTTGGTACCACTGTTATGCCTCCCTGATAATAATAGCTGTGAGGGTCTTTCAGCAGCCTTTGGCAGTGTGTTTTACATCTGTTGGACACAAATATAATTGTGGATGGCCAGAAGATGTTTTTCTGCTTAAGTTGTATAATATTGATTAACATGAATAATACTAGGATGCTTTACCTTGCTCAGACTGACATGAGATTCTTAGTCGCAAAGACAGCCTTTCAGAAAAACGATCTAACTTTAGACTTCAGAGC
This sequence comes from Mesocricetus auratus, assembly GCF_017639785.1. Lineage (NCBI taxonomy): Eukaryota > Metazoa > Chordata > Mammalia > Rodentia > Cricetidae > Mesocricetus > Mesocricetus auratus. The sequence continues at coordinate 10,675,823 of NW_024429209.1, forward strand.
AAATTCAAAGCAGGCTGGTTGCCCCTGGAGATGATATCTGGTTGCCCCTAGAGACAAATACACAAGGTCATTTTCACAAGTGTTTTGCTGAATTCAAGGCCACAGTTTGAAGGAACCTTAGTCCGCACATACTTCCCAACCTCAAGGTCTGCCAATTGATTGCTGCCAAGGAAACCCCTGCAACTTAGAGCTATATGCAAGGGCACTTGCTAACTGGCTGGTCGTTATGACATTCCTAGCCTGAGAGAACCTATGTGACTTTTCTTGCCCTGAAAAATAGCTGATTATTGTCCGGAAGTTTGGCTGTGAGAGGTGAGAGAAGCAGAGAGAGGCAGAGGGGAGGAAGCAGAGAGCAGAGGGAGAAGCAGAGGCAGCCCAGGCTGCAGTAATGTAGGCAGACAGACAAGGGGAGGCAGCAGAGGAGGAGCAGAGGCATTGAGAGAGGCCAGCTGTGTGAGAGAGAAGCATGAGAGATGAAGAAGAGTGAGAGAAGTGTGAGAGAATGAATGAGAGTGAGTGAGCAAAGAATGAATGAATGATCTAGAGATGTGTGAGATGTGAGATAGAGAGCTGTATGAGAGAGCTGGTGTGACATAGAGAACTGTATGTAGCTGCAACTGAACACAGAAATATGTAACTGGGTCTGTTGAGCTAGACAGACCATTTACGTTGAAGTAAAAGAGAAGGTCCCCATTAGGAAAATGTGTGCTTGTTCCTTTTTCCTTAGGTTACCAGCAGAAAAAGTGTGCTCATTTATTTTTCACCTCAGATAGAAAAATCTAGTAATCCTCAGAGAACAATCTTCCCAAAGACTCTAAGGATTTCTCTTTATTACCCTGGTGCTGCCTTTGGGTCTGAACCCCACAAGTCAGGATCATGTATGAGTTTTAGGCTAACCTGTTCCTCATAGAGAATTCTAGAGCCAAATCTGACCCTAACCCTGTGCAGAAAACTAACCAATCCTCGAGCAGGAGCTCTAGCCAATGTGAGCTCAGCATTAAATCTGACCAATCCCCACCCTGGAAGCCACAAGCTGAACAAACACAGGGTTTATACAGGGGGGATTCCCGGGAAAGGCTTCTCCAGTGTATCCTTTTGGCTCTAATTCTAGGACAGAGCGAGCAGGGCTGTAACACTTTTGCTAGGGAAACCTTCCCCTAGCAGAGCAGAGTTGTTACACTCGGCTCTCCACTCTCCTGGGAACAAAGCAGAACTGTAGCAACATTGCCAGGAAAACCCTCTCCTTCCAAAGCAAAACTGCTACACTGGACAAACATCCCTAGCTAGAAGAACTTCTCCTGCTGGAGCAGAGTGGATACACTGGGGAAGCCTTTCCCTGAGGCAGGGCTGTAAGCTGCTATGCTTACTGTGGCCTGTGGTAGTCCTTGGCTCCATGATACCTTTCCATCTGAGCTGTGTAACACTCAGTATTCTGTGACTCCAAAATGCCAGAATACCTGTCTTATCCGATCTGTCCATATGCCTACAGGTTCTGATTTTGTTTACACAGAAGATGAAAAGCTGTGGCACAGGTGATCCAACATCCAAAACAACTGAGACCAGGCAGCCTCACAGACCACTATAGTCATAACTTGGCCAGGGTTCTGGGTTTTCTCAGGATCCCTATGGGATTGACAGCACCCCCAAACAGCAGGAGTGGTTTGGAGGGAACTCTGCCCACATTCCCAAATATTGTTTATAGATTTTGTTTTCATTTAAATGGGGTTGGTTATAAATGGTTAATAATCACAGTCTATCTCTTTCTAAAGAAAAGGAGGAATATGATATAGAAGTGAATACTTTGCATTTGGTATGGATTTTGGTTTTTTGATACAAATTTAAGGTCAATGTTCTGTGCGTATTTCTGTTCTTCTTTAGGTATTGTGTTTATACAGCTCTTTTAAAGTGTAATGTACAATTTAAAACAAAATTTAGATAGTCATCTATAATGGTCAAAACTTATAGTTCTATTAGTTAGGCTTTCTAGATATACAGAGATATATTTCAAATGGAAAAGTACTCTTCAAAACCTTTCAAAGGCCTACAGAATATGGCATTTACAATGGTTTATTAGGGTTTTTCATGACAATGAGACACAACTGCTCCTGGCAACACCAATTACGTCAGAAAGGAAGATGGGCATCAAAGAAATGTGTTATTGAGTTTGCTTTCAACATGGCAGGGACAAGAAATTGCTCTTCCCTGAACTACTTGACAGCATCCTGTCCAAACTGCATACACAGGTTACAAAGAAAAAGGACTGCTGAACTTGCCAAGGGTCAGGATGGTCCTTCAAGGTCCCTGCTTCATCAAAAAGTCTGCCAGGCATGCTGGGTCTATAGGCTGAAGATGGATGCCCCAAATGTTACAGAAGAACTTTGAGTAACTGTCCAGGCATCAACATGTCTCTGTAAATTCTAGAGTTTATATACTATCCTTCTGGGATCTTTGATGGAGTTGAAGACAGTAACAGTTATAGTTATGGTAAAAGATAAGTTACACATAAAACTTCAGACTCACAAAGATAGGATAGATGATAAAATATTTTCTGTAAATTTTGCCAAATGTTAGTGGACTAAACATTGTTAATTATAGTTTTTGCTTGATAACTGTTTTATTATATATGATTTTACTATGTCAAAAATAAAACCTTCCTTTTCATTTAGACAGAAAAAGGGAGATTCTGATAAAGGTGATTAGCAAAAAGTGACAGAGGAAGACACCAGGTGAACTACTCTGTCCTCCAAATGCACACACAGGTGAGCACACCTGCACACATGTACACACACATTACCACATTATAATATTAATAACACCAGGAGTCAACAAGTGACTGTGATGTGTAAATGTATTCTGGTCAAGAACTGATGCTAATTACTCACACATTGCACCCTCTGCACACATCGCACCTCTCTGCACACTCTGCATATTACACACACTTTACACCCCAATGCACCGTCTGATGTCCTATACATTATAAGTAAGTGGTTTGTGTTGCCACTTCACAGATTAAAAACATGATATTGGCTGGGCGTTGGTGGCGCACACCTTTAATCCCAGCACTTGGGAGGCAGAGGCAAGTGATCTCTGTGAGTTCAAGGCCAGCCTGGTCTACAGAGTGAGTTCCAGGACAGCCTCCAAAACAGTAGAGAGAAACCCTGCCTTGAAAAACAAAAACAAAAAACAAAAACATGATATTTAGAAGGTAAAATCACTTTTCCAAATGTCTTAGAGTCAATAATGTTAGATTCATGGTGTAAATTCAAGACTTCCCAAATCTGGAATCCTCGCCCTTCTCCTCTATGAGTGTAGAAGGAAGGCTCATGCCCAAGATTTCCCTTATTGGTGATCCTTGCCACAACCTTCCCCTCAGTGATTCACAGAGGCAGGGTGTGCTCAGAGAAATAAACAGTATTTTTTATTTTTATTTTTTGCTCTCCAATGGTATTTCCTTAAAGCCTCCTGAAAGCTTAGCATGTACCAAAGGAGCTGTTGGTGGCAGAAGCAAGCCCTCTCCACTGGATCCTAGCCTGGGAGTTGGGGACCTGGGAGCAAAGAAGAAGCTTCCAGACCACACAGAGCACGAGTTCAGAGCCATCTTCAAATGTCAGGAATCAGGCTACAAGAGAAAATAAGATAAAACCTTTAACATTGGAGCCAAACAAATCATTTCCATCTGGTCCTCCATCTGGAGGTCAGTTGAGAGAGAGAGATCAAGCAACAAAGTGGTGTTGTAGATGGGAGTATTTGGATTTCAGGAGAATAAGTTCAAGTCTTATTGAACTAGATGTTCTAACTATATCTATCCTTTGTGCTTTGACCCTAGACACCATGAAGCAAATAACTTGGATAGCAAATAATGCATACAGTGCCTTGAAAATCACTTTCAACTTCAGCATTTCCATTCTGTAAATAGAGAGACTCAGAAAGTCATTCACCCATAGCCCTTACCCAGACACACTGCTGTAGATTCAAAGCCACCGACAATCCTATGTCTTTGCCCTAAGAAAAAGGGGACAGTGCCCTTAAAGGACAAGCCAGACAGAGGCTCTTGGTTACAGTCTCCCTGCCATAAGCCCTGATCCCCAGAGACTTGAAGTTGAAAAGGTCTGAAAAGCGATGAGGTCTGTCCACCCCAGCCCACTCCTTACCTTACTGTGGGAGAACGCAGAGTTTCCCACACATGCCCAGACAACACTTATAGTTGCCTTCACACTGGGAATCCCTGTCGCACTTGTTGGGGGGATTCAGCATCATACATTGTCCTTTAACCACTGGGCACTTGCCAGGCTTCCTCCTGGCTGGAGACAGAAGAATCACAGGTCAGGTGGCTTAAAGGTCAGGCACCACATCGCTGCTTCTTTAACCCACCCTCTCCAGCCTGAGCAAGGAAAATCACCCCATTTACCCCTCACCTACTCCCAGATCTGTCCCCTGAAACAGCACCTGGTTCCTCTCTAACATCTGGCCTCCAGACAATGAAAAGGTTGATGGCTTCCATCAAGCTGTCTGAACACCCAGATGATTATTTTCAAAACCATTACAGAGTGGCTCCTCAGACAAGAGGATCTTCTTGCTGATGACAGCATGATGCCTTGCCTCACTGACATGTTGGATTCAACAGCCCTTAGAAGTAAGCATTCCTAGGAGGACCCCTTCACTCAACCCTTCCCCTTCAGTTCATTCCTCTCCTGGTTCCTCTGCTGGCTCACCTCGTCTGCTGATGGGAATAGGAGAAACGCATCTGTTACCACAATGACTCTGGCAACACCTCAGATTTCCCGGGCATTGCCAGTCAGAATTGCACTCTTGTTTCTCCTTTCTAAGACAATTGCCAGGTTTTCTGGAAGGACAGGCTCCAATTTTGATAGAATCTAAAGAGAATGTGAAGATGTTAGGAGAATATGGAACATCTATCATAATTCCTAGACAAAGGACCACTTTCCAGAGTATAGATCCTCATCCCAGTAGTCCACAACTTCAAAGGGAATTACCTGCTGGCCCCAGGAGAAAAAAGCAAACAAATATGACAGGTTTGGTCAAGCAAAACAGGTAAACAGGAAAACAATCACAGACTAAGGACAAAAGACACAGGGTTCCCAGTCAAGTTTTTCCACCTCAGGGCTAAGCTAGATTGCACAAAGACAGAAGGGGAGAGTAGGAATAATGGAGACCAAGAGAAATAAATAGGAAGGCAACAAACATGTGAGATGTTGAGAACTAAAGCCAGAGGCAGAAACAGAAAGGACAGGAACAGAGATAGAGTGAGACCTGAGTTGACAGGGTGATTTAGTAATAAAGGAAACATTTTTCCATGCCTTGAAGCCTCATTGAACCTCAGTCCCCAGCAAGACATGGATGCCTTCAGGAGGTTCAGAGTAAGCTGGGGAACAGCCTAGAGAAAGGAACACTCCCAAAGCCACCAGGAGCCCTCACCTCTGACACTGTAGACCAAAGTAACTCCCACTCACCATTTTTGCCTCCTTCCACAGTCCAGAATGCCAGGATCCCCAGAGCAAGGAGCACCATGAAAGGGAAGAAGCCGCTGGACTTCATGGTGAAGGCAGAGTGCTCTGAAGACCAGTCCCAAGCATCACTATTTGTATCTTTACCAGAGGGTGTGGCTGCAGTGGAGTGTATTTGCCCCTCCCACATGCTATTGCATAGTCAGGAAGTTTTAGCCAGAGAACAGAAGTCTTGATACTACAGAGGTAGACGGTAGACTTTCTGTTTCAGATGGGACCTTGAGGCCAGGAGAGCAACTGTTAGAGAGCTGAAAAGGAAAGTAGTTTGGGACATTGTCCTCAGAGGGACAGTCCAGGTGACCACCTGAGTCCTGAGCATTGTGAAATCTGAAAGCCTGTTGCCCTTACTGGTAGAGAAGAGCAGAAAGGGTCAGTCACAAAAGGGCCACCAGGACCTGATGCTGAAACACAGGACGTGGACTCTCAGCTGAGACTGTGCAATGCACCTCTATTTCTCAAGTTCCTGGACTTTCTGGGATTTTGAAATTCTAAGCTATTGCTCAATGCAAATTTCTTCTCAAAATACAGATGACACATGGCTCAGCCAGCTGACGTTTATCTCTGCCAAATTATTTGCACCGCTGTTTTCCCAGTGCCTATTTCATGACTGAAACATGGAACACAATCCCTAAATAAATGAAAGTTGGAGGTGGAAGGACATTGCCTTCAGCAAATCTCTTTGAAGATCAGTTTCCTAGGCATGAAATGACTTTGGACTGGTCCTGAGATTAAGAGTTTGAAATCACCCTTAAAATAATTAATGAACTGCATCCCTGGCTACAAGTGACCACTGAGATGGATTGGAATAAAGGGATAAAATCTCTCACTTGTCACTGTAATCAGCACTGAGTTACAGTATCATTTCAGTTGTTAAAGGAATTCTTTCTACCTCTAAATCCTCTATGGGCATCAAATTTCAGCAAAAACTATGGCTATTGTGTGTTCAGCCCATTGTGTGTAATGCCCAGTGTGTACAAATTGCTTCTAATTATTAAGAGAGTCATCATTCTCCCTACAATTCAACCCAAACTTCCCTACCTGCAAAGTTCTTTTTAAATGTCATGCATGTTGGTTTGATATACATAGTTTACCTCCTCCCTCAATTTCCTCCAATATTTCCCCTACCCTGAACTCCCTCTCAAACTTGTTCTCTTTTTCTATATAGAAGTAGGGGATCAAAACAGCTAGCTCCAGCTGTCCTGGAACTCACTCTGTAAACCAGGCTGGCCTTGAACGCCCAGAGATCTGTCTGCCTCTGCTTCTTGAGTGCTAGGTTGTGTACAACCAATATCTGGTATTGGCCTCTTTTATGTAATTATTAGTGTTCTGTGTGTATATGAATAGATATATTAACACAACCTGCCAAGTACATTTAGTATTGTTCATGTGCACACATTTTATGGGTAACTGCTTGATATTGGATAGCCAATTAGGTGGCTCACGCATGAGGACGACTTCATCTCCCATTAATTGCCTGTATCTCATCATCTGGATAGGATCCCTGTAAGATTTTCCCCCTTCCACAGTGGCATGTCAACTGGTATTTTCATTGTTCCGGCCTTATTTAGGCAGCCATACTCTTCATATTTCATGGTCCCTGGAGTTTTCCAATTCATTTTCCAAGGAAGTTTGTAGAAAATCAAAGAAACATGAAAAGGCTGTACATGAAGTGCTGGGTTCCACAAAATATTCTCTAATCCAGGAGTCAACTGTTAGCAGATCCTTTTATGCAGAAATTATCTAGTGGGTTAAAGTTTGGTGCCAAAGAAAAGAGGAGAAAGTTACCATGCACTGAGTAACTACAGTAATGAGTTAACTCCTAACTAGGAAATTGGAAAGACTGTAAGAGAGAAATGGAAGACCTGACTTCCAGCAGTGGACACTCTTACAGCTGGTTGGGGGTTTGTTCTTGCATGATGCATGACAATTCTTATTTTCAACATAATGAATTTTAAACCTTTAAATAATACAACTTTATGTTTTTAAAAAAAACTCTGAAGCTATCTAGAGGACAACTAAGGATCTACAACTACAAATCCTGAGCAAAATCCAGCAGGCTTTTTTTTAGATTTACTTATTTTATTATGTGTGTTTTGCCTGCATGTATGTCTGTACACTGCTTGTGTGCCTAGTACCTGAGGATGCCTGAAGAGGGCAGAAGATCCCCTGGAACTTGAGTTTCTGACTCCAATTTCAGTTGTGAGTCACTGTGTGAATGCTGGGTATGAAACCTAGGTCATCTGGAAAAGCAGTCAGTGCTCTTAACTGCTGAGCCATCTCCAGCCTTAAGCAAACTATTGTAAACACACACACACACACACACACACACATGGGAATTACTGGAACATAGCCATAAACTCATAATATAACACCTAAACTAATAGCTATTAGTCTCCTACAATGATAGTGTAAAGTAGTTGCACCAGACAGTGAAATATTTACTACAAAAATCTAAACTACCTAATGTTTGGTACTTTACAGAAAATGTTTTCTGGCCTCTGATTCAGGCCAAACTCTCAGCTTGTAGTAAAAGAAACAACATATAAGCTCCAAGTTACATAATGAGCTAATTCTAGAACTTAAGACAGCTTCCCTGGAACAGTTGAGTCACACCTAGAACCTGTTTAGTTGTGGACACAGCCTCTTATACTCCTATCTGAGCCTATGATTTATTCACTAAATTGATTTCACGTACTCTCTTGGCATCTATTAAACTCTATGTACCTATTCATTCAGTCACAAAAAATAACTTAAGAATTGCTCATCACATGTCAGGTGCTGTACTAGGTCCTGAGGTAACATTGAAGAAGACACATTGGGCAATACCTCAGAGTCATCGAGAGTCTGAGCTTTCAAGTCAGACATACCTGAAATGGAAAATGACTGGACCTCTCTTGGCCCCTGTTACTCAGCTGTGAATGGGAACGCTGCTTTTCTCCTGTGTGGGACAGATGTGATGGGAAGCAGCTAGAAAGCCTGCAGCAGTAGACATTGTTTTACAGCAGGAGTCTGCAGACACTAGATACTCAGGGAGCTATCAGTTTCTAAGGAGAGACTCAATACTCAGGTGTAGACTTTTTGTGGCTGTGGGCTGTGGGCTGAAGTGCTATGGTGGTTTGGGAAGACCTCCGTAAGCGGTAGAAGTAGCCACACCCACCCACAAGGAAGTTGTTGAAGGGGTGACCACCCTGGTGCCAGCACAGGATGCCAGAGATGGAGACACAGTAGAGAGTAGGATAAAAGCTGCACTGGACTCAGGCAGATCTCAGAGCAAGTTCTGTCCCAAAGGCACTGGCAGTCCTGGCTGATTTCAGACACTGGAAGGGAACATGAAGTTTTAAGGAACTGGATGATAGTTCTCTCAGTTAAATCCAAATAAACAGACTTATTTAATAGATGAAGTCACACCTCAGAAGTTTAACCGCTCCCAGCGTGACCCGTGTGAAATGTGGAATGTCAACAGGGTAACTGCAAACAAAACTCATCTTTTCAAAAAGGAAACATGAAAGGCTGTACGCATGAGGTCACCAAACCTTGGAGCGTATCATTTCCTAGTAAGCCATGGATGTGAGCACTCCCTCTCTGGTGATAGGGGACTTCGCCGTCCTGGTAATCTGGAAAGCCCAGCTGGGCTCTTGGAAGCCTCTCCCTTGTCTACCGCCTTCTATGGCAAGTCTGAGTGCTGCAAAGACTACACCTTCCTTGAGGGAGGCAGGCAAGGGTTCACCTTTTCAGGAACTCACTCCATACAGATGAGTAGGACCTAAAAAATGATGGCAGCAATCAGTGGCTTCTGTTGGTGGAGCTTGAATTGCTTGTTTACTTGGATCCTGGCCAATTTAATTCAAGTAGAGCATGAGCTAGCAGCCACATTCTGACACTGTGCTGAGTCAGCTTTCTGTAACTCATTCTCTCCAACTATAAATGTGCACTTCTTTCTTTCTTTCTTTCGTTCTTCCTTCCTTCCTTCCTTTTTTTAGCCTCTGTGATTATTTATTTATTTGTGCCTTTTTACTTACTTGCCCTTTCAAAGTTTCCCCTCCCTCCATGCCTCTTCCTACCCCATCCCATCCACTCTTCGGCCATTGTTCCTCTTCAGATACAGGCAGGCAGTCCATGGATATAAACCAGCCATTGTCTATCAAGTTGCAATGAGACTAGGCCCCGCCTCTTCTATTAAGGCTGGGTAAGGCAATCCAGCAGGAGGAATGGGTCCCAAAAGCTGGCAACACAGTCAGAAACAGCCCATACTCTCACTGTTCGGAGTCTCACAAGAAGGCCATATTACACACATTTAACATACATGCAGAGGGCCCAGGTCTGTCCCATGCAGGCTCCTGGCTGGCTGCTCAGTTTCTGTGAGTGCCTACGAGCCCAGGCTAGTCCATTCTGAGTGTTTTCTTGTGGTGCTGTTGACCCCCACGGGCTCCTACAGCCTTTTCTCTCCCTTTTCCACAGGATTCCCCAAGATCTACCTAGAGTTTGCCTGTGGTCTCTGCATCTGTTCCATGATTTTCTGGCTAAAGCCTCTCTAATGACAGTTGGGTATGGCAGAGTATCATTGGGAATCATTTCATTGACTACTGTTGCCCATCATGTTTGGTTCTACCTTAGTTCTCTGAGGTGTTCTGCCTCTGGGTCCCTGTCCTCAGGGGTGAGCTCCCTTTCAAAGTGCGGGTCTCCAGCTGTGCCAGTCATTAGTTGGTCACTCCTACGATTTCCATGCCATCTTACCCCAGCACATTTTGTAGGCAGGACAAGTTGTAGATCAAAGAGTTTGCTGCTGGGTTGGTGTCCCAGCCCCTCCACTGGAAGTCTTGACTGGTTACAGGAGATGGCCAGTTCAAGCCTCCATATCCCCTATTGCTAGGAGTCTTAACTAGAGTCACCCTCATTGATTCCTTGGAGTTTCCATTGCTCTAGGTTTCTAGGTCATCCCAGAGATGCCCCCAGATTCCAGTTGTCTCTCCCAGAAATCTCTCCCCCATCCTCTCCCCCATACGTGATTCCTCCTGTTCTTTTCCCCATTCCAACCCTTACAGGCCATTCCCTATTTCCACTGGTAATATCCATTCTGCTTCCCCTTCATGGTGATATTCATACATTCCTGCTCCTGCTCTCTCCTTGTTAATTAGCTTCTCTGGGTCTATGGGTTGTAGCATGGTTCTCTGCCAGTGGCCTTGTCAAAGAAGCAGCAGTGGCAATTGACTTAGGGATCTGCCTACCAGGGTGCAAAGCACTGATGAGTGAATCTCAGATAGGCAAGGCCCAGAGAGTGTCACTTTTTTCTGGTGACTAGAATGGTGTGAATGGGCTTGGGAGATCGTCATTGATCCTAATGTAGTGTGATTATCTCTTGGAAATATCCTGTTCTACTGGACATATTTACCTGTGGATTGTTATAAACATGATCTCCTCCTAAAATGTACTGTTTAAAGTGTAGCCACCTACCCCTCATAACACAGGGGCTAAGTGGTCCTGCCTCAACTTGATATGCCAGGCTTAGTTGACTCCCCATGGGAGGACTTACCTTCTCTGAGGAGTTGATGGGGCCAGGGTTGGGGAAGAAGGGGAATAAATGAATTTTTTAAAAGGAATTAAAAAATTTAAAACAAAGGCTAAAGATGACAGAAAAATAGGAGAAGGAAGTGTCACAGCTAGTTTCTCTTGAAGAGGCATATAGACAATGGGTTAGGTTAATGATTAAGGAAAACAAATGAGTCCCAGAAGCTGTTAGCTCAGGTTCATTTAATCTTAATGTTGAAAGATGTGTTCTCAGGTTTCAGTGTACATAATAGCTAAATCAAAGTTTTAAATATGACTTAAGGTTAGATTAAAATATTTTTGTTAATGGCTTTGAGGTAGAAAATCTTGAAAAATAATTTAAAAGGGCATGCTTTTAAAAGCTGAGTGAGTTGAAGTCAAGGAACAAGAACAATGGCAGCTTGACTATTGCTGGCTGACATGCCTGTCTTGCTAAGATGAGTTGGTGATCAAGGGTGATTATTAATTCCCTGTTCCCATTTCTGCCCTCAGCTTCCTGATATATAAAAAACTATTGATGAGTGGGTATGTGCTCTGAAGATTTAAAGTAGAGCCGACTGATTCTTTTTCCTTTAAAAATGTAGATCTGTGATTCTTTAAAGATTCATTATAATATTGCCTTTTGAAATAAGTAGTAGAGTGAGTGATCCTTTCCTTGTAACTACAAAATGCAGCCTGCCAGTAAAGGAACCAGCCAAGAAAAATACCTTGCTTATTTACATTCTCTTAATCTACAATAAGGTGTTTGGGTATGACTGCATGTGGGGTCTTAGGACAACTTGGATAAATGTTCAAATAAAATGTTTAATCATGGCCGGGCGGTGGTGGCGCACGCCTTTAATCCCAGCACTCGGGAGGCAGAGGCAGGTGGATCTCTGTGAGATCGAGGCCAGGCTGGACCGACAGCCTCCAAAACAATACAGAGAAACCCTGACTTGTAAAACCAAAGAGAGAGAGAGAGAGAGAGAGAGAGAGAGAGAGAGAGAGACAGAGACAGAGACAGAGACAGAGACAGAGACAGAGACAGAGACAGAGACAGAGACAGAGAGAGACAGAGACAGACAGACAGACAGACAGACAGACAGAAGGGAAACATCAGGGTAGAAAAACAAAAACAGAAAATAAAAAGAATAGAACCAACAACAGTAAGAATAGTAAAATGAAGAACTAAGCTTTAGCCTTCAGAAAAGTTCTTGTGTGTCTGTTTATTTGTCCAGTGTTCACCTACTCTGCATCTCCTCTTCAGCTTCTTGAACCTGCTGATGACTTGCCATTCATCAGGACCCTAGGTGAGACCCTCACATGTTGGAGATATATGAGTGTGTGTGTGTGTGTGTGTGTGTGTGTTTCCCTTTTTCACCAGCCCCACTGAGTTAAGTTTTGTCCCCACACACACACATACACACTCTGGTCCATTAAGATTAAGTTTTACTCCCTCAGAAAAAAAAAGTCATGTTGGAGAGTGAGAGAGTGCGTGTCAGTGGCCAAGTGAGTGGCCTGGAAGCTGGGAGAGAGACAGAGGTCTGGAAGCATCAACAGCAGTGACTTCCAAAAAACAATTGTAAGAAGTGCCTCTGGGCACTCTGGGAGACAGCCTCAGCATTGCAGAAGGCCCAGGCCATGCCAGAAGACAGTATCAGCACTGCAACGGGCTGCTGCAACAGCAGTGACTACCAGAAACTATCTGACCACTGGAACCCCAGCTACAGCCAACACCTGCATCTACAGGAGCAATCACTGGAGTTGTTGCCCTGCCTATACCAAGAGGAGAGACCATCTGAGCCTTGGTCCCATCTACACCTGGAGAAGTGATTACCAGAGGCTCAGCCCTGTCTGCACCTGAAAGATTATTCGTTGGGGCCATAGCCCCCAGCTACACCAACTGGAGGGAGAGGGACCCCCTGAAACACAGGCTCTACCTGTACTGATTGGAAGAAGAGATGGGTAGACAACAAGAATGCACTCAACAACACAAAAACATAGCACCACCAGAAACTAGTGGGTCTACAGCAACAAGACCTGAACATCCCAATGCAGATAAAGCGGGAGAAAAAAAACATTTAAAATAACTTCATGGAGATGATTTGGGACCTTAAAGAAATGGAAAACAAGACAAAAACTAGAAGAGATCAACAAACCCCTTAATGCCAAGAAAAAGCAATTAGACAGGTGAAGGAAAGGGGTCAAGACTTGAAAACTGAAATAGAGGCAATAAAGAAAACACAAACTGAGGGAATTCCAGATATGGAAAATCTGGATAAACAATCAGGAACTACAGATCCAAGCATAAACAAGAGAATACACGAGTTGGAAGAAAGAATCTCAGTTGTTGAAGATATGATAAAGGAAATAGATTTATTGGTCAAAGAAAATGTTAAATCTAACAAATTCTTGACACAAAATATCCAGAAAATCTGGGACATCATGAAAAGACCAAACTTAAGTATAATAGGGATAGAAGGAGAAGAATTACAACTCAAAGGCACAGAAAATAGATTCAACAAAAACATAGAAGAAAACTTTCCCAATGTAAAGAAAGACATACCTATGAAAGTTCAAGAAGCTTACAGAACATCAAATAAACTGGACCAAAAAAAAGTTCCTGGTCACATAATGATCAAAACATTAAACATACAGAATAATTAAGAAAGAATATTAAGAGCTGCAAAGGAAAAGGGCCATATAACATATAAAAACAGACCTATCAGAATTACACTCAAATACTCAATAGAAACTACGAAAGCCAGAAGGTCATGATCGGGCATTATGCAGACATTAAGAGACCATGGATGCTAGCCAAGACTACTATGTCCAGCAAATCCTTCAATCACCATAGACGGAGAAAATAAGATATTCCATGACAAAACCATAACATGATAATAAAACCCATGGACAAATATTCAAGCTGAAGTTCAGACAAGCAAAGCAGCCAGCCACTAGCTCTTGCCTCTACCACAGACCAAAATGTCAATACTGCCTCCAGAAATCCTCAGAGTACAATGCAATACCTTCCCTGTCCAGAAACTAAATCTCACATGAGACACTTTGTTTTTCCTTTTGTACCTCCCTAGTGCTGGAATTAAAGGCATGAGCTCTGTTGTTCTTTTTGGTTGCTTCGCTCTGATGTAGTCCATGGTGATGTTGGACTCATAAAGATACATCTGCATCTGTCTCCTTCATCCTGAGATTAAAGTTAGGTACCACCACTGCCTGGCATCTATGGCTAGCTAGTATGGCTACTGGGATTAAAGGTGTTTATCACCACTTCCTGACTCTATGACTGTGGCTAGTTTTGCATTTTTATCTCCAGTGACCTTATTAAATCATAAATAATATATCACCACACAAAACCATATTTAAACAATAACTATCTAGAAATCCAGCCCTACAGAAAGTACTAGAAATCTGGGCGGTGGTGGCACACCCCTTTAATCCCAGAACTCAGGAAGCAGAGACAGGCGGATCTCTGTGAGTTTGAGACCAGCCTGTCTACAAGAGCTAGTTCCAGGACAGCCTCCAAAGCCACAGAGAAACCCTGTCTCAAAAAAGAAAGAAAGAAAGAAAGAAAGTACTAGAAAAAGACTCCAACCCAAGGAAGTTAGCTACATCCACAAAAACACAGGCCATAGATAATCCCACACGAGGAAATCCCTAAGAAGAGAAACACACACACCAGACACACACACACACACACACACACACACCTCAACTACAAAGACACACATTACCTCAGAGTAAGGGGTTGGGAAAAGATTTTGCAATTAAATGGACCTAAAAAAACAAGTTGATGTAGCTATCCTAATGTCTAACATAATTTAGACTTCAAACTAAAATTAGTCAAAAGAGATAAGAAGGTCATTTAATATTCATCACATGAAAAATCCATCAAATGGAGTCTCAATTCTGAACATCTATACCCCAAATACAAGGACACTCTCATTTGTAAAAGAAAAAACACTAAGGGTTAAATCACACATCAAGCCCTAATAGTGGGAGACTTCAACATTCCGTTCTCACCACTGAACAGGTCTCCCAGCTTCCAATGGGCTTCTGCCTTCAGCTCTGAAAAGGCTGATTCTGTTATGACACACCTCTTACACATGATGGCTGTTATGGGTATACCTGCACAAATAAAAACTGACAATGCTCCAGCATGTCTCCAGCAAATTGGAACAGTTTTTCAAATATTATAACATAAAACACCTAACTGGTATACATTACAATCATACAGGACAAGCAGTGGTTGAGAGATCTAACAACACCTCAAAAGAAATGCTTCATAAACAGCCAGGGGGAACAAAGAACCCAAACACAGGTTACATGCTTTACTAACGTTGAACTTTCTTAATGCTAATGAGAAAGGACAAACAGCTGCAAAAAGGCACTGGACTACAGAAAAAACTTCTGAACTAAACCAATTGGTGTATTTCAAGGATGTTATGACTTCAATTTGGAAACCAGGATATGTGTTACGTTGGGGAAGGGTTTTTGCCTTTGTTTCTACAGGAGAAGAAAAACTTTGGTTTCCATCAAAATTAATCAAGATTCAATCTGAACAGGAGAAACCTCAGAAGGAGGAAAAATGGGCCAGGCGGTGGTGGCGCACGCCTTTAATCCCAGCACTCGGGAGGCAGAGGCAGGCGGATCTCTGTGAGTTCGAGGCCAGGCTGGACCGACAGCCTCCAAAACAATACAGAAAAACCCTGTCTCATAAAACCAAAAAAAAAAAAAGGAGGAAAAATGACAGCTCATCCGCAAAGTCATATTCTACAATGTGTAAGGTGACCTCACAAAGGAAGGGAAGTGTTTTGTTTTTGTCTTCACAGGAAAACCCATCTCTGGACAGCAAGAAATACTGAACGTATGGACACCTGAAGAAGAGAGGATAGCTACCTAATGGACCATCAAACAAACAAGAATCCACCGTTTGGTAGCAATGTCTAACTCTCTCCATCTTGTTCTCTTTTTTTCAATATATTTCATTTAAATTAGAAACATGCTTTCACATGTCAATCCCAGCTCCCCCTCCCACCTCTCCTCCCCTGCCCCTCTACCAGCCTGCCCAGTCCTCCACCCAATCCCCACACCATTCCCCAGCAAGGGTGAGGTCTTCCATGGGGGATCTCCAGAGTCTGTCATTTCATCCAGGGCAGGGCCCATGTGTTCAGGCTGAGAGAGCATGCCTCCATGTGGAATGGTCTCCCAAAATTCATTTGTACGCCATGGTAAACACTGATCTACTACCGAAGGCCCCAGAGATTGCCAAGGCCTCCTCATTGACACTACATTCAAGGGGATCTGGATCAGTTCCCCACTGGCCTCTCAGCCATCAGTCTGGTGTCCAAAAGCTCCCCACTGTCAGGTCAGCTGTCTCTGTGAGTTTCACTAGCACGGTCTTGACCCTTTTGCTCATCACTCCTTCCTCTCTGTCATTGGGTTCCAGGTGTGGGTATCTGCCTCTGCTTCCATCAGTCACTGGATGAAGGTTCTAGGATAGCACATAAGGCAGTCCTCTATCTCATCATCAGGGAGAGGTTATTAAGGTAGTCTTTCCACTATTGCTTAGTTTGCCAGTTGGTGTTATCCTTGTAGATCTCTGAAAATCTCACTAGTTTCAGCTCTCTCCTCAAACTTATAATGACTCTTCTATTAAGGTATCTCTCCTCTTGCTTTCCTCTATTATTTCCTGGACTCAACTATCCTGCTCCTCCATATCTTCCTATCCCCTCCTCTTCCCACCTCTTTTTCCCGGTTCCCTCTCCCCTCCCGCCATGTTCCCAATCTGCTCAGGAGATCTTGCCTCATTCCACTTCTTTGGGGTATCATGCATATCTCTCTTGGGAATCTCCCTGTTTCCCAGACTCACTGGCATTGATGTTATAGGCTGATATTCCCTTGATCCATGTCTAAAATCCATATATGAGTGAATACATGATGGTTTCTTCTAGAGCCATCAATTTGCCTGAAAATTTCAAGATTCCATTGTTTTTTTCCACTGAGTAGTACTCCATTTTGTAAATGTACCACATTTTCTCTATCCACTCTTCAGTTGTGTGGCATCTAGGTTGCTTCCAGGATCTGGCTAAAACAGTTTGGTATTGGCACAAAAATAGACAGGTAGACCAATGGAATCGAATTGAAGATACTGATATTAACCCACACTCCTATGAACACCTGATTTTCGACAAAGAAGCTAAATTTATACAATGGAAAAAAGATGCCATCTTCAACAAATGGTGCTGGCATAACTGGAGGCTGACATATAGAAGAATGTGGATAGATCCATGTCTATCGTCATGCACAAAACTTAAGTCCAAATGGATCAAAGACCTCAACATAAATCCAGCCACACTGAACCTCTTAGAAGAGAAAGTGGGAGGTACAATTGAACAAATGGGTACAGGAGACTGCTTCCTGAACATAACACCAATAGCACAGACACTGTGATAGACAATTAATAAATGGGACCTCCTGAAAATGAGAAACTTCTGTAAGGCAAAGGACACAGTCAACAAGACAAGAAGGCAGCCCACAGAATGGGAAAAATATTCATTAACCCCACATCTGACAGAGGACTGATCTCCAAAATTTGCATAGAACTCAAGAAGCAAGTCTCCAAACACCAAAGGATCCAATTAAAAAGTGGGGACAGAACTAAATAGAGAATTCTCTATAGAGGAATCTAAAATGACTGAGAGACACTTAAGAAAGTGTTCAACATCCTTGGCCATTAGGGAAATGCAAATCAAAACAACTCTGAGATACCATCTTACTCCTGTCAGAATGGCTAAAATCAAAAACACCAATAACAGAGGTGCTGGAGAGGATGTGGAGAAAGGGGAACACTCTTCCATTGCTGGTGGGAGTGTAAACTTGTACAATCACTTTGGTAATCAGTATGGAGATTCTTCAGGAAAATTTCACTTAGTCTACCACAAGACCCAGCAATTCCACTCAGGCATATACCCAAAAGATGCCCATTCATACAACAAGGATGTCTGTTCCACTATGTTCATAGCAACATTATTTGTAATAACCATCTTGTTCTTGTAATATCTATTTCTCCTTACTTCCCTATAGTTTTAGTCCCAATTCATTTGAACTGAAACTAGCTTTGGAGTTGGGTTGGCTCTCCTATAAATCCAAGCATGTTGTTAAAATAAAATTCAGAATTTCTGTATTATATCAAGGAGCCATTGATGTAAGACAGATGAAAACAAAATCTAGGGATTGTCATCTGTTTATACGTGGTTCCTTCTCTGAAAGTCTAAATTCCCTCACATTTACCAACTTCCCTATTGTTGCCTTTCCCGGTATGCATACATATAAAAGTTGAAAATTTCTCTGTTAGCATTAATGTTTGAGTTTTCCACAGAGAAAAAGGAATTTCCCAACAGCGATCATCAAAATCTTCAGAAAGAAAATGGAGCCCCACATCATTGACTCCACCTGACAGGTACCGACCTGAAACTAGTTTGGAACTACATCGCTTGACACAACTCCAGACCAATGATCTGTCAGGGTGCACCCTCTACAATCTGGCCAGAGACTCAGACAAGAGCTTCAATCAACATTAGAACTTCAGTCAAGAACTTCAATCAAGCATCTCCCACCAACATAGACTGAATGAATTTGCGACTCTGGTTACACTAACATTTTTTTCCTACAGGACCCCATGAGATTGTCATCGTCCCATTTCAGCAGGAAGTAATCTTGAGAATACTATGCCCCCTTTCCCTACTGTTGAAATTGTGGGATAGTTACATCCGATAGGGTAAGTTTTCAATTATTTAGGTTTAGGATTGGAAGGAAGTGTTCAGATTTGGGCATCTCTTTCAAATAAGCTTAGTTTTAGATGGGATAGATAAGTTTAGGATATGAGTGTATTATATCATCTTCTATGTACATATGCTGTATATGTTTGAGTTTTTGTATCATCTAAATCTTCTCTTTAGACTAAAAGAGGAATTGTAGGGAGAGACGTGCCTGTAGTTTTAGCCATGATGCCTTGCCTGACTGACATGCTGGATTCAACAGCTGTTAGAATCAAGCACGCCTAAGAGGACCCCTTCACTCCACCCCTCACCTTCAGTGCTAGGTCTTGAGATTCATTCCAATCCTGGTGTCCTCTGCTGGCTCACCTGAACTTCGGATGGGAGTAGGAGAAACGCATTTGTAAGTACAATAAACTTGGTAATACCTCTGATTTCCTAGGCATTGCCAGTCAGAATTACAATCTCTTTCTTCCTTCATAAGGCACCCGGTAGGCTTTCTAGAAGGGTAGGTTCCTGGTTTGATAGAATTTAAAGAGAATGGGAAGATGTTAGGAGAGTATGGAACATCTATCATAATTCCTAGACACAGGACCACTTTCCAGAGTATAGATCCTCATCCCAGTAGCTCACAGCTTCAAAGGGGATTACCTGCTGGCCCCAAGAAAACAAACAAACAAACAAGCATGATAGGCCCAGTCAAGCAAGACAGGTAAACAGGAAAAACATCACAGACTGAGGACAAAAGACACAGGGTTCCCATTCAAGTTTTTCTACCTCAGAGCTAAACTAGATTATCCAAGGACAGAAAGGGATATTAGTAATAATGGAGACCAAGAGAAATAAATAGGAAGGGAACAAACATGTGAGATGTTGAGAACTAAAGCCAGAGGCAGAAACAGAAAGCACAGGAACAGAGATAGAGTGAGACCTGAGTTGACAGGGTGGTTTAGTAATAAAGGGAGCATTTTTCCATGCCTTGAAGCCTCATTGAACCTCAGTCCCCAGCAAGACATGGATGCCTTCAGGAGGTTCAGAGTAAGCTGGGGAACAGCCTAGAGAAAGGAACACTCCCAAAGCCACCAGGAGCCCTCACCTCTGACACTGTAGACCAAAGTAACTCCCACTCACCATTTTTGCCTCCTTCCACAGTCCAGAATGCCAGGATCCCCAGAGCAAGGAGCACCATGAAAGGGAAGAAGCCGCTGGACGTCATGGTGAAGGCAGAGTGCTCTGAAGACCAGTCCCAAGCATCACTATTTGTATCTTTACCAGAGGGTTGGCTGCAGTGGAGTGTATTTGGCCATGTGTCTGCCAGGGAGCTCCTTTGTAGCCTTACAGGTCACCCATCACATAAGAGGGGAGCCTCTCATCTGTGATTTAGGATATTTTATCTAACAAGGCTTTCAGTCCATTTGGAGACATCTGAAATCACTACTCTTATCTTAGCTACAAGCTCCGGATTTTAAATTCTCTTTGGTAGCTTTTTAAATATAGACTTAAAAATGCTTCTCATTATTCTAAAGACATATACCTAATCTATATACATCCAGTTTTCTAGATAAAAGAAATAATATTAATGCTTTTAAACAAAATCATTTAGGTTTCTGAAACTTTTACTATGACTCAAAGACATGAATCTGCTGTCTCTTCTACAGCATGGATTTCAATACAGACTATATAAACAGTAACAATACTAACATATCTGAAAGTTTTGCATTTTAAGAAAGGTTCTTAAAAGCTTGAGGAAATCAACATGGATCACCACCTCTCACTCGTCAGAATGGACTTCAGATAAGTACTACCAATCAATGATATGTCTCCCCACCTGCCTATTTTCAGGGGGTGGGACCTCTTTCCCTTTCCCTGGGTTTGGGATACCCCTCTCCCATGTGTCAAAACCATGGACCTAAAAATTTCAAATATACACCCAAGACAAAAATTTCCCCCTTAGGATTCTTTAACTTCATTTTCTGCTCACTAATATACATTTGCTCCAGGAGATTTCTAATCAATGAAAGGTTACAGACTGCCCCAATGACTGCCTGCATGTCCCTGGCCCCAAATGGTCCTACAGAGCCTAGACAACAAATGAAGCACTCTGCTCTTCCTGGACTTGGTCACTCATTCCAGCATTTTGGGTCCCCAGCTACATCCTACTGTCAGCAGGAAATAGCCATGGATGGTTTCAACACTTCTTGCCCTTAAAAAATGTTTTATTACTAATTGTATAAATTCTTCCCATGATCCTGACATGTATATTGTAATCAAACAATATCCATATGTACTTTTTGCCAGTTATTCTATTATGAGGATCTTGTTATGCATACATTGAAACAGGTTACTGTTGCCCTCTTATAGCCAAGATAGCTTAGTAATTGCTTAATTACAACTTTAAGATTTAAGGTCAACTTCAACTACAGCTTTGACTCAATTAATCAGGTAAACTCTTCTTTATAACATTAGTTACTCAGGGAAAGATTGATCAAAGATTAACAATTAAGATTAATATTTTATTTTTTATTTAATTTAGAATCAATCTTATTTTACATATCAATCCCAGTTCCCTCTCCCTTCCATCCTCCCATGCCCCTCACCAACCCCCCCCATCCCACCCCTATCCACTCCCCAGGGGGGGGGTGAGGCCTTTCATGGTGGATCATCAAAGTCTGTCACATCATCCGGCCCTCCTCCATGTGTCTGGGCTGAGAGAGTATCCCTCCATGGGGAATGAGCTCCCAAAGTCATTCGTACACTAGGGTTAAATACTGTTCCACTACCAGAGGCCCCATAGACTCCCAGGCCTCCTAACTGGCACCCACATTCAGAGGGCTTGGTTTGGTCCAGTGCTGGTTCCCCAGCTGTCAGACTGGGGTCTATGTGCTCTCACTTGGTCAGGTCAGCTGTTTCTATGGGTTTCTCCAGCATGGTCTTGACCTCTTTGGTCATCCCTCCTCCTTCTATACAACTGGATTCCAGGAGTTCAGCTCAGTACTTAGCTGTGGATCTCTGTTTCTGTTTCCATCAGGTCCTGGATGAAGGCCCTAGTATGGCATTTAAGGTAATCATCAATCTCATTATAGGCAAAGGGCATTTAAGGTAGCCTCTCCACTATTTCTTAGATTCTTAGTTGAGGGTCATCCTTGAGGATCTCTGGGAATTTTCCTAGTGCCAGATTTCTTATTTTAAACAGTCATTCATTATATAAAAACTCAAATTCAAAATATTAATACATACTTAACAACATCATGTCTACCTTACAGTAAATCAGGGATGTTGTGGGATCAAGTACAGTTACACCTCCAAGGTGTTTGATATAGTTCTCAGCTTTCTATCAAGATAGATTGTTGCTGACTTTGTGGGTCTATTCCCCAGTCAGCACCAGGGTAAATAAGAAAAGCATGAATGCATCAGGGGCTAGACTTTTCTATCTCAGGGGGGAAAACTAAAGAAACACAGATGCTTTCTGGTAGTAACTTTCTCTTTATTTTATCTTGTAAAAAATCCTCTCTGAAAATCAACAAAATAGACAAACCTCTGTCCAAACTAACCAAAAGACAGAGAGAAAACATGCTAATTAACAAAATCAGGGATGAAAAAGGGGACATAACAACGGACTCTGAGGAAATCAAGAGAATCATCAGGGCATACTTTGAAAATCTGTACTCCACAAAATTTGAAAATTTAAAGGAAATGGACAATTTCCTGGATAGATATCACTTGCCAAAACTAAATCAAGAACAGATAAATAATCTAAACAGACCTATAACCCCTAATGAAATAGAAGCAGTCATCAAAAGTCTCCCAAACAAAAAAAGCCCAGGCCCAGATGGTTTCAGTGCAGAATTCTACCAGAAATTCAAAGAAGAGCTCATTCCAATACTCGTCAAAGTATTCCACACAATAGAAGCAGGAGGCTCACTGCCAAACTCTTTCTACGAGGCTACAATTACCTTGATACCCAAGCCGCACAAAGACACAACTAAGAAAGAGAACTATAGACCAATTTCCCTCATGAACATCGATGCAAAAATACTCAATAAAATACTTGCAAACCGGATTCAAGAACACATCAGAAAAATCATCCACCATGATCAAGTAGGATTCATCCCAGGAATGCAGGGATGGTTCAACATTAGAAAATCTATCAATGTAATCCACCATATTAACAATCTGCGAAAGAAAAACCACATGATCATCTCACTAGATGCTGAAAAAGCCTTTGACAAAATCCAGCACCCCTTCATGATAAAGGTCCTAGAGAGATCAGGGATAACAGGAACGTACCTGAATATAATAAAAGCAATATACAGTAAACCAACAGCTAACATCAAACTAAATGGAGAGAAACTCAAAGCAATTCCTCTAAAATCAGGAACAAGACAAGGCTGTCCACTCTCTCCATATCTCTTCAATATTGTACTTGAAGTTCTAGCTACAGCAATAAGACAACAAAAGGAGATAAAGGGGATACAAATAGGAAAAGAAGAAGTCAAACTTTCACTATTTGCAGATGATATGATAGTTTACATAAGTGACCAAAAAACTCCACAAGGTTACTCCTAGAGCTGATAAACACCTTCAGCAATGTGGCAGGATACAAGGTAAACTCAAAAAAATCAGTGGCCCTATTATATACAGATGATGAAGTGACTGAGAAAGAAATCAGAGAAACATCACCTTTTACAATAGCCAAAAACAGCATCAAATATCTGGGGATAATGTTAACCAAGGAAGTGAAAGACCTGTATATCAAGAACTTTGTGTCTTTGAAGAAAGAAATCAAAGAAGATACCAGAAAATGGAAAGATCTCCCATGCTCTTGTATTGGTAGGATCAACATAATAAAAATGGCAATCTTGCCAAAAGCAGTCTACAGATTCAACGCAATCCCTATCAAAATTCCATCACAATTCTTCAAGGACCTGGAAAGAACATTAATCAACTTTATATGGAAAAACAAAAGGCCCAGGATAGCCAAAACATCCCTATACAATAAAGGAACTTCAGGAGGCATCACCATACCTGACTTCAAGCTCTATTATAGAGCTATAGTCCTGAAAACAGCTTGGTATTGGCACAAAAATAGGCAGGTAGACCAATGGAACCGAATCGAAAGCCCTAATTTTAACCCACACACCTATGAACACCTGATTTTTGACAAAGAAGCTAAAACTGTACAGTGGAAAAAAGAAAGCATCTTCAACAAATGGTGCTGGCATAACTGGGTAGTGGTATGCAGAAGACTGCAGATAGATCCATGTTTATCGCCTTGTACAAAACTTAAGTCCAAATGGATCAAAGATCTCAACATACATCCAGCCACACTGAAACTTTTAGAAGAGAAAGTGGGAGATACTCTTCAACGAGTTGGTATAGGAGACCACTTCCTAAACATAACACCAGTGGCACAGGCACTGAGATCGACAATTAACAAATGGGACCTTCTGAAACTAAAAAGCTTCTGTAAGGCAAAGGACACAGTCAAAAAGACAAAAAGGCAGGCCACAGAATGGGAAAAGATACTCACTAACCCTACATCTGACAGAGGGCTAATCTCCAAAATTTACAAAGAACTCAAGAAACAAATCTCCAAAACACCAAAGGATCCACTTGAAAGGTGGGGTACAGAGCTAAATAGAGAATTCTCAGTAGAGGAGGCTAAAATGGCCAAGAGACACTTAAGAAAGTGCTCAACATCCTTAGCCATCAGGGAAATGCAAATCAAAACAACTCTGAGATACCATCTTACTCCTGTCAGAATGGCTAGAATCAAAAACACCGAAGACAATTTATGCTGGAGAGGATGTGGAGAGAGAGGAACACTCCTCCACTGCTGGTGGGAATGCCGACTCATACAGCCTCTTTGGAAATCAGTATGGAGATTCCTCAGGAAAATGGGAATTAATCTACCACTAGACCCAGCAATTCCACTCTTAGGCATTTATCCAAATGAGGCAGGTTCATACAACAAGGGCATCTGCTCCACTATGTTCATAGCAGCATTGTTTGTAATAGCCAGAACCTGGAAGCAACCTAGATGCCCCTCAACTGAAGAGTGGATAGAGAAAATGTGGTACATTTACACAATGGAGTATTACTCAGCAGAAAAAAACAATGGAATCTTGAAATTCGCAGGGAAATGGATAGCACTGGAAGAAACCATCCTGAGTGAGGTAACCCAGTCACAAAAAGACAAACATGGTATGTACTCACTCATATATGGATTTTAGATATGGATCAGGATAGTGCCAGTCTGCACTTCCACAGATAGAGAGTCTGGGAAACAGGAAAGAACCTAAAAGATATGCATATATGCATAGTACCCAAGAGAAGAGGATGGAGACAAGATCCTCTGAATGGATGGGGAACACGGCGAGGGGTGGGGGAGAGTGGGACCCGGGAAGAATAGAGGGGGTAAAGAGGAAGGGAGTTGGTCATGGGGGAACAGGAAGTTGAGGGGGTGGGGGTAGAATAGGGGGAAGAGGGAATCATAGGTTAGAAGACAGATCAGGCACCAGAGTGACCTCGAGTGATCTAAAGGTATAACATCAATTGGCAAGCTAAGCAATAGTGGAAGGACCACCTCGAATGCCCATTCCTGATAATGAACTTGATGTCTATAACCATCCGGGAGCCTTCATCCTGTGACTGATGGAAGCAGAGGCAAACACACAACTAATCACTGAACTGAACCCAAGGAACCCAGTGACAGAGAGAGAGGAGTGATGAGCAAATTGGCAAAGAATGGGCTGGCAAAACCAGCAGAGACAGCTGATCTGAACAGGGGAGTGCTCTTGGACCCCAGACCGACAGTGGAGAGGCCAGCATGGGACTGATCTGGACCCCCCAAATGTGAGTGTCAGTGAGAAGGCCTGGGCAACCTATGGGGCCCTGAGCTGTGGATCAGTGTCTATCCCTGGTATACAAACAGTCTTTGTGCCTATAGCACAAAGAGGGATGCTCTCTCAGCCTGGACTCTTAGGGGAGTGCCTGGACCCTACCAAGAGTAAAATGACAGACTCTAGATATCCCCTATGTGGAAGGATTTGGCAATAGGGTGGGAGGGAGGGGGGGAAGGGGAGTGCGGGAAGAGGGGAGGGAGAGGGAACTGGGATTGACATGTAAAACAAGCTGTTTAAAATTAAAATAAAAAAAACAAATGAAAAAAATCCTCTCTGGCTGGGCGGTGGCGATGCACATCTTAAATCTCAGCACTTGGGAGGCAGAGGCAGGCAGATGTCTGTGAGTTCAAGACCAGCCTGATCTACAAGGGCTAGTTCCAGAACAGGCTCCAAAGCTACACAGAGAAATCCTGTCTTTAAAAAAATGTCTTTTTTTTTCACAGTTTCTTAATTAGCTCTATCTCTCTCCTCCCAATGTTCTATTCAGCAGCTTCTCCTTAATTAACTACATCCTTCTCTTTGTTCTCTCCTTCTCTTTCTCTTTCTTTGTTGCTATTTTCCCATTGCATTGCTGCTGCTGTCTGCTGCCTCTGCTCCTCTGCCTCACTCTCAGTCTTCAGCTCCTTTCACAGTTGAATTCTGGACGATTATATTACATTCTCGTAACACATGATAAGTCATGTAGTTCCTCTCAGGCTACGAGTGTCACCTTGACCCATGCATGTAGCTCTGAGTCGGTGAGGGGTCCCAGACAGAAAACAGGTGACTGAACCTTGAGGATGGGGAGTACGTGCAGAAAGGTCCATTGCTGCAGGGAGTTATGCCTAAAGTTGTTGCTTCAAGCTCTAGCTCTGAATTAGTACCCGAAGAAATGACCTCATGTATTTGTCTCTAGAGGCAACCAGATATTGTCTCCAGAGGCAACCAGTTGTGCAAGTGTCCTTATGGTATGTTGGAACATCCTTTGAGTATATGTACAAGAGTATTGAGGTAGATCGATTCCCAATTCTTAGAAACCACCATGTTGATTTCCAAAGTGGCTGTACAAGTTTGTATTCCCACCAGCAATGGAGGAGTGCTTCCCTTGCTCCACATTCTCTCCAGCATGAGCTGTCAGTTGTGTTTTTTATCTTAGCCACCCTTACATGTGTAAGATGGAATCTCAGTGTCGTTTTGATTTGCATTTACCTGATGGTAAGGACACTGGACATTTAAGTGACTCTTGGCCAATTGAGATTTCTCTGTTGAGAATTCTCTGTTTCTATCTATACCCCATTGTTCCACTGACTTGTTTTTCCCTTGAGCTATAAATATTAGCCCTCTGTCAGATGTGAGTTTGGTAAAGATCTCCCATTCTATGAGCTGTCATTTTGTCCTTTTGACAGTGTCCTTTGCCTTGCAGAAGCATTTCAGCTTCATGAAGTCCCATTTGTTAATTGTCAATCTTAATGCCTGCATGATTAATATTCTGTTCAGGAAGTTGTCTCCTATGCCAATGAGTTCAAGGCCATTCCCCACTTTTTCTTCTATCAGGTTCTATCTGGTTTTATGTTGAGGTCTTTGATCCACTCGGACTTGACTTTTGTGCAGAGTGATAGATACAAATCTGTTTGCATTCTTCACATGCCGATATCCAGTTAGACCAGCACCCTTTGTTGAAGATGCTTTCTTTTTTTCCATTATATAAGTTTGGCTTCTTTGTCAAAACATAACTGTCCATAGGTGTATGGATTTACCATTGTACCTATGGCTGGCCATGTCAGAGGAGCTGAGATTAGCAATGGAGCTTATGGAATACAGCCCAGTGGATAGCAAAGCTACTCAGTGTACCTCCTGGAGAAATGAAGCCCCAGGAGGACTGTCTTCAGAATGCTCCTGGTTTCTACTGTGTTTCCTGCTGCTGTGTTCCTGCTGTATCTAGTAGACAGGGTCCCATTGTATCTAGTAGAATGAGGTTGTTTCTTAGGGAAATCCCACTCCCCACTGGACAATTTACTTGAAGATCATAAAGATGATTTTTATAAGAGCAATGATGATTAGTTAGATACATAATTTAATTAGACTCTCTGGATTAGCCTAAAAGATACGGGTGTTTAGGACAGTTAGTAAAGATGATCAGGGAAATGGTTTAGGTTACTCTGTCAGTTGCTCCAATAAGAAGTACAAGAAAGGCAAAACTCACTTTCCCCTTTATTACAAGTGAGATTTGCAGGAGATGAACAATAAGAACAAGGAAGTCCCATGCTTTATAGACCCATGAATTCTGTCTGTGGGAAAACAGGCTAATGATTAATAGAGTAATTATGTCATTACACCCAAAGTCTGAGTTCCTTGGTGGTGTGACTTACAGGTCTCATTATGCACCTTGAAAAAAAGGTTGTGAAAGGAAGTTAAATGACCTCATTGTGTTTAAAGAGAATAAACAGTGAAATGACCACTTGTATCAAGTTTCTCAAGAGTAGAAAACATAAATCTGCTACACTGAGACCACAAACAGCTGGCTGTCAGTACAGAAGGAATTGGCTGAAATATACTAATAACCTGCTTAAAACTTTGTTAATCAACAATAAAAGAATCATTGCTTTTGGTATGAAGATGTTATTGTAGGAAAATTAATACATAAAGATTTTGTTTTTGGAAAATACATAACTTGTGGTTACAAGGTAATCTTTTCCTGCATAGAAATCTTTGTCTTAGGTGGCATAAAAGGGATAAGGGGGAAATGTAAAACAGAACAAGCAGAAGAAAAAAGTAAATAAAATGAAGAATTAAGCTTCAGGCCTCAGAAAGTCTCTTGAGAGTATGTGTAGTTCCCCTGATGCCATGTCTTCTTTCCAGTTTCTCCCACCTGCTGAAAGTTGGCTCAGCTGCTCTTCCGGTGACTTCCTCAGCACTCTCTTCCAATTCACAAATTTTATTTTCAACTTCCTCTAGTCAAGATTTCCTTATGTTTATTTATATGATTTTTAATGTAGACTTGGGAAATTTTAACAGGTATCTCTACCAACACTTCTTTTTGTTTTGGTTTTTTGAGACAGGGTTTCTCTGTATTATTTTTTGGAGCCTGTCCTGGAACTCGCTTGGTAGACTAGGCTCGGTCTCGAACTCACAGAGATCCACCTGCCTCTGCCTCCCAAGTGCTGGGATTAAAGGCGTGCGCCACCATCGCCCGGCTCTCTACCAACACTTTTAATGAATGAAAGCTAACAATCCTTGGATCAATTGTTAAGTATACTTGTGCATTGGAAATTAAGCCTCTTTATTTATTATTTTTGTTTCTTTGCTTACTTGATTTTTTTAGTTAGGATCTCAATATGCTGTCTTGACTTACCTGGAACTCACTATGTAGATTAAACTGGCTTCTAACTCATAAAAATGCCCCTGCCTCTGCCTCCCAGGTAACCATGTGACTCAGTATTCATTTTATTTATTTATTTATTTATTTATTTATTTATTTATTTTGGTTTTATGAGACAGGGTTTCTCTGTATTGTTTTGGAGGCTGTCAGAACTCACAGAGATCCACCTGCCTCTGCCTCCTGAGTGCTGGGATTAAAGGAGTGCGCCACCACCGCCCGGCTCAGTATTCATTTTAAAAAGATACAGTCCACCTCCTCCCTCAGAATCCTCGGTGCTGAGACTACTGGTGTGAATCTCAACAGCTATTTTGTCTCCGTCACACTGCAGTCCTCCCTGGTTGCTTCTACCTTGTTTTTTCATTCAGTCCCTGTCCTCATGTCCAGGGACGCAGCAAGGCGGTTAGAATATTCCCAAGCTCCTGTTGCTGGGATAGATTCAAGGTTTGTGTGTTTGCCAGTGCTTTAGAATCTGTCTGTAGATTGTGCCTAATCCAAGAAAGCCCCACAGGAGTACTTGGTGGGTGAAACCCACAGAAACAGCTGACCTGAATAAGAAGGAGTTCATAGACCCCAGACTGACAGCTGAGAGGCCAGCATGGGACTGACCCAGACCCCCTGTACGTGGGTGTCAGTGAGGAGAACTCGGGCAATAGATCAGCATTTAGCCCTGTCATCCAGATGGACTTTGGGAGCCCATTCTACGTAAAGGGATACTGTTTTCACCTGAACACATGGGTGAGGGCCTAGGCCCTGCCTCTGATCATATGACAGACTTCTGAGATCCCCCATGAAAAGCCTCACCCTCCTTGGAGAGTGGAGTGGGGATTAGAGGAGGGGTTGGGGGAGGGTTTAAGGGGGCAGGAGAGGAGGGGAGGGAGAGGGAGCTGGGATTGACATGTGAAGCAAACTTGCTTCTAATTTAAATTAAATAAAAAATTATTCAATTAAAAAATAAAAACCATAAAAAATGCATAGTTATATATGTTTGAGGAAGCACACACAGTCTGTGAGCCAATTAGATTCCACACAGGAAGCAAAAGGTCTCTGTCCTCTTTCTTCCATTCCTTTATGGGGGAGGCTTGGGGCAGTATGGGGGAGAGGGGATGAGTTGGCTGTACTCCCTGGTTCTTGTGCATCTCCCTGGCAATAAGTACCAGAGGCACTCTAACTCCATCCCTGGTGACTCATGAACTACTTGTTCCCTGCCCTCCAAGACACTCAGGTGCAACTCATTGTCTACTCTTCTCCTCTGATGGCATGCACACCACCTTCCAGCACTATGAAACCTAGACATTTGAAATAAGACCATTGGAGTAAAAAATTCATGTCGCCACATTAAACTGTCTCCAAATGACTTATCTGTATACCCATGAATTAATGCATCTCTCAACCCTCATCAGAGGGCCTTCTATTTGCAGTAGATGATGACTAACATGTAGACCAACAGCAGGTTATGGTACAGAGAATAAGACTATGGGATGCCTAGCCGTAAATGGGACATCCACATCATAGCCCCTCTTCCCAATGTCCAGGGATCACTGAAGAAGAGGGGTCATAAGGACTGTAAGAACCAGAGGATGACTAAAAAGAATCAGTGAGTCTTCTGACACAGCAGGGCAGCTGTACATATGGACTCACAGTAGTTATGACAACATACTTAAGACCTACACAATATCAAGCCAGACAAAATCCCATAATGGTAAAGAGAGATGGGCAAAAAGTCCCACTCCCTAGCTAAAGAGCTGTTGGCACCTAGAAGCTGCTTGAAGAGGAAGAGTCATTCTTAAAAGTGAGGCCAGGGCAGGTCTACCAAATGAAAGGCAACACATCCAATAATATATGGTCAGCACAAAATGTACTTGAGTTTTTTTTAAAAAAAGAAGATAAACAATGTTAGGTGGGTGGTAAGAAGGGATAGATCTGGGGAGAGTTTCGGGGTGAAGAGTGAACATGATTAAGATTGCATTAAATCCTCAACTAATAAAAATGAGGGAAGACAATATATCCCAAAGGCAAAACTCAGTCCTTTGGAGACTCTAATACTAAAGATGCAAGTTTTTTAAAGGAGAATAGCCTAAGATGAAATATCTTCTCCTCCTCCAAAGCAACTGCCTAGGAAAGTGTTTGCTGGGGTACAGCATCTCAAAACTGATCCAAGGACCTCAGTCTACATTTCAAGCTGGTGACAAAGCTTGGCAGGATTGTCCACATGGTATTGGTTGTGAAGACATTAGAGATACAAAATTGAGGGGTCATGGGATCCTGACCCATGGTTCAGGCAATGTGCTGCAGGCCCAGAGGCTCAGAGGACCAGAGATGCGATTGTGTGAAGTTGAAGACTAGGGTAAAATGGAGACCCTAGGATACTGAAGATCCCCGGATCATGGAACGTCTGTCAAGTAGAACTGTAAACATGGAGTCAAGCCAGCCCAAGTGTCAGGCTAGTGTGCTATCAGTGTCAGAGCTGCTCGGTAGGGTTATTCAAAACCACTGGAGCCTAGCCAGTTTCATTGTGAGTTCCAGATGTTAGACATCAAGTAGAAGAATTTAGAGTTTTCCATGCTGGGTTTTGGGTTTGCTTTGGTCTAATTATTCTTTACGGTGCCCAAGTTCTTCCATTTTGGAATGGGGATGCTTATTCTGTGCCATTAACTGTTGGAAGTCTGTAATTTGTTTTCTTTATTTTATAGGAGCTCACAGTTAAGAGACTTTGGACTTTTAAATTGCTGGAATAGTTGATAACTATAAGGACTTTGCATATTTGACTGGAAGCATTTTTCATGACCCTATGAAATCAAGAGGTGGAGAATTAAGGTTTAAAAATTGTGTGTTTTGTTGTCAAGTTGATAAGGACTCCAGTTGTGATAGTGGTGACAACTTGACAGGATCCAGACTTGTACCCTGCACACCTGTAAGGGATTGTTTGGCCTCTGGGCATACATTGCAGGTATTACATTGACTTGGGAAGACCCATCTTAAATGTGGATGGAACTGTTCTCTGGGTGACATACTAAAAAGGTGGAGAACATGAGTGAGCAACCTCTGTTACTCTGTTTCTTGACTATGGATGCAATGTGACCAGATGCTCCATACTTCTACTGCCTCAATTTCCCCAACATGGGGAACTGAACCTGGAAGTGTGAGCCAAAATAACCCTTTTTTCTCTCTAGTTGCCTTTATCACGACAGGAAAAGTGACCAAAACATCCCTCTCTTATTTCCATTCACATGCTGAGGAAGGCAAGCACAAACCCTATTACCTCTCTCATATCCCTTTCCTCATCCCCTGGTCCTCTACATCCCAGGCCACATGCAGTGAAGTTACATACAATACGAATTTCACTTTATATCAAAAAAGTTGAAATGATGCAAGATTGGTCACTAAGAAAGAAAGACACTGGTGAGTATAAAAAGCACTTTCTAGACAATCTCTAGAGAGGCTTCAGGATACAAGTCTCAGCTTGACTCTACGCAGCAATCCCATAATTATTCCCAAGGTACTTAGTATGCCAGCAATCTGTTACTGGACCCCCTACTACTCACTACTTGAAAGCCAATAAATACTTAGAAGATGGCAGTTGGTAGGAAGGAAATCACTTTATTCAAGGACCAGTACCCTGAGAGTTGGAGGAAGGTTATCATCACCAGAATAAGACTATGTTAGAGAGCTCAGAAACATTCACAAGTTGTTATAGATAGAAAAAAGAGATTGTAAGACAATGGGCAGAAAGGCTACATGCTGGCCAGAGTGTTCTTTTTCTTCTGTCTTTGCCCAAAATGCACTTGAAATGATTCATAGGCCAATATCCATGATTCTTCAGACAAACATATTATTTCCCTGAAAGTTAAAATCATTCTAGTTTTAAGTAAAGAGCTGGATTAGCAAATATTTGCCATGTACCTTGGCATTATCTGAAGATCATTATATGTACCAGATAAATGCAAACTGAAAAGATTACTAGTTAGAGACATTGTAGGACCAGTGTTTATTTAGTTTGGCTCCAGCAGTTAGTGTCTGAGTCACTCCAAAGTTTTGTTTGCAACTTACAACATTGGGTGAAGGAAGAATAAAAATAATGGATTAATAACTTTACATGGGGAAATTTGTAATGGAGACCAATCAAAAATAGAGATGTGTAAAATACTGTTTTAAAATATTATAAGTATGTATTGTAAATATTTTACAATAGTGTAAAATCATTACTGCTGTCACAAAACTGTAACTGAAATGAAACGCAGAGACCATGGCAGAATTCTTAAATCAATTCATAAGGCGTTCATTTCAACCTCTTCTCTAGAGCACAGAGATGACAGCATTAAAAACAACGAGCGGAGTGGGGATTGGGTGGGGGGCTGGGGGGCGCTGATGGGGGTGGGGGAGAAGGGGAGGGAGAGGGAGCTGGGGTTGACATGTGAAGCAAGCTTGTTTCTAATTTAAATTTAAAAAAGATTAAAAACAAAAACAAAAACCGTGGCTCAGACACCTTGATGCCAGGGAGAGCTGTGATTTGGACTTTACTGATAAATTTCACTCTCACAGTCCTGAGCCAAAGCAAAGGCTAGAAGGAAATAGCATGAAGCAGCCTTGATTTTGCAGGTGCACACCATGGCAGAGACAGCAGGGCTCTGCTGCCAGAAACTTCCTGAATTAAGGCCAAGGCACTATGACTCTGGGGTAGGAAGAATCTACAACACTGTTGACATTTTCCTCTTACAGTTCTTTGAGTAATTTTGTAGAATACCTAATCCTGATAATAAACTACCTTTGTATTCAAAACGAGACTTTTTGCCAGGCACCATTGATGGGGGAATTCTTTTCTGTATACATGTCTCTCTTACATGTTGATGAATAAAACACTGCTTGGTCAATAGCCAGGCAGGAAATATAGGTAGGGCTACCAGATGAGGAGAATTCTGGAGAGAGGGCCACAGAGAGGGACTTCCAGAGAGACACCACATAGTTGCTGAAGGAGTAACATGCTGGGGCCTTCTTTGTTAAGATAGGACCACATGGAAATATTTAGATTCATATAAATGGATTATAATTAAGAGAGAGCTAGCCGGTAAGAAGCCTAAGCCATCCGTCAAACCATTTATAATCAATATAAGTCTCGGTGTGTTTACTTGGGGCTCTACTCTAGCTCCCTCTGTACACAGGGAGCATCAAACAAAATCCTATGGGCTTCTGCTTTCAAAACACTGGTGAAAGAGCTATTTCCACATGAGAACTATAACGATGACCTGTGACACCTAACACAGCACAGATGAGTCCAAATAGCTGATATGGGTCAGCAATAAATGCTCAGAGTCTGTGGGATAAGACACCACGGCCACACAAGCCCTGTCCTCATGAAGCAGTATTTGCAATTTCAAGTATGAAATAGCCTGGTGTGGTGGCACACGACTTTTATCCCAGCACCCAAAAGGCAGAGGCAGGAGGATCTCTGTGAATTTGAGGCCAACTTGGTCTACATAGCGAGCTCCAGTATAGCCAGGACTACATAGAGAGACACTGGGTCCAAAAAGGAAGGAATGAAAGGGAAAGAAGGAAGCAAGGAAGGAAGGGAGGGAAGAGAGAGAGAGAGAGAGAGAGAGAGAGAGAGAGAGAGAGAGAGAGAGAGAGAAGTGTGACAAGTTCCCTAGAGCCCATGGGAAAATATGATTGGCTTCTCTGAATATTTTCCCCCAGGTGTCAGGGATAACTGGAAACCAAGCCTGGTCCTCTGATCAGAAGGTTGCTTACCTGTGGGGACAGGGACATTGTCTCTGGGTTTTTATTGCTTGTGTAACACCAGGTCTCCCAGTTCTTACCAGATGTCAAGCCAATGCATAATATTGAATCTGAATTTTAGGTGCTGTACTGTTATATAAATAATCTGCCTCCGCAGTGAGAATTCACTCTGCACATTTGGTAACTAACAAAGGGGAAAACTCTTTGATAATAGTGCACATCCAGCACTGGCTAATGCCCAAGGAAGAAACGGCCACAAGTAGATTTTGCTAGCTTATGTATACCTTGGGCTTATGCATTCCACATACACTCTTGTCCTTAAATCTCTTTCAAGTTCCAGCCCCAATTCACATTTTCAACAGTTTAAGCAGAGACAGGAGACTAAAGTCTGGTCACCTGGGCAGATGAGAGGCTTACACAGAAAGATGCTGTCTGTTGCTAGAGTTCTTCTTTCCCACCAGGTCCCACAGCCACTTCAGCCCCAAATAAGCACACAGAGACTTACATTAATTATTAAACTGTTGGCCAGTGTCTAAGGCTTCTTATTGGATAGCTCTGTATTAATTATTAACCTCTAACTACTAATCTATGTAATTCTACATGGGCTTATCTTACCAGAGAACTCCTGGCATGTCCTATCTTCCCAGCCTCTACATGGAGCCTCTTCTCAGTCTCTCTCTGCCTACCTGTCCCAGAGGTCTCCTCGTCTCCTACTCCCACCTATGTTTTTGCCTCTACCTGCCAAACTGTTTTATTCATCAACCAATAAGAGAAACATACATACAGAAGGACATTCCCCATCAGTTGTCATAATTATTTCTTAAGTATTGTTCTCATAGAATAGTTGTTGCATGGGGTCATCTTGCCCATCTGGAAGAATTGCATTTTTCCTGATAAGAACACAGGGGACTTGGTGGCAGACTACGACTTGATGGTGGTTGTGACCCTGCACTGCCCCATTGACCTGTTCTTTAGAGACACATTCTTTGATGTGAAGATGAAACTAATGGCAGGTTCTAAGTCAGGATTGTCTCCTTTTGTTGTGGGAAAGGAGCCTAAGTGGAGGTCGCTCTTGGTGAATAAATATTAGAAGAAACATTCTTAGCAACTCTAAACTTCAATTATGGTACAAATGTATCTTTCTCAGTTTCTAACCACACTGCCTAGTACACTATGAAACTCCCACTCACACTGGAGACAATGCTCCTTTAGCTCAATTCTACTATGTATAACTAGTCAAGTTTATTAGTGAATTCTTTATATCAGTTTTGATATTTCAAGTTTCTTCTACATCAGAACCACAGAACATTGGGCAAAACTGTTGCGATGATGAGAGTTGGCTCAGCAGTTAGGAGTACTTGTTACTCTTGCAAAAGACCCTGGTTCAATTCCCAGCACCCATACGGTAACTAACAACAATTTGTATGTAAGTCCAGCCCCAGGGAATCTGATGCCCTCTTCTGACCTCCAAAAACAAAAATCTCATATACATTTTAAAAGATGATGGATTTTGTTTATTTTTTAATGAGATGATGAGGGGCTACAGAGATGGTTCAGCGGTTAAGAGTACTGGCTGCTCTTCCAGAGGTCCTCTTCATTTCCCAGCAACCACATTTAGCTCACAACTATCTATAGTGGGATCTGATGCCCTCTTCTGTACACATGGATAGAGCACTCATACATAAACTAAATTAAAATATTTGTTTAAAAAAAGAAAGATGATGAAAGAAATAGTTGGAGATAGAAGTGTCAGGCAGATGCTTCCCCAGTGTGAATAGACAGGTGACTTCCTATTGGTGGCCAGGCCACCAGAGGTAGGGGGGAGTCACATGAAGTCAGTCACTCCTGAACTCTTCACAGTTGAAACACTTGCCTTTTCTTACACGGCCTCAAAGTACCAGAAGTCACCTTGGCAGTGGTCTTTCTTCTGTTTGTTTAGGGGTTTGGCCTCACAAACTGGCCACTGGTGCTTCCGGGTCATCAATAGCAAAAGTGTAAGAGAAGGCCATGGGACCTTGCCACACCACTTCCTCCTGGTGGTGCAACACCGCCTGAGGATTGCCATCAGCCAGTGTTGAACTTCCCCTTGTTTCTAAGCAGTGTCATGGACTTACAACCAATGGCAAATGTCTTGATGTATATAGATAAGTTATTTGTTTTGCTCCGAGTTTAATCTTCAGGATTGATATAATCACTCACATCTTTTCTCCATTCCAGTATCTTCCCCCATCATTCCTATAAACATCCTTCCTTCTAGAACTCTAGAGGAGTACATTCTCATTGTCTTATTTTTCCATACCCACCTATTCTTGAGTCATACCTACCTGGTTTATGTTGTGACCTCTTTTTGTGGAGTTAGTCCTTCTAGCCTCTTAAGTGTTGTAAAATTATGATGATTTTTTAGGATTAGGCTGTTAGCAACTTGTCTTGAGTCGCCTCGTTGTTAAGGTTTATCAACTGTCCTCTCAAGTGCTTAGTCTACGTGTCCTTTCTAAGTCTGGACACTCCTAATCCTCACTTATCACTATTGACTTAAAAACTTAAACTAGGAGTATAACAATTAATCAAGTTATACTGAGATCAGCATGCGTTTTCAGAAACATAAATCTTACGTGTTACAACAAATGGAACATGAAGTGATTGCAAATCACCATGGGAACCACTCACGTCAGCTGGCTTTTTAAAACTACAGGGTGTGTAGGTGTGTGAGAAGGGTGTGCCATTGTGACCTGCCTCTGGGAGAAGAGTGATGTTAAAACTCGTCTCACCACAGCTATTCAATCATGCACCAAGAGATTAGGAAAGGGTTGCATTGCCAACTTTCTCAAAGCTACTGGGGACTGGAGAGATGGCTCAGTGACTCAAGCATTGGCTGCTCTTCCAAAGGATCATGGTTCAGCTCCCCACATCCACAATCCCAGGGAATCCAACAGCCTCTCTTAATTGGCATCTCACAGATCTAAACACTAGAGACTTTGTCATCTTATCCAAATATTACTCCATTCTGAGCTTCAACTTCCCTATATAAACAAAGACTGCTGTTGGATTAGCCAAAGATGAAGCCTCTCCCATCACTGGCCTCCCTGGACATTCCTGGGAGTGCCTTCTATGCTCCTTAAGTCAATCAGGGTTGCCAACTCGCCAAGAACCATAGGTCTATGCCACCCAACTCCAGGAATGCTTTTTGGAAGACAGGGAGGTTTCTTCGGAAACAGAGCCATTATAGCCACCTCTGGTCCCTCTCGGATCTAAGGTTCTATCCCTCTGCCAGAGCTCCTATTTTCAGACATTTTTATTTTTAATATGTGTGTGTCCATGTGAGATATGTGCACATGAATGTGGGGCACCTGTAGAGCTCAGAAGAGGGTTCAGATCCCCTAGAATTGGAGTTGCAGACAATCATGGGTCACCCAGTGTGTGTGCTGGGAACCAAGCCTTGATCCTCTGCAAACGTGGTTCACAGACTTAACTACTAAGCCATCTCTCTTAACCTCTGACAGAACTTCTGTAGGTGAGGCCCTTAGTTCCTCCCAGATCCATAAATCTCAGCATTAATGGCCAAGTGCTATGAGAGTTTTTCAGATGAATCCCTCGGAATTACAAAGTGACTATGCACCAACTAGGCTGACGCCCATTAGTTCCAGTTTTGTCCATGCTTCTCTTGGCCTTTCATCTCTCTCTTCTGGGTGAATCTCTGATCTTCCTCTAATTTTCAACTGTGTTTTGCTCAGAGTTATAAATTACCCATTAGCCTGAATCACCCTGTACTAGACTAAGACACCCTTAAAATTAGGAGCTTTCTCTGGTTTGCTCCCTCTGTGTTCTCAATAACCTAGTACACACCCATATGCAGTAGTTATTCAATGACTGAGAATGTGAGTTTCTTTCCCTTGGCTACAAGAGATAGGACTGATACCCAATATTCAATAATCATTAATGGTAGGAAATATGTGGAATGAATAAATGGGTGAGAGAATGAATGCGCTCAGAGAAGAGCCATCCCTAATCTCCATCTCTGCTCATTCCTAGAGACACTATACTGTCCCAAAGCTCTAGTTTCTAGCTTTTCATTAGAAATGGGTCTTTATTCAAATGCTAACTTGTGGGCTGGAGGGATGGCTCTGTGTTAAGAGCATTTGTTGTTCTTGAAGAGAACCTGGGTTTGATTCCCAGTACCCACATGGGAGCTCACAACCATCCATAACTCCAGTTCTATGGAATCCAGTGCCCTCTTCTGACCTCCTTGGACACCAGGCACAGACATGAGGTGTGAGCAAAGCATCCATACACACAAAATTAATAAAAAACAATTAAATCCTTTTTAATTTCAACGATGAACTATGAGAGGGGGGAAGGGATCAGCAGGAGTGAGACTGAACATGAGAAGATCATGCAAGGCAAATATGAGCAAAATGTATTTTATATAAATGTATGAACTGTCACAATGAAATCCATTTTCATGTTTAATCAATACATGCTAATAAAAAATTAGTGCTGTTTTGCACTAAGCTATGAGATTGGTAGATTCCCTCAGCTGAAGTCAAAAGTTAGTGACTAGGGTCATTGAGATTGCATCAGTGGGTAAAGGTGCTAATGCCAAGGCTGATGACTTGCATTTGATCCCTGGGTGATGGACTCAGTGAAAATACTTCTGTTAAGCTGAGTGAAAAAGACAATAAGGGGGACAAGGAAGCAGTGAAAATCAGAAAGATCAGGTCACTTTGACCTGTTAACTAAAGTCTCTTCCCACACAGAGGACTACTTTGTGGCTAGCCACTCCCCGTGGGGTTTCCCCTGATTAGGCAATTCCTGATTTACATTTTTACTTTTGTCCCACTGCCTGAGCTTCCCAGGATATGATCTTTGTAGCCTGGTAAAGGCGTGCTTCTCTTCCAAACTGGAATGTCCATGGTGATGCTTCAAGGTCTCAGGGAGATGGAAATCAGAGTCTAGGACAGAGGCAGACAAGGTCCACTTTTATGAAAGAAAGTGGGGAACCCATACTGAGAGATCTCAAGTGCCTCCCCACCAATAGTCTGATGAAATGTACCTGGGCTTTTCCAGAAATCCCTCAAGGGCTTGGGGAAACATTTCATTTATTGATAACTTAATGGAGGGAGCACAAGCCTTCCACAGGGAGCTGATTCTTGGAAGACCTAGAAGAAGCCTCATTGGAGAGCAAACATCTGTCAGTTAGAGCCGAATGCTACCCTCATGGAAGACCCAGGCCCAGGCAGGGATTCTCCGAAGCATTAAACAGAAAACAAATCATGTTTGATGCCTTTGTGATGATGACTGGCCTCAACAAAGCTCACAGACCAAAATGTACAATTGGATAAGCTTTGACAAGCATATATTCATTGTCCCAACAAAATTCAGAATATTTCCATTCCCTCTTGTCATGTCCTCTGTTTTTCCATATAATCAGTTTTATGGTCCCAATGATAATATTGGCTTACTTTCTTCTACTATATATTTGTTTTGTCTTTTCTAAAATTTCAGATGCATGGAATCATATTTTATATCAAATTTTATATGTGGTTCTTTTACTCCACATGTTGGTGAGCCTGACTCATGTTGCCTATGTCAAAACAATTATTTAATCCTAAATAATATCCCACCATGTACATCTCCATTGCTGGACACATGGATTGTTCCTGCTTTGGA
This sequence comes from Mesocricetus auratus, assembly GCF_017639785.1. Lineage (NCBI taxonomy): Eukaryota > Metazoa > Chordata > Mammalia > Rodentia > Cricetidae > Mesocricetus > Mesocricetus auratus. Next base: position 10,716,324 of record NW_024429209.1, read on the forward strand.
TATTCTGAGAAGAGGTTTAATAGAAATCTATCCACATCTTTGAACATACACACCTAAGAGATGAATTGCTGACCACAGAGTAGGCATATATTTGACTTTATTATAAACTACCAAATGTTTCCAAAATAATTGTACAATATCACACTGTATGCATAGTATGGTGACCCTATTGTATCATTAGCTATGTGTAAGAGTTCCTGGAACTGAAAAAAAAGAGTTCCTGGAACTGGACATGGTGGCACACACTGGTAATCCCAGCACTAGAGAGGCTAAGACAGGAGGATTATGAGTTTAAGACCATTCTACTACATGTCAAGACCCATTCTCCAGGCACAGAGAATGCCTCAGTTTACTTGTCTTGCAAGTGTGAGGCCCTGGATTTGATCCCAAGAACTACATAAAAAGGAACACATTCTCAACAACATTTCATACTGTTACATCTTAAACACTCTAGTGGACATGGAGTGATAACTTGTTATGGATTAAATTTATGTTTTCTGATGGCTAACAATATTGAGTATCTCCTGTTCTTACTGGCTTTTCCTAGATTGCCCTCGCCAATTTTGAGGGGTATGTTTTTGTGTGTATGTCTGTTTTGTCTTCATATGATTCACTTGTAGGTGTTCTTCATATAGTGTCCCTGTAAGCACACACTTTGTCAGACACAAGCAGTCACTGTCACACGCATGTTCTGCGGATGTTTTCTCCATGTCCCAGGGTTGGATTTTCACTTTCTCACCAGTTTAGTTGAAGTACAGAAGCTTTAAATCTAGAACAGTTTTCAAAGCACCATCGCAGCTTGAAAACCATCAACTACCGGCTCTCTGCCCCTCTCTCTGGTATAAAAAGGACAGCCTCTGGCATCATGTCAACTTGGGGTCCAGTTCCTAATGCCTTCATCATACTTGGTCCTCACAGCACTCTCACAAACTAGGTCTTGTTAAGACTTCATTATACAAACGAGGAAATGGATGTGCAGAGATATGTCTGAGGCTGTCACTCAAAAGACAGACACCTCAGACATGGAAGACAAGCAAAGACTTCTGCATCTATCTTCAGTGCCAAAGGAAAGGACACTGGGGAGGTGTTGCCCGTGGTCTTCCTGAGGCAGACAATATAGGACTCCACCTACATTAGTTGCCCATTAAGACTCCAGTAAAAAAACAGTGAGCATCTCAGGATAAGCAAAAGCCTGGTCCTGTTCTGAAGAGTCCTAAAGGCCTTTAGATCATTGTAAGACTCCAGTGGAAACAACAGAATGTCTGTCAATGGGAAAGTGGCATGCAACATCAGTTTTAACTTAATTTAGATTAAAAAAAAATCAGTGGAAACCCTTCTTATACCCAGATACTAGAATAATGGGGAAAGTTCTTCTGTAGATATGTCTGGTCAATGTCTCTCTTATTGGTTGATGAATAAAACACTGTTTGGTCAATAGCCAGTAGAAGCAGGAAGATAGGTGGGGCTAGCAGACAAGGAGAAGTCTGGGAGAGCACCTCCACAAGAGGATGCCATGTAGCCACCAAAGGAGTAGCAGGTCCAAGCATTCTCCAGTAAGCCAAGACCACATGGAAATACATAGATTGAGAGAAATGGGTTAATAATTAAGACAGCGCTAGCCAATAAGAAGACCTAGACATTGGCCAACAGTTTTAAAATTAATATAGCGTCCTTATGAGTATTTTGGGCAAGGTGGCAGTGGGACCTGACAGGACAAGAGAAAAACCAGCAACATTAGAGAGAGAAAAATCTTCCATATTGCTCTGTCTGAGTATTTCCCAAAGTTATTTTGAACTACTGTGAAGCAATGTTCCATCCAGTGTAAATGGAGGCCCCAGCTATCTTAGCCAATCTCTTACTGCTGAATGGCTGTGCTGTTTCCAGTCTTTCTTGCTGTGACTAACTCTGGTGTGAATATCCCCTCACTACACACAAATCTTTCCCATGTTGTATGTGTTCCATTGGGCTTTATTTCCTGAGGTAGATGTGTTCAGAAATGAAGAGATATAAGTTTCTTTCTTATTTTTGTTTTTTGTTTGTTTCTTTTTTTTGTTCTTGCTGTTGTTATTGTTTTCAAGACAAGGGTTTCTCTGTGTAGCCCTGGCTGTCCTGGAACTTGCTCTGTAGACCAGGATGGCCTCAAACTCAGAGATCTGCCTTCTTCTGCTTCCTGAATGCTGGGATTAAAGGTGTGTGCCACTACCCGCCTGGCTGAGATGTAAGTTTCTTAATTGCTTATGACAAAGAAAAATACAGTAATAAGAACTCTCTCATCTGTATGTCAGAAAGAAACTTAGCATCGTTCTCAGTGACTAACTGGATTTTCTGTGTAGATTTAGATCAGGAAGGGCAGAGGACAGGCTCCAGGCCTCATACCTGAGGGTTGAGAACACCAGCCAAGTAGATACTCCCTAGACTACATTCTTAGATATGTGTGACAGACTTAGCTATCTCTCCAGTGGTGGCAAGAGCACTAGGTTCCTTGGTTTACACTGGCCCTGAACATAGGTCCTACTTTGTCACTTGCCAGTTGTGTCCCCAAGTAAACCACTTCCCCCTTTTCCCACCTCCCTTTCATGCATCGGCAGATGGGTGACAAGGATGCCTGTGGACATTCTAATCATCTGTGAAGGTGAAATGACACCTCTGCTCTTTCTTGTTGTCTTAAAACTGCAAGTTCCTGAATAGCCATTATGCTCTCTGTGCTAAGTTGGTGAACTTGATTCCTAGACTGTAAACCCCCAAGGAAGTCGATAACAAGAAAAGTGGAAGGACCAAGTATGGGAACCAGAAAAGTGAAAAACTCAACTCTACACCCATTGCTGGTGTCAACAAGGGCTCAACACTGCCTGCTCTAAGATCAGACATTTCAGAAGCCCCAGCTTAACTTTCCCACTCTTTATTTCCTTGGTCTGCAGAGCTCAGAGCCCGGCTCTCCTCCATGCCACATGGGATGCCCCTCCTGTAGAGTAAGTGTTTCCATGTATGACTTTAGAAAGAGTGTGTGCTGGGCCTCAAAATCTTCCAAACATTTGTTCCTTTGCCTCAGGACACCTAGCTCAAAGTTTCCAAATTACCTCTTGTAACGGCACTTTTACCACCATGGTCTGTCTCTCAAAATTTTATAACTCCCTTTAAACCATGAAAAACACCATATGAACCCCAAATAACAAATTACCTAGAAAACACCTGACTTGTACTCTTCAAAATTATAAAAGTCAGGCCAGAGAGGTAGCTTGGTGAATGAAGGTACTTGCCATCAAGACTTGATGACTTAATAGGGCATGGTGATGCACACTTTTAGTCCCAGAACTCAGGACACAGAAGCAAGTAGATCTCTTAGTTCAAAGCCAGCATGACCTACAGAATGAGTTTCAGAACAGTCAGGGTTACATAGAGAGACCTTGCCTCAAACAAACAAAGACTTGATAACTTGTCTTTAATCCCTTGAACTCACACAGTGGAAGGAGAGAATGGATTCAATGGATTCCCACAAATTGTCCTCTGACCTCTACCTTCACACTCTGGCATACAAATGCTTCCACAGAACTCACTGACTCCAAACTAACAGCTGGGGAACCTGGATAGGACCAAGCTAGGCCCTTGGAATGTGGGTGACAGTTGTGTGGCTTGGGCAGTCTGTGGGACCACTGGCAGTGAGACTATGATTTATCTCTAATGCATGAACTGATTTTTTAGAGCCCATTCCCTATGGAGGGATACCTTGTTCAGCCTAGATGCATGGAGGAGGGCCTTGGTCCTGCCTCAATGTGATGTGACAGACTTTGTTGACTCCCCATAGGAGGCCTCACCCTCTCTGAAAAGTGAATGGGGGTGGGGTCGGGGAAGGTGAGGGGAGCAGGAGGAAAGGAAGAAGAGGGAACTGGGATTGGTATGTAAAATAAAAAAAGAATTGTTATTAAAAAAAACAAATGTTCCCACAGACACATGCAATAAGTAAGTAAATATTTTTTTTAATTTTTAACAAACAAGGCTATCCGAAAAGGGAAGGTTTTATAAGCAGTCTGAAAGGGTCTAAGGAGACTTGAGGATAAGCCCTCGGTAGACGTGTATGATTCTGAGGAGAAAATAAGGAAATGAGAAAGAAATATGAACTGGGATTATAATAATGTGCCCATATTGGCACACCTGTTGTGGTGAATACACCACACTAAGAGACTCTCAGATGAGGGCAAAGGCTGTATGCTGCCTCCACATTTCCAAAAGCATTCTGTAAATCTAAAGCTATCCTTTAACAAATTTGTTTGAAAAGTTACTGTGTGTGAACGCTTTCTCTGCGTGTGTGTCTGTGCAGGAGGAATCAGAAGCTACTGGAACTGAAGTTACAGCTAGCTATGAGCCACCCTTCGGGTGCTGGAAACTGAACTCCAGGTTCTTGGAAGAACGTCTGGTGCTCTTATATGTTGAGCCATCTCTCCACCTCCCTAACACATTTTAAGTTTGTCTCTATAGTTAAATTTCCTAGTCAGGGGCAGGCAGGATGTTATTTGTTTACAGCAAAACTGCCCCCAGGGGTACAAGAGACGGGCTGGCAGAAGGGAAGAGTGGGGTCGGGGTAAATGGTGTAATTATAGTCCTAACAAATAAGCAATTATTAAAAAACAATCCCACCCATGCTCACCAAGCATGGTGATTTGCCAATGGCCACTGGAGTATACAGCAGGTGACAACTAGTATTCAACAGGTGGACCTACCAGATGAGTAACTTTTTGATGGGAAGCCCCACTTGGCAAAGACTGTGGGGACATTGACTGTAAGTGACTGGTAGTTTCTGTCTGTAATTTTTCTCATCTGTCATTACATTCCTTCCCCCAAAACAGCAATGGGTACTTTCCCCCTCTGCTTGTGTGTTTATCTCACGTATATATTTAATCTATTGAGCACATATAGCTATGAATAGTCAGGAAGATGATTTCTACTTAGGTGTATAATTCTGATAAATAGAAATAATACTAGGACAAAGACTTCAGAACAAATTCAAAGCAAACTGGTTGCCCCTGGATATGAACACACAGACAAATTCCCAGATGTTTATTACTGATTCAAGTTCCGGCATGAAGCAACTTTGGTAGCCATAACCCCTGCAGTAATGGACTTTCTGCATGTACTCCTAAGCTCAAGTTTCAGTCAACTATTTATTAAGTCCTGAATTTCAATGTAATTTTCTGCCTGGAAACTCTGACCACTCAGAGCTATGTGCACAGCCAGTTGCTACTCACTGGCCTGAGAGAAACCGTATGATCAGTATGGCTTTGTTTCCTATTGTTTACTCAAGAAGCACTGTGTGTCCCTGAAAGTGTGATTCACATCTGTCCAGAGCCTTTGCTGCAGGAAGAGAAGTGTGGTGGAGAAGTGTGAGAGATGTAGAGGCGAGTGTGTGAGTGTGTGAATGTGTGTGTATGTGTGTGTATGTGTGTGGTGTGTGTGTGTGTGTGTGAGTGTGTGTGTGTGTGGTGTGAATATAAGAGTAGTGTGTATGAAAGTGGGAAATACATTTGAATGCATAGGCACAGGAAACCACTTCCTAAATAGAACACCAGTAGCACAGACACTGAGAGCAACAATTAATAAATAGGACCTCCTGAAACTGAGAAGCTTCTGTAAAGCAAAGAACATGGTCAACAAGACAAAATGGCTCCCTACAGAGTGGGAAAAGATCTTCACCAACCCCACATCTGACAGAGGGCTGCTCTCCAAAATATACAAAGAACTCAAGAAACTAGAAATCAAACGACCACATAATCCAATTAAAAAATGGGGTCTAAACAGAAACTTCTCAACAGAACAATCTCAAATGGTGGAAAGATGCTTACGGAAATACTCAACATCCTTAGTCATCAGGGAAATACAAATCAAAATCACTCTGAGATTTCATCTTACACCGACCAGAATGGCTAAGATCAAAAACACCAATGGTATCTTATGCTGGAGAGGATGTGGAAAAAGGGAAACACTCCTTCATTTCTGGTGGGACTACAAGCTTGTACACCCACTGTGGAAATCAGTATGGCAATTTCTCAGAAAATTAGGGATCAACCTAACTCAAGTCCCTGCAATATCACTGTTGGACATATACCCAAAAGAAGCATATTCACACCACAAGGACATTTGCTCAACTATGTTTATAACAACATTATTCATAATAGCCAGATTTTGGAAACAGCCTAGATAATCCTCAACTGAAGAATAGATTTTTAAAAAATGTGGTACACAATAGAGTACTACTCAGTGGTAAGAAACAGTGACATCCTAAAATGCACAGGCAAATGGACAGAACTAGAAAAAAAAAACATCTTTAGTGAGGTAACCCAGACCCAGAAAAACAAATATAGAATGTACTCACTCATAAGTGGATACCAGACATAAAGCAAAAGATGTCCAGCCTACAATCCACAACCTCAAAGAAGCTAGAACCCTCTTCCAGAAACAGATGGAAGCAGATGCAGAAATCCACAATTAGCCAATGGACCAAGCTCCTGGAGTACAATCAAAGTGAGAGAGGAGCAAAAATATGAACAATGGGAAAAACCACAGAATCAGCCGAATCCGAGCTAGTGAAAGATCACGGACTCGGGTCTGACAAATGGGGAACCTGGCAATGGGTCCAAGATCTAACTCTAATGCACAAACTGACTTAGTGGAGCCCATTCTATATGGACTCCAATACCTTGCCCAGCCTAGACACAGGGGTATCAGGGATGGAGAGGTGCCTTGGTCCTGCCTCAAGGAGATGACAGGACAGACTTAGTAGACTTCCTAGGGGAGGCAGTGGGGGGGGCAGGAGGAGCAGATGGGAGGCAGGAGGGCAGTGAGGGGGCAGGAGGAAAAGGGGGAGGGGGAACTGGGATTGAGATGTAAAAGAAATAAATTAATGAAAAAATTTGAAAGAGTAGTGTGTGTGAATGTGTGTGTGAGTGAGTGAGTGAGTGATGTAGGAGAGAGATGCAGCAGATACGTGAAGAAATGTAACCGTAGAGAGAAGTGTGTGGAGAAAAGAGATGTGGTTGTATGGAAAGAGATGTAACTGTGTGGAGATGGACTTTCGGAAACGGATTTTTTAAGATGAGGTAAAAGAGAGAAGGTCACCATCAGGAAAATGTGTGCTTGTTTCTTTTTTCTTGTTACCATTGGAAAGTGCATGTGTTTCCTTATTTACCCTCAGATAGAAAAGTCTAGTCCTCAGATAGATAAGAATTCTCCTAAGTCCCGCTACTTTGAAGACATTCTTCTGCAACCCTGGTGCAGTTCTGGGAGCTGGTCTCCCAGCATTCAGGAGGCAGATGCAACTGGATCTCTGTAAACCAGAGTTCAGCCTAGTCCACAAAGGAGTTCTGGGCCAACTAGAACTATATATGGAGACCCTGCCTCATAAAAATTCCTCTCTCTCTCTCTCATCTCTCTCTTTCTATATATATTTTTCATATATAATCTCTCCATTGCATATAATATATATCATATAAAACTATATATCATATATACCCTCCCTATATAAAATATCATTGTATCACATACAATGTATCATATAATCTGTACTATACCTGACATATATAATCATGTTTTATGTATTTTTACACACACATATGTACATACTCTCTAATCTTTCCCTCCCATCCTCTCTCTTTCTTATGCCTATCTTAGTCAGCTCATGGAACTACCAACTTCACAGCAGTCCCTAAGTCACTTTCAAAGTTACTACCGACTTCCAAGATGCTAAATACGATGCTCAGATGCCATCATTAATCACTCACTCTTCCTGGATCTATTTCCTCCACAGTGGTTTCTAGGACACCACAATGTCATGGTTTGACCCCTTCCGTTCCAATCTCCAGTAGATCCTCAGATCTTCTCCTCAAGTCCCCTCCTCTTCCCCAGCCTCTGAATCCAGGAGAGTGAGGAGGGCAAGCCCAGGTTTAGGCCCTCCTGATCGGTATGCATTTCCTTCCTTCCCTTCTGATCTCATCCAGTATCGGGGCTCTCTGCATCAGCTGCACAGTGGTGGCGTGCTTGCTCATCCAGTCTGCCTCCTAGCTTCCAGATCACAAGTCCAGCTCACTTCTGATTTCTCAAATTGAATGCTTCCTTCATGCCCGAAGCTTAGTATTTCTAAGATTGAATCCCTCTTCTCACCTGCCCTAACTGCTTTACCTATGCCTGTCTCCAGTGATGACATCATCCTTGAGTCATTCAGACCAAAACTCTTGCCATCCTCTGACTCATTGACCTTCTAATACCATGTGTGATGCACTGGGAAGACCAATTTATGCTACCCTTGAACGTGGTTGTGAAATTGGTTTTGAAGCACCTGTAAATTCCTAAATGAAATGATTTGCCAAATGGGGGTGTGGGAGTTCTGCCTTCATATCCATTTCTCAATAGTAAAGTCGAAGAGCGTCTGGGTACCGTGCTGCCCAGGCACACGGCTGCCAAGCGTTATTTTCCAGCCCACTGACCTCCCAGCTCCCTGCCACCTAACTCCTGCTTCCTATACCCATTCTCTTAAGACCTCTTCTCCTGCCACCAGGGCATACTTTTAATCCCAGCACTTGAGACAGAGGCAGGGGGATCTCTGTGACTTCAAGGTCAGCCCCATCCACAGAGTAAGTTCAAAGACAGCCAGGGCTACACAGAGAAACCCTGGCTCAAAAAAAAATCTCTCCTCCCATGCTGAGATTTCCTCCCCACTCACTTACCATGCTTCCTAGGCCCACAAAATGTACCTCTTCCAATTTACTTCACCTCTGAATCCGGGCATGCACCTGGCTTCCTCCTTTGTCCTAGATTACATGTTAAAGCTGGTCAGGTTTTCTTGATGCTTTCTCAGGACTCAGGAAATCTCTCTGTAAGGCTCCATAAAGGTGGGGAAAGTGGTGTATGCTTGTCTGTAATCCCAGCACTCAGGACACAGAGACAGAAAGAGAACAAGCTCCCACTGAATCAGAGCAAAACTTTGTCAGAGAGAAAGACAAGTTTAATCCCTGGGACTCACGCAGTTGAAGGAGAGAATGCCTTCCCACAAATTATCCCTCTACCTGTACACCGTGGCACACATGTGCTCCTGCAGACACACACAAGCCCTTACTACCTACCTTCTTTCCTCCTTCCTTTTCCTTTCAGATAGAGGCCCCTCAAATTCCTGGCCTCTTTTCTATGCTGCTGCTATCCACTGACACAGCACCAAGTGATGAGTTGAGTGCTAACTTTATCCCTTCTTGGATGTGCAATGAGGGGAATTGCAACATCTGCTCTGTGAGCCAATTTTGAGATTATCGAAGATGATGGATGTCAAGGGCCTGGCGCACAGCGAGCACGCAAGTGATTGTTGCTGTTATCCCTGTTATTATTACCATCCTGTGGACAGTTCTCCGCATGCATGCTCTAATTGAGTCCCTGCATTCAGGCTTGAGATGTGCAAATGGGAGGTGCTGTCATTATCTTACACAGAAGTTAAAGTTCACAGGGATTGCAAGTGTTTGGTTTGGGTTTTTTTTTCCCCCAGCATCATACAGCTAAAAAAGTGGCAGAGAAATGATCCAAACTCAGGTAGGTCTGGCCTTAAAACTCTGTTCTTGCTATGAGATGCATGTCCCCTCTGAAATTACTTAAAACACAAGTTGGGAAAGCATACAGCAGACACTGTCCTTTCTAGAGAGTAATATGGAAATGGACCAAAGTCTTATAAAACACCTTCATAAAATGGTTGGAATTATGAAGACTGAAATAGCATTACATATCTTTGGACTATAGAAATGCACATAGTGTTTCTTGTTAACTTTACGAGTTTTACTTCTGTGGTCTGGAGGCCTCCCCCTTTCTAGATTGCAGAGTGTAAGAGAGTGCAATGGGTATATAAAACAGAAGTCGGAGAGATCAATGAGTCCATGATTCCTCTGTTCTCCTCCAGGAGTCATCGGAATCCTTTAGGATGAATGTGGCATTTTCTGGACGAGAAGGGATGGGAATTGCTGCTGTTGGAGAATGTAATTGGGGTCTTGATCTAGTTTTTATTGATCAGTGTTGGCATCCAGTTCACCTCATATATTTAAAGGGTGGCGTTTGTTTACTATCTGTCATTTCCTTTCTACTTTTTCGCTCACCATGTATTTCCCACATTTGAGATAATACACAACCATGATGAAGGATGGTTTATAGTAAGGTTCTATTTTGCTTGGCACTGACATCCAGAGCCTAGACACAGGCTCTTCAAGCTTAACACAAGCATATTCTAGATAGTAGGGGTTTTTTTTTTGGTTTTTGTTTTTTGGTTTTTTGGTTTTTTGGTTTTTTGGTTTTTTTGGTTTTTAAGAGACAGGGTTTCTCTGTATTGTTTTCGAGGCTGTCGGTCCAGCCCAGCCTCGACCTCACAGAGATCCGCCTGCTTCTGCCTCCCAAGTGCTGGGATTAAAGGCGTGCGCCACCACCGCCAGGCTATGATAGTAGGTTTTTATTGTTAATTTTTTAAATATGAGAATTACTGCCTAAAGATGGCAAAACTACAGTGATAGACAACCCTCCCATGTCTTTCCCCAAAAGCCACAGCACACTAATGAAATTTATTAAGAAATTTCAACCCTGAATCACAAATTCATTTTCAACATGGAATAGGAGGGTAACAAAGAAAATCCATCACAAAGGGGTGGCATGTGCTACACATGGAGACGACAGAGGCAAAAATGCCCACACAGAACCTCGCACACAGTAGGAACTCAGTGGGCATTACTCACAAGGAAGCCTCATTTTCTTTGAGCAGAGTGACTGCAAAGTTTGAGTCAAGTTAGAAAGGAAGGCATGAGTGAAGGTCTTTGTTGAGAGAGGGAGGAGGAAAGGAATACAAAGGGAAGGGACACAGCCCAGGCCAAAGTCACGGAATCAGACACTGGGGTGGGGTCAGCTAGCACGAGGTATGAGGGAAGCCTAGAGGATACGTAGGTCATTTGAGGATCAGTCCCTCGCTCTAACTAGATCCTTCTGCCCCTTCATACCCCGAGCATCCTGTCCAAACCGTCTCCTTAGGCCTCCATCCAAGGCTGCAGAAGGCATGTGCCTGAGCATGGGCTCTGACAAAGGCCGCATTCTCTCTGGCTGGCCACAGCTGGAGCCCATGTGTGGCAGCCCTTCTGTGGCTGGGAGCCAGGAGGCCTCAGTGTAGCCCAGCACTGGCAGTAATTTGACATAAACTTGAGCAAGGCTCACTCCACTCTAGAGACTTTCATTCATTTCCCCTTCAGGGAAACAGCAGCAAGCACACTGCCGGGTCCCTCCCTGGGGCGGCCCTGGGGTGGCAGTGGCTCTGCTGAGTTGTGACTGATGGGAAACTTCCTTGTGAATCACCATAAACGCCAGTCACTGTGATTATTACTACCATTATCATCACCATGGCTATACCTTGATTCACACACCGACTGTCCTCCACCCCCTCTCCCCTCCTGCCCTTCTGGAATGTGACTCCAAAGAACAAAGGTTGCAGCACTCCTTCCCTCCCCTCCCCTCCCCTTCTCTTCCCTTCCCTTCCCTTCCCTTCCCTTCCCTTACCAACTTCTTTCTCTCCTCTAAGATTTCCAGCCTTTTGGCACCTGGTATTGAGTCAAGACCCCTCACTTTGACCCCAGTTCTGACCACTCTGATGAAATAGGGAGAGCCCCAGACATCAAGAGTGAATGATTTGGAGGCACCCGGCATTGGTGGCGCACGCCTTTAATCTCAGCACTCGGGAGGCCGAGGTAGGTGGATCTCTGTGAGTTCGAGGCCAGCCTGGTCTACAGAGCGAGTTCCAAAACAGCCTCCAAAGTCACAGGGAAACCCTGTCTCAGAAAAAAAAAAGAAAAAATGAATTATTGGGACAGCTGTCTTCTCCTGTCTCACCTCAGCTGCTTCCTCTGACAATGAAAGTGAAGATGTTAACCTCTAAGCATCGCCTTGAGAATTGCATGAGATCCTGTAGGGATCCAGTCCCTGGAGACAAGACAGGCCTATGACACTCATGAGGCCTTGGCTGTCTGGAAGCCTTCCATTTATTCTCTTTGGATCAACCATTGCTCTCTTCCCCCTTGGATCCTCTTAAACTTTAGTTCTGTTTTGTTTTGCTTCGTTTGAGACAGGGTTTCTTGTGTAGCCCTTACTGTTCTGGAACTTGCTCTGTAGACCAGGCTAGCCTTGAACTCACTGAGATCCTTCTGTCTCTGCCTCCCAAGTGTGGATTAAAGGCGTGTGCTGCCGCCACCTGGCCGACTCCTCTTAAACGGTGAATGCTCCTAGGATAGTGGAACATACACCGCTGTCAGTCCCACAAGTTAGCAGATGCTGAAAAGATGGTACCTCCCGTTCCAAAGTGAAGTGATAAAGACCCACACTGAGAAAGGTTAGAGAAAAACGGAGCAGGCATGAAGGCTGTTTCCATCCTAGAGTCGCCTGCGGCTTCCTCCCTGGCCCACTGACCTCACTGCCTTCTAAAAACCCTTTGCTATTAAAGGGAAGGACCATTATCAGCTGGGTGCCAAACGCCTGAGCCTCCTTCTGGGGCCCTGAGTTAAGCTCTAAAGTAGATCCTCTGGCGCCATCCTGTGGCCACGAGGAAGATTGCACAAGTAAAGAGCGGGTGAGAAAAGGCTGCATCCGGAAAAGAGGGAAAACCTGTCTTCCGCCTTTCCTCACATACCCCCATCAGGCTCACACCCCGGCAAGTCTTCCGTCTGGCCCTGCTCTTTTCTTCCTGTGCGCTCCTAGACAGGAACCTGCGTCCTCTGGGATTCACTTTCTTTAACTTTAAGCTCGAGGGATTGAGCAAGGTGAGAGCTCATGCCAGATGCTATCCACAGCATGATTAGTTTATCTGATCATGCTCTAAGCAAGGCCCAGATCACCGCAGCTCCTGTGCCCAGCCGCTCCTGACCCTCGTGGCCAATCACAGAAAATACAGCCATGTGCTTTAAAGTTTGACCCAAAGCTCCCCTCCACCCTTCCTTCCTGCCCCCTGCAGTATCCTTTCATTCTGTAATTATACACAGGTGGGCTTTGCTTCTCCAGCTCAAGGACTTTTCTCAGTAACACATCTCTCTCTCCAGCCAGTCTAGCACCACCAAGAACAAAGAGCACTCGCACTGAAATCCGTCAGCCTGGCTTCAGCCCTGTCTGGTAGCAGAGTCATGTTCCCCTCAACAGCTTCCACGTATGAATCCTGGGGACCTGTGAAATAAATCTATGACACTGCATGACAAAGGAGACTGCTACAGGTATTTTGAAGTAGAAGTAGTATCCGCAATTGTCAGTGATATAATCACACACAGAGATAGGATTGTCAAGATCAAAGGGATGTGAGACCAGGAAGCCAAGGAATGTGGGAGGCCTCCAGAAGCTACAAAAGAACGCAGACCTCTCCGGAAGGAATGCGCACCTGCCAACCCATCTTGGACTTCCGATCTCAGGAACTCTTGCTTTCAAGACACTCAGTTTGTCATAGCAGCAGCAGGAAACCAATAACAGCCAGTTCAGCCTCTCACTACATATGTGAGTTTAGGAACCTGCAGGCCTCCATTTCTGATGTGTAAAATGGGAGTGACGAAGGTAGTAATTATTTTTAAGATTTATTTTTACATTTATTTATTTATCGGGCATGTGGGGGTCAGAGGACAGCCTGCGAGAGTTGGTTAGCTCCCTTCACCATGTGGGTTCTGAGAAGTGAACTCAGGTCGAAAGGTTTGATGGGTAAGTGTGCTTGCCGGCTGAGCCATCTTGCCATCTAAGATATTAATTATCTCACGAAGTTGTCTGGATAAAAGAGGAAACAACGGCAATGCTTGGAAATCACTTAAAACCATGTCCAAGACTGAACATGTTACCAGTAAGAATAGTTGCAGCCACCATTAACAAAGGGCCTGAAATAGGTGTTGGGCACAATGGCAGGTGCCTTAGCATAAATTCTTGTAAGCACAGCAGCACCTTTGGGGGTAACAATTTCTATCTCGGCTTTAACGATGGCAAAACAAAACGGTGGCAAAACAAGCCCAGAGGATTTACCTGAAACTCATTCTAAATCGAAAGCATCTAAAACTTTAGTTTCCCGCGTGTACCTGGGAATTTTGTGTTCCTTGGCGGCACAGGGTTTTGTGTTGCTTTGCTTTGTTTCTTGGGGGAGTGGCAGAGGGAAATCCACCGGCTCAGGGGTACCGCTGCGTGCCAGAGGCAGATACAATCCGGGGAAAGCACATCTGTAGCCCCCTACTCTGACTGTTCAGGGGCTAACCCGAGGCTCCCCACCTCCTCACCATCTCCCCAGCCAGGTCCCAAGCGGCCTTTGAGCCACATTTTTGGCACCAGGAGACAGGAACAGAAAGAGAACTAACTACGTGCTGGAGGATGGGGGACTCAGACTTGCTCAAACCCAAGGGTTCTCGGGGCACCCCCACCTTCCCCGCGTCCTGCATAACGGGCCATCTGTTCTGGGCTGAATAAACAAGGAACGGGAAGCAACGGCCGGCCCCCTGCCCCCAGCCCCAGTACTGCACAATGCGCCTTTCTCTGAGAGGACGCCGCCCGGCGCCTGCGAGCGCGCACCGTCTGAACTCCCCTCCCCCTGGCGGCACAGCAATAGCCACAAACCAACCCAGTGGAAACCGGTGTAGCCTTTTTTTTTTTTTTTTTTTAGGAAAACAAAACAGAAATCCAACAAAGAACTGGGCGCAGCACGCAGCTATGGCGTGCGAGTGTACCGTGTCTTCCCCACCAGCACCTCCCAATCCCCTCGCCCCTCAAATCTGTCTTCTGGTCCAAGCGAGGCCAGCTCAAAGGCAGCGCTGGGGGTCCGCCAGCGCCCCCTCCCGGACGGTCCATGCCAAGGGGCACAGGTGCTCAGACCGCACGCGACCTTCACTTCCGGCTAGCCAGCTGGTTCTCCAGCTCCTCCAAGCGCTCTGTCAGCTGGGCCAGTGAGCAGTTAAAGAAGATTTGGGCTCAGAGATTCTTTCACCTGCCCTGCAGCCCGTGCCTCCAACCCCAAAGGATATGGTTCTGTGTCAAGCTCTCGAGCGCCCCCAGCGTGCGGCCCTGGAATTCCACGAGGCTTTCGCATTCGCAGGGACTCCGAAGCTCTGTCCCAGCGCTGATGCCCTCCTCTGCAAGCAGAACACCAAAAGTAAAGGAAATGAGGAGCCAAAAGAAGCCCATTGTACTGTGGCCTTCTTATACACCATTACCGAGTTGACGGTTGAATATGAACAGTCTTTGGATTTAGACCTGGCTTGAGTCCCAGCCAAGGAGCTCAGAAGTCCCGGGGAAAACTCAACGCCTCTAAGCCTCAATTCCTGCATCTGTAGAATGGATACAGTGAGAAAAGCTATCCACTGGGGCTGTGAGAATTAGACGATTTGTGTCTGTGTGCACACTTGCAGCAGAAATTCTGAAACCTTGATGCTGGTTAACCACAGAGCTTTCTAGAATCACGATTCTGATTCAGAACGAGGATCTGCATTTCCAGTAAGCTCCTAAAACATGTTGATAATCAAGTCCATGGATTTCACTTTGGTTAGAAAGAATCCAGAGTGACAAACACTCTCCAAATGATACATATCAAACAACGGAAGTGTTCTATATCTGTCGGCCCGATTCAGTTAGCCACAAGCCACCTATTTGGAGCTTGAAATGTGGCTGGCGCAACTGAAAAACTCAGTTTTTATTTCGTTTTATTGCAATCAGTTGTATTTCATCATACACATGTAGCAACTGTATACCATATTGACACGATATCTTAAAACAATGCAGGGACAATTCAACCCTGTATTGTATATTTTAATCAAACCAGCATTCCTCAAAATGTGGTCTGTGGACTAGCAGATAAGCATAGCCTAGAAATACGTCATAAAGACAAATTATCCAACCCTATCCCAGGCCTAGGGGGTGAAGTCCAGCAATATGTGATTTTGTTGATTGCGAAGAAAATAGTATCTTATTTTTAAATTACGGATCCTGGTTTATCTCCACATGCATGTCTACATCTGAGAGTGGAGTACAGTTAAATGTGGTTGCCTGTGTTTTCTTAACAGTATACAACATAATGGTGAACCTTACCAGAGATCCCCTGCCTATTTTACTGTGGGGGTGCTGGATACAGAGGTGAGCCATCACATCTGGCTTTTTGTGAATGTGTTCCAGGACCGAACTCGGGTCATCAGGCTTGCATGGCAATGGCTTTTACCTGCTGTGCCATCTCACCAGACCCCGTTTTTAATATTACAGGTAATAAAGTCGTTGGCATGGTTCTTGGCACTCTGCCTCCATACAAAGTTGCCATTAGGAGTCAAGCAAACTCCCATACTTGGCAAACTACTTGCCAAATATTACTTGATGGTCTCAATAACACTCCCAAAAGGATCACCTCTGACTTCAGAATTGTAGAGACAGAGGGTTACAGAAGGAAGAGGATTGCCTAGGCTTGGTACAGCAAGCCAGTCAAGAGCCTTAACCAGAGGACCCCCAACTTTCCTGGGAAACATAAAGCTGGAGGTAACTTGAGCCTCCTCCGTCCTATAGAAGAGAGGATGGTAGGGAGGAGGGACTTATCCAAAGTCCACTGTAGATGGCAGAGTCAGGACAGGAAGGGCCCTAAGGCCCAGTGCTTCCAAAATACCTTAGTTCATCATTAGAGTTGGGAGTTGAGCACATTCAACTACAGACTCTCTGCTCTGGGCGCAGCCCTGCTGACCTATCTCTACAGGTCCGTTTCCCCCAACCACGACCAGATGCATTGGAATGATTGCATTTATAGTTTATGTCCCCCAGAAAGCACAAGCCACTGTGTCAAACCCCAGTCACTTTGCCAAGTCCGTAAAGTTGAATTCCAATAAGTTGGGGGGTTATAGTTACACATAACTTAATGCTAAATTTGGCTTGTTTTTTAAATTTTTTTCTCTGGGGGCTGGAGAGGTGGCTCAGTGATTAAGAGTGCTGGCTGATCTTCCAGAGGACCTGGGTTCAATGCCCAAAAGCCACATGGTGGTTCACAAGTATGTGTAACTCCAGTCCCAGGGGATCTGACCCCACTTCTGGCCTCCACATGCACCAAGCACGTATGTGGCACACAGACATACATACAGACAAAAGACGTACATAGAATACAATAAAGTAAATAAATAAAATGATAGTTTTTCTCAAACTATTCCAAACACTACTCATTTGAACGACAAATTCAGCGCTTCCTTGACTCTGATGTGCACCCAAAGCGCTGGGTCTGATTCATTGTCTAGGGGCTACATTTCTGACAAGCTACAGTAAGGAGACAGGCCCGCGCTGGTCCAGGCTTCGAGTAACCAGCTCTGCATAGAGAGCTGTCACTGCCGAAGGGTGTGCAAAGAGCTGAGGACTGGGCATCTATCGGAGGCAAGGCAGCGAAAGGACAGAAGCCCGGGAGAGATGCGCTCACCTGGGCAAATGCTGCCTTTGAGGTTCTCCAGTAGATGAGTCATGGTGCTAAAGTCCGGCGAGTAGGACACATGGAGCTCCGATGGTTCGGATGCGATCTCACGCAGCTCTTCCTCCACGGCCTTGCCCACGCCCACAGCATACATGACGATACCTATAGGTCCCAGGCACTCAAGAGAGAGCTCCAAGCCTCGAGGAAACTGCTTCCCGGCCTCCACTCCAACCCCACCCACGCCCATCCCTTGCTGAACCTACCTTCCTCTTTGGCTCGAGCTGCCCACACTGAAATGTCATCCTGAGAGCGGCCGTCAGTGAACACCAAGCCCACACGAGGCACGTTGAGGTCACGAGGCCGTGCGCCCTGTGCCTCTGAGAAGCTGTGTTCCACCATGTGGCGCAGTGCTAGTCCAGTCATGGTTCCACGCTCCATGTACTCCACAGCCAGGACTGCCTGCTTCACCTCAGCGGCAGTGCCATAGCGGCCCAGAGGGAACTCGGTGCGCACCCGACTGGAGAACTGCACCAGCCCGATGCGTGTGCCCTCGGGGGACACATCCAGGAAGTCCACGATCTGGTTCACAAAGCGCTTCACCAGCTCGAAGTTCTGTGGACGCACACTCTTGGAGCCATCCACCAGGAGAACAAGATCCACGTGGCCCTCTCGGCACCCTGAAAAGGAAAAGGCTTGGATGGAGGAGAGGGGTCAGGTCCTTGACCAACAGAGCTGGTACTCATCTAGTTACTCATCGCCAGCATTTACTATATAACAAACACCAATTATGTGTCTTGCCTGTGTGTGCTCAATCACTACTATCATGGCTACACCATCCTTTTTTTATGATAGCCTTTGATGGTTAAGTGCTCAGCACTAACCAACTGCTCTGTTTAAAAAGCATCTTTTTTAAAATAGCCAACAGAAGCAATAGCACCATAGCTATCACCCATTGATGACCTAGTACATATCTGTCGCAATTCTAAGCATTATATCAATATTAATAACAATGATAGACACACCACTTACTGATGTTTAATCATGTGTCACATACTGAAACATGCACTTTATATGTTTTCTCCTTGAATGGTATCCCCATTCTCTATAAAACTGGGATTCTGAAGAATAAAGTGATTAGCTTCAGTAGCTAGTAGTGGCAGAGACAAGACTGGAAGCCAGGATTAGCTAAACCACAAACTGCTGCTCTGAACCAGGAGATTTGGAAGTACCAGAAGGGTGTTCAACAACAAGGAAAACATAATCCTGATCCAGGAGATCAGGACAGAATGTAACAAGGCAGGTTTGACATTCCCAACAGTTAAGGCAAGTGTACTATGAGTGGGCATAAGGGAGCCCAGGGAAACAAATCATTTCACCTGGAGTGGTTGAGTAGAGGTGGTGAGGTTCAATTTGGGTTTTGATTTGGATTGAATAGCCATGTAATTCAAAACTCTTATACCAGAATCCTTTCTCCTAATGGGACCATCTTTGGAAGCAAACTGGGATTAGACAGACTGAGGGTCGAGCCTTTACGAATGGAGTTAAGGTCCCTTATAACAGTTTCTAGAAAGCCTGCTTCTTCTATCCTTCCATCAAAGGAGAACACAGACAGAACTATCACTCATGAGCCAGGAAGCAGAGCCTCACAGGACACCATATCTGCCAGCATCTTGCTCTTAGCCTTCCCAGAGCTGAGCGAAAAACATTGAAGACACTGTCGTGGTTTAGATATGATTTGTGCCCAAGAATCCATGTCCCCAGTGACATGGATGGAGAGTTGATTAAGACCCATAGGGTCTTATGGTAGCCAACTTTCCATCGCTGTGACAAGATACCTGACATAAGTAACTTAGGGCAAAAGGATTTGTTTAGCTTCAGAGAGCTCAGCCTATGATTGTCTGACTCCATTGCTCTTGACCTGGGGTGACACCGAATATCATGAGAGCAAGAGAATGGTGAAAGAAAGCAGCACCTTTTATTATAAAAGAGAACAGAGACAGCCAGGAAGAAGCGAGAGCAAAGCACTCTTCAAACAGGACACGGTGGCACACGCCTGCCTGTAATCTCAGCACTTCGGAGACTGAGATAGGATTTCTGTGAGTTTGAGACCAACCTTTGGAACTTACTGAGTTCAAGGCCAGTCTGGAATACACATCTAAATCCGTCTCTTCAGGAGCTGAGGATGTAGCTCAGTTGGTAGAGTTGTGGCCTAGCCTGTACCAAGTCCTAAATTAGATCCCTAACACTTGGAGGCAGGGGGATTAGGAAGTTCAAGGTCACTATCAGTTACATAATAGTACGTGGCCAGCTTATGCTATATGAAACCCTGTCTCAAAAAAAAGGAAGGAAGGAAGGCTCTCAAAAGACACACCCAGTGACCCACTTCTCCCAGCTGGGACCCATCTTCTACAGTTTTACCTCACAACAGCACAAAAAATATACTCCCATATTTAATCTATGCTTAGATTGATCAATTAATAAAGGTAAAACCCTTGCGATCCAGTCATTTCCAAGAAGCCCAGGCTCTGAACATTTTTTGCATTAAGGACCAAGCCTTTGATACATGAGCCTTGAGAAGGAGCGCTTTATATCCAAACCATAACAGGCCTTCTGGGAGATAATTAGGTCATGGAGCATTGCCCTAGGAAGAAATCAATGCCTATATCAAAGGATGGAGTGGGTCTCAGGAGACTAGATTAATGACCCTGCCTGTGAATAGTTACAAAGGACAGCCACCTCCTGTATTTGATTCCTGTGCACACATGCTCTTCACTCTCAAGGGCTCGAGTCACGTGGCCATCACCACCACGGAGATGCTGAGTCTGTGCTCTCAGATCTACAGACTGGGGGGCCGGGGAGTCACATAAGCTCTATTCTTCATAAATTGCCCAGCTTTGAACACTTCCATTGCAGTAGCACACAACAGCTCTGTGACATAGCAACCTGAGTGGACTAAGACAGTCTTGAACAGTAACTAAGCATTTGCCAAGACAAGACAAGAAAGGACATTCTAGAAGGTTGATAGAAGCACGAACAAAGGAATGGGAACTGGGAAGTTCATGACACTTTCGGGAAGGGACAGGTCAGTGTGACTAAAATGTTCAAGTGTGGCAAGAGATGGCCTAAAGCTAGATTGTGATGAACTTAAGTGACAGTTTCGAAACTGACCTCAGCCCACAACAAAAAAAAATGATAATAATAATATGTCATGGTGCATTTCACATTCCTATGTGTAACTAAACTTCCGCTTCATGAAGCAATACTTGCTTTCCTAAACTCGGGAAACTATTTTCTCTTCTTTCCCTTAAGAGCTGATTGTAACCCACTAATTTGGTTTTGTTATCCATTAATGTGGTTGCGCCCAGCACTGGAAAAACTCAAGGAAAAGGCATTTGATCTTTATTTTGTAGACACTGGTGAGCCACAAAAGGGTTTTGAGTGAAGGAGGAATATGATTAGATACAGATTTTGAAATCAGCGGAGGCAGCAGGGGAGAGGACTGGTTGGAGCAGCAGCTGGACACAAGCACATCCCCCAGAAGACGGGCGCCCACACCACATCTTTGGGGCCATAACAAGGACACAGAGGTAGTTCAGAATGTGGGCAATGGGGAAGGAGCAGACCCTCTGCCTAGAACTCACGGTCACAGCTCTTGCCATCAGCCTGAAGTCGCCTCCCCTCAGGGCACAGGCAGCGGAAGGAAAGACCCTCACTCACACACTGGAACTCGCAGCCATGATCCACGCCATTGCAGAAATCCCTGACTTGAAGGAGACACCAAGAAGGACTAGTCAGGTTAGACCCAAGCACCTACAATCTCTTACTATTCCCTACAAACATGAGAGACACCTGCTCACCCCGACAGCTCCTCCCATCAGGCAGCAGGTCGTGACCCTCTCTGCAGCGACACTGGGGCCCCACTAGGGTGCTCACACACTCATGCTGGCAGCTGTGGTTTCCAAAGCTGCAGTAGTCAATGGCTGAAGGGAGGAAGAAATAGCGAGACATCACTTTTGGGTACAGCCCTGAGGAGCCTCAGCCTAGGATACTCACAGGGTTGTGTGAGCAGGGCTTACTAACCCCTGCAGCTCTTCTGGTCCTGCTGGAGTGCAAAGCCAGCTCGACAACGACAGAAATAAGAGTCCAGGGAATTGACACAGAGGTGTTCACAGCCGTGGGTTCCTTCAGCACAGAGGTCTATGGCTGGGAAGAAGATGGAGTCAACCTTTGTTCAGGGATGTATTTCACAGCATAGTCACACAACCCTCTGAGGACCTCTTTAACAAAACCTGGGACTGAGGACCATGGAGACGGCTCGGTCTGTAAAGTGTCTGCCGTACAAGCATCCGCGTTTGGATCGCTAACATCTGTATAAAAGCTGAATGTGGTGGCTGATACCCTAGTCCTGAGATGGAGAGACAGGCAGGTCTCCAGAGACCACTGGCTAACTACACTTGGGAGCCCTAGGTCAGTGGGAAGTCTTGTCCCCCCCCCAAAAATAATAAAGTAAAGCTGGGTAGTGCTGGCACATGCCTTTAACCCCAGCACTCAGCGGGCAGAGACAGGCAGAGCTCTGTAAGTTTGAAGACAACCTGGTCTACAGAGAGAGAGAGTTCTAGAACAGCCATGGCTCCACAGAGAAACCCTGTCTTGAAAAAAAATGAAAAAAAAACAAACAAATAAATAAATGAATGAATAAAAGTTCCAGGAAATGTCTTCATGGGTAACATAACATTTGCCTCACAAGCCTATGACCTGAGTTGAACCCACTTAAAGGTGAAGGAAAAGAATTCATCGGAGTTGTCCTCTGACCTCCTCATGCACACTGTGACATACACACACCTGCACTCACACTGAAAATAATCAAAAATTGTTCAGTAATAATGAGGTGGGGAGTGGTAGAGGAAGATACCTGGCATTGACCTCTGACCTCCACAGGCATTTGCATACACATGCATGCACCAATTTTTTTTAATTAAAAAAAATGCTAACACTGATGCCTTGCCTCTACCCCAAAGGTCATAATTAATTAATCTGTCGTGCTACCCAGACATTTGTAGTCTTCTTTCTACAGGGTCAGGTGACATCTCTAACTTAAACCTTGGACACATCCGAGAGCCAAAGGGTCCGCTGCTGAGTCTGTCATGTGGAGGAGAGTCCCATCCTCCACAAGCTCAGAGGCTCACAGCCCAGTGTAGGCAGCAGCAGCTTCACCTATCCGAGCTCTTCCCTCGCTGCAAAATGGAAACGCGGTAGGAAAAAAGGCTGCAGTTTACTACTTCCTTCTGAAGAGGCGGGAGGGAGACCTGTTGCTGGCCGGGTTACTTTCATAGTTTGGATATGCAAAGATGGCCTAGATCTGAACTGGGGAAAGTTGTGACAATTTGGGATTCCTGGAAAAGGGACCACAGTGGAGGGGGGGTGCGGCACAGATAGGATGAAGTTTCCCAGCTCTGTGGGCTAAAGATAGTAACTGGGAAAATCCCTGTAGTGGGATAATCGGGGGCTTCCAGGAACAAGGGCGTCCTGTCTCAACTACAAGTAATATTTTTCTTTGTAGGTTTGTCTTCTACATTACTCATATCCCTGCCCACCTCACCTTTAACAAAATGAACACATGTACACATACATATGAAAGCATAGCCTTCTATGTACACATGTGTAAACCAAAGACTGTAACAAGGTGGCCACTAGGGACTAAAAATTTGAGAAAAGATCATAAGTAAAAAGAATGCAACAAGGGGAGATACGGTGGAGCATATCAGGTATCTCTGTACTCTGAAGGTTAAGGCAGGATGACCATGAATTTGAGGCCAGCATGAGACTCACAACAAGAAAGAAAAGGGAAAGGTGGGGGAAACAGAAGAAGACAGGAGGGGAGGGGAGGGGGAGGGGAGAGGGAAGGGGGAGGAGAGGAGAAGGGAGGAAGTGAACAGAAACCCAGGCAAGACATAGCTGCCTGAATGCGTTTTCCAGATCCCTTGAGAAATGAATATCCACAGTAGTCAAATAGAGGTGCATATCGAACCCTTTTAAGTTTGTGTGAGAGAGAGAGAGAGAGAGAGAGAGAGAGAGTGTGTGTGTGTGTGTGTGTGTGTGTGTGTGTGTGTGAGTGTACTGGTGTGCACAACTGTATGTGCACTTGGATCAGAACAGGTATTGGGTGTCTTCCTCATCACTCTCCAGCTTTCCGCCTGTTCCTTTGAGGCAGTGTCTCTCACTGGACCTGGAGCTCCTGTCTTCTTGGCTATGCTGCAAACCACAAGCCCCAGGGATCTTCCTGTCTCCGCCCACCTCAGAGCTGGAGTTATAGGCCTTTGCCAGATGCCTGTGAGGCTCATGAGCGCTGAGATCCAAGTTTCAGTCTTCATGTGTAACAAGTGCTCTTAACCACTGAGCGTCCATCTGTCTCTCCAACCCCCCCCCCCCCGCAGCTTTTTCAAGTATTTAAACACAAGAAGACCCAGGTGGTACCTGCGTTATTTGGATCACATAACCTCTTTTTCCAGATTGTGAAGCTAGAACTACAGAACTAGTTGCTATGAGTGTATGGAAGCTCCTGACTCAGGCTCTGATATAATTGGCACTCTGTGATAGAAAGCACAGTCACAGGGATATACTCACCAAAATATGGTCACCAAAAAGAAAAACCCATATACTCATATATGTCTTTAAAGCCATATACTCACCAAAAAGAAAACCCCAGCCATCTAAGCAAGGCATCTCACATCGTAGCTTTTCAGAATATTAAAGTTAAAAAAAAAAGATTTACATAGAGGAGGCACCACAGAGAGAGCTGAGGTACAGAGGTAAGAACAAAGAACATTCAGGGTGAGACTGGAAAGGGCCACCTAGCTGAAGATACCCCAATGGTGTCTGAGTAACAGAAACCGGAAGGGAGGGTCTGGGAGGAGACACAAGAAGCAAGTCAGGGAGGTGGATTGAAACCAGGTAGTAAATTGTGCCGAACGGAGGAGAAAAGGTACAAAAACCACATTTAACTGGGGGAGGGGTCAAGATCCCTAGCTCTGATCCACCAAAGACTTGTGTGGCCGCAAGTAATACTCCCTCTTTCTATGGTTTGTAAGGTGAAGGGGTGTGCTTCTACTTCCAAAATCGTGTTGTGACGCTGGGAAGCCCAGGAAGGTTCAGAGCAGAGAGACTGCAGGATGGGGCAGTGCTCACCCAGACAGTTCTTATTATCTGGGGCTAGCTTGTAGCCAGAGTTGCAGATGCAGTAGAAGGTTCCCGGAGCATTGACACACTGGTGTTGGCAGCCATGTCCCCACTCAGCACACAGGTCCTTCCCTGAGGACACACAAGGAGACAATCAGCAGAGAACAGAGGAGCAGAAGTGTCCAAGGAGAGGGCTCGGTGGAGGGTAGGGGTAGGGTCTGAAGCGAATACCCCAGTACGGACTTAGGCAGGATGCGAATTCGGATCTTTGTGGGGGCCAGTCCAGGTGAGAGGGTTAGGGGAAGAATGGGATGGTCTTAGAAAAGGGCACCGCCCTGAAAAGGGGGTGGAGCTAGAACAGGACCATACAGAGGTGGGGCCCGAGCAGAAAGATGAAAAGGCATTAAACGGTAGAGGGGGTAGCTCGGCGTGTGAGTACAAAGGCAGTGCAGAGGAGCATGCCTGAAGTCTCAACGCTTGGGAGGTGGATTTAGGAGGATCAGGAATTCAAGGTCAGTCTCAGCTGCAAATAGATTTCAAGGCCAGTCCAGGTTACAAGGAATCTTGTCGTCATCGTCCTCCCCCACACCACAAAAGTGACTAAGAGAGCTTTCATAGCCTTTGTAAACGCGGGGGCGGGGAGGGGGTACTTAGAGTGGGAGGAACCATAATCGGGTGGGCGGAGCATGACAATAGTCTCGATTTTAAGGGTTTGTGATTGTTTGTGACTTGACTGCCCTGGAACCCTCTCTATAGACCAGGCTGGCCTCAAACTCACAGAGATCCACCTGCCTCTGCCTTCCAAGTGCTGGGATTAAAGGTGTGCACCACCACTGCTCAGCTGTGATTGTTTTAAAGACATTTGGTGTTGAAGTTTGACATTTAGCTTGTGACACACGAAGCAAAGCTAGTCCCTGATCCAGCAGGACTGACTGCTGAATGTTGAGGGACCAAGCCTGGATTGTGATACACCACTCTACAGGCAGAATGCGCTACTGTATCTGGGAGGCGGAGTAAAGCCCTTCCGCCACGCGACAGAGAGGGATTGTCTGTAACGATGCAAAACTAGAATATAGCCACTCTAACTCACCGCACAGCCGGCCCTGAAACTGCAGACCAAACTCCTGGATGAGATCGAAGGATTCCACCAAGAAGACGTGCTGGTCCAGTGGTGGCGAAGCCATGGCTCTTAGAGAGCCCACATCGGCTCGCTGCACCCCCACCGCGTAGATCTCAATGCCGCGGGCGCGCGCCTGCGCGGCCACTTCGGCCACTCGGTCTTGAGGTCTCCCGTCGGTCACGATGACCAAGACCCGCGGCACTCGCTCCTCCAGTGGGCGCGCGCCTTCGGCCTCACTGAAGGCCACGTTCATGGCATACTGGATGGCCAGCCCGGTCATGGTGCCCTGCGCTAGAGGCACTACGGCGCGGATGGCGCGCTCCATGTCCTCGCGACGTGAGAAGGCGCCCAGGGGAAACACGCTCTGCACTTGACTGGAATACTGGATCACGCCAACACGCGTGGCGTTCAACCCCACATCCAGGCTACGGAGGAGGCCCACTAGAAACTGCCGCATGGTCTCGAACTCGAAGGGGCGCACGCTGCGGGAGCTATCAATCACGAACACCAAATCCAGGGGCCCAGTATAGCACCTAGGACCTGCAGGGAGATGGGAAAGGACTCTCTCGGGTCAACTAAAGCTGATATCTCAGGAAAAGCCAGACTCTGTTATCCAATGAAACAGCGCCCAGCATATTAGCCTAACAAACACACCTTGGATACAGCCACTCATCCATCCTTTAGGGGTGGGGAGGGGGGGTCCCCACCCAAGAAATCGCACAAGTTCCCTGCATACAGCTAGCTCTGGAGACTGTTCTGAGTGGGCAAAGAGATGTTCCAATCTCCAATGCGTACGTGAACTGGTCAGATATTATAAATGAATGAAGTGGTTCGATTATGCCTATGACACCACAAGCCGCGGTATCCCTGCTAACGTGGGTTGTCCCAGCAACATATTGTCGTATACCCAAGTGGGCTAGATGTTTAGCAGGTCCTTTCAGGGTTTTTTTTCCCAAGAAAATTCTCAGATAGGGGTTTTTATGTGGAATCTCCTGATTTTTCCAGGTTTTCAATATGCTTCAATAAAATTCAACACCAAATGATCAGTTCTGCATGAACCTAAAACCATGCCACATACTGCAGGTAAGGAAACCACACAAGAGGTGATGTGGGAAGCCCAAATCCAGCCCACAATGTTCCAAAGCCCTTGCTTTTCTTTCTCCAGCAATGCTGGCTGGAGGTGGATAAAGGAGCTGTTTCTGCTCCCTTCCTCCCGTGGTGAGGGCTGGGCCTCCGCTCACCTGCAGACTGCAGCTGGATTTCCCAGGGCTGGAGGAAGAGCAGCAACAGAGGCAGTGGCCAGAAAAGACAGCCCCTCATGATGCCTGTAGGATGGAGCACCAAAGTGTCGCAGCCTGAAGGTAATAAAGCAACAGTTTTGACCTTTCTCTTACTTCGGGGATGTGCACTTTGTTTCTGTGTTTGTTCAAAATGTCTTGCCAGGCATGGCTGCACACCCAGGAGGCAGAAACAGGCAAGATCTCTGTGGGTTCGAGGCCAGTCTGGTCAACATAGTCAATTCCAGGCCAGCCAGGGTTACGTGGTGAGACCCTGTCTCAAAACAAGAGTTTATGGTAATTCTTTTAATGTCACCACCTTGGGATTGCTGAAATTCACAGCAGAAAACGACATTTTGCAGAACTACAGGACACAAAGTAAATAGAGTAGACAAAAACATATAAACCTCAAAAGGGGATAAACTCTTTTTTTAAAAGATGTTTTATGTTTTTATTGTGTGTGCGTGCACACGCTACAACACACACGTGTGGAGGTCAAGGGGCACTTCGCTGAAGTTGGCTCTCTCCTTCCATTGTGTAGGTCCCAAGCTTAGATAGTACTGAACTCCGGTAGTCAGTTTTGGCAGCATCCTGCCGGTCTCCAAAGAAGCCTTTTCTAAATACAAAGTACAGCATTAAATACGTTCATCCGATGTGGCATTAACTCTCTACCCAGTTCTGGCACTTAAGGCTGTTGTTGACTTGGTTGTACCTATTCAGAAAGATACTCAATGCTGCTAGCCAACCTCGTGTAGCAGGAAAGTGGCTACACGGAGATAGACTCCTGTCTGTCTCGTCTGTCAGTCAGTCAAGGCGCTCCAAACTCTCTTCTTCTGCAGAGAGAAGCCATCCCCCGCCGGCTCCCCCACCCCCTGAGAAGTGCAGCCCTTTTGGGTTCTAGGGTCTTAGTGGTAAGCCCAGGAGTGGGCCATGAACAAGAACCGCCTGGACGTCTTCGTTACCCTCCTGCTCTTAGGAGAGGCCGCCAGGGGGCGCCTGCCGGGTCTGCCTTCTACGGCCGTGGGAAGCCCACATCTGCCCGGCAGGTGTCCCTGCCCAGAGCAAACAGGCGGTTGAGGAGCCCCGGGACCTTGAAGATAAGACTTGGACGAAATATATCCGGTGCGAGGGTCGGGGGACAGATGTGTGGAGGGTACCGAAGACAGCGGCACTAGACGTGCTCAGAGAGCAGCGAGAGAGCGGCTGGGGCCTCGACGAGCGGCCATGGACCCCGTGGGGACAACAGGTGAGTGTTCACTTTTCTGTGTAGTCTAGCGAGGTCCCCTGAGAACGACGAAGGACACGTACACACACGGACACACACACACGGACACGGACACAAGGACACACAAACACACCCCGTACGATTGGAAAATTTGGGGCCCAATAAGGCTGTCAGGTAGGCTGCAGGCACAGAGCTAAACCTAGGCCCCCCTCTCTTCCTCCAGAGCCTCCTAGTTGCCTGGCACCTAGGAGTCACTAAGCCTTTCTTCCGTTCCCTACCCCACCCCCACCCGGCACGCTGAGCCTGCTCTATCCATTTTTCAGTCGCTGTTTCTTGGCAGAGCAGGCCAGCGCCCCCTAACCCACCGCCGCCCCGCCCCCGTTTTCCTTGAATGGGCCCTTTCTGAGCAAGGCCGGTGTGTGTCTCTGGCTCCAGCCTGCCTTCCCATCCGGGATTCTTCTCCCTTCTGACATTCCAGGAGGGGTAGAAGAACAAAAATCCCTCTAGCAGGGTGACTGAGGGAGCAGGATGAGCCAGCTGCTTGCTGGTGGACATAGAAGGCAGGGGATGCCTTTTCCAGAGTGGGCCATGGCCGAGGCAGTTAACATCTGCGTGAAGGTCCACGGGGGCCTTTGCAACTCCGTGTTGACTCTTGACTTCCGTCCCTACTCTTGGCCTAAGTCAACATGCACTTGGTTATCACCTCACCTGCACCCCAGGAATCTTAGAAAGTCAAAATAGCTTCTGTCTCTCAACTTCAACTTTCCAAACCTGCCATTCCCCAGAGGAAAGTCGGTCGGGGAAGGCAAAGGCAGTCATCACTCAAGGCTTGCTTTGAAGTGGTGGTGGCCCACTAGAGTGACACTGGACCCCCAGTTGAGGAGGGGGTTTCTCCTCCGATGCCCTTAGGGTAGGGAAAGTGCATTCCCAAGGAAGGGGAGGTCTATGAGGTCAAGAGCTGACCGGGAATGGACACTTGGGGAAGGAGCCAGAACCTAGAGGGAGGAGATTAGAGGAGGAGGGCCTGCGTTTAGTCTGCCTTGCTGGAGGCACATCGGAAAAAGGTACTACGGGTTAGATGAGGGCACGTAGGCGGTTAAGTACTGTCCCCCTCCTGGTTCTTCGCTGCAGACCCCTCAGTGCCCCCGGGCCCTTTGACTCACCTGAGCCTGCGGGACAGCTCAGAGGCGCGGCTACAGAGCGACGGGCCAAGCCTCCTGGGGAGTTGGACCAGGTAACGTGGGCAGCCAGACAGCTAGAGCGAGGCGAGGCGGCAGCTGCATTTAACCTGGGTTGGGCGGGTGGGGAGGGGGAGCGCGGGCTGCGACCCCTCCCACTGGCAGGGAGCGAGCTCTCCCTCTGAGCACCCGGGCCCGGCAAGCGCAGCACCCCCCTTCTCCTGCCACTCTCGGGGCTGCAGGAGCGAGCTGCGGGCAGGCCGGAATTCGGCTACAGCTGGAGTCGGGCGGCGACACTCCCGGCAGCCGGAATGCTCTGGAATTCTACACGAGACACTTCCCAGAGGAGAGCCCCAAGAGGCGGAGCGGTCCTGGCCGCCGCCTGCCTGGCCTGGCTGGGCTTCCGAGGACGCGCCCGGTTCTTGCCCTCCTCGGTCCCTTCCAGGAGTGATGAAAGGCCGGCATTCGGTCCTGCTAATAGGGTAAAGGGACTCAAAAGGACAGCCTCAGCGTTCTTAGCTCTTTTCAGGGCCCAACCTGCTAATTTCTCAAATATCTCCCACCATGGGCTCATTTATATGCTCCATTTAGTTGTGTAAGCCTTATGAAATCCCATCCTGCTAAACTCTCAGGCTGACAAGCAACAGACCCCAGAGAGCTGACTTCGCTCACCCTACAAAGCCAATGTCTTGATTCCCTGTGTTCGAAGAAAGGAAAGGCCCTGTAGCAATAAGCCAGGTGTGCCGTTTGGGCTTCAAAGACTCTGATGGCCCTGGGGCTTCGTTCACACGAGCACCCGTCTGTCTGCTGGAAGTGCGGCTGTGCCCCAGATCTAGAGCTGGCAAAAGCTGTCTCCTGGGGTGAAGGCTTAATTACTATTTCTACAAAGCCCACCTCCATCTGAAGACCAAGTGTAGGGCTTTAAACTGCAGCTCATCCGCTATGGCCTCAGACTACACCAGTCAGAAAGCCACCCACATGGTGCAGCGCCTGGGTGATCCTGGTGAGTTCTGTGCAGGCTTCATGGAGCACAGATATGTGGCCCCTGGCCCAAGTCCTCCCCCTTGCCTGACATTTCTTCCCCAGACCTCTCGGGGAACGCAGAGCAACCCCAGTTCCTACTTTGGCTTTGTGCCCGCTCAACCCTTGACTCCCCTTCCTGTGGCTGGTTGGCCCATGCCCATTCCTAGGTCACCCCCAGAGCACGCTGCCATCCTGAGGGAAGGGGTGCGTGCATGCCTGCAGCAACGATGTGAACAGACTGTGTGGATCCTGCATGCCAAGGTGGCTCAGAAATCCTATGGAAATGAGAAGAGGTAGGGTGACCGCATGTCAACTCCCAGGTCTCCACAGCCCTGTGCACCCCTGCTAACCTGCCACCACTGAACTGCTTTTGCATCTTACAGAGGCCTCAAGGCTCACACCTCAGCTGTTGGCCAACCAGGGTCCTGTTCCTCAGCCAGCAGTAGCCACCGGCTAGGGTCCACAGCAGAACTTCACCGGGACTCTCAGGTCCCCACATCCCCACTCATCATCCCCATTCCCTCCTTCCTTACCGAATGTCACACACCAGGCCCTGTGGTCACTGCCAGGCACTAAGTGCCCAGCATCTTCACCCAGGTGCAGAAGAGGCAGTTACCTCCCCACAAATCAGCAAACTACATACTTCAGATTGTGATGACAGCAGGGTCACATGGTAGAACCCAAAGGGATAGCTTAGCTTGAAAGGTCCACGAGGTCAAAGGGCTCTTTAGGAAGTGACATCAGAACTGGGGTAGCAACACTGAAGTGGAACCAGACATGAAAGAATCTCCAGCAAGCGTTCCAACTAGAAGGGCCAGAAAAGACAAGGACCTCAAGGCTGCTAGGCCTGCACAGCTAGGCCTGGAGGAGGAGGAGAGGGGGTGCCATGGGAAATAAACAGGAGAAGATAAATGTCCAGGTCACATGAAGACTTGGGATTTTAAACCAAGGATTCTAACAGGGCAGTATTATAATTTGACTCATATTTTTATCATTACTAATAATATTATTTATTTTATTTTTTACATTTTGTGGGAATAAGACAAACTTTGGCCAGGCAGTGGTGGCGCACGCCTTTAATCCCAGCACTCGGGAGGCAGAGGCAGGCAGATCTCTGTGAGTTCGAGGCCAGGCTGGACCCATAGCCTCCAAAACAACACAGAGAAACCCTGTCTCATAAAAACCAAAAAAAAAAAAAAAAAAAAAGACAAACTTTGACTTTGTAGCTCAAGCTTGACTTGAATCCACAGCAATTCTCCTGCCTCAGGCCTCATTCCCTCCAGTGCCCAGTGCTGGGATTAGGATTACAGGCATGAGCCACCACACCCGATTTAGTTTAATTGTGATTTTGAAGAATTATTTATTAGCTGGTCGGTGGTGGTGCACATCTTTAATCCCAGCACTTGGGAGGCAGAGGAAGGCGGATCTTGGTGAATTCGAGGTCAGCCTAGTCTACAGAGCAAGTTCCAGGACAGGCTCCAAAACTACACAGAGAAACCCTGTGTCAAAAAACAAAGAAAAAGATTCATTTACTTATTTTATGTGTATGGGTGCTTTGTCTACACACTAGAAGAGGGCATAGGATCCCATTACAGGTGATTGTGAGCCACCATGTGGGTGCTGGGTATTGAACTCAGGACCTCTGGAAGAGCAGCCAGCACTCGTAACCTCTGTCTCTCTTGCCCCTTGACTGCTATTTTCAATGCTCTTGTTGTTACTGCATGTATGTGTGGATGCCACAACTCGCATGGAGATCAGAGGATAATGTTGCATAGTTGGTTCTCTCCTTCAACCTTTTGGTGGGTTCTGAGGTTTGAACTCACGATGTCAGGTTGATCCTGGCAAGCATTTTATCTGTCAAGCCAACTGTTATTTAAGACATAATCTGATTGCTGTGTGAAAAAAAAAAAGTTCAAAGAGGGGCAGTAACAGGGGAGAGATAGTTGGAAGGCCAAGAGTGGGGAAGTCAAGAGGTAGGACCAAGGTGCAGGTGGTAGGAAGCCATCGGATTCCAGATGTTTTGAAGAGTGGGCAGGACTTACGGGGTTTTAATAAGCAAGAGAATGTTCTGTGTTAGCAGGATTCACTCAACTAGGAGAGGAGGGGAAAATCACCAGTCCTTGGGTTTATGTCTCTTTGAGACACTTTCAAGACAATGAAAACGATATATCCAGCTCTCTGCGTGTTCCCAGGTTCTTCTGTCCTCCGCCCTGTGTCTACCTCGCCGGTCCAGGCTGGAGGGTAAAGCCAGTGCAAGACCAAGGTGAGAAGCACACACAGGGGCTGTTCTCTGCAGGAAGGAAGGACCAACTAATTCAGCTGGGCCGGGAATCCAGCCGTTTGCAGGAGCAGTCTCGTTGCGCCCTCTGGCGGCAAGAGCTGAGTTTGACTGGCCCCTGAGTCTCCCCAGTCCTTTCAAGGTTAATTCCGGTCATTTTCTAGCCCACCAGTCTGCGGAGACCGGGCCCACCGTCTGCGGCTACATGGGACTGGACGGTGCGTCCGGCAGCGCTCCCGAGACGCAGAAGTTGAATTTCGAAGAACAGCCGGACTCAAGGGTGAGACTACATGACAGAGCATCCAATTCCTGTCCCCAGCCCTGCCTCTTCTTTACAAAGGAGGACTCTGATTCCTCTCCAGAAGCCAAGAGACTAGGGGGGAGACCAGAGTGTGTGTGGGGGGGGGGGTCTGATCCAGAACCTAGCTAGTACGGCTTCTTGTCATCTCTGATGAGATGGATGTCATAACTGCGGAAGGTTGGCGCATGCGCCGGCAGAGTTGAGATAAC
Organism: Mesocricetus auratus; assembly: GCF_017639785.1. NCBI lineage: Eukaryota > Metazoa > Chordata > Mammalia > Rodentia > Cricetidae > Mesocricetus > Mesocricetus auratus. The sequence continues at coordinate 10,749,530 of NW_024429209.1, forward strand.
ACGGGTCCCATCCCCATGAGCCCCGTAGGAATTTGGTTGTGCCAAGACCCTGTACATCTCTGACGCCGACAAGAGGAAGCACTTCCGTCTAGTGCTGCGGCTTGTGCTGCGAGGAGGCCGAGAGCTGGGTACCTTCCATAGTCGCCTCATCAAGGTGATCTCCAAGCCCTCACAGAAGAAGCAGTCGCTGAAAAACACAGACCGTGAGAGAGGGTGGGGTGGGAGGGTGCAATCCAAATCTGGAGCTATAAAATTGGGAGGAGGGTGCAGGGGTAGAGTCGGGGGTGAGCGGTGGAGTCTGAGTAGAAAGAAGGGAGGATTCTGGGTGAGTGGCAGGCCAAGGCCAAGAGAAAAGTCACCCACGTGATACAGGAAGAGGAGAGAGAACCAGATTTGAAGGTGTCAGTGGGGAACTGAGAACAGACATAAGCTGCTGCTGGGTGCCAAAACACGGGCGGGTTAAAAACGACCTTACGGAAGTTGTGTCCCAGATCCAAGAGTGGTCTAGTTGGCCGTTGGTAATCAGGAAGAGCAGACAGCATGGTGACACAGTGTGGTGGTTAAGAGTGCAGAATCTGGCCGTCTGGTTTGAACCCTGTTCTGAAGTTTGCTAGCTGCCTGGCCTTCGGCAGACCAATCCCTTAGCCGGAAGTAAGAGAATCAACAGAGCTTTATGTATATTTAGAAATGTCAAGGATGGGGAGATGGCTTGTGGTCAAAGTGCTTCCAACACAAGCATGAGAATCCAAGTTTGGGTCCCCATAAAAGCTGAATGTGGCTGAAGGTGCTGGTGACCCCTGCCCTGAGCAAGTAGGGACAGGCGGATCCTCCTAGGGCTCTCTGGCCGGAAAGTTCTAGAAAAATGGAGAGCTCTCAATCTAGTGAGAGCCTGTGTCAATCCAGTGGAGAGTTATGGAGGGCTGTACGTGGAGTAAACCTCTGGTTTACACACACACACACATACATACACACACACACACACAGGGAAGGAAGGGAAGAAGGAGGGAGGGAGGGAGGAAGAAAAGAAGGGAAGGAGGAGGAAAGACAGGAGGAAGGGAAGGAGGAAGAAAGAAAGGGAAGGAAGGAAGGAAGGAAGGAACTATTGTATGATAAGTTCAATGGAAGTGATTTGGACTAGGTGTGAATGCATGCCAACAGTCTGTCCAGCATTAAGGGCAGAGAGGAAGGCACCCTGCCCAGGGCCATATCCCCAACTGGTCTAAGTCCAGTGGGAAAATAAAGCTGGGTCTCTGCGCATATGCCACAGGGCAGAAGACACGGTGAGCTCTAGAAAACTTCCACCTCTCTTTCATGCCGCGTGGTCTTTGCTTAGCTGCTGGCCGTCAATGCAACTCCCTCCTGCTTCATACTTCTGGGCCCCAGGAGGCCTCCTTAACTCAGCTTTTACCACATTGTGTTAGCATTTCATATTTATGTTCTCCAGACCATGAACTCTTTCAGGGCAAAGCGGGGGGGGAGAGAGATGGGGGGCAATTCACACCCTCAGCACCCAGCACAGTACCTATCACAAAGCAGGTCCTAAGTTAAGTGACTTGATGAACTCAGTTCACTGAACTGAAGGATGTCCGGTTGTACCAGGGAACTGGCAAGCTGAGAGCAGGAGCGGAGCCTAGCTAAGCGGCTGTGAAATGCTAATGCCCTACTTGCCCCGGCCGGTGGGCTTAGTAGCCGGGCTGTCACAGAGGACAGAAGATCATCTGGGCAGACCGAGGGACCACATGAGGACAGGGCACTGATTCCACTCCTCTCACAGTGTGCATCTCCTCGGGCTCAAAGGTCTCCCTTTTCAACCGCCTGCGCTCCCAGACAGTGTCCACACGCTACCTCTCTGTGGAAGATGGAGCCTTTGTGGCCAGCGCAAGACAGTGGGCTGCCTTCACACTCCACCTGGGTAATCACACGAGCAGGTGTGGGCTGGGTGCTCCATGTGCATTAGCATATTTAACCAACACTTCAGGAAGGTAAACAAGTGTACCTGAGCCTTGGGGAACAAAGACTTGCCCCCCACCCCACCCGCACCCAGTGAGTCAGTGATTAACCCAATCTATTCTGACCCCAGTGACTATTCCCTTTCCCCTTAAGCCAGTAAAGTGGCTGGCCCAGGGAGCACACCTTTGTAGGGATGACTACAGATTACCTCTCCAGGGTTAGAATTTAAATCTTCACTTCTTCCCCTCATGGCCAGCTGCGGTGGGCATGAAGCCAGAGCAGGTGAAGAAGTAGGGTTTGGGGCAGAGGTTCTGAAGCCTTTGTCCCTGTCTTTCATCTCCAGCTGATGAGCACCGTTCCCAAGGGGACTTCCCACCCCAGGAAGGTTACATCCGCTATGGCTCCCTGGTACAGCTTGTCTGCACAGTCACAGGCATCACCCTGCCTCCTATGGTACGAGGAAGGACTTTGTATCCACACGGGTAACCACAGATCAGTACAGCAGCGTGGCCACTGAGGGCAGGCTGGGGGGGGGGGGTGAGGCCTGAAGACCTGAAGACACCTCCCCCTCTCTAAGTGCTTACTGGGAGTGTGCCTGTGACCCCATGGCTATCAGAATAGAACCGCCTGGCTGGAGAGCAGCCAGCCTGTAGGGACCTCGCACCTCGCCACCCCTCTTCCTGACACCCTTCTGCTGCAGATCATCCGCAAAGTAGCCAAGCAGTGTGCCCTCCTTGACGTGGACGAGCCCATATCCCAGCTGCACAAGTGCGCATTCCAGTTTCCAGGTGACACTTCAGGAGAGGGTGGCACCTACTTATGCCTTGCCACAGAGAAGGTGGTGCGATTCCAGGTGAGCAGCAAGGGCTGCCGAGCATACCAGGGAGAATACAGAGGGCCGTAGGATATAAGATCTTGGCCACGACGGTTGCTGCTTCTGAGGCAACAGTACTGTCCATGAAACAGTAGAGTCATAGAATGAGGAAAAACAATGTAATTACTATTAGTAAGCAATGCTCCTCCCCAAGGGCTTTTAGGTGTTGGGATATGAAATTGCAGAATACATGAACTGGAGGGATGATAGCTCAGTAGTTAGGAGAACTTGTTGCTCTGCCAGAGGACCTACGTTCAAGTCCCAGCACCCACACGCTGGGTCACCACTTGTAACTCCAACTCTAGGGAATCTGACACCCTCTTCTGACCTTGAAGGTCACACACCACACATATACATATACATAAATAAAAAGGAAAATTTTAGGATATGAGTAAAATCTTAGTAGGAGATAGTACTGAATATTACTGAACAAAGTTATAAGATGTCAAGGCACAAAATCATACAGTATGGAAAACAATAATTATTAAGTAATATTTCTCCCAAAATATTATTCTGGAAAGTAAGTAGATAGAATCATAAAATATAGAAAACAATCATTACGGTCAGGTGATGCATGCCTGTAATCTCACCACTCAAGAGGCAGAAGCAGGAGATCTCTGAGTTCAAGACCAGCCTGGTCTACAGAGTGAGTTCCAGGGCAGCTAGAACCACACAGAGAAATCCTGTTTTAAAGGAAAAAAAAAACAGTAATTATTATTGAACAATATTCACTTAGAGACAGTATTAGAATTATGCTTGGTTTTTCGTGTTTGTTTGAGACAGGTTCTATTCATGAGGCCTAAGAAGGCCTTGAACTCTCTAAGCAGCAAAGGCTGACCTTGAGTTCATGATCCTCCTGCCTCCATCTATCAAATGCTGCCATATGCACCACTACTCCCAACTAATTTTTATTTATTAGTTTATTTTTGGTGTTTGTCTTTTGTGGAGTTTGGTTTGGTTTGGTTTGGTTTTTCAAGACATGGTTTTTCTGTATATCCCTGGCTGTCCCGGAACTTGCTCTGTAAACCAGGCTGGCCTCAAACTCAGAGATCCAACTACCTCTGCCTCCCAAGTGCTGGGATTAAATGTGTGTACCACCATGGCCTTGCTAAGGCACAAGATTTTACAGTGTTAAAAGAGGGTGGATATGGCTGGAGAGGCAGCTTAGTGATTAATTGCATTTGCTTCTCTTACAGAGGGCAAAAGTTTGGTGCCCACACCTAGGTCAGGTGGCTCACAACTGCCTGTAAGTCCGGTTCCAGGGGATCTGACACTCTCTTGTGACCTCTGCTGGCACTTGCACACACTGGCACTCACATGCACATAAGCAAAAATTATTTTTTGCAAAGATAGGGGAGCATGGTGATGAAGGCTATAATCCTATTTGTGAGGCTGAGGTAGAAGAGCAGAGAGTTCAAAGCCTGTTGTGCTACAGTGAGTTCAAGGCCAGCCTGAGCAATTTAGTGAGACCTTGTCTCAAAGCGTAAAAGGAGTGGAGATACAGCTCACTGGTAAAGTGTTTGCCAAGCAAGCGTGGAGTTCTAGGTGCAGTTCCCAAATACCAAGAAAGAAAATGAAAGTGAAAAGCAAATGAGGAAAATATGTTATAGTTTCCTCCAACCTCCACCCACAGACAGACAGACAGACAGACAGAGGGGGGAGGGAGAGAGAGAGAGGGAGGGAGGGAGGGAGGCGTGGGGGAGGAGTTTATACACACATAAATACACAGTACAAATAAAAAGATTTGTTTTGGGTTTTTTGTTGTTGTTGTTGTTGTTTGTTGTTGTTTTTTGAAACAGAGTTTCTCTGTATTGCTTTGGAGCCTGTCCTGGAACTCGCTCTGTAGACCAGGCTGGCCTCGAACTCACAGAGATCCGCCTGCCTCTGCCTCCGAGTGCTGGGATTAAAGGTGTGCAACACTACCGCCTGGCAAGAATTTATTTTTAAAGAATGAGTTTGAACATATACCCCATATAGTGGGAGGGGCTCACCCAAGGCCCCTGGGGTAGACAAGCAGAAAGCTTAGAAGGGGAGCTTCCGTTCCATCCTTTCCATCTCCCGCCAGGCTTCCCTCTGTCCCAAGGAGGCCAATAGGGCACTGCTCAACGACAGCTCTTGCTGGACCATCATTGGCACCGAGTCGGTGGAGTTTTCCTTCAGCACCAGCCTGGCCTGTACTCGGGAACCTGTCACTCCAGTGCCCCTCATCAGCACTCTAGAGGTGAACTGCCGGCTGGTGTGCAGCCAGCCTGTCTGCTTTGGGAATCGGGAGACTGCCGGAGAAAGGACAGGACGCTCACACACACACACACACACACACACACACACACACACACACACACACACACACACACTCACTCACTCACACTAGCACACAGACACATTCCCCAGTCACCTACATCTGGTCCTATCCGCCCCCAGCTGAGTGGCGGAGGCGATGTGGCCACGTTGGAGCTGCACGGAGAGAATTTCCACGCTGGGCTCAAGGTGTGGTTTGGAGACGTGGAGGCAGAAACCATGTACAGGTACCGGTGGGGGAGGGGCAGTTTGACTACAAGGATCAAAGGCTGGAATGTTTGTCAATCTATCCTCCATTCCCCACCCGCAGGAGCCCGCGGTCCTTGGTGTGCGTGGTGCCAGACGTGGCGGCCTTCGGCAGCGACTGGCGTTGGCTGCGCACTCCCATCACGGTGCCGGTGAGCCTGCTGCGTGCAGATGCTCTCTTCTACCCCAGCGCCTTCTCTTTCACCTACACCCCGGAATACAGCGCGCGGCCGCGGCCGCCGGACTCGCACGAGCCCGCCCCTGATGCAGACGCGCTTCTCGAGAGCATCCACCACGAGTTTACGCGTACCAACTTCCACCTCTTCTGCCCCAGCTAGGCACCGCCACCTGCGACTGACACCCACTCGCAGCTGTCCCTTGGGAGCATACATTCGGCTTCCATGCCCCTTAGCTATGAAAGGGCAGGAGGGAGGGAAATCTCTCACCTGTCCTCAGGCCACTCACTGTCCTCAGACATACCGGAGCTATCAATCATAAGTGATGTTCTAATGTCTTCACCTTGTGGGATGTAGCTTGGTTTTTTGTAACCTCGTAGATCTACCCTTCCATCTTCGTCTCTTTCTGGCCCTTCCTGCATCTTTGGCGGACTCTGAGGATCCAAGCCTAAGGGATTTGCCTTTCAGACATCTGTGTCCCCACTTGAAAACAAGTACCACAAAGTACAGCTAGAATGTCTTGGGTGCTGATCCTATCTGGGGTCCCTCTTAGAGCTAGGCATCAGCCCCTGGCTACACACCCTATGGCACCCTCCCTGGGTTTGATCGCTGGCACAGAACATTAGTGGTCAGGCAGTGGACTAGGACAGAAGATAACTTTTGCCCTCTTTCCAGTACCCACTGCCACTTCTCCTTCGGGCCGACAGGAAGCAGCCTGAGAATAAAGGCCGCTATATTCCAGGTATAGGTGAAGGAGAACACACTGTGGCAGGGAGTGGGAGGTTGGGGTGCTGCTGGGTGCTCCCCAGGTTCTGTCCAAGTCTAAGTCTGGGAATAGGTACCTGTGTATCTCTGCAGAGAAGAAATGCTGTTCGAGGCAGCAGATAACCTAAGCCTGGGGAATAACTGGCAGCCAGCAACTAGTTAGACCACCATGCCAAACAAGAAGACACTGCAGACTCGGGCAATCACAGTGCCTCTTCAGACCAAAACTTTCCCAGGACAAGGCAGACAGACATAATGGAATTGAGAAATGAGCCTCTGAGCATAGGGCCCACAGCCAGAGCTACAGCCTTCTCTTTCCCTGCCTACTCCATGCTTATGTGAAAAAGGTAGGATGCTGGCTTGGTCTGTGAAAACCAAAGACATGGATACAAAGGGCACCAGTCTCTGGTCTTGCCTGGTAGGGAGAACTGCTTTGAAATATGGGCTCAGTCTCTGGCCATACCACCCCTGAACACACCAGATCTCACCTGAAATGTGGGTTCAAAGCTCTAATGATCTGGAACTTTCCTTAACCCTTGGAGGAAGAGCTCTCTTTTCCTGTAAGCTCCCCCACCCCCTAAATTCAGAAAGTCCCAAAAGAAAGCAGCAATAAGATGTGTCCATTGCCGGTGGTGGGGGTGGCGCATGCCTTTAGTCCCAGCCCTTGGGGGGCAGAGGCGAGCAGATCTCTGTATGTTCAAGGCCAGCCTGGTCTACAGTAAGTGAGTTCTAAGACACCCAGAGCTATCTTTGACAAACCCTGTAAAAACAGTCTTACTGATCTTTTTTTCTTGGTCTTCACTGGTTCCTGTCATCCACTATGGACAAGGTGAAATTCACCTCGAAAGACAAGGAAGAAGTTTGCTCAGAGCCCAAGCGGCCTCTGGCAGTGAATCCTGGCTAAGAAATGCAGGGCACATTTTCAATGAGCTATATCCCCAACCACTGTCCCCATGATGACGTTGAAACAAGGAGGAAACAAAGGAGAGTCCAAAGTGTACCAAGAGGGGAACTGGGCTCCAGGGCCATTCAGTTGCCCCCTGGGCTTTCTCTGCTGCGTCCCACAGCCAGTCTGAGCCCAAGACCAGGCCTGCAGCTCTGTCCTCTGTTTTATAACCAATGCCCCACCTAGGAGTCTGACCTCAGAGCTCTAGCCGCAGGGCAGATGGTGGAGGTACTCCTGGACTGGAGTCTGCATCATCTGACATAAAAGCCTTCCCTACCCATGCCTTCACAGCACTGGATCTCTGTCTTCTTCCCCAGCAGACAACCCCACCATCAAGCCTTAAGGACCCTATGGCTTCTTCCACAACAAAATCTGCCTCTCCCCTTTGCTCTCTCTCCACAGCTCTGCCCTCCAGATGCAGGAAAATGCCAAAGGAAGTCCCAGTTCTCCAGTTTAAAGCAAAAATCCATGAGCCCCCTAAATTCAGATCTTATCAGTAATTTCAAGATGGAGACGGGAAACAGTAGCTCAGGGCTAGAGCTATTTCAGAGTTTCACATACTCGTGAAACCAGCCCTAGACACAGCCTTCTATCTTGTATTCTACCAAGTTGCCTCCTGTATTGGGTTGTCCCCTCTAGGCTGTGATGTTCATATGGAAATAAGATTATCATGTATTTGTTTATCTCTCTGTAACACAATGCCTTGCACAATAAACTGGGGCTCCTTGATTAAGAAACTGCATTGCATTGCCAGATAATGGTTTGCAAGTGCAAAGGAAAACCACCAGGTGGCACTGTTCCCCTCACAAACATAAATGCTGTCCAAAAGCGATCGGAATCCTCCCAAGATAATCTTTTTTCATGTCTTTGGGGTTCTCTAGAGGTTTACACGCTCAGTTCTACATGTCTCCAAGAAATTTACAAAGTTCTAAAACCCACTTGTGGGTCCACTTAGTTCACTAGATTCAGCTTAGTAAGTTAGCTGTCCTTAGAAGGCCTAGTGGCAAATGCATTTAGTCCCAACACTCTGGAGGCAGAGACAGGCAGATCTCTGAGTTTAAGGTCAGCCTAGTCTACAGAGTGAGTTCTAGGTTATCCAGGGCTACATGAAGCAACCCTGTCTCAGATAGATAGATAGATAGATAGATAGATAGATAGATAGATAGATGGATAGACAGACAGACGATAGATAATAGATGATAGACAGATGATTGATAGATAGATGGATAGATAGATAGATAGATAGATAGATAGATAGATAGATAGATAGATAGTGAGATAGTGAGATAGTGAGATAGTGAGATAGTGAGATAGTGAGATAGTGAGATAAAGATAGATAGATCTTTCCAGGCCATAGCACAGATCAATCTGATTAAGATTCCTGTGCAGATGGGACTGGGTGTCTGTATTGTTGTCAAACCTCCTGTATGACTCTAACAAGAAGTAAGAAGTTGGGAATCACTGCCCCAGCACACCTTCTGGTGTAGAAGGATTAGCTGAAGCTACAAGAGAGGAAACTCTAAGCCCACAACAGCAGGCTAATGGCACAGCCTGTCCTGGATTTTAGTCCTGCCCTCCTAACACAAAGTCCTGGCCTCTGAGGTTCTCCTTGCTGTCCTCCGACACTGGGCTACAGGTGGAATGTGTGTTGGCAGTAGGACAGAGTGAGAGAATGCAGACCAAAGGGGAGGATAAGACAGACGGCTGGTCCCCAAATTCCAGTTTCCCATCTCTCACCATGGCTGAAGTCCTACCACTGACTAAATAGTCTCCCATTTAAGGACTGACCTTGGGCTGCTTCTGTTTCTGTTGAATTCGATTTTCTACAAAGAGAAATTAGTTAAAACAACAGCATGATGCAATCCTCAGACATTTCCTTCCCTAGGGAGGATGTGGGTGGCTGAGAGCGCAGACCATGAAGATGTCAGGGGAAAAGGGAATGGGAAGTGAAACCAGAATGATATCTGCAGGTTTTGTCACGGGCCAGTCTGTCTGCCTGTCTGTCTGTCTCTCTCCCTCCCTCTTTCCCTCTCTCCTCCCCCTCTCTCCCTCCCACCCTCGCCTAGTCAGGTTTGGCTCTGTTCCAGACCCCCCCAAAAGGGACAAAGTGTGGGTCGTGGTGGTACAGTAATACTTTTAGTGGGAGAAGTGGCAAACACCTGCTGCAGCTGGCTGCTTTCTGTGAGGGTTGGCGGGAGGGAAAATGGAAGCACGTTCTGGGGAACGCAGAGCCATGTGACCAAGCTCTCCGTGGATTAACCCTAGCTAAAGAGTATTTTAGCCGGGGGCTGGGGATATAGCTCAGCTGGTGGAGTACTTGCCTAGCCTGCACAAAGCTAGGACGAGGACACCCGCCTGTAATCCTAGCACTCACGAGGTGGGACCAGAATCCAGGGTTTGGGGAATTTAAGGTAGCCAGGTGGTGGTGTCACACCCCTTTAATTACAGGAGGCAGGGGCAGAGGCAGGAAGATCTCTGTGAGTTTGAGGCCAGTCTGGTCTACAGAGCGAGTTCCAGGACAGCCAGGGCTACACAGAGAAACCCTGTCTAAAAAACCAAACAACAAAAAACCCACAAACTGTACATGGGGTTTTCTTTCCAGCCTGGTCCCACAGCCGATTAGCCCCAAATAAACACACAAAGACATAATAATTTATAAACTATTGATTGATGCTAGGACTTCTTACTAGCTAGATCTGTCTTAATTATTTCCATTTCTATTAATCTGTGTGTAGCCACAAGGCTGTGGCTTACCTATAATCTGGCATGTTACTCCTTCGGCAGCATGGTGGCTGTTTGCAGCCTCCCTCTGCCTTCCTCTCCCCTGCCTTCTCCTGGTCTGGTAGCCCTGCCTCTGATTTCTGCCTGGCTACTGGCCAATCAGTGGTTTGTTCATCAACCAATAAGAGAAACATATATACAGAAGGACATCCCCCATCAACAAACTAACAATAGAAATTCGGGGTCATCTTCTAGGTGCATAGAGAGTTCCAGTCCAGGCTGAACTGACTGACTCCCTGTTAGAATAAAGGGAGTGGAGATTACTAAGATGAAGTCCATCACCACTAGCTTCATCCTTGAGACACTTCTCTGTCCTTGATTGTTAGCTAGATGGGGTATGCTGCCCACAGTTTTGCCTGGGTACATGCACTGTATGTATTTAATGTGTACTTGTATATATAGTCTCCCTTCTCACTGTCACACACACGTATTGTCAGAGGTGTCTTAAGGTGAAGAAAAGCAGTTCCCGTGGTAGCTGGATCCAGTAATAGGAGTCAAAGCTGGGTGAGCTTGGTAAACTCAAATTACTTTAAGATCTCCGAGCCTTAGTTTCCGATTCTGTAAATGGGAATGGCAGCATTAGTTCCGCAAAATGATGTAGGTGAAGGCCTTTCTCTAGGACCAGACATAGCAAATGCTTCCTATGGGCTGGCTGCTACTGCTCTAAAGCTTTTGTTTGTCTGTTTTTTTTGTTTGTTTGTTTTGTTTGGGGGGTGGGTACACAATAGCCCTGCTGGCCTGGAGCCCCATAGAGATCCTCTATCTCTGCCTCTCCAGTTCTGGGGTTAAAGGCATGTGCCACCACACTTGGCCAACACAAGCACCTTTCAAGGGGAAAATAATATCCTGTTTGCAAGAGGGGGAAAACCAGAGCCCACGGGAGGTAAGTGACCCTTCTGCCCTGGTTTTCTGTTGCATAACAAAAAAAACCACAAAGTATCAGGTTACAACAATACATATACATTGTTTGTTGTTTCCATGGAGTCTAAACACCGCTGCCCAAGTGAGCTGGTCTGCTCAGGGTCTCCTATAACTGTAATCAAGGTCTCTGTGAGGCAAAAGTCCTGCTCTATGATAACATGACTGTTGGCAAAATTAATTTCTTGAAGCTGTTGAACTCAATGGTTATCTCGCTCTGTTGAGAACAACTTAAGTCAGGCCCACCCAGGATAATCTCTTTTACTAACCCATGAATCAGCTAATTGGGGATACGAATACATCCGCAAAATCCTTTTACCTGTGCTTTCTAATATAACCTATTATACACTCAGTGGCATCCTCCATAATTTATAGGCCCTACACACATCAAGAACAGAAAATTGGGAACCTGGAAAGACGGCTCAGTGGTTAAGAGCACTAGCTGCTCGTGTAGAGGACCCAGATTCCATTTCCAGCATCCACTTCAGATAGGCCCCAATTGCATGTAACTCCAGTTCCAGGGGGATATGATGTCTCAGGACTTTGAGGGTACCAGGACTCATGGATACAGACTCACAAGGCCCCACACACATATCCATAACTTAAAATAAAAGAAGGCGCTGGAGAGATGGCTTGGTAGTTAAGAGTACTGGCTGCTCTTTCCATCGCTCAATTCCCAGCACTCAAATGGCAGCCCACAACTGTCTGCAGCTCCAGTCCCAAGTGGTCTGTCACCCTTACTCAAATGGTAGCCCACAACTGTCTGCAGCTCCAGTCCCAAGTGATCTGTCACCCTTACTCTAATGGCAGCCCACAACTGTCTGCAGCTCCAGTCCCAAGTGGTCTGTCACCCTTACACAGACACACCGTACATGTAGGCAAAGCACCAATGCACATGAGATTAAAATTGTATTTAATTATAAGATAATAAACACACCAGGTGGTGGTGGCGGCGGCGGCGGCGCACGCCTTTAATCCCAGCACTCGGAAGGCAGAGGCAGACGGATCTCTGTGAATTTGAGACCAGCCTGTTCTGCAAGAGCTAGTTCCAGGACAGTCTCCAAAACCACAGAGAAACTCTTGTCTCGAAAAATAAAAAAATAGCCAGGCGTTGGTGGCGAATGCCTTTAATCCCAGCACTTGGGAGGCAGAGGCAGGTGGATCTCTGTGAGTTTGAGGCCAGCCTGGTCTACAAGAGCTAGTTCCAGGACAGCCTCCAAAGCCACAGAGAAACCCTGTCTCGAAAACCAAAAAAGAAAAAAGAAAAATAAAAAAGAAAAATAAAAAAATAAAGAAAAAGAAAAGATAAACACTTAAAAGAGAGAGAGAAGGGATTTATAAAGCGTGTATATGTTATGGAGGAGGGAAGAAATCTTAGGCTATCTTGGAATTCTGCCTACTTCCCAGAACTTCACAGGGAATATTGACATGGGAGTATCTGTTTGATGTGTAAGCTTTTCCATGCCTCATGAAAGAAATATCCAAGAGTTTCTGGACATTGGCAGATTGTAAGTTAAGAACAGTATAGTATAATACCATATTCCTTCTTCAGTTCTTAGAATTAATGTACTGATTAGTGTAAACTTTCTAGACAAATAAACCCAGTCAAAAGATTGAGAGGTAATGAAGGGTGTGTTCACCAACCTGTAAGATGGCTTCTGCTTTGGTTTGGACATGAAGTGCCCACTTCCCTAAGGTTTTTGTTTTGGCTTGGTTTTATTGTGTTTCCCGACCCACCCCAGCTTTCCTTTTCCTTCCTTCCTTCCTTCCTTCCTTCCTCCCTCCCTCCCTCCCTCCCTCCCTTCCTTCCTGACAGGGCTTTTTTGTGAAACAGCCCTGGCTATCATGGAACTTAGTTTATAAACCAAACCAGTGCGGAACTCACTGAGATCCACCAGCCTCTGCCTCTGGAGCGCAGCGATAAAGTTCTGTGCCACCACCACCAGGCTAAGGCTTGGGTTTTAAAGGCTTGATTGCCAACAGTTTTGGAGAAGTGACTGAATCCTGAGGTCTCTGACCTAATCAGAGGATTAAGCCCTTAATGGATTTACAACACAGCATTATTGGGAAGTGGTAAACCGTAGAGGTGGGGCAGTGTTTGAGGAAGTAGGTCACTGGCGGTTTGCCTGAAAAGTTATACTTGTCCCTGACCCCTTGTCTCTCACCGTGTACTGGCCACCATGTGTGACCAACTCTGCTCCAGCCTGCCCTAGCTCCAGATTTTGTCTCCTCACAGGCCCAAAAACACAGAGCCAGGTAAGGGCAGATGGCCTCAAGTCGAAATAAATCCCTGCTCCCTGTGTCTCTCTCAGGTATTTTGTCAGTCGTAAAAGAGTGACTAAGTGAGTCTTGCCTCTCCCGGCATTCCTGCCTTTGTAACAGCTTACTGTGACAGTCAACAGGACTGACCTATATGCATGACTAATGAGATGCTATGAAAGGGAGAGTGTGTGACTTCCAAAGCTAGGACGTAAAAGGCCTTGTAGCTTCTACCTGGCTCTCTTGGATCACTGGCTCTGGGAAACCAGCTGCTATGTCATGAGGACACACATTTCTACATTAATCCAGGAGTGAGCAACTGAGGCCTCTTGCCAAGAGCTAGAGCCAAGTTTCCAGGCATGTGAATGTGCCCTATTGGAAATAGATCCTCCTGCCCAGTCAGGCTTTCAGATGACTCCAACATAGCCCATATCTGGATTGCTACTTTCTGAGATGCCCTCCCCATCTCCCCACCCCGCCCCACCTCTAGAACTAACGACCTCAGCTGCTCCTGAGTCTCTGACTCACAGAAGCCACGAGAGATTTGTCATCATAAATCCCTAAGTCTAAAGAGACTGTTAAACAGCAACAGATTACTAATATTTCTCAAGCTAGTATCTCACCCAAAGAATGGTACTTGTGTTGAGAATACCACGGCAGTACACAGTCAGCCTCTGGTCTTTCCTTCCACAGGCTGTGGGAAAGCAAGGCAACAGCTAACAGAAACTGAAGTCCAAAGGCAGGCCTGTCAACGTCCACTTTAACACAGACATTCCTTAAACAGTGGACATATGTGTCCACGCCACCCACCACATGTTACCGGTAGCTACATGTAGCCATTGTGCACTTAGAAAGAGGTTTTGCAACTCAATTTGTATTTTTAAAGAGTCACAATGGCTGGCAGCTACTGTGTTGAAGGAGCAAATTTATCACGTGAGAATGCATGCTACCAGAAAAGTAATGATTTGTAAGAACCAGAAATTCACCCAAGGGACGCAGGGAAATAAAATATAGTATGATCTAGAGACTTGAGACCCCAATCTACTGCTTCAGAGGGGGCTATGAGATTTGAGTATCCCCCAGTGAATAGACGATGAGCAACACAACCCTTTGCTAGGCACTGTGATTATGACTCCAGAGGCTCACTACATGGGTTCAAATCCCATCTCTTGTCACTAGTAAACTCTAGACTTGGAAAAGTTATTTAACCTCTTTGATGCAGTTTTCCCATTTCTAACAACTGTTTCATGCTGTTAGGATAATTAATGGGTTCAAATGTGAAACATTTGAATGGATTCCTGTGTTATATGTGATGTGAGGGGCCAACAGACTAACTACTAAATTCCTCTTGGTGCCTTTTTTCCCACTGAACATTATGGTGATGCCAAGCCCAAGCCACCAATGTCAACGCACCTCAAACTGAGGTTCCACTCCACAGAGACAAGCTAGGAGCAGGTCATAGCCTTACTGAAGGCTTCTAAGACTTGTCAGCTGTGTGTGAAACTACAGCAGGGCCTGCAGAGCCGAAGCAGGTGACATCAAGGAAACAGGTGTAAACTGAGTCAAGAAAAAGCCAGTTTCCTCTTATCCACTCCTCCTCGTCATAGAGACTGAACGGTTGACAGTGTATCCTTTTTTTCAATTCCTGAGCTAAGTGAGTTATTTGGACTTTCATTAAGAAGCATCACGCTTTCTACAGTGACTCATTTGAGGGTTATTTTTTACTATTCTAGTTTACTAGTATTATGCGTGTATCCCAGCAGTTGCTCTCAAACAACCAGAGACTTTATAATATTGTTTGGCTGACAGCTTAGGCTTGCTTTTTAGCTAGGTCTTAAATTAACCCATTCCTATCCATCTATGTGCTGCCCCAAGGCTCGTTTACCACATGAACGCAGCATCTCCCATGCTGCTCGCTCTGTCTCTTTGAGTCTCAAGACTCCCTGACCCACCCCTTCTTCCCAGCAGAATTTCTGTCCCCAAAACCCTGCCTAGTCATCGGCCAATCAGCTTTTCAGTAACAATGCCAGCAGCACGTCTTCAGTGTACATAAAGAGTTATTCCTTTTGTCTAATTTCCCCCTTTCTGTTTAGTTAAAAAGGTTTAACTTTAACATAGTAAAAGGATATGTAACAAAAAGTTATTAAGAATTGCAGCTACAATATCCAGTTCGTTTGTATTTGGCAAAACTAAGAGAAAATATTTTATTACTTGTATTTGTGAGTTTAAAGTTTTATATCTAATTTACTTTTATCATAACTAAGGAAAACTTTAATTATTTTGTCTCTAAACTCCTTCAAAGGCTCCTGAAGGGTGTGATGTTACTGACAGGGACATCTGGCTGCCTGGACAGTCACCCAACATTCTTTGATGTGATATAGGAATGATAGGGAGGTTAAGGTTAAAACCTTTTTATTTAGATAAAAAGGGGAAATGTAGAATATCCCTTTACACACCTGAATACGTGTCACTGTGATTTGTTTGATGACGCCGACTGGCCTATAGCTAGGCAGGATCAGGTTAGGTAGGAGAACCAGACTAAGGATGGGCTGGGGAGAGAGGGCAAAGTCTCCAGATGAAGAGAGAAAACGAACTTGTTGTACTGTAAATAAGTACCACCACATAGCAGAATTTAAAAAGAAATATGGACTAATTGCTAGTCAGTAACAAGACTAAGCTATTGGCTGGGCACTTATAATTAATCTCTCATATGGTTATCTGGGAACTGGCTGGCAAGACAGAAAAGTCAGCCAACACAGGTGGACCACAGAGGTCACAGGACAACTTTACGAGCTGGTTCACTCCTTCCATGGTAGAGTCCAGGAATCACACTCAGGTCCTCAGGCTTAACTGACAAGTCCTCTTATCCTCAGAGCCATCTCAAAGGCCTCAGGGATTCCCAGTTTGTTTCCAAACCTGGTGTTGCTTAATTAAAACACGGAGAGAGACAGGATGCTCCGTCCAGACCATCAGAATACATTTTCTGGCATCTTTCCTCCCTCCTGCTGTTTCACATCTGCCCTGTGTCTGGGACCTGAAAATGTCTCACAAGCTTTGAGTTCAAGGGGTACACTCCAAAAGGAATGACTTGTTACGACCTTTAAAATGACACTGGGCGTGATGGCGCTCACCTTTAATCCCAGCACCAAGGAGGCAGAGGCAGGCGGATCTTGGTGAATTTGAGGCCAGCATGGTCTACAGAGTTAGTTCCAGGACAACCAGGGCTACACAGAAAAACCCTGTCTTGAAAAAGCAGAAATAAAATGACAAGCTGACAATCTAGAAAGTACCAGGTTTTATTACCTTTTTATCAAAAAAGAAATCAGTAACAGACGACAGTGTGAGAGGGTACAGAAAGGGTGGAGGCCCCGAGGCTAGAAGAGGACCCAGCCAGCTGGGACCGCACCCAGGTGCTGATGGGACTTGCAGGCACGGGTATGGTTGAGGGAATACGATCTCCCCAACCCACACACACCCTGGATGTAAGCCACTCTGTAAGAGGGAGAGGTCCCAGGCTACAGAACTCACTGGGGCCTCATCACCTTCCTCCTGGTCCCCTTCCCTTGCTCCGGGAGACAAGCAAAGCTGAGCAGTCACCTAAGCCAGCTTAAGTCTCTTAGCAATGTGCTCTGTGGATGGTGACCGAGCACTCTGATTTGTGGCCAGCGCAACTGAGGAATGGATTTCTAACCATGTGGTCTGAACCGACCTGATTTATGCAGCCACATGAGGTCACTGTCATCTAGAGAAGCCTGGAGAAATCAGCCCCAGAAGCTATGCTGCTGGGCCCCCAGCAGGAGGCAGGACGAGGGTTAAGAGTCAGCCACCCTCGACTACTCCAGCTCAACCACAAGAAGGCACCAGGCACAGGGCAAGAGAAGGGGGCAAAGCCTACTCAGTCACACAAAAATTCACTCACGCAGCCACCCGAGCCAATATGAAACTGGTAAAACCATTCTATATCCTAAAAAAATATATTCTTCTATTCTTCTAGAGCCAAGTAAGGATAATATATTACAAGAACATGTACACAAACATCCCACTATCCCGTACGTTATAGTCTGGAATCTGCTAGAATATTATAGCTACTTCTTAAGACAAAGCAACTTCAGAAAGGGCCAAGGTCATAAAAAAAACAGTGCAGAGTATTTTTTTTAATGGTGGGGACAGTAAAGAAAGGAAGAAGAAGAAGCAGCCCTGTCTGAAGCTATAAATAGTAACAAAAATTAATAAAAATCATTATCTCCAACTCTTCTCTCATTTTCAAAAAACAGAACAACATAAAAACCAAGACACACACACTTAGCTGGTGCAATGGAAATGTTCGACACAGAACATTTGCACATTCCCACTCTTAGCCCAGGCACAGGCACTTACATAAAGGAATGAACCACTTTAAAAATTAGCTTTTATCAATCTTCTACAAATGCATTTCAGCACTTCACCCCACCCTCCCCAGACTAAAAACAAAAAACAGTTGAGTTCCAAAGTCACTGAAAGAGCCTAGAATGGCCCAAGGTGTGCCAGAGACTCTGTGGTGTGCACCACACGTGGGCAGGCACATCTCAGGGTGTACAAGGTGCAGTGGGTTCCAGCTTCTTGCCCCAGCACGTGTGGAAGGCAGCCAACTTGGCTTCCAGGGGCAAGGCTGTCACAGATGTGGCATACTCACTACAGGCTCTAAACTGGTCCTAGATTCTATTCTGGAAATTTGGAGAGAAAAAAAAAATGACCCAAACCCAGGCTTGCCTTTAGATAGGGCAAGTTCAACCCCTTTTTTTCTGCCAGGGCAACCGAGACCCATGCACCTCCACCCCCAAATCCAAGTGAGGCAGCACAGTAGAAGATGATCTTTCTTCTGACCCCAGAAAGGTGACCAGAGACGGAGACACTGACAAGTCAGTACTAATTGCCCTCCCTCTACAAATGCCCACCGTCCAATCCTCTGACTCCCCTCCCCATTAAGTCCAAGCAGCACTCAAGGGAAACTTCACGCGTAGAACTCATTGGTGGGGGCTTTTTTGTAGATGGGTTTCTTGCCCAAGTCGTAACTGCCTTCATCCTTCTTCTTCATGCGGTACACCAGCAGCAGGATCAGGAAAACGGCGAAGAGGATGCCCACCACGCCGCCCACAATCAAAGCTGGAGGAAGAGAGCAAGAGATGAGGGTGAGATGCTCCTTGGGACCTCAAGGTCCACGCGCTCTTCTACCCACAGTCCGTTTTCTCTGTCACTACGACTACCCCACTCACCAAGGGAGATGACACCGTATCAGCTTTGACTGTCACGACTTCCATGACAGCATGACTTAGTAAGACCACAACTAAAATGGACCACAAAGCAAAACCACTACTGACCTAGTCTACACATCTGGCCTAGTCCAAAGCTTGGGCTCTTTCTAAATATCACATAGACTCTCTAGCAATAACAGCTTAGCACTAGGCCAGGAACAAGGAAATGGCAGGCTGCAGAAACTCAGACACTTCTAGCCTTACCACGGGCTACCCTACCTTTCTCTGTGCTCACAGGTTCCCCCCCACCTAGACCCACACATTCCAGACAGGCATCACACTCTAAAAACTTGCAGAACTCACTGATGTCCACACTGTCACAGCACAAATAACTACTAGTTATTATGGTTTCTGTTCCCGTGTCTTAGGGTGGATTCCCACTGGTTTCTCCTTGAACTTTGAACCTTCTCCACCTACAGTACTACTGTGTCTGCTGAGGCAAGTTTCTTCATCTCTTTCTTTCATTTTGATATTTTTCCCTACAAACTAAGATAAATTAATCTACGCAAAGCGCTTGGAGCCATGCCTGATGTAGTGTCTATGCTCAGGCTTCCAGGGCTGTGAACCTCTGGCCCTCGTGTTCCCCACCACACTGAACTAAGTGTCCCTGGCGGTTCAGCTCACTGAGGAGCACCTGGCTGGGGGCAGGCAGAGGTAGGCTTCTCCACTTGGGTGAGCATCTGCCCATCCACCATGCCAGGTGGCCAGAGTAACTCATTTCTATTTGTCAGGGGTGGGAGTGGCCAACAGAATCCTTCCGGTGGCAGACTGAATCCCCTAATCCTGTCTTACCCAGGCTAAGAAGATTAATTTCTCTCTCTCACACACACACACCACAAATCTACACACAGAATGGAGCAGAGGAGCCAGAAGAACCAAGAATTTCTTCTTAGTAAAAACAATAATAGTAACTCAATTAAAAAAGCAAGAAAGCGCCACCAGGGATCTCAAAGCACCGGCACTATCAATCAGGCAAATACCACCTTCCTGTCTCCAGCTGTTGCTTTCCCTCCAGTAACTCCACTCCTCCTTCAGGTCCTTGATCTGCGCTGGGAAACTAACTCTGCAGGAGTGAGGCTCAGTCACAGGTCCAGAAGGCAACCAACTGCGTGCCAGATCCAAACACCAGGCCCACCAGGCCCTGGCTTTGTGACCTGGACAAGTTATTCTGGTTTCCAGTCCAGGTTGCTGGAGGGGTTCCATGGGGTGCAGCACAGGAACCATGTGACACACAGACACTTAGCAGAACTTCCAGGTGCTACGCAAAAGCTACACGGTAACTGAGGCCAGGCTTTCAGAGTCGTTGAGCCTCTGCTGTCCCTTCAGTGGTGAAGCCACAGGGGCTAGAGAAATGGACTTTCCTACAAAAGACCTCACACTGGTGTGACCCTGACGTGAAGGAGTAAAGGAAGGGACAGAAGGCCATAAGTTCTTCTCTCACTCTGTGAACCAGAGGTGGACCTGTGTCTCCCCAAAAATAAGAAAAAGCAGCCTGACTCCGTCCGTGGTTTTCGAAGTTTTCTTGAGAAAAAAAAAAAAAAAAGCCTACTGAACCGATCTGAAACTCTGCAGATGTAAATGTAGCCAGCAGGTCTAAAATATGCTAACAGCGAAACTCTACGGTTGAGGGGAGTTCTCTCCACGAAGCTCAAAACGTCTCAGGCCTAACAGTTTCTAAGGACTGCTCGCTCTGACAGACACCAACACACGGAGTGGTAAAGGAAACGCAGAATGAATGTGGGCCGGAGACCAGAGGCAGAGATGCGCTGTGTGACCCAAGTCACCGGTGTATGCAAGGCCAGAGAGAGCCTGAGCAGCTGAAGGAAGGAGGGAGGACAAAATGACATGCAGGCACACGGTTCCTAACACCTCGGCCCTCTCTGGCTCAGATGGTTCCCAGGAAACAGGAATTACCTAGCATGGACTTGCTATACCCACGCCCCTCACCAGCCAGTCCACCCAGACTGCCTACTTATCTCTTCATAGGTTGCTCCTCCCTCTGACAGCCTGGTGGGAGACGCCCCACCCCCATCCTGTGCTACCAGAACAAGAGCAACACTACTCCCAGCTCACGTACCCCTGCCAGCCTTGACACAACCCCACCTAGAGCCTCACCCAGTGAAGCACATTCCCTGCCAAGGGTCTCTTAGGCCAAAATGTCCTGATTCTGCAACATAAAAGCATCCCATTTCCTACCTGCTAAGGGACAGTGACAGCACTAACAATTACACCATCACAGCCTTCTGCAATTTGCAAAGGAATTTCGTATTTCATCTTTCACAAACCAACTCAAGGAAGCACCGTTGTTCCCTTTTTACAGAGAGTAGACTTTTTACAGAGAGGTAGACTCCCTTCAAAAGCACCCTGGCCAAGGTCACAGGGCTATCAGGAGATAGGAAAGTGAAAGAGGAGCCAATCTAATTCCCCGGGGGCTCCGGGCTTTCAAGGGAAATTAACCCTTAAATAATTACCTCCGGATGCTACTCAGTCAGAGGAAAGGCTTGGAGAGGGGCTTAAAGAAACAATTCCTCTTCTATTCTTTGGGAGACTTTGATATGCATCGATTCTCCCTGCCATCCTCCCCTAAAGGGAGATAAAGCCCTCGGACGCCCCAAGGTGAAGTGAAGGGCTAAGGACTCCTCTGTCACCCAGGAGGAGTACGCAGTCTTACCTGCCAGGACCTCGGTCCTCTCAAAAATGTTGCCGTCCTGGGCAGTGCTGGACATGGACACTTTGTTAGATATATCACTATCCACTTCGGAGGGTGAGGCCCTTTTGGGAATGACTTCATTCTCCTCCAGTTCCTTGGATTCTGAGGGGACACGGATCCCAGGCTGTGCCCTCTCAGGAATGTGGTTATTTACAGGCACCTGAAAGGGAAGGGGGGGGAGATACTGAGCACATCTGAAGAGGAAGTAGATGGAAGGGGACCCAAGAGGATGACAGGCGGAGGAAAACATCCAACCCAAATGGGAAATGAACATGGGGGGCCACTGGCATGTCTTCCCATACTTCAGCAGGTATATGCTGTAGTAACCACGAGAGAGAGAGAGAGAGAGAGAGAGAGAGAGAGAGAGAGAGAGAGAGAGAGAGAGCGCAAGTGTGTCAAGCATAGTGTTTTACTTTCAGAACACCACAGTTTATTGACAGCTGTTTTATCAGTAAGAGGAACAGACTACAGACTACAGCCTGGAAAAGTAAAAGACGCAGGGAAACAAGCCCCGACAAGTCCTGAGTTGTGAGTGTTGGGTTTTTTTTGTTTTCTATGCCCTCAGGACTTCATAGTGGTCCTGAGGGCACAGAAATGCACGTGCAATTTGAAAGCAATGCTGTCAAACAGTTGCAAATGCATAAGGAGGAGGCTGGGGTCATTTTTCTCCAAGGAGGATGGTCCACCAACCTGCCCTGCCCACGCCTGCCCCAAAATGAGCCCAGTGCCCCAGTAAGAGAGTCTTCAAAGTGGAGTCAACTGCTGATATTTATTCACAGGCTGTATTTTCTGCCCCTCTTGGTGGGTTCGCTGTGCAAGAGCAGAAGTAAAGGGGGAGATACAAAGGGTGCAGGACTTACCAAGGGATGAATCACTTCAGGGAAGGTCTTGGTCTCCTCTGTGTCATCTGCAAAGTTAGTGGAATGGCTGTGTGAGCATGAGGTCGGTCCCTTGTGTCCAGGGAACTGACTCCTTCAGCTGGTGGAGTCCTTCCCTGTCAGCTTTAGTCACCCACTGTGAAACGTAAGACCCCCTAGGACACCGGGCTCATTCCCAGCAGTATGTATGCTGGTAGTCCACAAAGTTTGCAGGAACTCTGTGAGCTCCAAACCCTTACTATGAATCATACAGATTCACAGAAAACAGAAGTATCTGGAAGCTGGTTAGAAATGCAAAATGACCCTGACTGAGTAAGTGGGGCACATCTGGAATCCCAGAACACCGGAAGCCAGGACAGGATCGAGAGTCCCAGACCAGCCTGGGCACCACAGTAAGAGCCTGCTGTCTCAAACGCTCAAGGCTGGAGAGGAAGTTAGTGGTGGAACACTTGGTGCAAAGCCCTAAATTCAATCTCTATCTGGGAGGACTGACCAGCCTAGGGCCAAGTTAACTGGGATTCACATCTGAACACACTCCCCAGGAAATTAACTTTGGGGAAAGGAAGCAGTTCATTATAATACTTAATACTACACAAAGCAACATAAAATTCAACTGCCGGAGGCAGAGAGCTTGCTTCTCTGCTGCAACCCTGTGTAGGCTGTTCTAGAGCCTAAATGTAGGTCTCAGTGTACATGGCAAATTTTACTTCTAAAAATCTGGGGCTTTGTAAATTCAGTCCACAACACTCACAATCCTTCCAACACTTGTTTTTGGTTTTTTTGGTTTGTTTTATTTTGTTTTGAGATGGGTTCTCTGTGGCTTTGGAGGCTGTCCTGGAACTAGCTCTTGTAGACCAGGCTGGTCTCGAACTCAAGAGATCTGCCTGCCTCTGCCTTCCTAGTGCTTGGATTAAAGGCATGCATGCACCACCACTGCCTGGCTCCAACACTTGTTTTACATAGTAAGAAACCAAGGTTCTGGAGGAAGGCAAAGCTGGAATTCTGGACTAAAGCTTCAAACTTGGAATCAGTAACATACCCCTATGCCCTGAACAGGAGAGGGTGGCACCTCTCAGGCGCTGTCTGATACAGAGGCCAGAAAGCCCACGGAAGTCCTGGCACCTGGTCACATCCCTGAGAAACCTGAGACTCCATCGTATCTGAAGCAGGAGTCTGTCTTCGGCTCCCTGTCCACATCTCAGCCCACACATGCGTCTCTAGTCGTCCCCCCGCACCTCCCCCCCGCCTCCCAGCCCCCCACTCCCGCTTCTGAGCCAGTACTTTTCCTTTCCAAAGGAAGAAAAACACTCTGGGTCTTTCCCCACGCTCCCTCTAGCCTCCGCCAGAGAAAGGAGCCTATTGGACAGGTTCAGGCTAGTGCCTGCAAACTCAGAGGAAAGAATTCTAAATTGTTTACAACTCACCGGGAGACCCCGGGGGTGGGAAAATGCTACTTTTGTTGCCCTTTTTGAAGTGGAGAAGGGAAGTTGTAGGAAAATCTCCACTAAAATACACATCTCTCCTGTTGGGGCCACAATTCCCAGAAGCCCAGGTCCCCAGACTGCCCAAGCACACTTCCATACCCAGGTCTCCAGAGCCCGACAGCTCAAAGTCATCTGACTCTTGATCCAGGCCCCCAGCATCTTCATCATCAGGAAGGGCTCCAGAGTATCTGCCTTCCAGGAAGTCCTGGTGGTCTATGACCTCAGTCTCTCGAATCTAGGAAGAAAGGCCAAGTATCATCCCACAGCTCCATTTCCCTCCCTCTGAACACTCTGGAGGTTGGGGCCTCCAGAACCAAAGCGAACACTCAGGCACAAGCAGGATTACAGGCCTAGATGGGAAGCCTTGGGGCCTGTCTCCCGTATGCTATATAACCTTATCAGGTCTCTTTACCATTCTGGGTTAATAAAAATATTTCAAGTGGCAAGACAGTGAGCACTAAAGGCTTTAAACCATTCTCTCTTGGTGGCACAAGTGACAGGCAGGAGGGAGGAAGCATGTGGGGGCAACCTGGCTCCAGGGCCAGCGGTTTCCATGCGCACAGGCATGCCCAGGATACTCCTGTCTAGGGTCCTATGACAGCAGCTGATTTCCACATGGAAGGGAGTAGGCTACTGGCTCTGGGCCTGCCCAGTCAGGAACACATTCCCCATTCCCCAACTGAGTCACACTGGGCTGAGACAGACAGGGCTGGCTCACTCACACCCCAAGACAGCCACAGGGCACAGCTCAGACCTGGTGACTCAAAGGCACACTCTGGAATTCAGCTTCTCTCAAACGTCCGTTGTGCCAGCTCTGCGGGGCACAAAGACACAGATCCTTGCTCGCTCAGACCATGTCACCCATTCCTCAGAGACCCAGCGGGCCACCAGAGTCTAAGGTCAATTCCCTCTAAACAACTTTTGAAAGGCAAACAACTAAGATCCCCCCCCAACACCTCTTACTCTGCCCCTCCCCCAGCCATCTCCTGGCCCTACTGGGTATTAAACGAAGTTTCTTCGGGGGCATAGGGTGCACTGAGGCGCCCACTGCCCTTCTGCCGGCCTCTGGACTCAGGCCACCGTTCCTGTAAACAACAACCAGGTACAAGGGTCACTGCTCCACTCAGAGCTACCCTCCTCCAGCAGTCAGGACTGCAGAGGATGAGCCTCTACTTAAGAGGTTCAGAATAAATAAAAACATTCAGGCCTGGGAAGACCCTTTTCTCCTTTACGGAGAATTCTGACCGTATTCAAACCAGAAACTAGTAGTGATAACCCAAAGGCCACACAGAGAATTAGGGTAGAAAGTGGCCGGGTCTGTTTCTGACAGCCCCAGGCTGTTCTTCACCCAACCAAGGCCTCAGTGACAGAACCGGGATAGTGAGAAGGAACGCTGGTCTATCCCAAACACCCGAGATCAAGTGGCAGGAGAGGTCAGAAGAGCAGTTTGGGGGTCAGGCTCCTCTTCACTCTCTCTCCCACAGGCTTCCGGGGAGAGGTGGCAGGAGCTGACTGTGCCCTCTATACACCCCCGTGATCAGGAAACCAGATTCTGGGAAGGGAGCTGAGAGGAAGTCAGGGAGGCATCCCTCTCTCCCCGGGGTGGGGAAGTCAATGCAGAGCCCTTGGTACCCGTGGGAGTGGGGAGCCAGCAGGGGTTAAGCCCTGCTTAGGAATGACTTCATGACTCCGGAATCGGGAGCTGTTGGGCTGCTGGTACTGGAATTCCAGCCCCCGCACAGGGCCCGTGCCTGTGGCTTTGGTTTGGCAGCACAGCAAGGCTTCTCTGTGGTTGTACAAGTGCCCTAGATGTCAGGCCACGTCCCAACCCCCAACAACCTTTGCTACAAATTCCCTAAGGCTCAAAATCCAAAACAACAAGGCCTCCTCCATTGCTTACAGTGTGCCAGGCCTAACAGTCACGCACACACGCAGCTGGGATGACGTAGCCCCTTTTGGTAGGTGTGGAAACCCAGGCTCGGAAAAGCAAATTATTTCTCTAAGGTCACACAAGCAGAAAGTGACCAACAAGACCAGCCCTCAGGCATGAGGTCACCTGGGCTTTTAGCAACAGACACAGGAATACATTTGTGCTTAAGGCTACCAGTCTGCCCTAGGCTAGACAGGGAACACTAAGTGGGCGTGTCTAATCCAGCTAGGGGTTGGGGTAAGAAGAGATGGAGGGAAGGAGGGAGGCTGATATTGATACTTTTGACCACCAAAGCCTGAAAGACTAGTCAGGGAAAATGCTGAGCATTTTCAGCAAAGGGCTTGGATTCCAGCACAGAGGTCTCTGGCCTGGAGACCTTCCCTACCCAACCTCACCACTAGGAAGGAGCCTTGGAATGTTAAATCATGCACTGAACCACCTTAATTTGTGAAAGTGTTTCAGGGTGTTTCACAACAACCCAGGAGATTGGAGATAAGCATGTTCATTGGCTTTCAGTAATTACTTCAATCTTCCATTAGAAAAATGAGGCCCAGGAAAGAAAGCTATAACAATCTGATGTTGGTAAAACTGAAGCTGAAACCCAGGTCTATTCCTTGGTCAGTCAGCCCCTACCTGGTATCCCCCATCCCCTACCCCTTCATTTTGAGGCAACATCTCACTAGGTAGTCTTGGCTGGCCTGGTACTCTGCATCTCCAGTGCCCAGCCCCCTATCCCGTCACCTTTATGCTAAATTGCAGAGCAAAGAAACCATTACTCTGAGATCACACAGGAGCCCAGGGCCCAGCCAGGATCAGACCCTTTGCCCCAGAGGTTGGAAAGCTCTTCACAGGTGGTCTTAAGAGGACAGAAGAGTTAACCTTTGACCTCTTCAGCACTTCAGAGGCTCTTGGACACGAGCAATTCCACCTCCTGGAGCTTGCAAGATATCTTTCTGGTTCTTCCTCTGCTCACCATCTTTAACAAGAGGAAACTCTCTAGTGGATGGACAGCAGCCACTGAGGCCAAGACATCAAGACGGAACCAAGCCCAATGGGATTGCAAGCAATGATTTGTTTGTTTGTAAGGCTGAGAAGGTACCAACAGCCTCCCCCCCCCCACCTCCTCTTTTCAAACAAGGTCCATTCAGTAGTCTGGGGTGGCTCTGAAAAGCCAGGCGGCCACCCATCAGGCAGACCCAGCCCCGCTCCTGACTACAGATGTGGTCTGTTCACCTCAGTTCACCCCAACCCTGCCCAGGAACATGTGTTCAACATGGGTATGTCCACACCAGCATACCCTATGGGTCATCAGAACTCATCTGCTTAAAACATACAGCAGGAGGCTGTGGGTCTGTTCTCAGAGGCTCCGGCTGGCCCTGTAGCCGCTGGATATCTGAACAGCTGGCAGCTCTGGACTCTTCTCCATGGCAAGGGGGGGGGGCCGCGCGAGCAGAGGTAGGCACCCTATTGCTTTATAGGAAGCAACACCTGCCAACAGAAGGGCTCTGAGGCCACTGAGCCCAACGTCTTGTTTTATAACCTCTGAGACGGATTACTTTGCCAAGGCCACCTAGGCAGCTAGCAGCGAAGCTAAGCTTACAACCTGGGCCTCTCAGTTCCCAGGGTGAGGTGGCCTCCCACCTCTTTCTGGAGCCTTGGCTGTCCCCAGGGTTCTCAGCAAATACACAGGCTGTTGCATGAAGCTAGGAATGAAATAGAAACAAAAACACTAATCACATCCCAAAGTCTTACAATGCTCATCACCCCGGGAGAAGCATGGAGGCTGGGGTGACTACAAAAGCACCCACTGTGTATCGGGCACCCACTCTGCAAGGCTCACTGAGCCTACTCCACAGCATCATGAGGTGGTCTACCCGGTTTGCAGGTGAGAAACAGCCAGAAAGGAGGACACTGGGTTAAAACCCAGGATCTGTCTCCAGACCATGCCCTAACCACGGCCAAGCTTCTCACCATCACCCATTTCTTACCTCCAGCCTCACAACAGCACACTGGCCAAGCCAGGGCTCCAGGGCAACCCCCTTCCCTTGCCCAGGAATAAACAAAGGTGAAAGTGATATTGCTTCAACAAAGGAGCTGAAACTTGGCTGGAGTACCAGGGAGGGGTTCAGGGTCAAAACTTGGTTAACTGTGAACTAATGAGAGCCTGCTACCTGCCTCCTCCCCAGGAAGGCAGGGCCAAGGCCACACTTGATCAGGCACTCAGGAAGAGACCACAAGTGTGACGGTGGAACAAATACATTTAGGGGCAAAGGAACGTGTCCTTGGGCACCAACTTCTGGTCTTAGTGGTTCTGCAGCTCCACCAACCCCATTTCCTACAGTGGGCAGGAGTCACAACTACCTCGATGCGTCTAGGAGTTTGTTCTGACTTTTAAGCCTTCAGTTTCCTCTTTTGTAATCAGGACTGGTAAGTCCTTAGCAGAGTGATGAAAATCCACGGCAATGTATCCCCGTGTACAGGTGACCCAGTGGGTGACCTGGTACACAGCAGGTGCTCAGTACATGATGATTTTTATTAAACCCCATCAGTTTTCCTTCAGTTGGGGGAGATGAAAGCTTAGCAGGCCGAAGAGGAAACTTGCAGAGAAGCAACTGAAGGGCTGGGGAGGCCCTGGCCATCAGATGGGAGCTGCTTCTGCAAGTCTGAGAGAGGTATGACAGGCAGCCTTCTATTGCTGAGACCAAGGATGCTCCGCTGGAAAGGATGGGGAGAAACCTGCCCAGTGCAAGCTATGAACACATTATGGTAAGCAAACAGAGACAGGAAATCTCTATTTTTCCAGCAGTAATGGAAGGCACCTGAAATTCTTGGTGGCCTCAATCCTCTACTTCCTAGCTTGCCTTGAGGGGACCCCTCCCCAGTCTGGACCCTCCCCTGTCTGGACCCTCCCCAGTCTGGAAGACAAAAGGAAGTCATCTCTATCTCCAGTCTGGCGTCCTGGTTCCTGAAAGGGTTAATTAAGGAAGGTCTGGGGGGGTGGGGGTGGAGGGAGGGTTCAAATGTCGACTCTGCCCACTTCAAGGTCAAGTTACTCTGAACACAATCACCCTGCAGAGAGCCAGGCCTGGCCCAGTCAGCAGCCAGCTTTTCACCCAGCTCCCAGGCAGCCCATTCCCACAAGCACTTCTAGGATCATGGGGTACCAGCCAGGAATGAAGACGATTGGCCAGGAGCCTCAGGACAAACTCCTGCCCGGGACCAATCCAGGACCCCTGTCACGAACTATCTAGGTGGTCCTAGGTGGTGGATTCCCTTTTCTGGGCATTGGTTTCCCCACCTGTAAAAGGTCTCAAAGAGACAAACCTCCCTCTGTCCCGAGGCCTGGTTACCAAATTGGGCATTGCTCCGATTACCAGTGGAGACAGCTGGGAGGGACTGGCTCCCTCGAGGCCTCAGAGACAGAGGTGCATTGAAGCTGAGACTTGTAATCTAGGCTGCAGATCCAAAACCCCTGCTGGATCTGTGGCTGGCCAGGAGACTCTCGGGATGCAAACAAGCCTCCTGTGTGTGTGTTCCGAGAGCAGAGTCCAAGGCCTACTTTGCAGCCCTGTTGCAACGGATTAGATCTACCATGCCTGGTTTATGGCCCCTGCACCTCCTCCGACACTGGGAAAGCCAGCACTCCGGTCCAGGCCAGTTTGTCTCAATCATCTCCCAGCTGGGCTTCCCCAGAGGCAAGGAGTGTCCTCGCTGTAAGTGCCCAGCCCAGCCATTTGCTTGCTGGCCCAGAGGTTGATGTGGTGTGGTCAGTCCCCACAGGTTGGGCCACCACAGCCCAGCTTCACCCCGTCACTGTTTCCATACACACCAGTCTCTCCCTGCCTCCCTTTCCATTACCCTGGGTGTCACCTGACCAGCAGCCTCTCCTTTGCCAGAGAAAACTGGGGCAGCCAACTCCCTATACTCGGGGGACAAGGGAGGGGCAGGCAAAGGATGGAGAGCATTCCGAGAGGGGATGGCTCAGGTGAGTGGGGAGAAACCCAGGCACTGGAGGAGGGTGAGGAGCAGAGAAGGCACATCACAGCTGCAGAAGATCAAAGGTGGTTGGCTGTGGTGGTCTGTGGCTGTAATCCCAGTACTCTGGAAGCACAGGCAGGAGGAACAGGAATTCAAGGCTAACCTCAGCTACATAAGGAATTCAAAGCCAGCCTGGGCTACATGAGACTCCATCTTTTAAGTCCTAGAGTCCCCTGAGATAAAGGGTCTGAACCCCAGGAATCCTAATTAGCCCATTTCCGTTTCCAGCACATTTACAGACACCGTGTCCCAAAGCCAACCTCTGGCCAAGATCAGAAGTCACTAATAATAAATGCAACCTAAACCAGTACTTTACAAGTTTGCTAAAGGACTATTACGGCCCTCAAGTGACACAGGTGTTTTATAGAGGACACTAAGGCTCTCACATCAACAGAGTAACTTATTAACTCGCTGTGTGCCCCTTGGTGAGTGGCAGAGCTGGGGCAGAGACTATGAGACATGCCTACATTTCCAGTTTCCCAGCCTCTAGCAGACACCACCAGAGAGGCCTCCAAGGAGCAGGCATGTGCCCAAAGGTCACCAGCAAGTTAATGACAAACCAGTCCAAGTCAAGTTTCTCTCTCTAGGGTTAAATCAAACCCCAATGGTTCGTTCACATAGATGTTCTCCCAGTCTCTAGTGCATGATACAGGAAAATACCTTCTCAGAACACTCACTGGCTTTGCTGGTCCAAACCCAGAACGCTACTTGTAGTCGCTCAGCCACTTGTAGTGGTGCAACTCTTAGCTTGAGCAGTGTCCTGGGAGATCTGGTACCCTTGTAAATGCCCTGCCCCCCTTTCCCTGCAAGCTGCCAGGGACACCTGCAGATCCTGGCAGGAGAGGTGGGGCTGCCAGGAACTGGTTCTTGTTTAAATATAAACCCATCTGATAACCTGCAAACAGCCCACTTCTAAGATAAATATAAGATTTGGGCTCTATCAGCCCCACCCCTAGGCTCGTCCCTTCCCACCTAGCAGCTGCAGGGCTAGTTGTGGGGGAGGAGAGAGGTCCTAGGCAAGTCAGGGACAGGTCACTAAGGTCACTAAGGAACATCCACTCTGGTCCACTACTTGGGGTCTCATTTGCAAGTTCATCTCTCCATAATCTTATTTATTTATTTACTGGTGTTAGGGAATTGAACTCAGAGCTTCAACAACCATTAACTACTGTTTTAACCCTCCTAGCAGCCTCAGAAATGTCACAGCATCCTAGAGCAAACCAAACCTTAATGATACTAGCTTGGCTCTATGAATTCAGACCAGTTCAAGCCTCAGTACTGCTTAAGGTGTGTGTGTGTGTGTGTGTGTGTGTGTGTGTGTGTGTGTGTGTGTGTGTGTAGGGTCAAAGTACACACACAGACACTATGAATGTTCAAAGGCTCTAGACACTGATGTTGACTGCCAGAGGTCAAGATAAAAAAACAAAACAAACAAAAAACCTTCAATCATTTAGGCCCATTCCAACATTCTTACCACAGAGCTATCCATCTTATTAGCCGAGAGACTGATAGGAAATGGGTGAGTCAGGCAGGCTGTAGTAATACACAGTGATTCACAAAGCCCAGTCCATCCCATTCCCCTACTCTTAAACATTATTCGTAAATCGCACCAACTCATCCAGTCCAGGAGGCTGAGAGAACAGCTAGTGGCCAATCCCTTCCAACAGCAAGCCCAGCTGCCTAGCTCCCCATTCAGTCGAGATCAGCACTCCAAGTCCTTGGAAAAGTCTCCTGTTTCTAGGCACTGGAGATGGCAGGAGCTGAATGTCCACCCCACTTCTCTTCTGAGACAGGGACTTGTTTAGAGTCTACCAAAGCAGCCAAGGGAACTCCCCTTTCCCCTCCCCACTAGGCTGGAGCTCAGGAGAAACAATGGTCCAGCCCCCTCATTTTGGAGATAGGACACTGGGCCCTAGACACAAGGTATGTTTGCTAGCAACCGAGAAGTAGGTCCCAAGGTTATCTAGTGTCACCATCTTCTAAAATGTTCTCTGAGGGACAAACTAACCAGACACCTAGCATTCTCAGTCAGACCTGGTTCCTGATCTTGGCAGAACACTACATTCCTTTCAGCATCAATTATCTGTGAAATGGGACATAAAAATTCTAACCTGCAGTACCAAGCTATAGTCATACTAGCAATACTGACTTGAGAGCACTTCTAGACCAAAGTTCCACACATGAGTTTATTCATTCACACAATCACTGCCCATAAGAAAGGTAGGGGTTTCAGTAGAACGAATAAAGCAGAGTTCTAGGCTCAGGTGTGGATGGGTGTGCTTTCATTTCCTGGAGGGAATGCCTTAGATGTCTCCAATAGCTCTTTCTTAATGGTTAGTGCTCAATTACCAAGTATCAGAGGGAAGCTCCTGTTGAACTGACATCTCTCCTGGCCTCCTAGGGTACTAGGCACAAATGTGCTACATATATTCAGGCAGAACGCCCATCCACATAGGTAGTACCTAAGGCAGTGATCGAATATGAGATCTGGTAAGGGGTTCTTAAAGCTTTCTAGCTCTGTCAGATTCTGTGGAAGACCTCTACACCCAGAGAGACCAAAGGAAAGTCTTCCCAACCCCACATAGCTCTCCAGATCATGGCCCAAATAGTTTCCCGGATGTGTGGTAATTCTATGGATTCCCAAGAAGTCCCAAGAGTTCTCGACAGCCACTCATAGGTCCTAGAACAGCCCCCCCCCAGGCTTCCGGCCCCTCCCAGTGCCCTCCAGCCCCATTCACTCCCCCACTCCCTTTGGTGCTATCAAGGAGAGTTCTCAGGTAGACCAGATGTCTTTAAATTGAAATACACCTGGTGGGTGGGAGATACTTTCTCAGAACTGCCTGGGATTGGTGCCAAGTTAGTGGGCTGTGCCCCTGGGCAACAACACTTTGCCCCACCTTCCCAACCCAAAACAAGGTTGCCTTTAATTGGCCAGGGTGGGAGTGGCAGGAAGGCAGAGCCAGAGCAGGGAATGCTCCCAGCTGGACGGGAAGAACAGGTTTAGGATGACAAACCTGCCAAACAGAGGAGAGGGCAGCTGAGTGTTTAGCTTGGGCTCCCTTCCCCAAATCTGTGTTTGAACTAAAAGCAAAATCTAGAGAAAGGCCCTCATAACATGCGGAAGACTACTTTATCAGACAGTTGATGGCCTGCTTGCATGGTGTGTATTAAAAGGTGATATCAACTAATCTCTCCATATAGTTTATCTGGAAAAGAGGACACAATAACATAATCACCACGTGCTAGTTTGTGTGTGTGTGTGTGTGTGTGAGAGAGAGAGAGAGAGAGAGAGAGAGAGAGAGAAAGAGACTCCAGTGACAGCCTAAATTATGTTATCAGAAAGTACTCAATAAATCATAACAGCTATTAGCCAAACCTGACTCCCCAGGCTTTCTTTTTTTTTCTCTAATTCCAAGAAAATGGGGGGGCAGATAGTATCATTTCTATAGTCTAAACGAGCATGATTTGGTCTGATTTTTCCTGCCACAATTTTAGGGGATTCCCTATGCCCCAAACAGAGGTTAAGATGCCCACGACATTAGCCAGGAAGGAGACAGCACAGAGATCGGGCTAAGAGATTGAGACAGAGACCTCTGGAAGGAAACAGCTGCTTAAGGCTGGTTTCTCCCCCCTTGCTAGACCTGGTCACCCACAGGCTGGTGTGACCTACCTCCCCCAACCACATCCTCCTCCTGATCTGGGAGACACAGCCCTGGCTTCTCCCCCTTGCTAGACTGGGTGACCCACAGGTTGGCATGACGTACCTCCCCCAAACCACATCCTCCTCCTGATCTGGGGGACACAGCCGACAGCCGTCTACTCCTCCCCCTAAGCAAAGCACCTGCTGGTTGAGCTGAGATCCATGGCATGTGACTGACTGACCACGTGTTGACCACAGCCACCTCTTAGGTCCTTTTCCCTCACACGGCCCAGCCAGAATTTCTTCAGACAAATCCCCAAGAAAGACTCAACTTCACAACACCCTTCAGCAGTTCGCTCAGAGTTATTGCACAGGGAGGCAAGTGGTATGGGCTCCAGCCTCGGCCAAACACCTTTCTGCCAAGATGCCGTCGCTTTAGACGAAAGCCATGACCCACATTCTGGTTCCTTCCCCCCACCATTCCTTGAGGTTTTCTAACCCCAGATATCAACAGATGTGAGATCGGTCTTGAGAATGGGACCCAACAGCAGCCACTACTAGAAGATAAAAACAAGCACTTCCAAGCCTGGCTGCCCAACTTCAGTCTGACTCAGCCGGGTTATTAGCTGTGTGACCTTCAGCAAATTACTTAACCTCTCCTGCCTCAGGACTAGTTTAAGAACAGTAAACAGTGAGGTTGTCTGGAACTAAAAACATCTCATTCCAAATTTGTCAGAAAGCTGTTAGAACAGAAACCTGCAAGGAACAGCTTCTGTATTTGACTGGAATTAATGCTGCGTGCAGCACTGGCCCTCACTCATTCCTCACCTAGAGTCTCCTGAACAGAAGCAACTGTGCCCTAAGTATGCCCAGAGAAAAGGAATTTTCAGAAGAATGACTATTAATAATTCAACTTCTGGGTCTTTTCTCCCCCCTAAAACTTGGACTCAAGGTACAAATTACCCAAGATCCTGGGATAGATCCCCTCTCCCAGAAACTGCTATGCCCCGCAACTTTCCGTATGTGTTTGCCTCCTAACGTTCTCCTATGACAGAGCTGTGTGTGGCCCAGGGTCCTGTGGACTCTGTTAGGGACCCTGAAAAGTAAGTTTCCTTAAGCTCCCTGGAACCTTTTCTCCTCCAGCTCCTTCACCTCACCCAGGTGGGTGCCTCAGCTTCCCGTGTCCTGTTCCACACAGAAACTTCTCAAAAACCAGCTGTAACTCAACCCCTAGCCCGGAGCCCAGTGTAAGTCGCTGTTGAGCCAGTCCGCTCTGTAAAGATAAGGGACCCAACTTTCTAGGCAGCCTGAAGCAAGAAGGGTCACCTCTTGATCCTACTGCAGCAAACCCGTTCTGCAGATGGGGACGGTGACACCGAAGTCTTTGCCCCTTCTCAGGCCAGTGGCAAGGTTGTGACCAGGAAGAAGTTCTCTCCACTCCTCTAAGTGTGTGGAAACAAGATCCCCACATAACGCTAAATTCTCCCACTCCCGAATGCACGCTGCCCACCTCGTCCCCAGGACATCTAAGGCTCAAGCCGTCTGTTCTGGACACCCAGAGAGAGGAGGGATGCTCTGTGCGCAGAGCCGGCCCCAAGATCACAGCGAAGGGATGGGATGAGGGTGTGGGAGGAGAAGAGTTGACACCAACTTAGTCACGTCCCATCCCGGAGCCCCGCGGCAAAGCAGAGGCCAGGACAGGAGCGCAGAGCAACAATCTAGGGGCGCACGACGCGTGGAGGAGTTCCCGCCAGTCTTCCCGCGCGACCCCCGAAGAAACTTTCTCCACAAAGTTTTCCCCGCCTCGGTGTCCAGACAGGAGTAGCGCAGCTCCTGGTGTACCCCACTCCATACGGAACCGGGGATCTCAGGAAACAAAGGAGGCACCGCCCCCCCGCCCTAAGACATCCCTCAAACACCTACCGACTCGGCGGGGGCGACAGGGAATCCTCCGAAGAGCAGTAGCAGCAAAGCGAGCAGGCAAGGAGACGCCATGGTCTCAACCGTGCAACTAGTGGCCCGGAGCGGGCGCACAGCCCGTCTTATAAGCGGCCGTCCTGCCCCGCCCTGCCCCGCCCCCAGTGCCCGCTCGCACCGCCCGGAATTCCCCCCGGGAAAGCTTGGGCCTGCGGGGCGCTGCGCCTGGGCGAGCTGGAAACCCCATGGGGGACCCGCCCACAGCGCGCCCGCCGGCTCCGGGATGACCCCCATTTGCGTCTCCCAGAGCGGGCAGCTTGCAATGGTTAGCAGATTCACTGTGAAGCAGCCCCACCACCACCACCACGGGGATCACTGCCCAACACCACTTTATAGCTGGGGAAACTGAGGCCCAGAAATGGGAAAGACTGAGTCTTCTGTTTATACCAGTCTTCAACCCGGCGCGGGGTCCCCTCTGAAGTCCGGAAAGATTTCCCAAGCCGGACTTGAATAGGGATAGTTTTGATTAACAGCTCTGAAGGGGTGAACGAAAAGGTTAGAGCTTTTCCGGGCCTGCCCAGGGCGCTAGCCCCCCACAAAAGCTGGTCAAACATAGCAGTGGACCCGCCTTTACATTAACCAACATAATTTATGATCTGAAATATAGATTTTGTTTAATTCCCACATGTCACAAATACTTACTCTTTCGACTGGTCTCTGTTTTGAGAAATTTTTCATCTCTCCTAAAACTGGTTTGCAGTTTTTCTCTTCTCAAGTAGACTTCCACATTGGATCCAAGAAGGTAGGTTCTAGCATCTAACGAGTAGAGGGATGGTAAGATTCCTTAGACCCTCAAGCTTAGGTACTATTGGAATTAGTAATAGTGGATTGAAGGCCATCCCTGCCCACGTGATGGGGAAGGCCTGTCATCCCAGCACTTAGGTACTGAAGCAAGGGGACAGTCAGAGCTTAAGATGTCCCAGCTGTTCACAGTATGAGACCCTTGAAAAGGGAGGGGGCATGCTAGAACCATCAATCAAAAAGCCGGTCTCTAACATACAGATATATTGTGCTAAGGGTGTGATGGGACTTTGGAACTAGGGCATTTTGGCCTGTTTTGGCATATTAGGAACTCACATTCTTTTTGCATATATGTGTTTTTGGGTTTTGGGTTTTGTTGTTTTGTTTTGTTTCCCCGAGACAAAGTTTCCTGTTGTAGTCCAGACTGTCCTGGAACTCACTGCATAAACCAAACCAAACTAGCCTTAAACTCAGAGATTCACCTGCCTCTGCCTCCCCACTTCCCGGGATTAAAGGCCTGGGGATTAAAGGCCTGCACTACCACCACCTGGCTGAATTCACATGCTTTTCCAGGTGGAAATGACCCCTGCCCCTCCCCCTCTTTGAATTGTCTAAGTCAGCCCCTAACCCACACCCCGCCACACACACTCACATACAAGATGGGTTTAGAGGCAGGGCATACTATATGCTGTTCCTTGACTTCCTTTATTCTGTTCCTTAATTATTTTCCAAGAATGAAAGCCTCTTGCGGCAGAGAACCTTTCAAATACTGATCGTGCTTTTTTTTTTCCCCACAGACTTAATGATGAGTAATTGTTTTCAACTATTTTAATATACTTCCCTAAAAATTGGGCACTGAGAAAAGAAATTAATCACCCTAGCTAGAATAATAAATTCTTTCTCGTGATTTGGGTGTGGTGGTCCTTGCTTTTAACACCAGAACTCAAGAGGCAGATGCAGGTTCTGACCAGCCTTGTTGACACAATGAGTTCTAAAGACATCCAGGGCTATGAGAGAGAGAGAGAGAGAGAGAGAGAGAGAGAGAGAGAGAGAGAGAGAGAGAGAGAGAGAGAGAGAGAGAGAGAGAGAACCATTTGGTGTACATTTTAGGTTCTAGGCTGACCAACACACAGCCAGAGCCTTTCTTAAGGAAGGAAGGAAGGAAGGAAGGAAGGAAGGAAGGAAGGAAGGAAGGAAGGAAGGAAGGAAGGAAGGATCATTTTACAATTCAAATGATTTACAATCTTTGCTTTCCCTGGGATTGAAGGAGGACTAACCTAGCTGTCCGGAGGTAACTCAATAGAAGCAGCTTCTGATGACAGCTCAGCTTGTGCCTGCTGCTCCCAGTCATCTGTCCTGGTGGTAACAAAACTCCAAGAGGAACTTCTCACCACTTCCAGCTCACCCAGCAGTAGAAGAGGGGGCAGGGATAATTTGTGCCTTCTGTCAATTTCTGTGGTGTAAATACTCCCACTGTGGTTGATTTCAATCCACCAATGAAACCTTACTAAACATGGAATTGGGAAGTGGTCTGAGTACTTATGTCACACAATAGGTATTAACATTTCAAAATTTATTTATTTTCACTTCAAGAAAAGGTCTGGCTAAATTGGCCCAAGTTGGCCTTAAACTCATGACACTCTTATGTACCCTTCCCAAATCAATGGAATCACAGGCCTAGGCCATGGCTGGCCACTGTAAAGAATCTTAAGAACATAAATAATAAACGTATAGTGAGAAAATTCAGAAGTGGTAAGTTTTGAGTGATTTCCTTCAGGTTTGTTTATATATTTATGATGGACATGCTGATGGCTAACTTTATGTTTCAAAGTTTACAAATTACTGTGCTTAGAATTACAAAACAAAATTTGACCAAATGTCAAGGGATTTTAAGGGCTGTTTTTGTAATTGCCTGGTCCTGTACACCTTTAGCAAAACTTGGTGTTTATACAAGGTAATAGGTCACAAAGTTAACAGTGTTTCTGTTTCTGTAAACAAAAGTTTGTTTTTGCTGGAGATAACCGGACACCTGCAAGATGTATGTTTAAAAAACAGAATGTTCAAAAACAAAACAAAACGAAACAAAATGGCCTGCGGTGGTGGCACACGCCTTTAAATCCAGCACTGGGGAGGCAGAGGCAGGTGGATCTCTGTAAATTGGAGACCAGCCTGATCTACAGAGATAATTCCAGGACAGCCAGAGCTACACAGAGAGACTCTGCTCAAAAACAAAAACACTAAAATAAAAATAAAAAAACAATGTAACTTTCTGTTCTTTGTCTTATTAACCACTAACTAATGTGGCTAGGAGACAGGCTTGGGAATCACCAGTCTAGAGTGGAGACCTGGCTCAAGTGTTTGAATAAAAGCCTCTGCTATGTTAAAATGTATGCATTGCCGGACTGGTGAATCTCTGAAGACCCCAGAACCATAGCAATTTATATCATACTGGTGATTGAACCAAAGGCACACAAACTAAGCAAGCACCCTGCCATATGCATATATATATATGTTTATGTAATTAATTTATAGTAATAGTTAGGTTTAACAAGTAGTTTACAGAGTTCCTCAGGTTTGATTCTTCTGAAACATTTCCTGATGCTGACATCTGGGAAACATCAAGATGAAAACTAGGGGTAGCTAAAACCTGTCTATCCTAGTGTGAGCAATATTCATCCAAGATTAAAATTATCAAATTAAGAAGAAAGAAATTACCCCACTCTGCAGTAAGACAAACATTCCCAACAAAATTTCACTTTTTCTGCTTAATAAGTATTGATCAAACTTGTTAGGACTGGTTTTAGGACTGTATTTAGTGGTTCTGCTGTGCTAGGGATCAAACTCAGGACTTCATGCATACTGGGCAAGTGCCCTACCGCTGACCACAGCCTCAACTCTTGACTCTGTCAAAGTGCACTTTTTTAAACCTTATGTTTCATCTGATGTCAGTACTACCTTATGCTAGTCCATCCCCCATCACCTATGTAAGTTCACATAAATTTATGCTTTCTTTTCTCCCAATTAAAATGTAAAAATGGGAGTGTTCTTTAAAATCTGGGCATGGATACTGCTGGTGGCACAGACCTTTAATCCCAACTCTCAGGAAGCCAAGGCAGGTGAGTTCAAGGCCGGCCTAGTCTATAGAGTGAGTTCCAGGACAGCCAGTGCTACGCAGAGAAACCCTGTCTGGAAAACAAAATAAAGCAAAAAAGCTGGGCAGTGGTGGCGCATGCTTTTAATCCCAGCGAGTCAGAGGCAGGTGAATCTCTGTGAGTTTGAAACCAGTCTTGTGTACAGAGTGAGTTCTAGGACAGCCAGGACTGTTACACAGAGAAACTCTGTCTTGAAAAATAAAAAGGGGGGGGGGGCTGGAGAGATGGCTCAGAGGTTAAGTGCACTGGCTGCTTTTCCTAAGGTCCTGAGTTCAATTCCCAGCAACCACATGGTGGCTCACAACCATCTATAATGAGATTTGGTGTAAACATGGCAGAATACTGTATGCATCATAAATAAATATTTTAAAAAAAGAGAAGAAAAAGAAAGCTGCTTAAATTATTACAAGTTGTAATATGGGCTGGGCAGTGGTAGCACAGGCCTTTAATCCCAGCTCTCGGGAGGCTGAGGCAGATGGATTCAAGGTCCGCCTGGTCTGTAGAAGTCCAAGGCTGCAGACACAGAAGGACAGCAAATCTGAGACCAGCTGGTCTATATATTGAGACTGTTTCAGGCAACAAATAGAGGAGCTGGGGAGATGGAGTTCTCAGGTGGTGAACATACATACACTTGAACCTATCCACATAAGCATACAAAAAAGTCATCAATAAGTCTCTTATGTAAAAAAGAGAATATGAGGAAATTCTGTGGCAGAATGTGTAGTGTAAATTCAAGTGTGAGTAGAAATGGCAATAATGCAAACTTTGTTCGTGTTTTTTGTTTGTTTGTTTGTTTGTTTTTGAGACAGGGTTTCTCTGTGGCTTTGGAGGCTGTCCTGGAACTAGTTTTTGTAGACCAGGCTGGCCTCGAACTCATAGAGATCCGCCTGCCTCTGCCTCCCAAGTGCTGGGATTAAAGGCCTGCGCCACCAACGCCCAGCTAGTGTATTTTCTTAAAGATTTATTCCTACTTTATGTGTGCAAGCGTTTTGCCTGCATCACATGTATGCCTGGTGCCTGAGGAAGCAGAAAAGGACATCAGATTCCCTGGAACTGGAACTAGAGCTACAGATGGTTGGAAACCATCGCGTGGGTGCTGGGAACCCAACCTGGGTCCTCTGGAAGAGCAGCCAGTGCTCTTAACCACTGATCATCTCTCCAATCCCTGTTCATTTCTTTTGTTCTTTATAGATGGACTGTTGAAAATAGCCAACTGTTAGGGCATGTGATTCAGCGAGATACTTGTAAAAGAACAATGTAAACATTTTTTATTTTTAAGTGTACGAATTTATAATAAACTGGAAAGTATGATCCTTGCAACTATTTAAACAACTAATGAAAAATGTTGGCTACTAACTTTAAAAGGCTGCTTTAAAATGACAGTGACTAGGGGAGAATACCGCCAGAACAGGTTGAAAATGTCTAATTTATAGTTAGCAAAAGCATTTCGCAAGACTGTCCCAACCACCTGGAACCATGGACTCCATTATCCCTTTCCCAAGTTCTGAGAATCTCTTTAAAGGGGTAAAATATGTTTTGATGCAGTTATCCATGAGTTTATGGGAATTGAACCTGGGCTTCTTGGATTGGGAGCAGAGAGTATGCATCGAAAGTCTTTCTGCTGGATAGCTTCAGCAGAAAGAGTACTGTAGGGAGGCAGACACAGGTGGATTACCTAAAGTTTGCAGTCAGTCAGTCTAACTTACTCATCCAATTCCAGACCAATGAGAGACCCTGTCTCAAAAAAAAATAGTGGTGGTCCACTCTTTTAATCTCAGCACCCAGGAGTGAAAGGCAAGCAAATCTCTGTAGGTTCCAGGCCAGCTAGAGCTACATAGTAATACTCTGTCAAAGAAAAGTTGAATAGCCCCTAGGGAATGACAGCTAAGGTTGACCTCTGACCCACACACCGCCGCGCGCGCGCACGCGCGCGCGCGCACACACACACACACACACACGATTTATAATATCAAATTAAGGTCCTACATGGAGCTGAAGTTTAAACTAGAAAAAGAGAAAAACAAAAAGAAAAGAAATAAAGAATTGGCCAAAACAAAATCTAGTTCTAAAAGCCTTGATTTAGAGAGTGTGTGTGTGTGTGTGTGTGTGTGTGTGTGTGTGTGTGAGAGAGAGAGAGAGAGAGAGATAAAGGGGAAGTGCGCATGTGTGGTGATGAAAATGTGGGGTCGGAGGGTGAGTATGTGGATTTGGTTCTCTCCTTCCACCTTTGCTCCCGTTTCTGGATGGAATTCTGAAGTCACAGGCTTGTACAGCAAGCACTTTACACACTGAGCTGTCACACCAGCCCCTTACATAGTTTTTATCGTCAGAAGTTGCTTCCAGGAATTGCAAGGATGGAGGAAAGTTTGCAAGCCAGTTTGTTCCCAGGATCCTGGGGCGATTGGGAGAATGAAGACGGAGTGGCAGGCACATAGCACGGTCTCAGCTGGTTCTGCTTCCATTCCCTTATTTTCTACCCCTGAGTTGGAGGGAGTCCAAGGAACATCTTGGACCACATACTTATGTCACTCCCTAGCTTCATTTCAAGCAAGTGAAAGTGATTTGGAGTATCATCAGGCAGCCTCCTCCAACAGAATTTAAAAAATCAGCTGAGACATGCCCTGTGACAGAGGCGGAGGTATCCTCCCTTCTCTCAAACTCAGGCTGGGTGCGTTCCTGGAACATCAGAGGCTCCAAGCCCAAGGTTCTCGAAACTGTCATTAGATGCACTGTCTCTTGGAAGTTTGGGATCCTTCACCTTCTAACTTTCATCTCTCCTCTCTCACAATGTCTAGTGTTCCTCCTTTTGAGTAATTGTCCCTTCCCCTCTTGTGTTAGACAGCTCTTCAATTAGACAGAATGGGGCTCCATTCCTGGCTGTGTGATCTGGAGCAAGACACTATCTTTCTGTGCCTCTATGTCCTCATATACCTCTCTGGAGCCATCAGAAGAATGTCGACAGTATGGTGCTTAGCTCAATGCCTTGCCCATAAACCACTTCAAAGAGGTGTCCCGTGTAAGCCTATTGAGACATTAGTCTCCCCAGGAGCAGCCCACATACAGCACACGGGTCATTTCAGCACTGTTTTCAGAACTGTTAAGGGACTGATCGTGGCACACTTTCTCCCAGAATGGTGTCATCGTTTTCTGGTCTTCCTCACTCCACACAAACCTCTCCCCAGTTCCACATAAGACAGACTGGACTTTTCAGAGTTTATGGAATGCCCAGCCGCCGCTGCCTTGCATAACCACGGAAACTGGAAACCCTCTGGTCAGAAGGTTCCTCCTCGGCCACTGGGTCCAACAGTGCCTCCATTGTGAGATAGACAAACCAAGGCCAGTACTGGCCGTCAGCAGCCACCAGAGGTATTTGCAGGTTCTGAAAATAACTCCTCCAGCTACTCTGTGCTTTGACTAATATTTTCCTCATCTGACATCATGGATTCGGTTTTTTGCTTGTTTGTCATCTGTTTTGCCTGTCGGATATGAGGTACACAAGGCAGGGATATTTGCCTTGCCCATGGATGTATCTATCCATATTACCTGCTGGGTGTGGAGGCACATGTCTTTAATCACAGTGCATGGGAGGCAGAGGCAGGCAGATCTCTAAGTTCAAGGCCGGTCTGAACTCCAGAGTGGTTCCAGGACAGCTAGAGCTAAACAGAGAAGCCCTGTCTGGAAAAAATCCAAACCAAACCAAACAAAACAACAACAAAAAACTTTCCATCCTACAGGGAAGCTCCTTAAAGCAAACAACTTAAAATAGTTTCAGGAAGTCCCTGAAATTGACCAGATTCACCAGGCCCCGCCCTCCCTGTCAGAGGAAACCATGAAAGCAGAAGAGCAGAGCCAAGCTGTCAAGAAAGACTCGAAGAAGAGCAAAAGCTGCTAAGAAGACTCTGAGACCAGATCACCTTCCTGGAAGAAGCAGAGACCAGCTGTGCCCAGGAGGTTTAGACCAGAGTCACCTGGAGAGGACACTCCAACCTGTGGAGCTGTCAGCAGGCTGTGCGGTATGCTCCAGGTTCCCGGCATTTGTGAGCTGTCACCCATGCTGGGGTGGACCTGGGTGATGCAGCTGTCTTTGAGTCATTTTGTTCCCGTAAGTAACCCTTCCCCCACATTGGGTGGTTTCTGTAAGTAACCCCAATAAACCCATTGGCTCACCAAGTTAGACTTCGGTGGTATCTGTACTTTGGTCTGTTGTGGGATCTCTATCTAGGGTGAGTAGATGTCTCCTGAAGAAAAGCTTTGTTGCGTGACAACGCTGTGAGCTATACTCTGAGTTAACATCTTCTCACTCTAAGTCCAGCTCTCACAAATGTAAGAAACATGGCTCCTCAAATGCCTCAGAAAAAGAAAGGAAGAAAGAAAGAAAGAAAGAAAGAAAGAAAGATGCGGAGGCACACACCTATAGCCCCAGCACCGAGAAGGCAGAGGCAGGAGGATGGACAATTGGTAGGCTATAT
This sequence comes from Mesocricetus auratus, assembly GCF_017639785.1. NCBI lineage: Eukaryota > Metazoa > Chordata > Mammalia > Rodentia > Cricetidae > Mesocricetus > Mesocricetus auratus. The sequence goes on from NW_024429209.1 coordinate 10,793,053, forward strand.
ACTGAGATAGGAAAAGAGATAAGGAGGGCGTGGAAACAGAAAGGGGACTTGGAGAAGTGGACTCCAAACAAAGACTAAAGGAAAACACATATATTATGGTGATTTTCTGGGCTCACACACTTATCTACAGATTTTTTTCCTTTCTCCTTCCTTCCTTCCTTCTTTTTTTATTCCCCCTGAGACAGGATCCCTCCACATAGTCCTGGATGTCCTGGAACTCATTATGTATATCAGTCTGGTCTCAAACTTACAATGATCTGCCTGCCTCTGCCTCCCAAGTGCTGGGAAGATTAAAGGTGTGCACCACCATGCCTGACCCTTCTTCTCTTCCCCCTCACTCTTCTTCTCTTGCTCCTACCTTGGAGCTTGCTAGATCGCTGCTTTCACCAGATGTGTGCTGCCTTAGCTCCAGCCTTTAAGCCTGTACACTCTTCCCTGGGGCATGTGCTTCTCTCCCTCTGTTGACTGGGCCTCTCTCCTCTAGTCGGTATTGGGGGCAGCTATCCTCACTGGCTTCTCCAGTGAACATCTATCGTTCTGTGACTAGAGATCTACCACAGAGACCACAGAATGCATTTTCAGTCGCTTTAAAGACTGGACAGCCAGCTTCTCACATGCCAACTTGAGAATGTTAACAGCATCCTCACCTTGACCTCATGAAGGCAATAGTTTATCTCTGGTTTTACAGGCGAGAAAGGAGAAATGACAGCAAAACTGTAACGAAGCTTCCCCAACTGACCTCCAAACCCACCGCCCAGTAATATGTGCCGTTGCTGTTTACCACCGAGATCTGGGGCTGTTGATTATGCAGCAAAAGCTGACTAGTACAGGATTCAAACCCAAGTTTCTTTGATTCTGCATTCCTTTCCATTCTGTCCCACTGAATTTCCAGCCCTGCTTCCTGCCCTAGATAACACACACGCACGCACGCACGCACACACGCGCAGATGAACAGAGGAGCACACATACACTCACAGTCATTTTCAAGGGCCGGTGCTGTTGCAGGCCCTCTTTCCTTGCCCCTTTCTGTACTTCGGCACCGAGCAAGCATTCCACCTCTGAGCTACACCTCACAGTTGCAGTCACCCAGCAGCAGCAGGGGAAACCAAAGCTAAGAGGAAATCAACGGGTTTCACTTGGAAAAGCATCCCTTGGATTCTGGCCCTGGGCTGATTCCACAACAACCTGCTGGTGTTGAGCGTTTGACACAGAACATCATCTGGGCACTTGTGTGCGGTGGGCACGATGCCATGCAGTTTGCACGCCCAGCTCTGGGAGCTGAGTGCAGTGAGGATTGTAGGGTAGTGAACCAGGCATTTCTCTGAGCTTCCCCTAGCCTCCCAAGTTTTCCATGCTTCCTTGAAGCCCTCTTCCCTAATTCAACATCCGGTCAAAGAGCAGGCCGTGCACCTGCGCTGCAGGTGTCGCCGGAACCATATATGTTATGAAGAGCCGTGGGTACAGAGAAAGGTCCTAAGAAAGTGAAGTAAGGATTCCACGCAAAGGACTTGCTTCCCTAGCGTGCACAAAGCCTCGGGTTCATCCCTGGCATGGGACTACGCGGAGCATAACTCTACAATCCTAAACGTGCCTGGCTCTGACCGCCATCTTGTGCACACCCACGGCGATTCGTCCCACGTCTCTGGTTTTGCTCTTTGCTCCATCCGTTTGCTGACACCCGGCTGTTAGAAACACTCTGGCTACAATGACTGGCTTGTCCTTGCCCTGGCTCGCACTCCTCACCTTTCAGGATGAATTTGAAATTCTACTTCCTCGGAGACATCTTCTACTAGGGCAAGATTGTTTCCCTGTTCAAATTATTTTACTCGGCTTCCTTTGTTATTATTGTTAGGTTTTTTTGGGGGGGAAGGGGGACAGTATGTGTGCCGTAACAGGCATGTGAAGTTCTGAAGACAATCGTGTGGTGCAGTGGGCTCAAGGGGTTGTTCTCATGTCATCATCTGTGCGCAGCAAACACCTTTACCCGGAGCCATCTCACCGGCCCTGCACACTCACAGCTGTGTGTTTGTTCTCGTCCTTGTTTCTTTACACTACCCCTCTTGCACGCTGAGGTCCAGAGGAGGAGGCACTGTTCCTGGTTTGCATTCATGCTGTCTCCCACAGCCTAGCACAGCGCCAGCTACTTAGTAAGCTCTCAGAAATACTTGTAAGGACATGGCAGATAAACAAACGACTCCCCTCCCTGGCTTTCACCCCTTCCCTTGCGTTCCCCAAACTCCGTTCCTCTGTTCATGTCCCACGGGTGTCGTGAGCTGATAGGACAGCCGCTCTGCCTCACCAGCCCCTTCACATTTTCACCACCTGATATTAAATTGTGTTGCCTCCTGACTCGCTTGTCTGTGGCCTTTATGAGGCCAGCGCTTTTCTTCTTCATTAACTCTATTCATCTATGCCATCAGAACCAGTTCATGACAAAAAATATATGCCCAATGAATATTTATCAAATAAATGAACAACGTAAAAAAAAAGTGTGAGTGTTAACGCTAAGAGCACAGAGTCATCTCTAGGCAGGGACAGGGAGTTGTATCTATGACAGGGTCAGGAATGCTAAGAGCTGGCCATGAAAGCACGTGCTGCAATTCCAGCTCTTTTTTTTTTTTTTTTTTTTTTTTTTTTTGGTTTTATGAGACAGGGTTTCTCTGTATTGTTTTGGAGGCTGTCGGTCCAGCCCGGCCTCGAACTCACAGAGATCCGCCTGCCTCTGCCTCCCGAGTGCTGGGATTAAAGGCGTGCGCCACCACCGCCCGGCGTAATTCCAGCTCTTGAGAGGCTGGACATGAAGATGAGTTTGAGGTCAACCTGGGCTACATTATGAGTTCCAGGCCAGCCTGGAATATACAATGAGATCCATCTCAAAAACAAAGCAAAAAAGAAGAATTAGATAAGAAATTGTGTCATTAAGTGGGGGTGTAATCGTTAGAGAATATTTTGCCTCTTTTCTTCCTTTCCAAGGTGTCTTAGACATCAGTAACTAATGCCTGGAGCAGAGTCCTGTATTTAAGAGAAATGGTACCATCCATCCAGAGGCCCAGAAACCCACCATCATGCCTGGTATCACCCACCACCATGAGACACAGTTTGCAGAAAACTATCAGCGATCGGGCTTAGAACACAGAAACATGTTTCTCCCCTCCTCTGACGTACAGGGAAGAACTGGAAAACTGTGGAGTGAAGGCAGATGCGTACATACTCCAGGTGTTTCCTAATTATGTTAGCATTGTTTTGTTTGGGTTGCAGCGCTGGGGGTAGAATCCGGGGCCTTGCGCTTGTTACTCCATGACGTTACCTCTGAGCTGCAGCTCTAGTCATTGTGGTTCTTACTTGATTATTTCTGCAGAGAAGACCCACCATGCACCAGCTGACGGTGAGTGTTTTCTCCTCCTCTGAGCCTCAGTTATTTGTGAAATGGGAGCAATATTTATGCTCACCCTGCTGGGGAAAACAGATGAGGTTACGTAGGTGAGAGTTTTGTGTAAACTAACATCTAGTGCACTTTGTGGGGAAGAGGTGATATATAGTCAGACTGACCTGGGTTGGAGTTCAGCCCTGCCCCTTTCTGGAGGTGTGGCCTTGGGCAAAAAAGTGCCTTTCTCTGAGCCTCAGGTTCCTTATCTGCTAAGTGTGAATACTAACAGTATTTACTACTCACAAGCTTGTTTTAGAAGTCAAATAAGGGCCAAATGAGATAACAGAAGCCTGTGGCATACAGTAGGTGCCCAGCAAATGTTCCTCCTCAAACACATGTGCATGCACACACAGCCCCTGATGCAACCAGAGTAACAAAGTGTTCTCAGTTTGGAGGAGAAAACAGGCAGCCAATGAGCTCGCTCTCTAGTTTCCATTCTAAGAAAGGAACTCACTGGCCAGAGTCCAGGCTAGTCAGTGATGTGGAGAATAGGAACGAATGCCAGCCTCCCACATGGAGTTTCCAAAAAGTGTGAGCACAGTGTTGCATAACCTGTCTCCGGAGAACTTCCACAAACTATTCCCCAAAAGGAAACGTGAGCAGGGCTATGGAGCAACCTCGGGAGGGAGGAGGCGAGCAGAGGTGTGGGGCTGGGGCTGCACAGAAAAACTTTGTCCCTGCTGGCACAGGCCTGTAATCCGAGCAATGCCAAAGGCTGAGACAGGAGGATCACAAGTTCAAAGCCTGTCAGGAGTACAGAGTCAGCCTGGGAAACTTACACTCTGACCTACAATACAAAGTGAAAATAGGGCCAAGGAAACAAGTCAACAGTAGAGCACCGGCCAAGCATGAGCAAGGGCCCAGGCTCAGGCTCCAGTAGTAAAAGACGGACACAGAAGAAGCCATAGGCTCTGGGTTCATTCTGTCTGGTACTTAGAGTAAGATCCTTGTCTCAACTCGGAGAGCTTAGGTATTTCCACTCCCACATTCCAAAGGAAGAAATAACAGCAGTAATTAATACTGCCAACATTTACACAACACTGACTGCTTATCAGGCTAAGCACACACTTGATCCTCAGTACAGCCCACAATAGGGGTGCTACTGTGATCCCTGTGTTATGGAAGAGAAAACCATTAAGGTGGAAGAGGAGGGTGTGAAATCAGTTCTCCAGGCTGCTGTAGAGCCAGGATTTAACTCTAAACAACCCCGTGTCACTTGAGTGACTTACTAGGGTAGATCAGAAGCTAACCCTGGTACTAATTGCCCTTACATCCTTGTAGTTAGGCCCCGCTGTGGGGCTGATGTAAGCGACCAAATGACTAGACACTCAGAGGACAGTTTGTCCCAGCTTGTAGCTGTTTGCCACCTCCGCTTCTGACCCAAAGTTTGAATTTCATTCATAAGTTTGTAACCACAGAGTTGGCAGTGTGGGAAAGGCCCTTGGGGACCAACTATTTTAGTCCAACCCCCTCCTATTACAAATGGAAAAAAAACTCTAATGCTCAGGGACAGCCAAGGACACATCAAGGTCACAGAGAAACTTTCTGTTGGCTGGAGGAGTTGCTTTGGGGTCAACTACAGATAGTTGTCTGTGGTTGCCAAACATGCAACTCTGGTTCACTCTTTTAAAGTTGATTATTGTTATTATTTATTATCGAGATAAGATACCTTTATGTATCCAAGCTTTCTGGAACTCATGATCTTTTCTCATCCTCTAGACCCCAAAGTGTAAGGACTGCATACTCGTGCCACCGTGCCTAGCTTGGGATTAGCTTTAAATGTACAGATTTTGTGCTTGAAGTGCCATTCAATCGTGTTTGTATGACAGGTAAGGCCCTGGGTTTGATCTTTAGCACTGGACGGACAGACAGACAGACACACACACACACACACACACACACACACACACACCACATGCTTTCGGAGGTCAGGGGACAAGCCTCAGGAGTCAGACCCCTCCTTTCACTGTGCCGTCCCAGGAACTGAACTTGGGTCTTTCGGGTTGGCAGCAAGCGCCTTTGCCTGCTGAGCTATCTCATCAGTCCCAAGAGATTAATCTTTATGCTCCGCTTTCACAGAGAAATTCAAATGTGCACTGTTTCTCAAGCAGTTCTGACGTCATATGGTATTGCGTTTGGAAGTTGGAATCCAATCCCTGGCTTTTCCTTTATAGCTTGGAATATTAGGGCCCACCAAGGGACTTGCCTAAGGTCATTCAGCAAGTCTGTGACGTTTCCTAGACCCTTTGATCGAATTTCAAGAACAGGCTAAGGAGGCTAGTCATGGTTCCCTTATCTCTTGGTTTCCTTGTTGGAGTCAGGTTAAGACATAGGATGGTGGCCATTTCCCGGACTCAGCAAGGAAGGAACCCAAACGCTGAGCCTTCAAAAGGAAAAGGAAACAGCAGAGCAGGAAAGGATGTGGCCAGCCAATGGGGTTTTCCCAGAGGCAAACTATGCTCTAGGAATGACATCAGACACTCTCTATCTACACAGTCCTAAAGCTACCTGTGAGTCCTAGTTCAGGATGACGGGGAGCACTTTTCCTGTGGGGGAGGAGATGGGGTGGCCTCAACCCAGCTGTGACGTGAAGCAGGCGGATCAAGTATGGACAGACCTGCCTGTGGGCGCCAAGACAAACCTCTCCATTCTGTGCTTTCTCTAGACCTCCCTTCCCTCCTCTCCCTCATCCCCCCTTCACTGCAAGACTGAGTGGAAGAATTTACTGCCACAATCTCTTTCCTCCCTTCTCCTGCCATCTGGAGTCAGAGGGCCTTCATTTGAGTCCAGCCTCAATTTCTCTTTCTTTTTCATTCATTTTGTTTTTTCAAGATAGGGTCTCCCTGTGTAGCCCTGGTTGTCCTGGAGCTCTTTTGGTAGATCAGGCTGGCCTTGAACTCAGAGATCTGTCTGTCTCTGGCTCCTGAGTGCAGGAATGAAAGTCTTGCACCACTGTGTCCTGCTTAAACCTCAGTTTCTTTATGTACAACTCTCTTGGGCTTTGAGAATTACATAGCTCATATGTGTACTTGACAGTCTCACGGACACTGGATGCTGAGAGTTAGTGAAACACAGGAGTCTGAAGAACTTGTGCTGAACTGAATTGAGGTGCCTAAAAGATGGTTGAGTTGAGAAGTACCTCAGCGATCTTTGGGCTAGAGTCCAAGTGGATTATTTACCATTTCCAAATGCTAAGAGAAGCCTTGTTTCTTTCCTTTTGTCTGGGGTTCTTCTATCAACTCAAGTCAATTCAAAGTGATTTCATGGCTATCAGAAACTCTGACAGGTAGAAATGTGGGGTTTCGCTAAGTGTTTAAATGGGAAGATAATTAGTGCAGTGTAAAGTACACGTTGGGAAATGTTCATGTAGTCCAACTCCTCGTTTCGTAAATGGGGAAGCTGAGGTTTAAAGACGGGAGTTGCTCAGTGGTCACACTGCTAGCAAGAGGCAGAGCCAGCTGCAAGCCCACGCTCTCTTCCTAGAACCACTCACTTCCCTTCTTTGTGCTCTTCTGTGAAGCCGGGGAACTTGGGTCTTTGGGAACAGAAACCCAATGAGTCATGGGTTTGCCTTTGTCCTTTCTCTGCTCTTGATTCATTCAGCAAATATTTACTGACTGTCCACTGTTCAGTCTCAGAGAAGGCAGAGCTGAAACAAACATGGAGGGAGGCAAGGTCAGGGGTGATGCCAGCTGTGACTGCAGGCGCCTCAGCACCCGCCAGTCTGCCATTTAATGTGGCCGTGTCTGAGTGCGGGGCGTTGTCTCAGGTGTCCAAATCTTCCCAGCCTCACTGGACTATATATAATGCCTGTTTTGCTGGGTGTATGGAACACACCTTTAATCCCAGCACTTGGGAGGCAGAGGCAGGCGGATCTCTGTGAGTTCAAGCCCATCCTGGTCTACAAAGGAAGTTGCAGGACAGCCAGGGCTACACACAGAGAAACCCTATCTTGAAACAACAAACAAAAAGCCCATTTTGTCGCTAACTCTATGTCTTGAAGACAGTATGCTCCCTCCCTTCTCTGGCCTTTAAACATCAGTGTGAAGAAAGGGGTCAAAGGACAGTTTGTAGAAGAGGCTGAAAGTTCTGGATTAACTAAGGAAAGAAAACACTGAAAATCTAACATGAAAATAGTCAGTACTTAAACTTATTTTTCTCCTTGGGAGGGAGAGGCGGTGTGTGTGTGTGTGTGTGTGTGTGTGTGTGTGTGTGTGTGTGTGTGTGTGTGTTCCAGGTAGGCCTGGAATACAGCAAGTTCCAGACCAGCCAGGGCTACATAGTGAGACTGTCTCAAAAGAAAAGTTCTTTTTGATTAAATTTGTTATTGTTTTATTTGTGTGAGCTCAACAGTCAGGTGACAGCAGGAGGGAATCAGTTCTCTTCTATCAACATGTGTGTTCCAGGGATTGAACGCAGGTCCAGCAAACCTTTAACCTGCTGAGTCATCTCGCCATCCCTCGTTAAGTGAATGTTTTTTGTCTTATTCATTCCTAGACTTTCCACCCCTTTCCCTCCTAAGAATAGATCTGCTGTTTTTGCTTTTGTTTTTACTAATTTTATTTATTTTTATTATTTTATGTGCATTGCTGTTTTGCCTGCATGTATGTCTGTGTGAGGGTATCAGATCCTGAAGTTACAGACAGTTGTGAGCTGCCATGTGGGTGCTGGGATTTCAACCTGGGTTCTCTGAAAGAACAGTTAGTGCTCTTAAACCACTGAGCCATTTCTCCAGCCCCCGATCAGCTGTTTTTAAAAAATTCCCCTCTAGAGGGAGCGCAAGAGTCACGGCTTTGTGCCTCACTTCCGTTTGCCTTCATCCTTCCTCCTGCGCATGTGCAGTTTACTTCCTGGCAGCTCTCGGGAGCCTCTCGGGATGATGTGGTTGGGCTGCGTCCACTGCGCCTGCGCGATCTCAGTGCGGCCGCTCGGCCGCCGTCCCCGGAAACGCTTCCTTCTCACGCAGCCGCAGGTCTCAGCTAGTCGGCCTCTCTAGGCCGGCAGGTCCTCCGCTCCATGGTCCTGTCTGTCAGCGCAGTTTCGGGAATCCACGGCTGAGGCCCGGCCGCGCTCGGACGCTTCGATCCTCGAGCGGGTCGCGGGTGAGTGAACCCGGGAGGAGCCTGGCGGACGGAGCGGGCCGGCTTCCCCTGACGCCGTGGGTGGGTCCGCCGCCCCGCCTCCCCCACCTCCCGGAATGGTTTCCCTCCCTGGTCCCAGGCCCTCCTCCCTCCCGCGGCGTTGCCAAGGCGACGGCCGGCCGGCTGAAGCTCCGTGTGTATCCCCGCAGGTAGCCAGCCCGGCGTTCGCGGGCGGCGCGATGGCGTGGCGGCGCTGACACACGCGGGCGGCTGCCGAGCCCCGCGGGCCGGCATGGCGGGCCAGTTTCGCAGCTACGTGTGGGATCCGTTGCTGATCCTGTCGCAGATTGTGCTCATGCAGACGGTGTACTATGGCTCGCTGGGCCTGTGGCTGGCGCTGGTGGACGCGCTGGTGCGCAGCAGCCCTTCCCTGGACCAGATGTTCGACGCAGAGGTAGGCTTGGCGGCATGGAGTAGGTTTTTGTGGTCCTGCACCGACGAGCTCTAGATCTAAGTGGGCCACGTTCTCGTTTTTGTGGACCTAAGAAAGAAGGGATTCCGGTGCGCCCCCTCACCCCCGCCCATCTGTTAAATGGAATGACTGAGGGCAGGGAGGCAGATGAGTTCACTCAGGCGTGTCCAGTCCTCGGATATTGGGAAATGACGTACTCATCTACAGAATTCACGCTTAGGAACTGCGCATTCAAGTTTGTTTGTTTTTAAAGAAAACAGTCTTACAGGGCTTTAAGTAACTTTACAGTTTTGTGTTGGGCTGCACTCACAGCTAGCTATGCAACTGAGCCCGAGGTTGAACACGTGTCAGATATTACAGTCAACAGGCTATTGTCTCAGGCAAACATGGAAAGTCTCTTGGCTGAGACCTCCTAGGAAAGTGTCTATAGTTTTCTTAGCTTAGATTTGCAGGGGCCACGGTAGGAAGAGGGATAGATAAAAGGGCACCCAGGGTGACACGGTGGGAATGTTAGGACTTGGTGTCAGACGGGCATCTTACGAAATTCCACTTTGTTTGCTGTGTGACTTGTGGCAAATGTTACATCTCCTGTTGGCAAAGTCAAGCTATTGGCATTAGGCGGTAGGTAGTACAAAGATCCTACCTGTGTTTAGAGTGCAGCCTAGTTGAAGGAACTCGACACGTTGTTTTACCTTTCCAAGCCCTTTCCTCCTCCGGAAAATGGACAGAATAACCCTGTCTTGTCACCCACAGTAAAATGTTAAAAGGCCCAGAGGGATAAGAAAATGCTCTGTGTGCCTGGTGTATGTGTGTTGCACGCCTTTAATCCTAGCACTTGGGAGGCAGAGGCAGGTGGATCTCTGAGTTGGAGGGCTGTCTGGTCTACAGAGCGAGTTCCAGGACAGCCAGGGCTAGACAGGGAAACCCTGTCTGGAAAAACAAAAAGAAACAAAAGAGGAAAATGCTTTGTACTGAAGGTGTAGTGGAAGCCTGAGAGGCTGTTAGGAGAAAGCTGTGATTGACAGGTGGTATTGAGCAGAGTCCTTGGCTCGGGAGACCTGGGACGGAGTCCTTGCATCTCGTTACTCACTCTTTGCTTTAGCCTTTGGGTAACTAATAATTTGAGAACAGACACTGGCAGTGTTGTGAGATCATGGATGTCAGAGGCCTTTGCAAGCTGAAGCGCGGTTCAGATATTTAGTACTTAGTAGTACTCTGTCAACGATAAATACCGCACGCATATTAGATGTGGGAGACTCCATCGCTTCTCTAGCATGTTTCCCTGTGATTCCCCCTCAGATCCTGGGCTTTTCCACCCCTCCAGGCCGGCTCTCAATGATGTCCTTCGTCCTCAACGCCCTCACCTGGTGAGTACCATCAGCTCTCCTGGGGTCTAACTGGGACTAACTTATAAACTTAAACATGAGCAGGCTGGCATGTCTTGGGAAGGGTAAGATGGGCGGAAGAACCTATTTCTATGAACTGGCCCATCGCGGGTCTCCATTTTTGTTTTGAGTTAAGCTCAACGCTCACTGTCACTGTGTGTGTGCTGCCTCCTGATGGTGTGTGAGTCGAGGGGAGGATTGGCTTCTCTTCTTGTTCTTTGCCATTGATGGAGTTACTTTCCTCCTCTCCGGGACCCAGGCTCCTTGTGTATATCCCAGGGAGTTGGACTAGGTAACATCCAAGGTCACTCATGACCACTGCCCATCCTTTGAGGATCGGTTAACATAGGGACCAAGATCTTAGATAGCAGACTTACCCGACCTCGAATCTTCCACCTCACCATGAGTGTAGTGACTTCAGACAGTTTTATCTCATATCCTCATCAGTAAAGTGGGGCTAATCTGATCACTTACCTCCTAGTTAAAAGTACTGTGTTAATTCACAGGAAGTACTTTAGTCTTGTACATATATCACAACTTTACACTGAAGGTGGGAAAATGTCCAGATTTCTGGCTTCTCTTAAATAGTGGGAAAATGGATTGAGTCCAGGCTCTAAAATCTGGCTGGATGCAATAGTTTCTGTCTGCATTTTACACAGACTATGTACTTTCTGGTACCCACCAGTCTGTGCCATTCCTGGGCGGCTGTTTGTCATCAGACTCATCTTTCCCTGCTCTGTCAGACCCTCTCTTGATGTTACCCAGCAGGTCTCTCGGCATCTGATGTGATAACCCGTTTCTCACTCGCCTTGCTCACTTCTGATCACTCTGCTGTCATTCTGATTGTCCCCACATCCCCGAGAACCTAATGTAAGGCCAGGACAACCCAGTGACAACTCGCTGCTGTCCTTTCCCCACAGTGCCCTGGGCTTGCTGTACTTCATCCGGCGAGGGAAGCAGTGTCTGGACTTCACGGTCACTGTGCACTTCTTTCACCTCCTGGGGTGTTGGCTCTACAGCTCCCGTTTCCCCTCGGCGCTGACCTGGTGGCTGGTCCAAGCTGTGTGCATTGCACTCATGGCCGTCATTGGGGAATACCTGTGTATGCGGACGGAGCTCAAGGAGATCCCCCTCAGCTCAGCCCCTAAGTCCAATGTCTAGAGTTGGGCCCTTTGGACGCTCTGCTGGCATTTGGCCCTCCCTTGGGCTGCTCAGACCTCCACATGGGTCCAGCCCGAGTCTGAGAGGAACCCTGGAAATGTGAAGTCTGTTGGTGGAAAGATAGTGAGGTCCTGTCACAGAGGCAGGGGCAGTGAGGACCACAGCTGCAAGAATGGCCTCTGCCTGCTGGAGCCTTGACACCTGGAGGCCGGGAAGGGAACCTCACTGAGGGTAGTAACAGATTTGGAGCCATGTCACTCTTGAGCCATCATACTGTCACCAGCCTGTTGTTTTAAAAAAAGGAAAAAAAATCAAGGATATCTGATTGGCGCAAACCATTCTTCTGGTCGCCTCTTACCCTCTGGGCCAGCTGGTACCTTTGCCATGTTGCCAAACCACAGTGATTGTGTATGCAGAGACATTTGATTTCTGGGTCCATAACCACAGAAAGAGATGTAGCAGAGAGTACTAGGCTGCTGACAGAGAGGACGACAGATGAAGGAAGCATCAAGCACAAGAGAACGCACAGCCTGTGCCTGTTAGACACACACAGATGTGTGTGTGTGTGTGTGTGTGTATGTGTGTGTCCAAGAACCGTGACTGACTTCCTCCAGGTCCCTGTATGGACTCGACCCTGCTGCCGACTCTCAACACAGTGGGCCACCCCCACCCCACCCCCAGCCTTAGCTTCATAATAAAAGCCACTGTCTGCTCTCTAGGATGACCAGGCACCGGCTCCCACTGGACTCTCAGTTGTGGCAAGAGTTTCTTTTTCCTGCCTTATTTGAATTCTGTGGTGGTGAGAGGGGTATGATGGTGCCCAGCTTCCCGTTGCAGGCTCCACTCCTGGTGCTGGAGGAGGAAGACTTTGCTGAGAAGGCTAGAGTTCACGCCTAGAGTGGTTCCTCTGTGAGGCCCTGGCAGCTGCCCTTTCTGGGTACATAAATCCAGTATTTTCCACACTTCTGCCTGTACTGCCTGTACTTACTTGATGATGTCATTGTTAGGACCAAGAGAGAGATAGCTGTGCCCAAGAGCTATAAACAATTAGCAGTCACTTCCTGAGTCCCAGAGTTATCTCTCCATTCAGGTCAAATACCAGATGTCAGAATAAGTATCGGAGCACCTGCTTGCCCTAATACTTGGGAGGCTGAGGCAGGAGGATTGTGAGTTTGAGGCCAACCTGGGCTACATGATAAACTCAGATGTTATAGTGAATCTCTGTCTCACAAAACAAGAACAAAACAGTGTCCTACCCTGCACCTGCTCTAGGATGCCTAGGGTAAACGGCCATTTCCCTCACTTGTGACCCCTGAGCAGGTGCTGCGGCACACGCTTGTGGTCCCTGAGCAGGCTCTGCGGCACACACTTGTGACCCCTGAGCAGGTGCTGCGACACACATTTGGAAAGCAGAGAGTGTTTCTCTGGTTTCTGGAGCTCACCCAAGATAGCGGAGTTTCGCAACTAAAGATGAGTTTTGCTTCCTCCCTAGGGAGCCTTTCTTGCCTCTTGGCTCATGAGGAGTCAGAGCTGGCAGAATGAAAACCTGAGAATGAAAGTGTCTGGGCAAATCTGTGAGCTAGAGGGAGGCCCTTTGGCAACTCAGGGTTGTGCTGTGCTGACGGCAGGGCCCAGGCCCAGCTGGGTTGGTGGGTTTCCTCCTAGACACAAACTCCTCAGGTTATGAGTACAGTGAAGGGTTTTAGAAGATGCAGCATAGCTGCTGTCTCTCTTGAGCTGTGGAGTCTCGCTCCAGGCAAGAACATCTCTTTAGTGTTTTCTTTTAGTTGCTTGTGCCAGCGTTTCCTGCATAGTTTCCTGGATATCCACCTGCCTCTGCCTCCCCAGTGCTAGGATTAAAGATGTGCACTGCCTGGCTCCATCATCCATACCGTATAGGTGATGAAACTATGGAACTTGTCTGTAGTTACTTGTTAGCCTCAGAAGTTATTTTGGGCTCTGGAAGTGACAATGATGAGCTCATGTAGCAGAGTTCAATAAGGGCATATAAGCTCTGATTGTTTCGGCAGTCTATAACCTTATACCTTCAAATCTCAGTTTTCCTAAGTTAGATTGAATAGTGTTATGTACATAACTAGCTAGTCAAGAAAAATGGATAGGCAGCATGCAAATGAGGAACACAGATTAACAAGTAATGTAGGATGCAGGCTGGGTGTTTATTTCTAGAAGATGAAGGCTACACTGTACATTATAAAACTACCTCCTCCACCTTCCTAGTGAAAGAGCGTACCTCTCTGGAGAGCCCAAGCCCTGACCCTGTCTCTCTCTCTTCACTCTGCCCAACACCCACATTCAGGCCATTTGGAGAAAGATGTGGGAACTTATGTAATTGCCACTCAAAACAGTTTATAACTCCAAAAGATAGGGGGGGGGGCGTATGGCTCAGAGGACACCTGTAACCCTCACTCTCTGTAGCCCTGTCTAGATCAACTACATGGAAGCCAGAATGCACTTGCAGAGATCTTGGAGGGAGGAGTTTTTGAGGGAAGGCCCTGGGTCCTCCCAGGACCTGAAGGGTCCTAACTCAGAAAGGCTCTCCTGGAAGCCCTGTTTCTGGGACTCTGTGGCTTCAGGGTGGGCCTCCTGACCAAAGGGCAGTCACACCTTGTCAGAAAGTGATGGCGGCTAATGAAAACAGTATTGAGGCAGGAAAAGATGGAAGCTGAGTCAGTGGGAACGGTAGCAGGAACGGAGGACTAGAGAGCTGCAGCGGCTCGCAGGAGGAGGGCTGAGTTTGAGGCCAGCTTGGCGAGGTGTATTGTGTGTCACTCTCCACACCCTACCCCTGCAAAAGGTAATGGTGCAGTGTTTGCATATAACTATACATTTCTTTCACACTTCAGATGGTACAAATGTCAATGTGGTGGTTGAGGCTATGCAGCATTGTTCAGGAAACAGAGAAGCCTATACACGTTCGGTATGGATGGACATCTTTATCCAGTATTTTCCAGCTGGTTGAATCCCAGGGTGCAGAACACTTGCGTGCAGAGCACAGCACAGGGCTGGGGAGGGCAGATTGTACTCTTTTCTTTGGATTGGTGTGAGAATTTCATGAGAGGACATGTGGCACAGCGTCTGGCAGGTAGGAAGTGACCCATGGCTCTAAGTTACCAGCCTCCCTCCCACTCCCCCACTTTAGAGGAGCCTGCTTTCTTCTGTTTGCCGTATCCTGCAGGGTGGCTATTGTATATTCTTTTCCTTTTATTTAAATTTTTATTTTACATACTAACCCCAGTTCCCTCTCTCTCCCCTTCTCCCATCCCTCCACCTCCCATCCACTCCTTCAGAGGAGGGTAAGCCCTTATTTGGAGAGTCAGCTAAGTCTGGCATACCAAGTTGAGGCAAGACCAAGCCCCTTCCCTCTGTATCAAGGCTGAACAAGGTATCCCGCCAAAGGGAATGGGCTCTGAAAAGCCAGTTCATGCACCTGGGGTAGGTCCTGGGAGCACAAACTTGTACAGCCAATTCGGAAATTAGTATGGCCAATTTGGAAATCAGAAAATTGGGAATCAATCCACCTCAAGACCCAGCAGTACTACTCTTGGTATATACCCAGATTATGCACAGTCATACCACAAGGATGTTTGCTTATCTGTGTTTACAGCAGCATCATTTGTAATAGCCAGATCCTGAAAACAACCTAGGTGCCCCTCAACTGAAGAATGGATAAAGAAAATGGGGTACATTTACACAATGCTGTTGCACCTGAACTGTAGGACACAGTGATAACACCCCTCCTATCCTGGCGTTTTCTGTGATCTTTGACTCAGGAAGCCCAATTATTGATACCACACGCATTGATAATCAATGGTGAACTGGGTTCTGGGATGATTCCATTGGGCTTTCCGTGTGACTTTTTCCTCTTTTGGGAAGGTGGCATGGAGAAGCCAGGAGACGGAGGGTAGGTTTTGCTCTAGTACCTCTTGCTATATAGGTAGGTATACAAGTTTCCACTTCTTGGATTGCAGGGCCATTATGAGGCACCTGCACCCAGGAGATAAATGGTCTCTGACTTCATAGAGGAAGTGTGCACTGTTCAAAGGAGCCAGCTTGTGGGGCAGTGAGGGAAGGTAAAGGATTACAACTTGGTAATATTCTGTTTTGGTTTTAGAAAATTACTTTAGGAGCCTAGGGATGGACCAGGGTAGCAGAAACTCGACATACACTCCCCTCCCCACCTCCCCCAGGATCCCTGTCCTCCATGTTTATGTGATTGCCAGCCTTGGACAGGTGGGGTCAGTGGTAGTATTGTTCACTGCCATATGGGAGATTTTATTTGTAGACTTGTGGAATTCCCTCCCATCCCTCCCATTCAGTCAATCACAGGATCTCTACTCTTCTTACATTCAAGTTCCCATCCAGGGTTACACCACCTGCCAGCAGAAATCTCCATGTTAGTCATAAAAGTTACCCCCAGAGGGCGCTATCGTCCAGTGAGTGGGCACAGGGCCTGGAAGCTTTGGTTTCTGTGGCAAATTGGAGCTATCTCACTTTCCCAAAGGGAATTCCTTTAAGACAGACCTCAGGAGTCACTCATCCTGATCCTTCATGGGGACCTCAACCCATGAAGGGGAGAGTTTCTTGTTGTCTTTGCTTTGTTTAAGGACTTTCTAGCATAAGTCTTATTGACTAAATCAAATAGAGTTGATTTGACCTAAGGGAGGAGACGCAGCAAAGCCCAGTGTGGCTGCTTCCCTCCTCCCTAGCTTAAAGTTGATTGAGATTCAGGGCCACAGTGGTTCCCTCTCTCCTGGGGTCTTCAATGAGATGACACATACTGGACCCCACATTTCCATTGCACCTTCCCTAGAGCTGAGTAACACCAAGATACATCCTCAACCCAGCTATTAACCTGCTGTGTGGCCTAGTCAGTGACTTCCTCTCTCTGAGAATGGAGCCTTGCAGTGCCACCAGCCACCTAGAGCCCTGAGCCTCGGGCGCAGGTAAGGGCCTGGCTGAGGGGCTGCATGTTTCCTTGGTATTGCCATACCCACCTCAGGTGGATGGTACATAGGCAGCTCAAAGTGACACAGAGCAGAAACGGGTACAGGGACGCTTGGTGCAGCGTAGGGTAGATGCTCTGCACATGATACGGCGCCCTGGGGGGCGGATGCGTGTGGGAAGCCCCTCAAACCAGACAAATTGGTCAGTTACATCCAGTGGCTTCCTGTCCATCATGGGAATTCTGTGATGGTAGGTCTTGAGGAAGACAGCTCGGGGCTTCTTAACACGTGGTTTCCTCTTCTGGGCTCTGGTATGCAAGCCAACACTCTGTGGTACCTTGGGGACTCTAGACTTTGCTTTCTCTTTTCTCCGTCGCACTGCTGCAGGTGACCTCTTTGGCCCTTCTGTAGGCTTCCACTTGCTGGACACTTTTGTCTTAGGTTTCCCCATGACCTCTGCTTTCTTAGATTCCGGTTTCTTCTCAAGGGCCATAACTTCTTGGAGCTCTTCATTATTTTGTTTTACTTTCTTGCAGACACCGTTGTCCCTGACAGGGAGAGGAAGGGTGGTCAGTAGAGCAAGGGTCTTTCTAAGCCAGTCCTGAGCAGTTGCTGTGTAGCAGCAGTTGCTGTGTAGCAGCTGTTCAGGGAGCCTGCTAGAGCTAGAGCTGGAGCTAGACTGGAAAGAAGTGTCTCTAGTGCCTGGGGATACACAGGAAGATGGGTTATGACTGACTGGCTGTGAGGCTCTGGCGAGGCAGAAGGCATGACCAGCATTCAGGGGCCCAAGGGTATATATGCTGTTGGCACCTGCCTCGACACCAGGCTTCTGTCTCAGCCAAGAGCGAAGACAGCCCAGCGTTCCTTTCAAATTATATTCTGAGGAATCATGGAGTTCTGAGGAGGCTTCTTCAGTACCTTCCTCTGAGCTAGGTAGAAAGCAGGATGAGGGCAAGGTACCCCTCACTTGAAGCAAATTTCTCACTGCTTTAAAACTGGTGGTGGTCTGTGACCCTGAGCTTCTGGTTCTGGGCTTCCTGGTTAGCCTGGAAGCTACATCAAAGAGAGAAGCCTTAGGAAGGAACCGGCAGCTTCCACACATAGAGAGAGTTCATCAGGACTGTGAGTATCAGATTGAGCCAGGCAGAGCCCTGTGCTGGCTCATCCTAGCTGATGACAGTGATGACCACTAGGTACCTGTCATCAAGATCTGCCAAGCAGGAGGCAAGGAAGCAGCCATGTTCTGTAGGGCAGTCTTTGGAGACAGCGTGCCAGACTCAGATCATCTGGATGGTGTAAGACACTTAACCTCCCAGAGCCCAGCTACTGGAGTAATGTCACGTGTCAGGTACTTAGGATTGTTGAGAAGCATCTAAGTGGTAGGGGAGGGATTATATGCATGACATTCCAAGCAGAGTGGCTGGCACTTAGTACGCACTTTATAAATGCTCCCCAAATTCTAGAGTTACCCAAGAGTAATCAGATTCTGAGCAAGACACATGTATCTTCAGATTCAGAGGGGGCCTGCAAGTCAGTCTCTGGGTTAGGCTGCCAGGCACAGGAGGAAGAGAATGCTCCCCACATATGCACTCGGTACCACAGTTCTAGGTGGGCCCTTAACTAGATGATTAGGATCACTGTTACAGCCATAGCTTTGATCTCAGACGGGAATGACTTCAAATGGGTACCCTGCCAATTGTTAGTTCAGTTGATTGAGATGAGTCACTTCAGCTCTTGAGCTTCAGTCCCTATCAGTGAAATAGTGTGCATGAATACCTGTTGCTCAGAGCCCCTGTGTAAAGTAGGCCACTGTTCCTCAATCCCTCACCACAATGCCTATTCCTAGGAAAGGCAGCTACTGGCTCCATTTTGTGTGTTTATCAGAAGGGGGTGTGGACGGAGCTCACCCAGAGGAGATTTGGAGGATCTTTGGAACTTTGAGCATTGAATTCCAGCACCTTCTGGCCAGGGTATGCAGTTTTTGGATCCGGCTATTTGAGCTCCTGAGTAACTTCAAGAGGGACAAGTTTTTTAATACCTGCCAGGGTCAAGAAACCAGAAAATTAGAGGGTTCAGCCTTCCTGGGATAGCCTTCTATGCCCTAACTGTGGCTTGGCTCAGCTCCCATGGGTCACTGGGCCCAGCACCTGGGGTAGCACTTCAGGGGGGGAGTTAGACTTCCCTAAGTAGGGGCTAAGATGGAGCATCTCACCATTTTAAGTCGGTTCCGCCCAATTAGTTCGTTGACAGGCTGATTTATCTTGTCATCCTGCGGTTTCTCATCTTTCGTCTGAGGGACAGGAAAAGAGGGAGAGCTAGCATAGAAGGAGTCCCTTGCACGGCTGTGCTGGGCCTCTCCCATTGGCAGAGCCCGCTTTGACCAGCCCTAGACCGGAACCATTTTAACTCTGCCGGCCTCCTTTCACCCTTCATCTTCCCCTTTTCTGAAATGCTGGAAAGTGACCCTCTGGTAAGTTCCCTCCTACGCCTGGGCTCCAGTACAAAGTCTGACCTTGGAAACCAGTCTATTCTTGGGCCTCTTCTTTGTAGATGGACTCATGCTGGGGCTGGGGCAGCAAGACTTGATCCAGCACTGCCTGTACCCTTGCCCCTCTCACTTCAGCCAGCACAGGGCTGAGCAATATATGATGGCACTGGAGCTGCCAGGCAGGGGAGCTGTGACATCACTGAAATGTGTGACAGCATCAGGGATGTGTCTCTGGAGGGCCAGAAGGCCACTCCCATCTGGAGAAACACAGGTGACAGGCAGCAGTGCTCATGGTCACAGCCTGTGGTGAGAAGGTGGACCCCTTTTTGTAGAGGAAGAAACTCGGATTTGAAGAGGTTACATAGTTCACCCAGTTCACACAGCTGGTTGGCAGAGCTGGGAATATGTAGGTCTGACAAGTCAGTCCCTGAAAACTGGAGTTCCCAAACTGTTCTAGTCACATGCCACACGTGTTGCCTAGCTCCTGCTTCATGTCAGGTGTTGTTGTTGTTGTTTTGTTTTTATAATTTCTAGAGTAAAGTGAGCTTCCATTCAGACAAGATGAGGCACAGTTAGGGTGGCATGGCTGTGGACTGGTTAATGTTCCAATGGAGGCAAATAGCCCTCAAATAGTATGTGTGCTTATAAGTTTTACTGATGGAAATCTAGGAATAATCTTACAATGCTCTTTATTATAAATTTCATTCTTCAGTTACTATTTGGGGTTTTAAAAATCATTTATTTTGTTTTTAAAAAATTGTGTGTTGATGGAGGTGCATGCAGAGGCCAGAGAGCGTTATCCCCTGGATCTGGAGTTACAGGCAGTTATGATCTGCTTGGGTGCTGAAAACCAAACTTGGGCTCTTTGTAAGAGAAGTACTTGCTATAATCACGAAGCCTTCACTCCCGCCCCACTTTGGTTTTGATATAAGTGTCTTGCTGTGCTGCCCAGGCTAGCCTCAAACTTGTCTTCCTGTCTTAGTTTCTTCACTTGGAATTATAAGCATGTGTCACTCACAACCTAGCTGATATTTATATTATGCTGTTCTTGAAACTAAGTCTTCTTTCTGTGTATGGCTAGCATGCAGTTATGTCTAAGCGAATATGGTACCAGCATAAGTGCTGGTGTTTGCATTTGAACTGAGGAGTCAGAAGATGAAAATGTGAGACAAGAAATGCTGACATTTTCTCTCATCCCCCACTGACCAGACAGGCTTTGCATTACTATTGTTTGCTCCAATATGTTCTCTTTCTTTTCTTTATTTTTCTCATTTTTTGTTTTTTCGAGACAGGGTTTCTCTGTAACAGCCTTGGCTGTTCTGGAACTTGCTCTGTAGACCAGGCTAGTCTCAAACTCACAGAGATCCGCCTGCCTCTGCCTCCCAAGTGCTGGGACTAAAGGCGTGAGCCACCACTGCCCAGCCTTTCAGTTTCTTTCTTAAGGCTAGATCAGTGACCAGGCATTTTCTTCTGTAAGGGGCCGCTGCTGTGGGACTTTTCAGCTACAGTTGTAACTGCCTACTTTAGTTATGTACGAAGTAGCTACCGATAGCACAAAAATGAATGGGTGTGGTCTTACTGCAAGAAGACTATTTACAAATAACCCTGATGAGCTGAATTTGGCCCGTGCCAACTGGGGACAAACCAATAAACCAATACAGTGAAACCCAGTGTGTCAGGCTTGCCTCCTCTGTGAAATACTCCTACTGCAGTTAATTTCAGCTCAGTAACTGGTGAGGTTGGACTCAGAATAGAGAAAAATACTCAGCATGCCCTTATACATCATGTCTCCTGCTCCGCAAGTCTGCAGAGCAAAGACTCTCAGGGAGGCAGGCAGGCGATGGCTTTCAGGGTTAGAAAGTGACAAGTGTGAACAGTTTTACCTTTGCTCAGCATCATTCATGTAATTATAAGTTTAGTCATTTAACCTTTGATGATGACTGCACTTAAGAGCCAGCTCGCAGAGTTTCTCAACATGGAAGGATAGATTTTCCTGAGCCTGACTCAGATTTAGCATGTCACTTATAGCAGATGGAGCTACATGCCTGGATTGAAGTGAACAGGGAAGGGGATAAGAAGGGTAAAGGAAGGGGTATGTTGTATTAAAAAGTGTGATTGTCCAAGCCTGGAGTGCCAGCACTTGGGAGCCTGGGGCCGGAGGATCAGTTCAAGACCAGCCTGACTCCCCAAGGAGAACCTGTCTCCAAGATAAGACAGAACAGAGCAGGAGAGATGGCGCAGTGATTAGAAGTGCATCTCTGAGTAGTTCCCAGCACCTGTGTTGAGCAGCTCACAGCCACCTGTGGTGCCAGTTCCAGGGGTTCTAACACCTCTGGCTTCCACAGGTACCTTCCCTTGCATGAGCACATATATACACATATAATCTTTTTCTTGAAGGCACACACACACACACACACACACTCACACACACACACTCACACACACACACAATCTTTTTAAGACAGATATCTGGTTTGGAAAATATTTATCAAGAAGATGAGATTTGAACAGAGCCCTGAAGGAAGAGGAGGCTGTGGTGGTGGCAGAGCATGAGGTTGATGAGGAAGTTATGGTGGGCTAAGAACAGATTGTGGACCACCCTGAAGGATGATGGTCTGTCTGGACCCTGTGTGTAGTTGGCTATATCAGAATGATCCAGAGAGCTTGGAAGAAATAACTTCTCAGGCACTGTCCCACTCCCTGGCCTGTCAGATACCCAGTCAAGTTTGGTACCCACTTCATACTAGACTTTCTTAAATGTCTTGTATCAGCAATATGAAGGTGTGTGGGGATGTGAATCTGCCTCAGGGAAGATAACAAGGAGTAATTAGGAAGGAAGATATCAAGGACAGTCCCTTTGTGCTCACTCTTCTGTGGATCCCATTATCCCTTGGCCTCTCTGCTTGCTGAGCTGTTCTCCTTGCTAGTGCCACTATGGTGCTTATCAAGTAGATTGTACTAGACTGCACATGCTCAGAGGCCTTGGTTCCTGGTCACTATATCAGCTCCATCAATTCCAGGGGCTATGATCTGCTCTGAGTTAGGCACCATGGACAGTAACCATAGGTAATCATAGGCAAAGCACGCCCCCTTTCCTGCCCTCTTTCAAGCCCATAGACACCTCTAGAATGTAGGCTCCTTAACAGCAGGAGTTTTTGTCTGTTTCATTCATTGATAAATCCCAAAGGACCTAGAACTGTGTCTGGTAGGATCATAGATCATAATCATGCTAAAAACAAGAACAACTCTCCCGAAATATATACTGTGATTAAGATAAATGAGAACCCCCAAGCTAGTCTGTGGGAATGAGGGAAGAAATAAGTTAGCCAAGTAAAGGATATGAGGTGGCCAGGGCCTTCTCACAAGAGGGAATTTAGAGGGTGTGCAATGTGTTTTACCGGGGAAGACAGTGGGGTCGAGTGTAGCAAGGTGGACCTGGAAAAGAGGACATGACTTAGGTGCTATGTGCTAAACAGCCAGGCTGAGAGCCTCGGAGTCTGCTCTGAGGGCACCAGGAGGGCTCAGCCTGTGGAGACACTGGCTTGATTCTGTGCTGGGGCAAGCCTGACCACCTTTGTCATTCTGCTCCAGCTCATGCATTTTAAAAAGTGTTTATAAGGCTGTACCCTGTATAGGAGTTTTGGGTTTCTATCAAAATTAAGTAGTTAGATGTGATGCACGCCTTTAATCCCAGCACTTGGGAGGCTATCCTGGACTATACAGCTACATAGTGAGACCCTGTCTCAACAAGGAAAAGCAATTAAGTAGAATGTACAGTAATTTCCCATAATCCTCCCACCCTTGTATGTGAGTTGCCCCCTCTTCACTCCATCAACACTAGCAGGTAAGCTCCTGGCATACTGTGTGACACATTAGCATTATCACCCAGAGGTCATCCTTTATGATGGGGTTTCCTCTTGCTCTTGTCCACTGGATGAATGTTCAATAGCATTACCCTAAAAATTCCATGCCATACTTTATTCATCCCTCCTTCTCCACCAGGCCCTGGCAAACACTGACCTTTTTACTGTCAGCATAGTTTTGCCTTCCATTGTGTCCTATGATCAAAATAAAAGCAAATAAGTGTCTAGCCATTTTGGATTGGCATTTCTTTAATAAGCATTTAAACGAACTCGTGTCTTTCTATACCTTGACTGCTCGCCTCTTTTCAGTGCTGAATAATTGTTTTCGTGAGTGTCAGTTTGTTTATCCCTCACCTACTGAGGAATGTCTTCCGTGACTCCAGCTTTGGGAAATTATAAATAAAGCTGCTGCGCACATCTGTGTGCAGGTGTCTACACAGACACATGCTTTCCACTCCCTTGGATAAATGCCTGAGACTGCAACTGCTGATCAGCTTAGTCTTGTAAGATAGCACCGAACTGTCTTCCTACATGGCTGTAACTGAGACAACTTTTACAAGTTTTGTTTTGTTTTTCCACATAGGGTCTTGCTACATAGCCCAGCCTAGCCTGGAACTCACTATATAGTGCAGGCTGGTCTTAAACTGGCAGTCCTCCTACCTTTTAATGTCCGGAGTGCTGGAGTTCTAGATGTGAACCATCACACCCGGCTTAGTCAACATGGTCACTCCTTATCTGCTTCCCCACCTTCCGAAGTTAGAGCCACCTGAGCAGTTCATACCCAGGAGACCAGGTGGTACAGTGGCAGCAGCTGATGAGCAGTCTTCCATATTGCATTTGTTTGCTGTTCCATTTACACAGGGAAAATACAAGCTTCCATGGGGGAGAGAAATCTACCCAGTGACACGACTGGTAAGCCTTGAATAATAACTACAAGAAAGCTTTTAAAAATAGGTAGAGTGAAGCTGGGTGGTGGTGGCTCACACCTTTAATCCCAGCACTCAGGAAGCAGAGGCAGGTGGATCATTGTGAGTTCAAGGCCAGCCTGGTCTACAGAGTGAGTGTCAGGACAACCAAGCCTTCACAGAGAGACCCTGTCTCTAAAAACAAACAAAAAAAAAAGTATAGTGAATAGAACATATGATTTATCAACTTCTTTTTTTTAATCTTTGTTTTTTTTGTTTGTTTGTTTTTTTTGGTTTTTCGAGACAGGGTTTCTCTGTGGCTTTGGAGGCTGTCCTGGAACTAGCTCTTGTAGACCAGGCTGGCCTCGAACTCACAGAGATCCGCCTGCCTCTGCCTCCCAAGTGCTGGGATTAAAGGCGTGCACCACCAACGCCCGGCCCTTTTTTAATCTTTGAAGACTTCATACACAGTGTATTTTGGTCATATCCATCCCATTCCCTCCCTCTCAGCTCCTCCTGGATTCCCTCCCCAACCCATCTCCCTCCCAGTCTAAACATCCTCTCGTTATTGTGACACACTGAGTCCAGTAATGCTGCCCATATGCCCTTGGGTACAAAGTCATCTACTGGGGCCTGGACCACCTACCAGTGGCCACCCTTTTAGGCTGACCAATTGGTGTTAGATAACCAACTTAGGGGGCTCATTCCTAGGGAAGACTATTTCTCCCAGCGTCAGCATTGCTTAGTTTTTCGTGTATGAGCACATAACCCTAACCTTCATGAGATTTGTCCTTTCCATGTTAGCATGGCTATTGGTATTGTAATTCTTGATTAGACAGCCACACTGTTGAGGTATCATGGGTAAAGCTTCCTGTCATTTCTAGGAGACACAGTCTCACAGACTTCCTGGTCCTTTGGCACTCACAATCTTCCTAGCTCTCTTCCTCCATGCTCTCTGAGTCTTTTTGTTTGTTTTTCGAGGCAGGGTTTCTCTGTGTAGTTCTAGAACTTGCTCTGTAGACCAGGCTTGCCTTGAACTCACAGAGATCCACCTGCCTCTGCCTCCTGAGTGCTGGGATTAAAGGTGTGTGCCGCCGTGGCCAGCCTTGTGAGTGTTGGAATTGTGCTGTAGTGAGATCACGGAGCTTATGGAACCTGTTTACTAGCCCCCTACTTTACTAAACCAGAGTAATTCCTAACTGCATTCAGGATCTTTGCTCTGAGCAGTATAACACATCTGGCAACCTTGAGAGATGAGATAATCTTGCGCAAACCAAAGAAAAATTGCAAATTGTTTCAGTTTTCTTTGAATGTATAATCATTTCAATTTTTTAAAAATAATTTTAAGGCTGGCAAGATGGCTTTTGGGTAAAGATGCTTGCTACAAAGCCTGACAACCTGAGTGTGATTCCTGAACCCACATGGTAGAAAAAGAAAACCCCAATCCTGCAATTTGTTCTCTGACTTCAACATGCTCTCTGTGGCAAGCTGTTAGTAAGTAAATTTAATTTTAAAAATATTTTTAAACAGTGAGGAAAGTCCCCTGAACTCCACAAGTCTGTTGATAGGTGCAGGTTGGAAACACCTCACCTGAACGCACAAAGGTGGGATGATTGAGAACGGAGCTCAAGAGCAGAGTCCACAGCATGGTGTGACGGCACACACCTGTAATTCCAAACTCTGGGGGCAGAGGCAGGAGCACTGCCATAAATTCCAGGCCGGCTAGGACTGTCCCGCAGAACACTCACAAAACAGAGTCAAAATCCTAGTGGAATTCTGTATAGAAATCAACAATCTGGGACTGGAGACATGACTTAGCAGTTAAGAACACTAACTGTTCTTCCAGAGGACCAGGGTTCAATTCCCAGCGCCCACATGGCAGTTTATAACTGTCTATAACTCCAAGATTTGACATCTTGGCATAGACATACGTTCAGACAAAACACCAATGAACATAAAATAAAAAATTAAAAAAAAGAAATTAACCATCTAATTTTAAAATATATGAGAAAAGGTAAATGTGACATGACTTTGAAAAAGTAGCAGGATTCACTGTCTGATTTTAAGTGTTACTGTATTATAAAGGCATTGTGGAACACATTCAGTTGGGAGGCGATAGTCTTTGGCAGTAAATTATATTGAAGTAGTTGTGTTGTATGCAAATAAACTTTAATCCAGATCTTATTTATAAAAATGAACTCAAAATGAGTCCTGTGAAAACCTAAAACTTAATAAAATGTATAAAGAAGCAGAGGAAGCCAGGTGTGGTGGCGCACACCTTCTGTCTCAGCACTCGGGGAAGCAGAGGCAAGAGATCTGTGTGGATTCGAGGCCAGTCTGGTCTACAAAGTGAGTTGCAGGACATCCAGGCTGCAACTCAAAAAACAAACAAGCAAAGCAGCACAGGAACAATTCTAGTGACTTTGAGTCAGGTCCTGAAAGAGAGGCAAGAGTTAAGGCCTTTGACTCCTGACATACTCATTAAGACAGTCTCAAACAAGAGACACAATGAAGGTGATAGCGTTAGTATTAGTGGTAATTTATTTTTTAAATGTTCAACAGGCTGTTTCTGAAATTGTATTGAATGAAATCTAGCTATATAATCTCACTTTGTAGGATACAGATAGTAAATAGTGATGGGGAGGGGCTGGGGAGGTGGCTCAGTTAATGAAGTGCCTGCTGTGCAAGCATGAGGACCTGACAGCCAGGTGTGGCTGCTGGAGTCTAGCCCCACTGTGTTGGCAGAAGTTCCTGCCTCGCCAGCAGCTCCCAAATAAACACACGGTGACTTATGTTAATTGCAAATGCTCAGCGGATATCTCACATGGCTCGTGGCTTTACCTGTCCTCCAGCAAGTCTTGCTTCCTCTCCGTCTGGTTGGAGACTCCTCTGACTCCACCCTTTATTCCAGTATGATGTTTGGCTGTCTCACCTATACTTCCTGCCTGGCTACCAGCCAATCAGCTTTTTATCAACAATGAGAGCGACACATTTTCACTGTGTACAAAAGGATTATTCCACAGCACTACTGGTGGCAGCAGAGAAGGGGCTGCCACAAGCGGATTCCTGAGGCTCACTGGCCAGTCAGGCTAGCCAGTGTGTGAGATCCAGAACCAGAGAGACCCTCTTTCAAAAAATGAGGTGAAGATACCTGCTGTTGACCTCTGGCACACATGCAGACACCAGCAAGCACACCTGTATATACTAGTATTCTCATATGAATTCACACAGGCGAGTGCACGGTACACACACACACACACACACACACACACACACACACACACACACACACACAGAGCAATAGTTAAAAAAAAACCAGGTCATCTATTCCAACAGTTTAACAATTCAACACTGTCTCCATTAGGTTGTTTTTTGTAGCGTAGTTCTGGCTGTACTGGGACTATGAAGACCAGGCTGACCTCTAACTCAGAGATCCACCTGCCTCTGTCTCCAGAATGCTGGAATTAAAGACCGGTGCCAACACACCTGGCCTATATCGTTTTTTACTCTGGACATGCAATTACTTTTTTTTCTTTTGAGGTAGGGTTTCATGTAGCCCAAGTTGGCTTCAAACTCACTATGTAGACAAAAGGGGACCTGATTCTCCTGCTTCCACCTACAAACACTGAGATTACAGGTACAGGGTACCAGGCTGGTTTTTATGCAGTGCTGGAGATGACACTCAAGAACCTTCTACATCCTAGGCAGGTACTCTGCCTACTGAGTGACATCCCCAGCCCTAGTTGTGATTTTGCTTAACTATTTTTTATCTGTTTCAGCTTAAGTAGCTTCTGTTGAATTGTCTTCAAGTTCACCAATCTCGTCTTTAGCTGTGTTGAATTTATTGATGAGTCAAAGGTGTTCTTCAAATCTTGAGCATGTCTGTTTCCAATGTTGCCTATGTGTGATCATTTCTTGCTCTCTGCTAAAATCCTGCTCATTTACATTGTCTACATTTTCCATGCGAACTCTCCACGAAGCATCTTTCTCTTATATTCTGTCAGACAGCTACAGAGTCTGTACCTCAGACCTGGACCTCATTACTCTGACTTGACAAAAGGTTTTGTTGTTTTTGTTTTTCGAGATGGGATTTCTCTGTGTAGCGCTGGCTGTCTTAGAACTTGCTTTACAAAATTTCAGGTTGACCTGAAATTCAGAGATCCGCCTGCCTCTGCCTCCCGAATACGCAATTAAGGGTGTGCGCCACCACACGTTTTTGGTTTTTAAAAATGTTTCCATATGCATTGTGATTTTTGACCACTCTGTGGACATAGTACATAGAATTATAGGCACTAAGTACAATGTTATTTGTGCCTGGGAATTGCTGTCTTGTGCTGGGCCATTAGTGTAAGGGACTGAGTTGTCTCTGTCATCTGAATTCCCACACATTCTGCACCTGTCCAAGCCACAGTGGGCCTTTAACAGTTCAATAAATAGTTTAGCTAGTTCTTCTAATTCTTCTTACCCTCATGCATGGAGATTTCATATCCACCTCAGAAGTAACCAGTGCCTACATTCTGTGTCTTCTTAGAGGCTCCTGTCCTTTGGAATTCACATTAATTAGTTGCTTTGCAACCGGGATTCTCTGAAGGTTGGCAGACCCTATGAAGACCATCTAAGTTTTAGGAATTGTTATTACTGTGGTAACACTCTCCCCAGCTGCCTGCATCCCATCCAGAAGCCAGAGTATCAAGCCATCTGCTCTTTACTGCTTTTTCAAGTCTGTCCATCCATTCCTTGCCAGCCTGGGTCATTCTTCTGGATGACGCATTTCCAGTGTAGCTTTCTTCCAACCAGTTTTTGGCAAGTATCTGGCAACAAGAAGGGTCAGACATCCTTAATCTTTCATCATCTTTGATTGAACTTAATCTGTGGATGAACTGACTGCTCACAGTCAGCTACAGAATGAACTCCTGGTTTATACTTTTCCCCCTTCTCACTACTGCACTTAATCAGTCTCCTCCCCCCAAAAAATGTCTATGGTGTCCTTCTTCCAGAGATGAGCTTGAAAATCGGGAAGGCGTGGGAGATGGTGTGAGCCAGTAACTTGTGACCTTGGGAGCTGAAAATGAGAAATAAGACTCAAACTTACTAAAGTATTTCTTGAAAGATGAAAGTTGTAACAGAATAAAGGAGCATGTTAGGCTGTGGTGACAACTGTCTTAGGAGGTGGCCTGCCCAGGTTTCAGTTCCAACCCTGTCACCGACTGGCTGTAGGACCTTGAACAGGCCTCCACCTCCCTGTAGTAGCTGTTACTGTGTGTAAATGGACATTCAGCACTTACCTCAGAGGACTAAGAGTCGGTACATGTAAAGCATTTACAGTAACTCCCATAGAAGTGCTGACAGTTAGGACTCCCTTCCTATAATGTCACAAGTTCATGGTCGAATACAGTTCTTTCCCTTTCTCAGAACCCAT
This sequence comes from Mesocricetus auratus, assembly GCF_017639785.1. Lineage (NCBI taxonomy): Eukaryota > Metazoa > Chordata > Mammalia > Rodentia > Cricetidae > Mesocricetus > Mesocricetus auratus. Next base: position 10,822,218 of record NW_024429209.1, read on the forward strand.
CCCAACCAAGAGAGTGAGGTTTATGGAGCATTTCCAATGCACCCGAAGTCCTACAGTAAGCACTTTGTATGAATTTTAAGAGCGGGGATTAATTATTCCTAGTTAATAAACAGGATCAAGGCTCAGAGCAGTGTTTGCCTAGGTGGTAGAAGCTTCAATAGGTTACAACTCAAGAAGGGGGACTGACTGCAAGACCTGTGATTGTAACCACTTCACTCTTGCTTTCCATAAACTAGTTCCACTTCAAAGGAGAGAGGTGTTTGCCGTAGCTACCTTACAGGGTTGTTCTCAAGGCTAGTCCCACAGAAGAGTCAGTGCCTTCAGACTGCTGGAGTATGATCTGTAGGGAAACCCAAATGCAGCCTGCTTCTTCTCACAGCCAGCCTTGTGCATATGCCCTCTCTCTCCCCTGAGTTTCAAGAGTCCACTTAGAAGCTAAGTGTGCTGTCATACTTGGAGGCAGAGGCAGGAGTTCTGAGTTTGAGGCCAGCCTGATCTACAGAGCAAGTTCTAGGACAGCAGGACTACACAAAGACACCCTGTCAAAAGTGGGGGAAGGAGGGGGAAATGGACAGGAGGGGACTACCACAATACCAGAGCCTAGATTTCATTATAGCAAAAGGGGGGTGGTGGTAGAACATGACGACACTTGTGCTCTGAACTGTCCAAGCTGACTGCTGTGTGAAGAATGTAGCTAAACTAGAGAGGACACAGGAAAACCTGAGGGAGGCTACTACAGAGGGAGCCAAAGCCAGAGAGTGGTAGAAACAGGAATGGTGGATTGGAAAGATACTTAGGAAACAGAACTGACATGAAATGGAGGTGTATTTTTATATGGGCCTCAAAGGAGAGGGAGATGCCAAGGATGGCTTCCAGACAGCTTGACCCCAACACAGATTTACAATGGAGCACACACACACACACACACACACACACACACACACACACACACACACACACACACACAGTCACTCACACTACTTTCAGCAAGGGGGGAGATGGGAAAAAATGGGAACGGAGATTTGATCCAGGAGCTGCTAGCACTGGTCTGAGCTAGGGGGTGCTACAAATGGGGCAGTTTCCGTCTGGACCGCCCACCCACGCCAGGCCGAACGTCTGGCATCTCTGCTAACACCTCGAGGTGTTGGCTCCCTGCCGGCGTGGAGGGTGCGGCGCTGGCTCATCCCCTCCAGCACTGACCGGCCCAGTGCGCTGACCGGTAGGGCGGCGGCTCGGTGTGGTCCTGGGGCTAGCTGAGGGAATCCAAGGTCCGGGGGTCATCAGCCGCAATGCACCTGTCTCATTGGGCTGCAACCGACCCTCACTTCCCCCTTCCCGCACCTCCTGAAGAAGTATGCACGTAAGCGTGGCCAGGGTGTTCGAGGTGCGGAGACGCGGGCAACGGGTGCGTGCGCGTGGTCGTTGCGTGGGCGCTGCTCGCAAGTCGGGAGCGCATCAAGTGTGCGTGGGCCGAAGCCGGCGCGTGTGCCCGCCGCCGCTGTGTGCTGGGCGGGGGTGCCGCAAGTGCTTCGGGGCGCGCGCAGCCCCGCGCGGCGCTCGCGGCCGCCGGAGCAAGGAGGGATGCGTGCGGGAACTTTTCGCCCGCCCCGCAAGTCCGGGTCGCGGCGCTCCGAGGGGCTGCTCCCCGCCGTCGGGCCCGAGTGCCCGCCCCGCCCCCACTTCCGCCTCCCGCCTCTTCCTCGTTCCCGGCTCCCAGGGCCGCCGGTCCCCAGGGAGCCCCGCAGGCATAGCCCCACCCGACCGGCGCTGCTCGCTCCCACGCCCCCGCCGCCGCTCGTCGGGAGCGCTTCCAGTGAGCCAGCGGGGCGCGGGCGCTGCAGGTAGGGGGTGCGCGGGTTAGGCTCAGGTGCGGTGGACCCGGGCCACGCAGCACGGGAAAGCGGGGCATCCTCCCCCGCCTGCCCGCCCCGTCTTCGCCCACGCGCTGGTCCCCTTTTAGGGAATTCTTTGCCTCTTGCCTCCTCCGGTGCGGGTGGGGCCGGGGCAGAAGGCGTTCTCCATTTTCCTGGCTCCTGCCTGGGTTTCAGTAGCCTGTGTCCTAATCTCCACTCTTCCCAGTACCTATGATCGCGTAAACAACTGCTTAGCTCCAGGTCTCAGCTCCGCAGCCCCTGGTGGGCAATCTCTTCAACCTGGTAAGACCACAGCGTCAGGGGGAGGGGAGAGGAGAGAGGCGTCCGGGTGGCCCCGGTTAGTGGCAGCTCGCCTCCCCTCCCCACAACTCCGCAGACCGCCCCTGGGGCCCTGGGTATTTTTAGCGTTGTGACCTGGGCGGCAGCTCTAAGAGTCTTTCTCGGGAGTCCGCGTCAGCGTCTCCCTTCTCTGAGGCCAGCCGGCAGCCGGCAGCTCCCGGCACTTCCTTGACCCTGCCTGGCTCATTAGTTTTGGGTTCCTCGTGAGCTTACCCTAGTGCTTGAAAATCTGGCCAAGAACTGGGATACACTGTCCAGATGAGGTTTTTGGAGGATGACAATTTGGTCCTCACCCTAGAAATTCCCCTGCTCCTGGTGATGGGTTCGGAGCAGTGTACCAGGAATGAGAATGAACGCACGCATAGGGCTGGCCCCAGAGCGCTGGTGTTCTGCAGATTTCAGCACTGGGAATCAGAGGCCTAGTCTGAACTGTGCCCAGGCCCCACTCTTCTGGTCGGTACTTGCTAGCAGGGCAAGTAAGGCGTGGGAGAGGAGGGGGACAGCTCTAGAGTTGAGAGGAAAGGTGGTCAGGTTTCGAAACAGCTCTCTTCCACAAAGAATGCCATGTAGTGCTTCAGGTAGACAGTGCCTTCGGTGGGGACCTGGGGCCAGAAAGATGGTTTTCTTAGGTGCAGAGGCAAGTCAGGAAGTTAGGTCTTTGACTTCAGAGAAAGGATTCGGAGGTGATGGGGATCATGGCAACGGTGTGTGTGGAGAAAAGAGAAGTGTGGGGGAGGAAAGTTGCTGTAGTCTTTCCTTGGGGTTTGAAGTGTGGGGAGAACCAGAGCTGCCGCCCTGTACCTTACCATTTCAGCCACTTCCCTGCCCTCTGAGGGGAGCTGGGTCCATGAAATGGCCAGGCCCTCCCAACCTCTCAGAAGGGCATTGTAGGCAGTTAGGCAGCCATTGGCAGCCTTGTTGAGCTCTTGCGGTGCCTGGAACTGACATCCCCTTTGTGGAACCAGGGCCAGTCCTTCCTCTATATGAGCCTTGAAATGTGTGGGAACTGTTGAGTTTTGTTTCACAGAAGGGAAAGAGGCTGCCTAGGCCAGAGCTGTCAGATTGGAAGCGGGATGCTGGCAGCCACGGGGCTTCTTAAGCCTAGGCCCCCACTTCTTCCTCTCTCATCCCCTCAACTGTCTTTGTTTTACTCCTTTACCTGCCAGGGGCTGACATGGACCCAAACCCACGAGCAGCCCTGGAGCGCCAGCAGCTGCGTCTCAGGGAGCGGCAGAAATTCTTCGAGGACATTTTACAGCCAGAGACTGAGTTTGTTTTCCCCCTATCTCATCTGCATCTGGAGTCTCAAAGACGTGAGTTTCCAGTCCTGAGGACTAGAATTCGGGTGGGTTGGGGAAGATGTCCTCAGATGGCTCTCAAATCTTGTCTTTGTGGCCCAGTAAACCCTGGATGGGGATCTTACAGGCAAGTCTGCCTGCCCCATGTCCGCCCTCATCTGCAGCCCCCATAGGTAGCATCTCGTCCATGGAGGTGAACGTGGACACACTGGAGCAGGTGGAGCTTATTGACCTCGCCGATCAGGATGGAGCAGATGTGTTCTTGCCGTGCGAGGACTCTCTGCCAACTCCCCAGATGTCTGGTATGCCTTTCTGCTTGGCGGACCTGGGTACCATTTGGCTAGCGCTGGATGTTTAGGCCCAGAAATGAGGTTACAAGTCTGAGCTAGGGAAGAATCTTGAGTAGAAGCTGGAAGTGTATCTCTGCTAGAGAAACAGCTCTGATTTAGAGAAGTTGACTCTCAAAGGGCAACTGGTCCAGGGATGGCTAACTACTTTAGATTTTAAATTTTTATATGTGTGAAATTCATGTAATTACCATAATTAAAATAATGTAAAACATAATGGTCATGTTAGACAACCTAAAATTTACTCATAGTATTAACTTTTACCAAAAGATTTACTGGGTTCTTAATGTTGTAGTAAAGTACTTTACATATTTTCTCTCAATCCTTATAATGTCCTATGAGGACAAGGAATAGACTTTTCGTTTCATAAAGAAGGAAGTTAGAAGCCCAGCAGTGGTGGCAATCGCCTTTGGACAGGTGGATCTCTGAGTTTGAGGCCAGTCTGGTCAACAGAGTGAGTTCCAGGACAGCTAAGGCTACATAGAGAAACCCTGTCTCAAAGTTAGAGGCTAGGGATTGAGTTCAGAAGCACGGTATATACAATATGCTTGCCTGGGCAGCTATGAGACCCTGAGTTTAATTCTAGCACTCAAAAAAAGAAAAGAAAATTAGGTTCAAAGAAGTTCAGTCACATAGGCAGGAAGTGGAAAAGCTGGTATTCAAACCCTGTACCTGGTTCCAAACTCTGGATGCTTAACATGTAAGATGCATACCCTTAGTTAAAACTGCTACTGACATTACTTGATCCTTCTAATCACATGCCTCAAGAAACAGAGGCAGTATGATCCTGATTTTGAAGCCAGCTACAAAGCAAGACTCTGCAAAAAAACAAATTGCTATTATTTCCCGATGGCCTCAGACATTTGATACACTTTAAGATTTTACCCTAAAGTTAGAAATGTAGGTATCCTTCCTTGATAGGGAAAATGACTTGCCTACAGCTGTTCAGGAAGATGTGAGGGAGATCCTGAGCTCTTGGATTGTCTCCAGCACATAAGATGGCATAGTGATATGGAAGGGGCTGGAGATCCTAATCCTGGCTCCTTACTGACTGAGGAAGTGATTTTGGACAGGTGCCCATCCTTCTCTGTACTTCAGTTTCCCTGACTAGATACATCTCTTGAGTTCTCTAAAGCCCTGTGTGTGTCCCTGACAAGCTCTTCTCTATGGGTAGGAGTGGATAACCATCCAGAGGAACTGAGCCTGCCGGTACCCACGCCAGACAGGACCTCATCCCGAACTTCTTCCTTGTCCTCTGACTCGTCCAACCTGCGCAGTCCAAACCCAAGTGATGGGGGAGCAGACACGCCCTTGGCACAGTCTGATGAGGAGGATGGGGATGATGGAGGGGCAGAGCCTGGACACTGCAGCTAGCACTGGGCCTCTTGAAGACTGACCGATCTGCCTGTTCTCCTTAGAGAGGAGACTCCAGGCCCAGCAGAGCACTCTGGCGAAGACCTGACACTTTACTTGCCATCAGCACCAAAGTGAGAAAGGATGGGGGATGGTGTACCTGAGAACTAGTCTTCCCCGCTTTCTGCTAACTTTCTCCCGCTGCAGCCTTCCCACCAGTGTCTTTCTGAGGTAGGACTTCCAAATAAGAAACTGGAAGATGAGGTAGGACAAGATGCCATTGCTTTCTTAGTACCCTTCCTGCCCCCAAATGACCCTCTAGTCTTCTGCCAGAGTCTCCTAAGTCAGTGTCTGAGGGGAAGTTCTGAGGAGTTCCACTTGGCACTCTGTGAGGTTGTACTGCTGTAATCCTGCCTCTTTAAGTCCTTTTTGGAACAGGACATAGTATAAATAATAAACTATAATATACCACTCATTTCACCTCATTCTTCACATTGCAAAGATACCAACCCACTGTCCTTAACTAACCAGTGCCATATTCCCATCATTCTTTTACTCCATTTAGTCAAGAAGTACTTAGGACTTGAATGTCTCTGCAAGGCATTTGGAATAGAGTTCTGAGTAAGGTGAAGTGCTTTGCTGTTTTCACAGAGTTTACTGTCTGTGGTGGAGAAAATCAGGTAAATGCAATTCACAGTACAGTAAGTAGCATGATCAAGTTCTCCTGTAGTATCAGGAAACAAAAATGAAGAAATAATTTCTTAAGCAGAAAGCTGAAGGACAAATAGGAGTAGCCAAGCTGGGCAGAAGGAAAGGGATCTTACCCAGGGAGAAGCTGCAGCTTGTAAACACTAAGTGGAAAAGCCAAGCTGGATGTGGGGGCTCACGTGTGTAATCTCCACACTTGAGAAGTGGAGGCAGGAGGATCAGGGATTCAAGGACAGCTTTGGTTTCATAGCATATTTGAGGCCAGCCTGGGTTTCATGAGACCCTGTTTCAAAAAAAAAATTAAAGAAAAAGAAGAGACTAAGAGACTAGCCTAAAGAAGCTAAAAAGCATTTGGTTAGGGAGAGGTAGACTTGATAAAGGTCAGATTGTGAAATGCTATATTAGGTTTCAGTTTGACAGCTAGTAAAAGATCATGACTTAAGATACAAATGTATTTCCTCGTACTAAAGAAGTCCAAAATACAGGGCTCAGGGGAAGCGCCAGCCATGGTAACTGAGCACCACACTGCTTTTTGGGTTGTTTTCCTTAGCCATCCAAGGCTTGTGACAAGGGTTCTTGCCTACACCTCATGTTTAGGATGGTTGACAAAGCATTTGCCAGCATGGCTTTGAAAATGCAGGGAAGGAGAAGAGATGGGGACTGGGCAAAGAGGGTGCAGCCTGGGGTCTATTCTCATGCGGGAACTGTAGAAGTGGTACCCGCCGGGTGGTGGTGGTGCACGCCTTTAATCCCAGCACTCGGGAGGCAGAGGCAGGCGGATCTCTGTTAGTTCGAGGCCGGGCTGGACCGACAGCCTCCAAAACAATACAGAGAATCCGTCTCATAAAACCAAAACAAACAAACAAACAAACAAAAAAACAAAAGAAGTGGTACCCGCTTCTGTTTCATTGTCTGGAATTCTACAACAGAAAACATCATTATAACATTTTATAAACACATTGACACAGCATTTTTCTAGAAGAGGGAGTTCCACCTTTTGGAAAGGTGATAACCCTTTCAAATCTCTGAATTGCCAGTGCATCAGATTCCAGTACTACCTGACATCTCTGAGAAACATCTAGAGTGAGGGTGGGATATCCCTTTTTATTGGGGACTCTATTGTCTTAACCCATCAGGGTTTTGCTACTGAGGAGCCAGAGGATAGTGGCCATTAACAGCTGACATGGTAAAAGGGCCCATTAAAGAGTCTGGACTTTACTGGGAATACTGAAGGGTTAGAAGTGGTACTAATGCCGAATGTTAGGACAAAGATCACTGACCCAAATCACGGCCAAACTAAAGCAAGCCTTTTTAGTTATGTTCACATGTGGTCTGCTGCTAGAGACAAGGTTCCAGAGATCAGCATTGGGCATGGGAAGATAAGGTTTTTATAGCTCAGGGGTAGGGGGTTTCCAAATGGGGGAGTTGGCAGGCAAACAGGTGGGGTTATGGAAGCAGAATATAACAAGGCGGTCATAACAACAGGTAATCATTGCAACTTTTTGAAACAAAGGTAGGGTTGCAAAATTATTAGTAAGTTGTTGAAACAAAGACATGATTGCTGTTTCCTGGAACAGACAGTATAGATAGAACCATTTTTAGTTAAGGTTATAGGGATGGCATAGCCCAATTTTTGAAAAACAGGTTTCATCATAAACAGGAATTTGTCTTTAACTATAAAATTATTTCCCAGCCTAAGATGGAGGAAGGCTGGTTTATCAGTTGCACTTGTTTAAAAGGTAATTCTGGCTGCAGTTCAGAGCATATACTGGAGAAGGCAGGCTCTAGACAGACAAATAATAATAATGTATGAAAGTGATAATGGTGGTTCCATATGCTGGAGCAGAGTGTAAAGAAACTAACATTAATTTGTTCCATAAATATTACTTACTGGTATTTAACAAGTGTAAAACACAAACACAGGATTGGCCAAAAAGGTGGTGGGGAGAAAGACAGAAAGAAAAAGTCGATTCTGTCTTAGAGCTCAGTGTAGTGGAGCCCAAATGTCAATTTGCAACTATGACTAGTGCCACAAAGCTTATTCAGAGACATCACCAGGGATTGTCCCTTGAGGAAGCGACATTGGAGCTGGGATCTGAATAACAAGTAGGGATAAGCTAGGGAAGACATAACTGAAACCCCTTGTGGCATACTGATTGGAAGGGATCCAATGCTGGGAAACTAGGTGATTGCATTCACTTAAGTAAGAGATAGGAGCCAGAGTAGAAGTGATGGGTAGAGAAAGACTTCAGAGCTTAACTTAGAAACCTTTCTAATGGGTGAGTTAGGAAGGGGACAAAGATACCAGCGGTGTTTCTATCTTATCCTGTAGGATGGTAGCAGGGTTTGGGCTGAAGATTGTAATACATTTGCTTTAGATTGAGTGTGAGTGGTTTTGATACATTCAAGACAAGATAAGTGGGCACCTGGATCCACGAGTGCAGGGTTGGGTAAAAGGATGGGACTGGAAAAGAAACGTACAAATGCGCGTTGATCGGTACGTGGGTGGGAAGTGAGGCCATAGTGAGGGTGAGCTTGCCCAGGAAATGTTGGATGAGAGAAATTTTAGGCCCCACGCTTAAGGATCTCTAGTTCATTTCTCACAAAGTCATTAGACGGGCTGGAGAGATGGCTCAGCAGCTAAGAACACTGGCTGATCTTCCAGAGGTCCTGAGTTCAATTCCCAGCAACCACATGATGGCTCACAACCATCTGTAATGAGATCTTGTGCCCTCTTCTGGCCTGTAGGGATACATGCATACAGAACGCTGTATACATAATAGATAAAAATATAAAAAGAAAGTCATTAGACTTCCCACCCGTCATATATCACCTGCAGGACTGGTGACTTTTATCCTGAATCTCAAAGCTCTTCAGGCTAAGTGAGACTTGAATTATAGTTTCAATTTTTTTCCTCCAGGAAGCCATTTTAAGTTATAGTTCCTAAGGATACTGAGAAATTTGTGGCATCTCCAAGGAAGCTAGAATGTCCTTCAGCTTTCCCGTCTCTATAAACTTGTAGGATAGATATCTTCTGCCCCAAGTCTCTGAGTCCAAGCTGAGATCATCTATTAAGTTGTGTCAAGTTAACTCCTAGAATCTCTCTTAAGTTGCCTATGACTTTTCTGTATACAGATAACAACCCTTGTCTGTGCCAGCTCTCCCTGAGCATAGCAAAGCTCTACCTCCTCTTTGATGGCCCTATCTTTCTCTTGAGCTTTGGCATCTGAGCCCACCCAAGCCCTGACAGGACTTTTTGGGCCACCCCTCTTCAGGGTGAATGATGAAAAGCTGTACTTACTGGGTCATCATCCACATTCCAATCAATCTTTTAGTTCTCTACACACAATACTGAGATTGTGGAGTTGGGAGCAGAAGCCTTCCTGGGGGAGGGATCTATAGCACTCTTGAGAAACAGAATTGTTTGTGAGTCTCTGGGAAATCTCTGGTTGAGCTGGTATGAGCCCCAGCTCTGTCTGGAAAAGACTAGGGTCAGTGGGACCACAAGACCACTTCCTGATTGGGACAATGACCTCTCCTTCTGCCAAACCACAGGGGGCTGGCTAACCTTCAGAGGCTTCATCTACAGCTGTTTCCTCAGGCTACACAGTTTCCTTGGAGACAGCATGCTGATTTAGAGCCAACTCCAAATTAAGAAGCCCAGCATTAGTCTTCCAAGCCACACTGTGGCTTCTTTCTATTGCAAAGCTTACTAAGTAGACATCCTGATAGACTCTGAAGAGGGATTTTCCAGCCCCCTGAAAGAAGACAACTCATCTCTAGAACCTTGTGCTATGGAGGAAACAGAAGAGATCACAGATCAGGAGAGTCACTAAAATCTCACCCTGCAACAGTCCCCAGGACTGTGCAGAATCCGGCAAACAGCATGATAATGTGAAGACAACAGTACCGTGTTACCCTGTCTGATCATTCATTAGGTATAACTGAGTATACCTACAATGCGCTGGCATTTGTAGAGACAACAAAAATACCAAGGTGACAGAGTTCCTTCAGGAACAGACATGCCCCAGATAACGGAAGTAGAACATAATGAAGGCCACAGTGAAACTGCACAGATGACTATGGCTTGCTACAGGAGGGTGGTCACAGGAGGTGGGTGGGGACAGTTTGATGATGGGGACAATTTCAGGAGGAAATAGCATAAATTGAAATAACCATGGCAGTTTCCTTTGTAAGAAATTATTTGGAGATTGTAATGTAACCTCTTTTCCTGGCTCCACCTCTCATTGTGAACTTAAATTATTTCAGTTTCCATACTTTAGTTTCCTTATGTATTAAATGAAGATCATCCACAACTGATAGTTGTTTGAAGAGATGGCTATTAATACCCAATGTGTTATGGTAACAATGACCTTGAAAGTAGGTAGGTTTTTAAAAACAATTCCTTCTATTTGTGTATGTGTATCCATGGAGGCCAGAAGAGGGCACCAGGTGCCCTAGAGCTGGAGTAGCAGGCAGCTGTGGGGCAATCAGGGTAGGTGCTGGGAACAAAACTGAGGTCTTCGGCAAGAGGTGCTTCCAGCCACTGAGTCGTCTCTCCAGCCTCTGAACGTAGGCTTTTAGGGATGAGGAAAAGTGACAAGCAGGTTGCTCATGCTTATACACGTCAAGGCTCTGAACCTTTACCTGACATCAAATCTTTCTTACAACCGCAAGGCTAATGGGATCAGAAACACTACATGTGGAGAATGAGTCATCTTTTCAATAATTTTGTTTTTTAATTATGCGTATGTGTGTGTCTGCATATAGATTCATGCACATGAATTCAAGGGCCCTCAAAGGCTAGAGGCATTGAGTCTAGAGCTGGGTTATAGGTGGTTGCGAGCCACCCATTGTGGATGTGGGGACTAAAAGTGAGGGAAATTCAAAGTAGTCCTACAGTGAGCTCATCCAGATAGCTGCATCCAAAACCTAAAAACACCAAATGTTAGTAGGATGTGGAGCAACCAGAACTGGTTTTTGATTGTTTTTTGGGGTTGTTTATTTATTTACTTTGGGTTTTTGAGACAGGATTTCTCTGTGTGGCCCTGGCTGACCTGGAACTCATTCTGTAGACTGGGCTGTCCTGGAACTCAGGTCTGTCTTTCTTTGCCTCTGCTTTCCAAGTTCTGGGATTAAAAACTTGTGCCACCACTGCCCAGCTAACTTGCATATTTTTAATAGACAAATAAAATGACAGGTTTTGGAGAAAGGTCTGTTTCTTACTAAATATTAAGCATACATTTTCTCTTGGATTCAGCCATCCTGCCCTTAAATGTTCTTCCAAGGGACATGATAAACCCAAATCTACAAAGCAACTTGTATAGACGATAATCAACCTTGTGCACTATAACCAAAACTGCCCATCAACAGAATGGAGAAACTGGCTTATCCACACAGTGTTAGCATTGCATAGCAATAAACAGAATGTCTTAGACACACGGGAACAAGAGGCCACACAGCACCATGTCCATGGAGATGAGAGGATGATGTAGAGCCAACTCCCAGGAAGCTATGCTTTCAGTCCCCAAACCACAAAGTGGTTTCAAAATCATTTCTTTCAGAAAACAGACAAAAAGTTACACTATGGTATCATTTACATTTAGTTCTAGAACAGATCAGTCTGTTACAAGAACATTGGTTGCCTCTAGAATGTGTTCTTAAGATAGATATTGATTGACAAGGAGGAGTCATTAGCCACTTTCTGGGGCTTTAGGTTGTTATGGTTAAGCTTTGGGGTTCGCCGGGCGTTGGTGGCACACACCTTTAATCCCAGCACTCGGGAGGCAGAGGCAGGCGGATCTCTGTGAGTTCGAGGCCGGGCTGGACCGACAGCCTCCAAAACAATACAGAGAAACCCTGTCTCGTAAAACCAAAAAAAAAAAAAAAGTTTTGGGGTTCCCTCCCAACACACTGCTATGCTGGATGTGAACCCAAGGTCTCATGCATGCTAGGCACTTTGCCACTGAGTTAGTTCCGTCCCCAGTCCCAGGTCTTAGGAACATTCTCTATCTTGTTTAAAATTCGGGGTTACAATGGTATAGTAATCAAAACCCAGGTGATTTTACCAGAGAAACGTGAACCAAACTGAACTCTGAGAATGGAGTATATCCGTGTGTGGAACTTACTCCGTGGGGGCATCAAAGCTAAGAGATGCGTGGACTTGTGGGTGGGTAGCCATACTGATGTTAATGGTGAAATGAACTGACATGATCGGAGAAACGTTTATCAGCTGCTCATTCTTTCAGTTATGCCACACAGTTTAAATTATTTAAAATAAAAGACCAAGGGGATGGAGTTGTAGGGCAGCTCTGCCTTCAAAGTTGCAGGCTAGGTTTAGAGCCAAGTAAACAGACACTAGACGTGTGCAGCTCACATCTGTAGTCCCCGAACTCGGTTCTGTGATTTTTTTCAGTACGTTCCTTCAACTACGAAACGGTCACACTGCACATTGAGCACTTCCTAGTGGGTGGAAACACCTCGAAGTGCGTAGGTTTTCAAGCCTCACCCTCTCCCCGCCACAAACCCACGATGGTTCACGCTAGGTCTGCAAGCTCCAGGATTTGCGGACCGGTCGCGGTGTCCCTCCGGTAACTGTGGTTTCCGGGACATCGCCGGAAGTCCTTCCTCACTCGCTCTTCCTATTGGATGCCGGCTTTGGTGGGCGCGGACGCTGCTGGGAGGCGGAAGCGGCCGCAGGCATGGCGGCGGCCGTGCCGCTCGCTGTACTGTTGTTGCTGCTGCTCCTGGGACCGGGATGCTGGGGCCACGCGGAGAGCCCGCGCGACAGCCTGAGAGAGGAGCTTGTTATCACTCCGCTGCCCTCCGGGGACGTGGCCGCCACATTCCAGTTCCGTACGCGTTGGGATTCGGATCTGCAGCGGGAAGGAGGTGAGTTCAGAACCTGAGAAAAATTTCTGTGACACCTCACCGAGTCCGTTAAGGGAGCAGTCTCTGGGGGCGGGGCCTGGGTCGCCACTCACCTGCCCTGGTTTCTTCAGTGTCTCATTACAGGCTCTTCCCTAAAGCCCTGGGCCAGTTGATCTCCAAGTATTCTCTGCGGGAGCTACACCTGTCATTCACTCAAGGGTTTTGGAGGACCCGATACTGGGGGCCACCCTTCCTGCAGGCTCCATCAGGTGCAGAGCTCTGGGTCTGGTTCCAAGACACCGTCACAGAGTGAGTTCCCACCGTGGGGACTGTTACGGGTCATGGAGGGCATGTGGCAATGGAAGGTGTCATCTTGCGGTTGCCCTTGGGATCAACTGCTCTAATAGGTGGCGATCCCACCAAGTTGATATTACAAGGCTGGGGAGATGCCACGTCATAAAATGGTTTGCCGCTCAAGCGTGAGGACCTGAGCTTGTAAGTTCAGAGCCCACTTAAAAAGCAGGGCTGGTGATGCAGGCCTGTAATCCCAGAACTGAGGAGGTGGAGACTGGAGGAACAGGATTGCTGCAATCAGGAACTCCAGGTTCAGTAAGAGACTCTAATCACAGCCCCCCCTCAATGAAGAAGACAAATCCCGTTCACCTCTGGCTTCCACCACTGTGTGCATCGGCATGTATGCACACACAGCACAAATAAATTACATTACCACAGAGTGATGTTCTTTACTTTGCCGACTTAACATTCTATCCTGAATACTTTAAGGTCTGAGATGCTACATATATTTCTCTAAAGAGGCAAATAGCAGACAAGTGATGCCTGTTGTTGGCATGTAAAGCCACAAGTAATTGGCAAACTAGGTGTTTTTTAAAACACAAGCATTCATTTGTATTTAAGAAAATAATACCCATGCCTAGCATGGAAGGAGTAAAAGCACTGGTGAAGCTCTAGAATGAGAAGGATGTTTAAGGATGTCTCATTTGTCTCTTGCCTCTTAACCACCCTGTAAAGATCAGTAGCTTAAATATTACCAGGTTTAGAGCAATGATTGGGAGTGGTGGGGTTGTAGCAGATCCAAGAAAGAGCCTGTGTGACCATCTGAAGTAGATAGCCATCATTCAGGTCCTATGGATTGCTACCATATGACAGTGGAGGTCTCATGTGTTCAGACTGTCACTATCAAGAGAGGTCAGACTTTAGCATGAGAATTGACATTTAAATACCAACAAGTAATTTTAAAATTTATGGAATGCTGTATGGGTTGGTGTTACACACACCAAATAAAGTACCGTGCATAGGGCATGTTGCTGTCGCCACCTGGCCATCTCCTAAAGGGACTTGAGTGTGGTCTTGAGTGCTCAGACACACCATAGAGCAAAGGAACTATATTTGAGGACAGCAGAAAAGGCTCCTTGGAGGAGGGGGGACAAGAATGGAGCAGAGCTTTGAAGGCAGCGGAAATACATGAGCAAAGTGTTCCCCACGTGATGAGCTACTTGAACAAAGACCCACAGAGCTGCCAAGATACCCAGAGAAGGAGCTAAGGAGGTGAGGCAAGGGCGTCGCTGAGCAGGGGTGGTGGCGTGCTGATTCCCGTGGCTAAGATACAGCCTCTTTCTGCCATGGACTTGGCAAGTTAGCCATGGCAGTATGAAGGAGGCCACAGAAGGTTTGGATTACAAAGGTCTAACCACAGGCAGTAAGTGTGTCTGTGTCTTTGTCTAGTGTGGATCAGTCCTGGAAGGAGCTCAGCAACGTCCTCTCGGGCATCTTCTGCGCATCCCTCAACTTCATCGACTCCACCAACACTGTCACCCCCACTGCCTCCTTCAAGCCTCTGGGGCTGGCCAATGGTGAGACAGCCTTTGAGCTCTTTCTTCCTTGTGCTTTCTACACTAACATTTGCCCCTTTCCCTCGGGCTCCTCCCTCACACATGGCTAGACCCTAAGTCCTGTGGGTGTGCAGGTAGCTCCCCAAGGCTGCTGTCTCTGCATTGCCTACTCTGACTGGAAGAGGGACCGCTTGGCAGTGATAGTAGAGTAGTACAGGGCGAAGGTGGGGTCACCCACATCTCTGGAGTGTGACACCTGGGGAGTAGGACCCAGGTTTACCCTGGATAACCCTGTCTCCCTCAGACACCGATCACTACTTCCTGCGCTATGCTGTTCTGCCTCGGGAGGTTGTCTGCACCGAGAACCTCACGCCATGGAAGAAGCTCTTGCCTTGCAGTTCCAAGGTGAGTGGGGGCGGGGGTGGAGGGGACCCCACAAGAGGAAGGGAACTGGCAGATGTCTCTTCCCAGCCTGGCAGCCAGGGTGTGTTTAAGAGAACCTGTGCCCTGTGTCCAGTGCTCCATGCAAGGTACTGACCAGCCCTGTATCTCCCTGTCTCCTCCAGGCAGGTCTCTCCGTGCTATTGAAAGCAGATCGCTTATTCCACACCAGTTACCACTCCCAAGCAGTGCATATCCGTCCGATCTGCAGAGTAAGCCATGGGGATGGGGATAGGCGTTATCCAGAGGCTCTGAGAGACAGTACAGGCAAATCTGTCTGGTTCTGGCCAAGTGAGTAGTTAGAGGCGGAAGTGACACTCATTATATGGGACATTGGCTGTGCACCAGGGTAATTGAGTGGTTGCCTGGGAAGCACTCAATCAACCTTTATCGAGAAACACAAAGTCAGGAACAGCAGCCGTGTGAGTACAGCTGCTAGCTCAGTCACTCGCCAGCTGGCATGACCTTGAGGAAGGTGTTTCATTTCCTTGAACTTCATTCTCTCATCTGTCACATGAGAATAACAGATTCTGCTTTGGGGGTGGTTGTAATAGTTCATCAGACTGAGGCACATACAGCTGTCGACATGGAATCTGGCTCAGGGTCAAGTGCTCCCTCCATAGGGAACAGCAGCAAGTCAGTAGACGTGAGGGTAAGAAAACAGATAGGGATTATGTCCAGGTTAGTCCTTGGGCTGTGTGGTTGAGTGAGAGTAAAGTCCCTGACTGCTACCACCCGGCCCTTATGACAGAATGCTCATTGCACCAGTGTCTCCTGGGAGCTGAGGCAGACCCTTTCAGTCGTATTTGATGCCTTCATCACGGGACAGGGGAAGAAAGGTAAGCTGCCTTGGTACCTCATCTGTCTCCACCTGTCGCAGTCCTGCTCTGTCTGCACGGGCCCATCCACCCCAGCCCTTGTTCAGCCCTGCTCTTTCTTCTCAGACTGGTCCCTCTTCCGCATGTTCTCCCGGACGCTCACAGAGGCCTGCCCACTGGCATCGCAGAGCCTAGTTTACGTGGACATCACAGGCCACAGCCAGGTACCAAGGTGTTTAGCTGCGTATACCCTTCTTCCAACACCAGCCTGTCCCTCTGCCTGCTTCTGATGCTTCCCTTGTGTTGCCAGGACAATGAAACACTGGAGGTGAGCCCTCCTCCCACCTCCACATACCAGGATGTCATTTTGGGCACCCGGAAGACCTATGCTGTCTATGACTTGTTTGACTCAGCCATGATCAATAACTCCCGCAACCTCAACATCCAGCTCAAATGGAAGAGACCTCTAGACAATGGTGAATTAATGGGGGCGTCAGCAGACCCTCAGTTTTACGTCATTCCTTCAAATTCATATGGGTTTAGACTCAACTCTACATTCATGTTACTGGTTCTAAATTCACCTCTTCTCTGCTTAATGATTGGGCAAGTTCCTACCTCCACTGAGCCTTGGTGTCTATAACAAACAAGGACACTATACCTAGTGTGATCATTACTGTAAAATACAGAGTTCATTCGTACATTCAGCTGGTCCAGTAGTTTTGAATTTGTGCCATGCTCTAGACATAGAGTAGTAAATAATACCATCTTATTTACTACTCATACATTGTAAAAGAGTAGTGTCAGTTGTTATAGAAGGAAAGGGAGAGCGCTGGTGTGGTCAGGAAGGGGACACAGTGGTAGACACATGAGCACGTGGCAATAGTCATCTTCTTGTCCTTGTGACGGGGATGGAGCTGGATGATTCCGGAGCCCATGCATCCTAGTTCTTATGGCAGAGCTTTCCCCTACCTGGTCCCTGGTCTGGGATTCTGAGGATGGCTCAGAGGGCTGGGGTGGGGAGTGATGCTCCTTGAGGAGCAATTCGGTGTTGATTCTCTTTTCTCTTAGCAGAGGCCCTGCCCGTGCCCTTCCTGCACGCACAGCGGTATGTGAGCGGCTACGGGCTGCAGAAAGGAGAGCTGAGCACACTGCTGTACAATGCCCATCCTTACCGGGCCTTCCCCGTGCTGCTGCTGGATGTCGTGCCCTGGTACCTGCGGCTGTATGTGCACACCCTCACCATCACCTCCAAGGGCAAGGAGAACAAACCAAGTGAGGAACTACATCCCAGCCAGGCACCCACAGCTCACTCTCTCTAGGTCCTCCAGACTCCCTTCTCAGTAGCTCCTGAAGTGCACCCGAAGGCCTGTGAAGGTGGAAAGAGAGAGTTAGGAACGGTTTTAGAAAATACAGCAGAGGCTGGGCGGTGGCAGCGCATACCTTTATCCCAGCACTTGGGAGACAGAGGTAGGAGGATCTCTGAGTTACACAGAGAAGCCCTGTCTTGAGAAACCAAACAACAGCAACAAAGCCCAGCAGAAAGCGTCACCGTGTTAGGTTCAGAAGGAACTAGCAAAGCAAAGCAGTCCTTTGTACTTGTAGGACACATGACGCTCAGCGCATTCCAAGGACAGAAGCTTTGTTCCTCCTTTTCTCCTCCCTCAGCCTGGGAGCACATCTTCAAGTTTCCTGACAGACTCAGAGTCTGACAGAGTAGGTCAGGCAAGGAGAAGCAGGTCGTGGGGGCTGAGAAGGTGGTAGAGGTGGGTTTTTTAGTTTCTTCCCTTTCTTGGGAGCGTAAAGAGGTTGACCCCTTGTCAACTTGATACATAAACACATCACTGTTAAGCCAGAAACTTTCCTTTCTTGTTCTTCCCCCAAATCATATATTAATATCATTATTCCAAATTTTAATGGTCCCACAGTCTTTAAAAATTCAAACATTTAAAGATTCCATCTCTTTAAAGTAGCCAATTTCTTTTAAATTTCAAAGTGTTAGCCAGGCGATGCTGGCACATACCTTTAGAGTTTGAGGCCAGCCTGGTCTACAGAGTGATTTCCAGGACAGCCAGGGCTACAGAGAGAGAAACCCTATCTTGAACCCTGTCCACAAATAAATGAATTAATTAAGTTAAAATTTTTTTAAATTGTTATTTTTTAAGGACATATTGACAATTGCTGATGCTTCCTACTGGGTGCCTAGCATAGTAGGTTCCCAGCTGCCTCTTTCTCCTTTAGTAGTCTCCAATTTCCTATCTTTTTATCTTTCTCTTCTCAGTTGCTTTGGTTGTTTTGTTTTTTGAATATTTTAAAACAAATCTTAAAGCATTGCATCAATTTGATTTTAAATATTTCAGAATACGTTTTTTTTTTTTTTTTTGGTTTTTCGAGACAGGGTTTCTCTGCGGCTGTCCTGGAACTCGCTTGGTAGTCCAGGCTGGTCTCGAACTCACAGAGATCCGCCTGCCTCTGCCTCCCGAGTGCTGGGATTAAAGGCGTGCGCCACCAACGCCCGGCTCCAGAATACGTTCTTAATAGAAAAAAATTAAGCCACTATCTTTATTTATTTCCAGGTTAGCATACAACACATAGGGTTTCATAGTGGCATCTTTGTGTCTCCCAGGGCCCTAGCTTCTGTGTTTGGCTTGTCTGTGCTCTTCATCTGTCCGCTCGCCTCCAGCAGGCTCGTGCACCTTACTTCTTGAGCACTTTCCTCTTTATTTTGTGGGCTTTATTTTTTAGGGTAGTTTTAGGTTTGCAGAACAATTACTCTCAGAGATCCTATGTTCTTTCTCTGCAGTCAGTCCTGTTATCATTTTCATGCCGAATTTCATGTGTGTTTCTCTCCGTCCCCCGCATTGTGTGTGTGAGGCAAGTGCTCTACAACTGAACTCAGCCACCAATTACCTCCCCCACCCCTTTTGCTTTGGTTTTTCAAGACAGGGTTTCTCTGTGTTGCTTTGGAGGCTGTCCTGGAACTCGCTCTGTAGACCAGGCTGGCCTCGAACTCACGGAGATCTGACTGCCTCTGCCTCCCGAGTGCTGGGATTAAAGGCGTGCGCCACCACTTTTTTTTTATGTTGATCCTGGTGGTGGAGGTGGCTGGAGAGATGGCTTAGTAGGTCAAGAGCACTCACTGCTCTCCTAAGAGGACCTTAATTTCTTTCCTAGCATCCACAATCAGGCTTCTCACAAGCACCTCTAACTCCAGCTCATAGGGGAGTCTGACACCCTCTTTGGGCCTTTTTGGGTACTGCACTCATACATAAACATAAACCCACTCACAGACACACATACATAAGCATAAACAAAAATAAAATACTAACTAAAAAGAACTACATAAAAACATGATTGTGCTGGAGATTGAACCCAGAACCACATGCTTGGTAAGTGTTAACACCAATCTATAACAGTTCACAGCACTTTGTTTTAATTTTATTTTTTAATTCGCTTACAAAGTAACAGGTTTTCTTAAGGCTCTCTCTTACATACTTTTTTAAAAAGTGCTATTTGCTGAAACTGGGTCATCTGTTATATAACATATAAAGAATGTACAACATTCTTGATTTGTCCTTGTGCTGCTGTTTAATGTGAATTGGTATTACATTTAGAAACTTGATTAGATTTATGTCCTATATTTTTGGCAAGAATTCCCAAATGGCTCTCTGGGCTTCCTGTTGTATTACATCAGACAGTGATGCCTGGTGCCCCGGTTTAATTAATTATTCACTTATTTATTTGTGGGGGGCATTTGTTCTGGGGCACATGTGAAGAGGTCAGAAGGCACTTGCAGGAGATGACTCTCCTTCACCATGTAGGTTCCGGTGACTGAAACAAGCAGGCTGTCAGGCTCAGCAGCAGGTGTCTTTACCCATGAGCCACCTGGCCATGAGATGCCCCTGTTTTAGTGATACGAGATTGATGGTCCACAGTGTCTGTGCAGTCTCTTCTGACTGTGTCCTGGGATTGCTTCCTGGAAGCATGCTCTCCCTTTCCTAAGAACCCGTTTCTTCCCTAGCTTGACTTCTTTCTGGTCCCAAGGCAGAGGGATGGGGAGGTATAGAGTCTGATTTTAGGAACAGAGTCTAGCTGGCTCTCGCCTCAATCCAGGTTACATCCACTACCAACCTGCCCAGGACCGGCAGCAGCCCCACCTCCTGGAGATGCTGATTCAGCTGCCAGCCAACTCCGTCACCAAGGTCTCCATCCAGTTTGAGCGGGCCCTGCTCAAGTGGACCGAGTACACACCAGACCCCAACCACGGCTTCTATGTCAGGTGGGCTCTACCCTGATAGACTGTCCCTGCTTCTGCCCTTACCCTTGGGTGGGAGGAGCCAGTAAAGAACACAGCCTGTCTGTCTGCTTCTCTGCAGCCCATCTGTCCTCAGCGCTCTGGTGCCCAGTGTGGTGGCAGCCAAACCGGTGGACTGGGAAGAGAGTCCTCTCTTCAACACCTTGTAAGTGTGACCACACCCTCCTGCTGGTAGGTCCTCAGCGGCCTGCTGGGCAGCTTCTAAAGCCATGGGAGAAAATCCTAGTGGTCTGTGAAATATGTGAAGATTGTAACAAAGGCTTCCAAGGTGCTACTGCTAATACAAGTAGGTGAGAATAGTAGCATATACCCAGTGACCTTAAAAGCAGGAACTGTTTACTGAAACTGCTTACCAAGCAGCAAGGACTTCAGAAAGCATCTGATACACAACCTGACCTGTCCTGCTATGCTCACAGCCCAAAGGCATTTGTTCTAGATTAGGGTGGTGATAATGGTAGTGGTGGTTTTGATTTTTGTTGGTGGTATGTAGTAGGTTACTTATTTTGTGAGGATAGCCATTTAGGCTGAGACTAGGCTAAGGCAGTAACAGGGCAGACCCTTCAGTGCTGGTGGCTTTCTTTTGACCAGGCGTGTGTGCGTGCGTGCCTGCGTGTGTGTGAGTGTGTGTGCATGCGTGTATGTGTGTGTGTACACGCACACCCATGCACGATCCTATGAAGTGCTTCTTTCCAAGACTAAGAATCTGCAGGCTGTGACTGTAGCACAAGCTGCAGGTCAAGGGTGGGGAACCAGGGAGGGAGGGAGAAAGAGCCGGTCCCGTCTCACCACTCTTTCCCATCCCTAGGTTCCCAGTGTCTGATGGCTCCAGCTACTTTGTACGACTCTACACAGAGCCCTTGCTCGTGAACCTACCCACACCTGACTTCAGCATGCCCTACAATGTGATCTGCCTTACATGCACTGTGGTGGCTGTGTGCTACGGCTCCTTCTACAACCTCCTCACCCGAACCTTCCACATTGAGGAGCCCAAATCAGGTGGCCTGGCCAAGAGACTGGCTAACCTCATCAGGCGTGCCCGTGGTGTCCCCCCTCTCTAAGACTCCCCTTCAGCAGCTACAGCTGTACCCCCTACCTACTCACCCTGTCCAAGGGGGCAGGGGTGGTACTTTTTCTACCACTCCTTCTGTCCCCAGAGTTAGCTTTTGAAGCAAACTCCCCCTAGGCCTGGCCAGGGCCTAGAGCTGTGGTGTCCAGTGTGGCAGCCCAGAGATGCCACCGTGCAATGCAGATGCCCACATTTCCCTTCTTCTGCAGCGGCCACGCTTGTGCCCAGAAGTGGCTGGTGCTGCTGTGCACTGGACAGCCTAGAGAACGTTTCCATCATTGCAGGACTCCGATGGCCCAGGAAATGTTACTGCGTTGCTGTGTGGTGGGTCGGATTTACTGCTGTAATAAAGTGGCTGCCTTCCTAGGTCATTGCTTTCTCCTTGAGGCCTGGGAACAGTTCCCAGCAAAGCCTGCTGATGAGTGCCGCTCTGCCCACCCCTGCCAGAAATTCTTCCTCCTCTCAAAGTAATTCTCCAACTCTGGGTTTGGCTGGGAGGTTTTCTGTAAATATAATCTATGATCATGAAAATGAATCCTATCACCAAGGGTAGAGGCGGGAACGACTAACCGCTCTGTCAGGATAGCTGGAGCTCACTGTGGCGTTGGGAAATGTTTGATGTTAAGGACCACTCCTTAGACCACCCACAAGCTCTGAAGTTAGGCCATTGGCTCCAAGCCTGCCCCTGCCCACCTCCCCTTGTTAAAGCACTCTGGGTGGGTTCCTGTAGAGCAGGTCCTTAGACAATGAGTCATCGTGCACCCCCCCACGCTTTTCCTCCAGCACACTCACTTGAGTTAACTTAGGCTCTCCACCCCCCCCCCCATTTTTCTCCCAACATGGCATAAATGCACTGTTCACCAACCACACACCCCTTAACTGCCTGGTTCAGTTTCTTCCAAAGCTGAATGAGACATTGCTGTCTCTGGGAAGTCTATGACATGCCAGGAGCTGCACTTACAACCTGTAATCTCAGTGGTCCAGGCTGCAGTTAGGATTGTGAATTCAAGACTCAGTCAGGCTATGTAAACTCCATCTTCAAACAAAGAAAAAAACGCAGAAAGAAACAAAGGCAGGGCACATTGGCACATACCTTTTATCTAAGCACTAGGGAGGTAGCTCTCTTGAGTTCAAAGCCAGCCTGGTCTACATAGTAAGTTTAGGACAGCCAGGGCTACATAGTGAGACCCTGTCTCAGAAAAAAAAATGTAGGTGGGTTACTCTAAAAAACTAAAGGTCTTGGCAGCGAAGTGGTGTGGGATGACGGTCAAGTCAGAAGGGTATGGAGTAGCCCTGATTCATCTAAAGCAAGTCAACTAGAGACGACCTCCACATGTTGGCTACACCAGCATGTCTTGTTCATCTCTCCCAGGATGCGTTTACCCAGCTGCCTTTATCTTCTTGCCTTCTCCATTGGATGGCTAGAATTCCTACAGCTGGACTTCTCATATTCTCTGTTCCACCCCAGATCATAGCCCCCTATATCTGTCAGTGACATCTGTCCTCTTTCCATCTGTCCAGCCCCTTGAGTCATCTTTGATCTTCTCCACATCTAGCATGCACCTTCAAAATAAATTCAGAATCTGACGCCTTTATGTGTGTGGGTGCATATGGAACCTAGACATCAACAGCAAGTGTCATCCTGTGCTTTTTTGTTTTAATTATTTGCATCTGTATGAGTGTTTTGCCTGCATGTATGTGTGTACATCACATACAGTGCCCTCAGAGACATCCAAGGAGGGTGCCGTGTCCTCCGTGATGAGTTATAGATGACTCTGAGCCAACCCTGCGGTTGCTGGAAATGAAAGCCAGGTCCTCTCAAAGAACAGTCAGTGCTCCTAACCCCTGAGCCATCCAACCCACCACCTCGTTTTTTTTTTTGTTTTGTTTTTTTGTTTTTTTTTTTGTTTTTTTTTTGAGACAGGGTTTCTCACTGGCTTGGAATTGGCCAAATAGGCTAGGCTGGCTAGGAGCAAGCTCCAAGGAGACGAGCCTGTCACCGTCTCCCCAGCACTGAGATTACACATACATGTCACCATGCCTGCTTTACATGTCTTCTAGGAATTGAACCCTGGTTCTCAGGCTGACTCAGTAAGCCCTTTACCAGGAGAGCCATCTCCCAGCCTTCTTTCTGTCTCACACTTAACAAGTTTTCCAAGGAGCGTTCCTGGTCACACCCTATTTCTAGCTCCTTCTTAAGCCGCAAGCTTGTTCCTTTCCTGGTTGTTTTCCACTCCAGCTCTAGCCAACTTTTCACATACTGTGAACAGTAGTCACTCCTGTGGTGCCACACTACCTGGATGGCGGCTGCTTTCTGAAGGCTGGAGGAATGTGAGTGGCCTAAGGTCACATGGAAAGCTCCCCTGCTAAGCAAGTCAGGCCAACCTGTTGTGAATGTGTTAATGACAAGGACCAATACCTTCCACAGGCTGGTGGGAAGTGGCAAAGCCTTGCTCTGGTCCAAGTAGGAGTGTTGGTGTGCGCGCGCGCGTGCGCGCGCGCGTGTGTGTGTGTGTGTGTGTGTGTGTGTATGTGTGTGTGCGCATGCGTGCATGCGTGCATGCGTGTGTGAACTAGCAACTGCAGCTCCCTCCTCCCTGGGGACTGCAACCTGAGACTTCTCCCCTGCAGAGACCTCCTGCTGAACTGTGCTTACCCCAGCTGATTCTGTACATAAACAGACGAGGTTCTGGGTTGATGTGTAATTGGTGCTACTGCATGCCTTGCTCGCCCAACCCTAGTTTTTCTGTATGTGTGCCTGCCCTTTCTTCATTCCCTTGTTGCCCAGTCAAGTTTCCAGGACCAAACGGAGCTGCACATGGCACCCTGGCATTCCTGCTCTGCCAACACTGGACCGACCATCTATCCCTGTGCTTGGGACAAGAGCACTTCCTTTAAGCTCACTAAGGTTTCTCCTGGTGTGGGCCTGACGGTGGCCTTCTCCAACAGAGCTGGCACAAGGCAGTGGCATCTGGGGGAAGAGCTAGAGGTGCCCAGCCAGCCCCGTGGGGTGTGAATGGGTGGCTGGGAGGGTGAAAGAAAAGGGCTTCTGACCCTGAGAACTCTTAGGAAAAGGGCTAGGGAGACCCTGCAGAGACGAAGTAGCTGGGGCGGGGGTAGGGAGGGCGGGGGAGTGGAAGCCCTTCACAGCCTCTACCGTGCCTTGTAACCAACTGCCGCTCCGTTTACTAGACATCCGCGTGTACTACGTGCCTGCCAGGACCCTCGCTGGACGCCAAGTGTGTACTCTGGATTATAGGAGTGCAGGGAACTCTGCTAGCCCAGCCTCCCCTCCCCCGGCATTAAGAATGCAAGGAGTAATAGTTAAAAAACAAAACAAACAAAAACCACTGGGGAACTCTGTGTCACACACTGTGTACACGTTGGAGGAAGAAGACCACTAGGCCAGGGTAGTCAACAAGAAATGACGCCGCCTCTTATTGAGCATACGGTGATCAGGTCCCCGGCTAAGGACTTCACGTTTATCTTTGTCCTCATAACAATCCCATTCCATATTATGTTTGCTTACAAATGAACCTAAGGGCTCAAGGATCCCTAATCTGTGAGGGATGAGACAGGAATTAGAACTCAGGCAGACGCAGTAACCTTTTCAAGGGAAGAGTGACCCACTGTCCTTGATAGAAAGCAAGGTGACTGACTAATAACCAATGAGGACATATTGGGCTAGCTGGTCCATCTGGTGGAAGGAGGCCTGGAGAACTGGTCTGAGAGGCTGGCAGCTGGCAGCAGCTGCCCCTGCTAGGTGCTCTTAGAAGCCTCAAAGAGCGGTGCAGGCTCTGAGCTATGAGGGTCTGGAAGGACCTTGCCCTGGCTCTGGACAGAACTCTCCATCCACAGCAGGCCAGAATGGGAGGTACACAAGTCTGGGTTAAGGCCGAGCCCCTGCCTAGAGCAGGAAGGGCAGGCGAGGGAGGAAGGGCGGAGCCTCCTTGCTTAGATTATCTCATATTTTCCTGAGTCTCTGCTTGGGCCTGTGCTCTCGCCTCCTGGCTAGCTCATTTTGTTCTGTGTTTGAGAAGCCTTCGCTGACCCTTTCCACACCTTCAGCGGTCACATCTTCAACCGGGTGTCTACAATCACTCAGTGATTAGTTCACTCACCCGCTGATATTTATGTATTTCTTTTTGCTATTCATTTTTTTGGGGGGGTGGAGTTGTTTTGAGACAGGGTTTCTGTTTGTAGCTCTGGCCATCCTGGAACACGATGGCCTCAAACTCAGAGACTTGCCTGTCTCTGCCTGACTGCTGGGATTAAAGATGCGAGCAGCTACCTCCATCTCCCACCCTCCATCCCCACCCCAGCTCCCGTTCCCGCCCAACCCTGGCTGTGCTCAATCTTTTGTTGTTGTTCTGTTTTTCAAGACAGGGTTTCTCTGTGTAACAGCTCTGGCTGTCCTGGAACTCACTATGCAGGCCAGGCTGCCCTTGAACTCAGAGAGATTCACCTCCCTCTGCCTCTCAACTGCTGGGATTAAAGGTGTGTGCCACCAGTGCATGGTCTCTATCCATTCTTCTATGCAGTTCCAATACTTTATCTAGCATTGACTGTATGCTAAGCATTGTTCTAGACACTGAGGACCAGGTCATGAATGACAAGGGAATCTCCACACTCAAGTTCAGCAAAGGAGGCAGATAATAAACACGGGTGTTACGAAGAAGAATAAAGCAGACTTCGTGTGAGAGGGCAGCTAAGAGAGGCCTCTGAGGGGATGACCAGCAAGCGGGGGGGGTGTTCCTGTCTGTTTGATTCAAGGGTTTCAGCCTGGGCTAAAGCCACAGTCAAGGTTCCGTTCACTTTGCCTTCCCACTTTAAGCCTAGGCCAGTGCTAGCTACTCAACATGTTCTTCCTGGTATGATTTCGCAGAATCCAAATGTGGTCTTTGGAAAACCAAAGAGGATACCGGGGCATCTGTAATGTGAATGTGTAATACTGAAGCGTGTCCCCAGACACCAGTGTTATCCCCATGACACAGGAGTGTCATGGAAATGGCAGTGTGGAGTCCCCGTTTGTGGCTTCTGTTTGGTCTCACATAGCCGTTACTCCCGCAGTAAGAGCAAATGACTATGCTAGGTGCAGGACCAGAAGGGATGATTGGGGATGGGAGGGCTCTACAGGCCAGACCCGGCTTTTTGTCAAAGAATGTAACAATGGCACTTGTTCAACCTTAAAAAGAAAGGAAGCGGACACATGGATGAGCTTTAAGGACTCTGTGCCAACTGTGGGTGGGGAATGGAGTCCCACCCAGGCGCATGGGGACTCCCTGACCTTCAGCGGCTCCCTCTGCAAACTCCCCTAGTGCATGTTTCCTGCCAGGCAGGAAGAGCCTTCAGGGGCTTGGAATGGAACCATAGGCCAGGCTCAGGGGACAAACTTGCAAACTCTCCAGAGTTTATCCTGGTTCCTAGGAGACACCCCCATCACATCCCTGTTAGGAGGGAAATTTGTTCCTCGGTTTTCATGATCTTTCTGAGGGCACAGGACAATGGTCTCGAACTCACAGAGACCCATCTGTTTCTGCCTCCTAAATCTTGGATTAAAGGGGTACACCACTACTGCCAGGCCTATTTGTGGGCTTTTATAATACCTCCACACCCACCTGGTGGAGAGCAAGTTGCTGCTGATTTCTGGGGTATCAATGGCTCATAGTTCTGGGCCAGGATTAGGGGGGTTGGGACGCATACCTGCAGTTGAGAAAGAAGGGGCCCTGTTTGCCCCAGGCCTCTGGAAGGAATCATGCTTTGCATTTTCTAGACGAGCAAGGGGATATGAGTTGAGTCAGAAGAACAGGACTCCTTGTCTTGGAGGTGGGGTCACTCCCTTTGCAGGGGCTTATGGGGGCAGCTGAACAAGCTTCATTCGCCAGAACTGCTGTCTCCAGAGTCCCAGTCTTATACTCACTGTTGTGGATGAGTCCAGGAGATCTCGAACTCTGGGTGACTTCTTGGGACCTCAGTTTTCCCATCTGCAAAGTGAGTGGGATGGCAGCACGGTCCCCGAGGGGGACAGAACGCCTCCCCTCCTTCTGTTATTGTTGGTCACCCTCTGGCTAGTTGTATCAACACCCCAGGAGAGACAGCAGCTCTTTGTCTTTGGTTTATTTATTTAACTTGGAAAGGATTTGTCGATTGTCTCATATGAATGGCCATTCTTATTTGACAGCTTCAGCCATACTGACCGGTGTAAACCGAAGCTCCGGCTGTGAGACGGTTTCCTCTCATTGAGCTCGTGTTCGCTATGGGTATCTGCCCTGTCCTTTTCCTTATGCCAGCTGGTGTCAGCGCGTTCTCTTTGATTTCCCTCCTGAACCTGAGGCCTGCTGTTCTCATCCCAGCCCCACAGCGAAGTCTGAGGTTCGCTTCTGCGTGCTGCTCCATAGCCTGAAGGCACTCCGAGAACGGGTGCAAGTCTCGGCGTGGTGGGATTTAGCGTTGCCTGGGAGACACACCTCTGGGGCCATCAGGGAGGGCATTTTCAGAGAGGCATAACTGAAGCAGGGTGACCTGCTGTGATGCTGTTATGGATGTCTGTCGTGGTGGGGCCCTTGATGGAGCAGACAGGAGGAAGTGAGCCGAGCCCCGCCCCCATCACCGGTTCCTGACTGTAAATGTCAGGTGATCAGCCACTTCACTCTCCCACCATGCTCTCCCCATCCCGCTGACTGCATCCCTTCAAACTGTGAGCCAAAAGAAAGCCTGCCCTGAGTTGCTGCTACCCGGTATTTTGTCACAGAAGGAAGAAACACCGAGAAACACAAAGGGGATTCCACTTCATGCGCTGTCTGGGCTGCTCTCTGGCCAGTTTCTTCGATGTTCATTTCTTCAGGTGGCTGCCGTTGGCTGTGGGCTGTGTGTTTCTCACAGAAGGTCCCTGGCACTTTCAATCACTCATGGAAACCTCTAGCCCTGGGAAACCACAAGCCTTGTATCTTTTATCGAAACTGAGACGTTAAAAGATCGGATAGTAGCAGGAGCTGGGATTTACTAAGGATTCATCTTTTTGAACTCAATAAACTGACACTTTTCCTGGATTAGGGACTTTTCTATGACCACGGTATTGTGTTCACTTTCTGTTTGGAGCTCTGGTCTGAAATGGGACCACTATGGTTGTCTTGGGGCCACCATGCTCTGAGAAAGTCACACAGCTGGCAGAGGCTATGTGTAGGTGTTCCTGATGAGATTATTGGCTATTTTTAATTCTAGGGATCAAATCCCGGGCCTCAAACATACTAGGTGTACAGTCCACCACTTATGTACCCCTCTCCTCTCTACAAAGATCATGAGGATATATTTTGTGAATAAGACATTCTTTAAAAGAATCTTTAAATTTGTTAAAGATTTATTTTACTGTGTGCACATGAGTGTCGTGCCCACAGAGACCAATGAAAGGAGTCAGATCCTTTGAACGGGGGTCACTGGAGGTTGTGATCAGTGCTAAGACCCCAAGCAGAGTCTGAGCTCTCTCTCCACTCCTCCCTCCACCCCACTCCCACTCCACCCCGGCTTTTAAGAATCTTTACAATCTTTGCATACTCAGAAGGGTCTGAAAATGGAGATGAACCGGTCTCTGAAAGATTTTTGCTGTGGCTTTTGTTTAATGGAATGAAGTTCAGTAAGATTCACAGAAAACCCACAAAAGTTTAAGAAGCATTTATGGAAGTGCTGGCATGTTGGACTAAACATCCGGACCTTGGGTTCTCTTGGTTCAACCAGAAGGGAGCTGTCTAGGCGCTTTCTATGAGGTTTTCTGCCCCCTTCTGGTCTGACAGGGAATGGCAGAGGCTCAAGCTTTGCAAGGCGAGCTAGGGAGACCAGAGGCTGTCGCCATCCATCACCAAGATGGCCTTTCCGGCCATCAAAGCAGTGCTTGGGCTGGCTGCAGGCCATGTCGGCAGCCTCCGTTTCCAATCTTTGGTAGAAGTTTCACGTTTCCATCCGTCGCCGGCAGGTAGGAGGCTTGGGGGAATAAGGTAAGAGGTGGTTGTAGCTCAACTTGCAAAACAGGTGTAGGCTGTTTGCTCCTTTGACTTACCTGTCTGACAGGCAGAGAAAAGATGCCCCTCTGTCGGCCTGAGATAAGACCCAAACTTTTTGCTCGGAAACTGGAGCTGTGAATTATTTATATTTTCTAACTCCAGTCCTCTACGTTCTGTAGTCTCAAATACCTGCTTTAATGTTTTGGGGGTGGGGTGGGGTGGGATGTTGCTTTTATAAATTCCATTTTGCAAACTCTGAGACTCAAGCCCCATGACACTAATTTGTCAAAACCCCAGGTCTGCTCGATATGAAAAATACTGTCTTTTTCCTTCCTTTTTTAAAGCCCCAGGAAAATTTTATTAGACTTTGAGACTAACAACAGCAGGCAAGCTGTGAGCCTTGGCAGCTGACCAGAACAGGGAGATGGCGGAAAGGAAAATTATGTGACTTGTTACCGGCCTCCCTGAACAGAGGCTGGAGGGGGTAACTTCAGAGAAACAGTGAGAAAACCCAGAGTTACAAGGAAAACAGGGCCGGGCTCTGGAAGAAGAGAGAAAGGGGAAACAATTACACTTTTCTGAGTAACTCAGAACCGTGGGTAAGCTTAGCTGAGCTACACAGTGGCAGCCCAGTAAGCAGCTAATGAAACCATTTGACACGGTCACCTTCTTAATACTGTGAACCGAAGTTCCTGGAAAGAACTGAACGTTCCTCAGAACTTTCTGGAAGGCTGATGAGAACTTCAGCGATGTGGAGAGGTTGGAATGTTGCGAGTTCAGAATCTAACTCTCATGGGGCATCTTTTACTCCCTTCATGGTCATCTACACATGACTTAACATCTTTGTGACCATTAGGTAAATCCTTTGGAATGTCTGAGCAGATCAGATCTCTACTCCGTTTCCAACCAATCACAGGGCTAAGGATGTCAATGGAGGCCTATAGCAAAGTTTCCCCTGCCTTGCTGTAACCAACCCCCTTACCTAATGTTCCTACCAATGCCTTTGAAAAGTGCTTTGATTTATGACTTCTTGTTCTGTGACTGTAAAACATGATCAGACTGTTACTATGTTGTATAACCGGCTCCCAGAACTTAGCACAACTGATGCCATGTTAGAGACACCTTCCGACCTTAAAACCTAGCATGAAGGCTCCTGACACCTGCCAAAATGGGAGCAAAGATCTATTCCATCAAAGATCTAGTCTATAGTTCAGGAGAGTCCCTAAACATACTCGCCTTGCCTGAAGTGTGACACCCAGGATGTGGGTTTTGTGCATGAAAGACAAAGGACTGTAAGGCTCAGCACTTGATAATTTGGGTAAGTTCTCCATGCAGCCACCTGCCAGCAATAAAGACTTTCTTCTCAGCCGTAGAAATATCTATGTGGTGGTCTTTGGTGGGCTTACCTCATAACAGTTGGAACATGGAATTTGGGGTAACCCAAGTGTGTGTTTGTGGGCCATGGTCACTCATATTTGGCTCTTATAATAAGCTATTTTTTTTTCCGAGACAGGGTTTCTTTGTGAAGCTCTGGCTGTCCTGAAACTCACTCTGTAGACTAGGCTGTCCTCACACTCACAGAGATCCAACTGCCTCATGAGTGCTGGGGTTAAAGGCGTGCACTACCATACCCAGCAATAAGCTATGTCTTATCCCCTTTGAGATGGAGGTTGTGTTTGGTGTCTGTGGTGCTAACCTCCACAGCCTGCAAGAGTTCGATTCTAGTTAGGATAGGAAAAGTGTTTCTCAAATACAGGCTGGTATGTTTGCTGTTTGTTAATGGGCTATGCCAGTTTAATTACACCAAGGCTTGAAAGCACTAAGTCAGGCAGTGGTGTCAGGGCAGGCAGATCTCTGAGTTCTAGGTCAACCTGGTCTACAGAGCAAGTTCCAGGACAGCCAGGGAACCTTGTCTCCTAAAATATGCAAATGAAAAAGGCTTGAAGGCACTAGGTGTAGAGGAACACACCTTTAATTCAGCCACCCCGTAGCTGAGGCAGGAGGATCATGCGTTCCAGGCCATCCTGGAGATGATTGTGTGAGGCTCAGTGGTGTGGGTCAAAAGCTCAGGAGAAGCACTTCCTAAGCAGTGATAACACCGTGACCCGGTGTCTCTTGGCCGCAGGTTCTGATCTGGCAGATGTGGGTAACATAGCACAGATGGGGCAGCTGCCTCCCAACAGCTGCTTCTGCAGCCCCAGATTCTCCTTTAGAGATACACAGGACAGTCTTTGAGCAGCAGGACTGAAGAAAACCTCATCTGTGCTGACAAGTCTATAGAGAGGGTGCCTGTCCTGCAGCTTAGGAACTGCAGGACTCTGGAGCCTGGGAGAGCAGCAGAGGGGACATACATACGCATGCATGCACACACAAACACACACAGCATACATATACAAGTACACACATACAAGCACACACACAAACACATCACACAAGCACACACACAATGCATACAAGTACACACACAAGCACACATACAATACACACAAACACAGCACACACACACAAGCACACAATACACATAAGTACACACACAAGCACACATACATCACACATACAAAACACACAAGTCACATACAACACACACAGTACACATAAGCATGCAAACACACACACACACATCTGGATAGCATTAATGGGAGCTGCTGGGTAGGGTGACATTAATACTCCCATTAATCTATGCCCAAAGTGTGGGTCAGCACATTGGAGTCTATGCACTGAGTCTTCTGTGTGAAAGTGTGTGTCTGTGTGTGTGTGTGTGTGCACCAACGTGTGTCTTTGTGTCATTCTTACAGAAGTCAAGTGACCTGCACTGAGATGTAAAGAGGCATAAATCTGGAGGTTCAGACAGGACTTTCTGCCGGGTAGAGTATCTTTGGTTTTTTGAGGCTCGCCTGGTCCTGGTCTTGTCTCCTCTGCTGCTTTGCTAGACCCCAGAGTCTAGCAGTTCCCCAAAATGTGGGGGAGGCACCTTCTCTCTGCCCTCTGTTCCTTCCAATCCTGCTATGCAAAGCTCTGCTCAGTGCTCACACTCCAGGAGAGGAAACTGGAAAGGCTGCTGCTCAGGCCCTACCCACATCTGCAAGGTGACTCTGCATCGAAAGAGGTCTCAGAGGGCTCTTTCATGCCTGTGAAGTGCTTCTCCTGGGCCTTTGGGCCAGGAAGAGACAGGGCAATAGAGATGTCTGACTCCAGCTTCTCTCCTTCCTCAGTCCCCTCACACCACATCAGATCCCAGTCTGCTTATGTCAGGACAGCCCTTGTCAGCATCACACAGAGCCTGTCCATGTGACACAGAGCCTGTCCATGTGACACAGAGCCTGTCCATGTGACACAGAGTCTGCCCAGGTGACACAGAGCCTGTCCAGGAGACACAGAGTCTGTCCAGGTGACACAGAGCCTGTCCAGGAAACATAGAGTCTGTCCAGGTGACACAGAATCTGTCCAGATGACACAGTCTGTCCAGGTGACACAGAATCTGTCCAGGTGACACAGAGTCTGTCCAGGTGACACAGAGCCTTCCCAGATGACACAGAGCCTGTCTATGTGACACAGAGCCTGTTCAGGAGACACAGAGTCTGTCCAGGTGACACAGAATCTGTCCAGGTGACACAGAGCCTGTCCATGTGACACAGAGCCTGTCCATGTGACACAGAGCCTGTCCAGGAGACACAGAGTCTGTCCAGGTGACACAGAGCCTGTCCAGGAGACACAGAGTCTGTCCAGGAGACACAGAGTCTGTCCAGGTGACACAGAATCTGTCCAGGTGACACAGAGTCTGTCCAAGTGACACAGAGCCTTCCCAGGTGACACAGAGTCTGTCCAGATGACACAGAGCCTTCCCAGATGACACAGAGCCTGTCCATGTGACACAGAGTCTGCCCAGGTGACACAGAGCCTGTCCATGTGACACAGAGCCTGTCCATGTGACACAGAGTCTGCCCAGGTGACACAGAGCCTGTCCAGGAGACACAGAATCTGTCCAGATGACACAGTCTGTCCATGTGACACAGAGCCTGTCCAGGTGACACAGAGTCTGTCCAGGTGACACAGAGCCTTCCCAGATGACACAGAGCCTGTCCAGGTGATACAGAGCCTGTCCATGTGACACAGAGCCTGTCCATGTGACACAGAGTCTGCCCAGGTGACACAGAGCCTGTCCAGGAGACACAGAGTCTGTCCAGGTGACACAGAATCTGTCCAGGTGACACAGTCTGTCCATGTGACACAGAGCCTGTTCAGGAGACACAGAGTCTGTCCAGGTGACACAGAATCTGTCCAGGTGACACAGAGCCTGTCCATGTGACACAGAGCCTGTCCATGTGACACAGAGCCTGTCCAGGAGACACAGAGTCTGTCCAGGTGACACAGAGCCTGTCCAGGAGACACAGAGTCTGTCCAGGAGACACAGAGTCTGTCCAGGTGACACAGAATCTGTCCAGGTGACACAGAGTCTGTCCAAGTGACACAGAGCCTTCCCAGGTGACACAGAGTCTGTCCAGATGACACAGAGCCTTCCCAGATGACACAGAGCCTGTCCAGGTGACACAGAGCCTGTCCAGGTGATACAGAGCCTGTCCATGTGACACAGAGTCTGTCCAGATGACACAGAGTCTGTCCAGATGACACAGAGCCTTCCCAGATGACACAGAGCCTGTCCAGGTGATACAGAGCCTGTCCATGTGACACAGAGCCTGTCCATGTGACACAGAGTCTGCCCAGGTGACACAGAGCCTGTCCAGGAGACACAGAGTCTGCCCAGGTGACACAGAGCCTGTCCAGGTGACACAGAATCTGTCCAAGTGACACAGAGCCTGTCCAGGTGACACAGAGTCTGTCCAGGTGACACAGAGTCTGCCTAGGTGACACAGAGCCTGCCTAGGTGACACAGAGTCTGTCCAGGTGACACAGAGCCTTCCCAGATGACACAGACCCTGTCCAGGTGACACAGAGCCTGTCCAGGTGATACAGAGCCTGCCCAGGTGACACAAAGCCTGTCCAGGTGATACAGAGCCTGCCCAGGTGACACAGAGCCTGTCCAGGTGACACAGAGTCTGTCCAGGTGACACAGAGCCTTCCCAGATGACACAGAGCCTGTCCAGGTGATACAGACCCTTCCCAGGCGACACAGAGCCTGTCCAGGTGACACAGAGTCTGTCCAGGCATGCTATTGCTCTCCTCTACATCAGTTTTTGTCTGTTTGCTCACCCTAGTGGCCAGTGGGGTGACATCAGCAACTCATGAGGTAAATCTTGACTCACCTCTGTGGTCATAAAAATGGGGGTATTTCTGGAAGAGACTCAAGAGACAAGGGGAGAAATTGGGCAGAGCCAAGCTCTGTCTGGATATCTAAACTTTTATTAATTGATCCATCCATCTATTCATTCATTTTGAAGTGCACTCTTTCTCTGCAGCCCAGGCTGGCCCCTAGCTAGACCTCTAACCCTCCTAGCCAAGTATTGGGATCCTAGGTATTTACCACTGGGCCAGCTTCTCTCAGGAGTTTTCCTGTCTCCAGGAAAAAAAATAGGAGGTTTTAGCTCTTAGTATACTTCAGGACTCTTAAAAAGTTTATCTTATCGAGTGTTCCACACAAAGTTCTGTGGGACCCAACTTCCATTTGAGGCTGTCTGTATTCTCGGCCACTGCCCACCCCTGGCTACAGCCCCTTCCTTGAGTCTCACTGTAGCATAATAAAGGAAATGAAATAAAAGAGAACAGCAAATATTCGGTCTCTGTCACAAATTCGCAGAGAGGTTCTCCAGGGACTGGCCACTTTTACTGGATTGTGTATGCTAATGAGATGACTCAAGGCTTGAGCCTCACAGAGTCTAGGATGTGGACTGGCTGCTGGAAAGCCTATCCAGGCGATAAAAGCTCTAGCAATTTCAGACCCACCCTCCATGGTCTCCAAGAAGGCCAGTGGGCGCCTGAGACCGAGTTCAATTACCAAGGGCCAGTGAGGGACTCGGTCATGCCCCTAGCCTGTGGGTTTGGCAAACACATCCCTGTAGTTGGAGGGAGGTGTACCCTGGATATGGCATGGGAGTCCCTCCCTTGCCCCATGAATCTCTGCTTGGGCTCATTTACAGTTGTGTCCTCTTACTGTAACCTTGACACTAAGCAAAGCGTCTTCCTAAATTTGGTGAGATGGCTTGCGGAAACCCAATCAGCCCAAACTCAGTAGCCCCAGAAACACACAGTGGTACCCATGAAACATCTGCCTTCCCAGTAGCTCAGCTTTCATCACCCAAGGTTGAGCACCATGTGGTGGCCACTACATCAGAGACAGAGCAGTCTAATGGATTCCAGATGTGGGATGGGAGAAGTGCGGGTGAGCTAATAATCAGGCTGAGCATGGGGCTCGGTAGTCCACATCCAGGGGCCTACCCAGAACAATTTTCTTTGGTTTGACTTTATTTAAAAGTGAAGCCTGATGAGTACAAAAGGCCCAAAGCCACATTCCCATAAATAACATGGATTTTAGCCCTTTTAAAAACAGGATGTCTTCACAGTACACCACAGCCGTTTCCCATGGCAATAAATATTCCCTCAAATGTTATTTATCTGCTAACTGTGGTGTGTTCTATAATAAACATCTATTCACTTAAAACACCATTCGCGTGTGTGCATGCACAGTGTGTATACCTGTGCATGTGTGAAACACAACTCTGAGGACTCATTCTCTCCTTTGGCTGTGGGTCGTGGGATCGAACCCAGGTTGTTACGCCTTGATGACAAGCCTCTTTACTCCCCGAGCCATCTCATTGGCCATCTTTGTTTAGTTTTTTGAGTTACAAAGGGAAATTATGCTTCGTACAACTGAATGAAGGATGTAAAGGAACATGAATAAGGCTTTAGACTTCCCCTCAGTGTCCTGTCTTGGCGGGACAACCAAGGTGAAGAAGACAGAGAGTTTTCTCTCCTCACAAAAGCAGGCTTCTTCAGAATTTCATCTTTCTTTCTTTCTTTCTTTCTTTCTTTCTTTCTTTCTTTCTTTCTTTCTTTTGAGACAGGGTTTCTCTGTGACTTTGGAGGCTGTCCTGGAACTAGCTCTTGTAGACCAGGCTGGTATCGAACTCACAGAGATCAGCCTGCCTTTGCCTCCCAAGTGCTGGGATTAAAGGTGTGCACCACCACCACCTGACAGAATTTGATCTTTCAAGTGGAAAGACACAAACATCCATGTGAGAAAGAGAACAGGGCTTCCCTGTAACCCACCAGCTGCCTTCTGCCGAGACCCTCCTTCCAGAATCCACGCAGGACCCTGTGACCGGATTCTTCATTGAGGCCAACTCTGGGCTCTGTGAGCTGCTCACATATGGGGATTGCAGAGGGAAGGAGTACCACTTTCGGGGGTGTGAATAGGAATGACACCTATAGATTCGTGTGTGTGAATACTTGACCCATAGGGAGTGGCACTATTAGGAGGTGTGGCCTTGTTTGAGTAGTGTGGCCTTGGAGGAACCCTGTCACTGTGGAAGTGGGCTTTGAGGTCTCTCATATGCTCAAGCTAGGCCTAGTATGACACACAGTGTCTTTCTGATGCCTGCGGACCCAAATGTAGAACTTTCAACTCCTCCAGCACCACGCCTGCCTGAATGACACCATAGCACGACACCATAGCCCGCCATGATGATAGCGGTCTAAACTTCTGAACTGTAAGCCACCCCAATTTAAAAAGAAACTGGATCCAGTAGCACAGACACTAAGATTGACAATTAATAAATGGGACCTCCTGAAACTGAGAAGCTTCTGTAAGGCAAAGGACACAGTCAGCAAGACAAAAAGGCACCCCACAAATTGGGAAAAGATATTCACTAACCCCACATCTGACAGAGGGCTGATCTCCAAAATTTACAAAGAACTCAAGAAGCAAGTCTCCAAAACACCAAAGGATCCAGTCAAAAAATGGGGTACAGAACTAAATGGAGAATTCTCAATAGAGGAGACTAAAATGGCTGAGAGACACTTGAGAAAATGCTCAACATCCCTAGCCATCTGGGAAATGCAAATCCAAACAACTCTGAGATACCATCTCACTCCTGTCAGAATGACTAAAATCAAAAACTCCAAGGACAGTATATGCTGGAGAGGATGTGGAGAAAGGGGAACACTCCTACACTGCTGGTGGGAGTGCTGACTTGTACAGCCACTTTGGAAATCAGTATGGAGATTCCTCAGGAAAATGGGAGTCAGTCTACCACAAGACCCAGCAATTCCACTCTTAGGCATATATCCAAAAGATGCCCATTCATACAACAAGGATGTCTGTTCTACTACGTTCATAGCAGCATTATTTGTAATAGCCAGAACCTGGAAGCAACCTAGATGCCCCTCAACTGAAGAGTGGATAGAGAAAATGTGGTACATTTACACAATGGAGTACTATTCAGCGGAAAAAAACAATGGAATCTTGAAATTTGCAGGCAAATGGATGGCACTAGAAGAAACCATACTGAATGAGGTAACCCTGTCACAAAAAGAGAAACATAGTATGTACTCACTCATATATGGATTTTAGACATAGATCTGGGGAGTGCCAGCATACAATCCCACTTCCAGAGAGTCTAAGAAACAGAACCTTCATCCAGCGACTGATGAAAGCAGAGGCAGATACCCACAAACAAACACTGAACTGAACTCCTGGAATCCAGTGTCAGAGAGAGAGAACTGATGGGCAAAGGAGTTAAGACTGGACTGGTTTAACCCACAGAAACAGCTGACCTGAACAAGCAGGAGTTCTTGGACTCCAGATTGATGGCTGTGTGGAAAGCATGGGACTGACCCAGACCCCTGGAATGTGGGTGTCAGTGAGACGGCCTAGGTAATATATGGGGCCTTGGGTAGTATTTATCCCTGGCATACAAATAGACTTTGAGTGCCCATCCCACAATGAGGGATGCTTTCTCAGCCGGGACTCTTGGGGTAGGGCCTAGGCCCTGCCCTGGATGAAATGACAGTCACAGGAGATCCACCATGGAGGGCCTCACCCTCCTTGGGGATCTGACTGGAGATTGGGTGGGGGGCTGGGGGACCTGGTGGGGAGGGAGGGGGAGGAGGAGAGGGAGAAGGAGCTGGGATTGACATGTGAAACAAGATTGTTTCTAAACTAAGTAAGAAAAAAAGAAAGAAAGAAGAAACTGGAACACCGCTGACCCTGAAAGCACTAATTAGGCAGCTAGACTGACAGGCCAGCCAGCCCCAGCCATCTGCCTGCTGCTGACTCCCAGTACCAGGATTACAGGCACACACACCATACAAGGCTTTTGCTGAGAATCCAAACCTGAGTCCTAACGCTTGTACAGTAAGCACTTTACCCACCAGGGTCAGCTCCTGGTCCCTGGGTGGCTTCTTCCACCCCAGCATAGTTTCGAGCACAAAGGACAGTCCAAAATTCTTTTTCTTTCTTTCTTTCTTTCTTTCTTTCTTTCTTTCTTTCTTTCTTTCTTTCTTTCTTTCTTTCTTTCTTTCTTTCTTCCTTCCTTCCTTCCTTCCTTCCTTCCTTCTTTCTTTTTTAC
Source organism: Mesocricetus auratus (assembly GCF_017639785.1). Taxonomy (NCBI): domain Eukaryota; kingdom Metazoa; phylum Chordata; class Mammalia; order Rodentia; family Cricetidae; genus Mesocricetus; species Mesocricetus auratus. The sequence continues at coordinate 10,861,009 of NW_024429209.1, forward strand.
AAATGCAAGCGTAAGCAGCACCCCTTGCACAGGACTAAGTGTAGAGTTAGGGGTCTGCTGCCCCAGCTCTCATCCTTGCCTTTGTCCTCCCTCTGTACCCACCGCATCTTGTCAGGGGTGGAGTTTCTGGCATCCAGTTCTGAGCATCAGCCAGGCGCATCAGTGTTGGTCTAGGTGTTTCTCTGGGGCTGTGGCACTTCCTCCTTTCCTGCCTTCTGTCTGAGCTCAGGCTGGAACTCACCACAAAGCAGAGGCTGATCCTGAACTTTTGATATTCCTGTCTCCACTCCCCAAGTGCTGGGACTATAGGCATGTTCCCCCATTTCTGGCTTGAAGTCTAGTTTTGCCCCATTTTTGTTCATTTTGCTTTTTAAAGAGTTGGAGTCTCTGCAGTGCACACTGGGCTTAAATTCCTGGATGCAGGAAATGCTCCTGTTCCGGCTTCCCCAGTAGCTGGGGTTACAGGTACGTGGCACTATCTTTGTCTTCCCCTGTTCTCTAAAGGACAAAAGAACAAGTATGAGGCTCAGGGTGAACAGAACCTCGCTGATAACACGGTGGGCTTTACAAAGAGACATCGTGGGCTGGAGAGTTTGCTCGGAGGTTTAATTCCCAGGAACCATGTGATGCCTCACAACCATCTGTAATGAGATCTGGTGCCCTCTTACAGTGTGCAGACATACAGACAGACAGAGCAGTGTACACATAATAGATAAATAAGTAAATAAATAAAAGAAAAAAGACAAAGGGACATCACCCTCCCATTTTACAGAGGCACACATGGAGGCAGGGGGATATCACAGAGCTGGTGTATAGGCTTTTCAGGACTGCCAGAACAATGTAGTATTTTTTTTTAAAGATTTATTTTATTTATCACATATACAGTGTTCTGCCTACATGCCAGAAGAGGGCACCAGATTGAATTGTAGATGGTTGTGAGCTACCATGTGGTTGCTGGGAACTGAACTCAGGACCTCTGGAAGAGCAGTCAGCGCTCTTAACCTCTGAGCCATCTCTCCAGCCCCACAATGTACTATTAACCAAATGGCTTAAACAATGGGAATTTGTTCCCATGATTCTGAACACACAAGTCCTAGAGCAAGGTATGAGACGGTCACGCTCTGTCATGCCGTGTGTTATAGTTTCATTTCTGCCACTGTGATTAAATGCCCTGACAAAAAGCACTGTAGAGAGAGGGTTGATTTTAACTTGTCACTCCAGATTATAGCCCACCACTGCGGGGCAGATCAGAGTGGCAAAGTCTGGAAGCAGCTGGTCACAGACACACTCAAGGACAGAGAGAGAGGAAGGCACACACACCACATGCTTGCAAAGTCTGGAAGCAGCTGGTCACAGACACACACAAGGACACAGAGAGAGGAAGGCACACACGCCACATGCTTGCTTGTGCTCAGCGTGGCAGCCCTACTCCTGAGAGCTGGGACTAGAGGGGTGTGTCACCACCACGCAGCGACCGCTACACTCACACAGCTCAGGATTCCCTGCCTAGGGAGTGGTGCTGCCCACGGAGGCCTGGGTCTGCCCACATCATTTACTTAAGACAATTTTCTGCAGACGCGGCCACAGGCCAACCCAGGGTAGACAGTCCTTTATTAAGGCTTTCTTCAGGTGATCCTAGGCTGTGTCAAGGTGACGGATAAAGCTGTTGTACTGTTAGAGAAAGTCGTGTTCCAGGAGGCTCCTAGCTTCTCAAAGTCTGTTGATTCATAGCAACATAATTCCAGTCTTCATAGAAGTACATTATCTGCCTCCTATTTGCTGCTCCTCCCTTTTTTTGTAAGGACAGGATTAGGGTCCACCTTAATGAGTTCACTGCAATGAGATTACTTCAGTAAAATGTAAATAAGGTCACACATTCTGCCATCCTAGACATTAGGACTCCACCATGTCCTTTGGGGTGGGGTGGGGATCCATATCTGTCCACAGGAGCTGAGAAAGGGAGAACCCAGGCCTGTGTGACAGACCGGGGTCTTTGTCCTTTGGTGCAGGGAAGACTGGGTGGTCTGCGAGCTCATTCTCCAGCCATGGTGCAAGGGCTCAGTGCTGGGTCTGTCTTACCCTGGGCTTCCCGAGAACGGAAGACCGCAACTACTGGGTGGAGACTGGAGGTGAGGAAGGCTGGAGAGGCAGCCTGCCACAGCTGTAACTGGGGCTCAGCCCCTCAGGCATGCTGGGAGATGAGCAAGACACCTGTCAGAGGCATTTTCCTCTTTTGTAAATTAGAATCACGAAATCAGCCCCAGGAAATTCCCAGGCACAGGCGTCCCAAAGGTCTGTGTTGATGCTGAGCTGACACACTTTGAACACTGCAGCCCGGAGCACCAGCTCCAAAAAACCCACACTTGACATTTTCTCAGTGGGCTGTCTACTGCACTGAAGAAATGAACAGGTTGCATTTTCTGTAATGTCACCTCCTGGAAGTAGGCCAAGGCACCCTGCCCTCACACACCAGGCATACTACACTCTCTTCTGAATATGGATTCCAGACTTCTTTGTGGAGAAACCCGCATCCTTTTGCTTATAGGCTAGCCTCACCTGGCCCAAGCCTGGAAAAGCCCACCCATCTCACTCTGTTCTTGTTTGACCCTCGCCATTTGTTTTAGACACTTAACAAGGCTCCGCCTGCCCTCTGGTGGCAATAGAAGGAACTGGACCTTCACTGTCAGCTAGGGGTTTCTTCCCCACTGAAAGTTAAGTTGAACTTTTTGGCTACCTGCTGTTTATGTACCCTCCCTTCCTCCTTTAGTCCCTGCCAGCCTGTCTGCCCCTGCTCCCTTCCTTCTTTCCTTTCTTATTTTCTTTTTCAGTGCTGGGGATAGATTCCAACGCTCTACGCATGTCAGGAAAGCCTTCTAGCATCAAGACAGCTCCTTGGTATTTTTTTCCTTTCTTTCACCAAGAAAGCAAGTTTCTAAAATCCAAGATACAATTAGCATAAATATTATGTCATTGATACCTGCTGCGAATGAGCCAGGCCCAGTTTCTTCTCCATGCAATGCACTTTCTTGCAGATACTGAATGTGTGGTGTGGACTCAAGATGAGAGGTGACAGGATGACACAAGACATGTGACATTCTGAGCCCCGTGGGGCAAGCTAAGGGTTTGGGGTATTATCCTAAGACCAGGGAAAGTGCCAGAAGCCCTGGGAGTGAAGGGGCGGGGCCTGAGGCAGATGCTATTCTTGACTCACAAGGGAAGAGTTAGAGATGATGTTTCACTGGTAGGTGGCGTTGGGGGGGGGTAAGGGACATAAAAGGCAAAGGATAATGGCTTTTCTGACCAGAGCAATTAGGGGAGTGGGCAGAGAGCAAGTCTTTACAGGAAGGACTAATGTTCATGTTTGTAATGTTGGGACTAAGGTACCCAAGGACCATCCAGGTGAGGATGTTTGATAGACACTGATTCATCCATTCACACACTTAGGACCCTTTATCAGGAAGGGTCCATATGTGACAGCTGAAAACACAGCCAAGACAGTGGGGTGGCACCCACCTGTAGACCAGCTACTCGGGAGGCTGATGCCACAGGTTATTTGAGCCTCTTGATGCTCTGATCTTATCTCAGGAATGCATCCAAACCAAGCTCCTCTATCACCTGCCTCCTCCCCGGCCCCACCCTCATCTCTCCTTCCATGGCTCTTCCCCTTCCATCCCAAGCCATCACAAAGCCCTGTGATCTCCACTCCCAGCTCAGCATCCCTGCAAGCCCCCACCCCCAACTTTCCTGGAGTGCCTCAGTTCAGTGCCCATCCATTGGTCCTTTCCCCTACCAGGAAGCACCAGCTTCATTCTCTCTTGTTTCCTTGTCTCCACAAGGGACAGCAAACTCCTAGAGACCAGTATCTGTCTGCACACAAGAGGCACTCACCAATGTGGATTAGGCTTTCGGGCTTGTGTCAAGGACCAGGTCAAAGTCTCTATTGAGAGTCTCTAGGCTTGGGAGACTCAGGAAGAAGTAAACTCACTACTGTGATTCAAGCCTGCTCCCTGTTCTTACCTGCCAGCCAGTGGAGAAAGTACTCGTCTAAATGTAATTACTGGCCCTGTGATGGGTGATGCTATTTGGCAAGCCATTTGGCAAGAGGCAGAAAATGAGGCAGGTCCTGGTAGAGCAGGACTGGACCTGAAGGCTCCTCTTCTCCCTCAATTCATCAAAAAGATTGGATGCTGCTGCCAGGAGAGGAGTTGTACCAACCCTGGAACTTCCAGAGAATCTGCGAAAGTATCTGAGCTGAGAACACACAGCTGTGGTTTCTGTTATGGCTTGAGTTGCATTTCCTGTCTCAGGTTCTTATTTTGAACTCCAGGAGCATAGAGCAGGAGCTTATTCAGAGAGAAGATGTTTATAGAGGTAATCAAGTTAAAATGAGGCCCCAGAATGGACTAGTCCAATCTGAGTGATGCCTTTATAAAGTGAGGAAGTCTGGAGAGTTACATGCATCCATGGAGGGCAGCATGTGAGATGCAGGCAGAGATGGGGGTGGTGGACCCACACATCTAGAGAAGTCGATGCTGCCAGCAAACCTCCAGGCAGGAAAAAGGTGGTGGGGTGGGGGACAAGAAACAAATTCCTCCCCAAGGTCTTTGGAAGGAACCAGCTCTGCCAGCACTTTTTTCTTGAACCTCCAACCAGGAAAACTGAAAGAGAGTAAGTTTCTGCTGTTTAAATTGCCCAATTTATTGTGTTTTGTTACAGCAGCCTTAGGGAACTATTAACTCTTTATCTGACTTAGGAAAGCATTAAACCATGGGAAACCTGGTCATGTATTAAGTAAGTAAAGGGTCTAATTGTCTTGTGTACAAAGCAGTCTGGGGGAGATGGTTCAGATTTGGCATTTTCTTGGTAGGATCAGGTACTGCTAGATTTCTAGCTCACAAAGATTCTGTGTTCATGCTTGTCATCTTATGGCCACACAACAGATGCTCTCTATACATTTTGTCTCCATTCCCAATAAAATAGAGAAGCTTAAAACTTTCTTTCTGTGAGTATTCACATCTTTATTTGGAGGTAGGCATCCTCATTGGGAGGTACAGCCTGTGTTCCAAGGGCAGAGCTGTGAACCATGAACACCCTCAGCTTCAGGGGATGCTGGAAGACCTTGAACTTTTCTGCAAGGTACTTGATGATGCTGTCCCAAATGAGTCTTCCTTCCTTCCTTCCTTCCTTCCTTCCTTCCTTCCTTCCTTCCTTCCTTCCTTCCTTCCTTCCTTCTTCCCTCCCTCCCTCCCTCCCTCCCTCCCCCCTCTCTTTCTTGAGTAGGTAGTTAAAAAAGAAAAGAATGTTGTCTTGCCTTACAATTCTGGACAATGGAAAGTCTAAGATCAGACAGCTGCATTTGGGTGCTGCTTCAATTCATGTTAGGAGATGGAAGGGGAGTGATTCCAGGGAAGGCAGCCTTGCTTCATACAACTTGATCCTGTGGATTAATACAGTCCTGCATGAGGAAGACTGTCTCTAAGAAAACAGGTATTGGCCCATTATTATTATTGTTGTTGTTGTTTGAGACAGGGTTTCTCTGTGTAACAGCCCTGGCTGTACTGGGACTCACTCTGTAGACCAGGCTAGCCTTGAACTCACAGAGACCTACCTGCCTCTGCCTCATGAGTGCTGGAATTTAAGGCGTGCACCATCACCATCCGGCCCTACTTATTCATCTTTTAAAGAGTTTTCCTGCATATGTAAGATGTATGTGTGGCTCATGTCACAGTGGGCATGTGGAAGACAGAGGACAATCTTGTGAAGTCAGTCCTCTTTCTGCCTCTATGTGGCTTCCGAGGATGGAACTCAGGTCTCTAGGCTTGTGAATCAAGCTCTTTTTCCAGTCAAGCCACCTTGCCAGACCAGTCTAACACCTTATAGGGCTCTACTGAAGGTCTTAGTGCAGCTCTTTGGAGGGAAAAGTTCAACGAGTATGATGCTAAGAAGAGTAACGGCTGGGCGTCTGGGCTATCTGTTATATCTGTGTCCCATGGAGACACACCCAGATGTTAACTCAAGAGAAATATGTCCCAGGCACTGTAAACTGGTGGTGTGTGAGTGGACAAGTATCTTAGGTCGAGGCCTGAGGCACATGCATTGCAGCCAGATGACGGCGTGTAGGAAGGGAAACGGCATTTACAAGCTTTGTGATTTGTAAATTTTAAAACATTTATTTATTTATTTATGTGTGTGTGTGTGTGTGTGTGTGTGTGTGTGTGTGTGTGTGTGTTCATCTGTCCCTGACACCTCAGGTGGAGGTCAGAGGACAACCTTTGGGCATTCGACCTCTCCTTCACCACCTGGCTTACCAGGGGGACTCAGGTTGTCATGGTGGTGGTGGCAAGAGCCTTCTTCACCAGATGAGCTGTCTCTCGAACCCCACAAGGCCTTTTGACAGAAGCTATCAATCAAGTGTCAGGCACCATCTGATTGCTTTGAAAAAAAAATCAGTGTATATTAACCTTAGGAGGCCAGAAGTAGAAACTGAGGCCCGGGGAGTTAAAACAGCTGACCAAGGGCCAGAGAGCTAGAAAGATGGGCTGAACTCAAGGCCCCGAGACCCAAGCTTCACAGTCTGTTGTCTAGTTTCATTGGGTGTCACCTTAAAACCAGGGTCATACAGCACTGTTTATCCTGCTAAGGGGCCTAAGGGTAAGCATTTGCGGAAGATACAGTGGGAATGGCTTAGCTCTTCTGCCTGGAAAGACTCCAATAGCTATAAGGGCTCGGTGGCTAGGTCTGGAATCATTTAACATCTCCGTGCATCTGCCTGGCACCAGTGATGGGGTGATGGGGAGATTCAGCTCAGCGGTGGTGGCTGGGGCTGTGAGCTTCTTTAGACTAATCCCATGCAGGATCAGGTTGCAAGAACTAGTGTTCTGGTGAAAAGAGTGGAAACTGTCCTTTTGTGAGCTTTTGTGATTTAGCTCAGAGTCACTTACACTAAGCAGAAGCAGTCACAAGCCTTCCCTGAGTCAAGTAAAGGGGAGACATTGTCCCCTCTTCTCCCTCCCTTTTTCCCTCCCTTTTTCCCTCCCTTTTTCCCTCCCTCCCTCCCTCCCTCCTTCCCTCCCTCCCTCCCTCCCTCCCTCCTTCCCTCCCTCCTTCTCTCATTCCCCCTCTCTCTCCTTATGTGTGTGTCTGCCTCCTCTTTCTCTTTCCCTCTCTCCCTTTCTCCTTTTTGCCTCCTCCCTTTCTTTCTCTCTGGCAATGTCTCATACATCCCTGGCTGGCCTCCAACTCTCTACATAACTAACCTTGAAGTTCATATCCTCGTGCTTAGGCTGCAGGTGAGTTCCACACCTGGTTTGTATAGTGCTGCAGATGGAAGCCTGGGCTTGTACACGCTAAGCAAGCAATCTACCCACTGCATCCCACCTCTAGTCCTTAGCCTTCACCTCTCAAGTGGCTGTATTTCCATTTAAAAACTCCCACGTCACTCTGGGGAATAGGAAATCTCATCTGTCCCCAGCATGCTTCCTTTTTGTAGTTATGTGTGTCCCCAGCCCCTCCATCATAGGAAAGGCCACCAGGATGAGCTGGCACATTGGTAACATACAAACAAGCTACCACATCCGTATAACTTCATCTTAGGGTGGCAGTCCAATACCGTCAGATCTGTCTTCTGGATGTAACAGACCGACCGGTACCAAATACTTCCTGTTCCTTTGGTCAATAAGAGGGTTCCTGACCATGAATCCTGTGCTAAGACAACAGCGAAAGGCTCCTTACAACTCTCCCCCTGTTCCTACAGCTTCCCTCTTGTAATTCATTCTTCAGAGCAATCGTATGATTTTCAAAAGCTACCAGCTGGAAGATTTTGTGACTTCACTTCCCAGCTGAAGGTGGCCTGTGACTTCTCATTGCAAGTAGAAGTTGCCCGTATGGTTCTGCACAACCCTCAGGTCCCTACACAGCCTCGACTCTCCTCCTTCTTAGTTTCATCTCCTTTAGTTTCTTGATGCCTTTGCAGCCTGAAAGCTTTTGGACTTGTTCTAACCTTTTCCTATCACACGCAGCCCCTCCCTAGATGGTTGCATGTTTATCCGGGGCTCAGATCGAATGTCACCTTCTCAGAGGTCCCTTTCCTGGATTTCTCACCCCCAACTTACAGTAATATGACTCAGTTTGTTTTCTTTATGGCATTTACCCGTGTCAGCAATGCTGGTTTGCACTCAGTAATCTACTCGCTGGTCTTCACAGCAGTGTGGCCCAGGGAAGCAGAGATCTTATCTGGTTTACCTCTGTTGTATTTATGGCTGTACCATGAGCCACCCCAGAATGTGGTGACATGTAACAACAATTTGTAGAAATTATGTCCAAATGTCAGGTGGTGGTGGCCCACGCCTTTAATCCCAGCACTCGGGAGGCAGAGGCAGGCGGATCTCTGAGTTCGAGGACTGGTCTACAGATAGAATTCCAGGACAAGCTCCAAAGTAATACAGAGAAACCTTGTCTTGAAAAACCAAACAAAAATTACGTCCAACCGAGTTAGTCTCTTTCCATTCCTTTGTCCATGCCTTCCAGGTTTACGAACCTAGCAAGGCTGTGAGTGTCTAAGGCTCCCACCTCAGACTCCGGCATGGTCTCTTGCTCTACTGAGGCTCAGAATTAGAGCTTTGGTTACTGCTGTGGCTGCTCCAGCCTCAGAAGCAGTTTTACCCATGGAAGCTACTGGAGACAGTCTTGTTCTTCCTACCACTCATCCACAAGTTTCCTGACTCTCGGGGGTGCTGTGGGATGCACTCAGTTGAATAAGAGGCGTTCTCACTGAGAGTTTATTCATTTTATTTGGTTACTTCATACGAGTATGGGGTGCATTAGTGTCTTCATGTGCATGAGTCTCTCTGTGTGGGCAGGTGCATGTGTGTATGGGTACAAGTGGAGGCCAGATGTTCACATCCAGTGTCTTCCTCAATTGCTCTCCACCTTGGATGTTGAAGGAGGCTCTCTCACTTGAGCCCAGAGCTTGCCAATTTGGTTAGTTTAGCTGGCTACCTTGCCCCAGGGTCCCTTGTTTCCATTTCCAGAGATGAGAGGGAGGCTGCTACACAGGCCCAGCATACACATGGATGCTGGGACCAGAAGTCTGCTCCTAATATTTGCATGACTGGGTTCCCTATACCCATGGAGCTGTCACACCATCCCTTCAAATGACTTTAAATGTATCTTTTTCTAAGAATTATCTTTTCCCTTAAAGCCGATGTCTCTCTCCCCAAACAAATCACATTCATAATAAAGGAGAAATTCAGGCCAGATGGTGGTGGCACACAACTTTAAGTCCAGCACTCTGGAGGCAGAGGCAGTCAGATCTCTGTGAGTTCAAGGTCAGACTGGTCTACAAACTGAGTTCCAGGATAGAGAAACCCTGTCTTGAAAAACCAAAGTAATAATGACAGTGATGACGACGACGATGATGATGATGATGGAGAAACTCAAGATGGCATTGGTCCCATTTCCCTTAAGGCCCAGTACCATATGGATGACAAGCTGTGGCCAGATAGCATGGCAGGTACATGTGGAGCCTCACCACCCTTAGAACCATCAGTAGAGCAGCCATGCCACCTGGTAACTGTTGACATGAGCTAAGGTTTGCTTTTCCTTTTTCTGGCTTCTCTCTTTCCAGTTTCATCTTGATAGGTTTCCTGTCATGCCAGGCATACTTCTCAAGGGCTCCTTCTGTGCAGCTGGTTTTCTGTGAGTGGTGAATCATGATTTCAGCATCTGATCACCATGCCTCAGTGTTTTCATTCTTGGGGCTTTCATGAGGGAGAGTTCCACCAGCAAGCAACTCACCTGCCCTACCCCGTGCCCTGCTGACCGTCTCTCCTCCATCTCCAGGCTCTACATACGGCTGGTCTCCTGCTTCTTTTGTGGGTTTTCAAGACAAGACAGGGTTTCTCCGTGTAGACCTAGCTGTCCTGGAACTCGCTCTGTAGACCAGGCTGGCCTTGAACTCAGAGCCTCTGCCTCCCGAGTGCTGAGATGAAAGCCGTGCCACACGGCACCTACTGGATTCTTGCTTCATGTAAATAAGAGGACATACATGCTGATGAGGTTTCAAATGCACAGGTGATGGAGATTCTAATGTGTGGTCATGTTAAAGAACTATTAATTGCTGCTAAGTTAGGCGTTGGTGGCACAGCCTTTAATCCCAGCACTCGGGAGGCAGAGGCAGGTGGATCTCTATGAGTTAGAGACCAGCCTGGCCTAAAGAGCGGGTTCCAGGACAGGCTCCAAAACAATACAGAGAAACCCTGTCTCAAAAAACAAACAAAAAATTGCTGCTAATATCCAGTCTTGAATATTTAATGAATTAGGTTTTTTTTTTCTAGTGTGAAGGCTCAAACATGGGTCTTCAATATGCCAGGCAAGTGTAAATGAGCTACACTGCAGACTAGTAGGTCTGCACAGTGACTAGCCTCTGAGTCTAAGCAGTCAGAAGACACACCAAGACTCTAGTGAATGGAGAAGTGAATTTCACTTATTAAACAAACAAAAACTGTTTTCCTTCTAAAAATGTTTTACAGTTACTCATTTTTGTGTGTGTGCATGCAACAGTCAGAGGGCAACTTGCAAGAGTTTCACAATGTGAGTCCCAGGGATTGAACTCAGGTCCAGGCTTCACAGCAAGCATCTTTACCCACTGAGCCATCTACCAGTCCTGTTTCCACTTCTTAAAGGGTGAATAGCTAGGTCATACTGCAGAAGAACTATGGGATGGGAGACATTGTTGCCATAGTCTTTAGAAAATACAGTCTTGCACGTTGAAGCTTTAACTCCCTTTTCTGTATCAGAGGTGTTAAGGATACAATAAGTATTTGTTTAATGAGTGAATTAAATGGGGAGGGAAAGCTTCCCCATAAGAAAATACTTAGTACATGGGGCTGAAACAGTTTGCTTTCTTAATCCAGATCTTCAGGGTTAGATAATAAAAAAATAGAACTTCATTGTGGCATATAACATGAATTCTGTGTCCTGGGTGACCTGACTGTGTGTAACAGCCTGTTTGTAAAAGAAGTTTCTGGTGTCAGTTGGGTTAGGGGATCTTTGATAGGACAGTGACCATCTGGAGAGGTCTGTGTGTCACAGAGCACGGGCTATGGCTGGGAATAAAGTCAGGACAACACAAGAAATTAGACTAAGGGCTGGGGAAGTGCCTCCATGGTTAAGAGCATTGGCTGCTCTTTGAGAGGACCCAGGTTTGATTCCCAGCCCCCATGTGGTGGCTCACAACTGCTGTTTACTATGGTCCCAGGGGGCCTGGCACCCCTCTCTGGACTCTTTGGGCACCATGCATTCATGGGGTGCACAGACACACCTGCAGGTTAAACATGGATATACATACAACGTCTAAACATTTAACAAACAAAACAGAAAGGAAATCAGACTAAGGAGGTTAGTCTTTGTCCTGAAGGCAGCAGAGGGCCAGTGAAGTTTATAGACAGGGACTTTGAGCCTTGTCCAAGGACAGATGGATTCTTACCCTGGAGCTGGAATCAAGACAAAACTACTGTAGTGTCTTATGGGTACCAGAGCTAAGTTTCCATTCCAAGTATCACCTTTGGGTTCTGGGCCCTGGGAAGTAGATGTAACTTTTCTGTTTCTCTAAATTTCTTTCTTGTCTTCACTTTACATAGCAGACGAAAACAGTCACCTGGAAGAATTTTTCTAAAGGTTAAGAGAGGCGAACTGTAAAATGTGGTAGCCAGAGCAGGAACTGGATACAATGAGAGTTATTTTTAGAATGAGTTATTCCATTTATCCATTCAACAAACATTGCTCAAGTGGTTATGACCAGAATGCACCTGACACGGGTCTTAAGGAGATGACAAAGAACCAAAAACATTCCTAATGACCTACAGCTAAGATTCTAGAAGGGCGAGCTGACTCACCGAAGAATCCATAATTGTGCAATGTGGCCACCGTTGGCGATGCTGTGGAGGGAGGGAAGGCTGAGTGGGCAGAGTGTGTGCTGTTTCCAGGCAGCCATCAGCCAAGGCCTCTAGAGCAGTGGTTCTCAACCCACCGTCTGTGACCCCTTTGGGGTCAAATGACCCTTTCACAGGGATCACATAGCAGATATCCTGAATATCAGATATTTACATTATGATTCATAACAGTAGCAAAATTACAGTTTTGAAGTGGCAACGAAATTTAAAGGGTCACAGTGTTAGGAAGGTTGAGAACCACTGCCCCAGAGGAAACAGTATCAGGCTGAGCCCAGAACATAGGGAAGATGGAAGCCAGTATTTTCTGGTAAGAGGGAATTCTAGGCAGAGGAAGTGACAAGTGCAGAGAGCTTGTGGGAGTGGTCCTGGATTGTTGAAGATGATCGTGGAGAACCAATGTTCTGGAGGCAGTAGCAAAGGAGCGAGGACCAGGAAACGGCACTTCAGAAGGAGACCGGAGCCAAGCCAGGTGGAGTCTGGGAGCTCACGTTAGGACTTAGGATTTTATTCTACAGGCGATGCGCAGTCACTGGGAGACTGAAGCAGAGAAGTGACGTGACAGTCCCCAGCCGTGAAGACCAGACTCTGAGGACGGAGGTCACTGCAGTGTCCTGATGGGAGATGACTTTTCAGTCTCCCCTGTCACCAAGTCCCACTCCGTGTCACCAAGTCCTACTCTGTGCTCTTTGCCTTTTCCCTTCTTTTCTCTCCCTTTTGATCGTCCCTTTTCATTTCTCTGAGACAGGGTCTCATGAAGCTTCACCTCTCCCAGGTTGGCCTCTCCATGCAGTTGAGGATGACCTTGAATTTCTGATCCTCCTGCCTCTGCCTCCCAAGTGCTGAGATTTCAGGCATGCAGCAGGACTGGTTTATGCAGAGCTGGGGATGGACGTTAGGGTTGAGTGCACACCAGACAAGCTCTTGACCAGGTGAGCGTATCTCCACTCTGTGTCTGCCTTCCTTCCTTCCTTCCTTCCTTCCTTCCTTCCTTCCTTCCTTCCTTCCTTCCTTCCTTCCTTCTCTCTCTCTCTCTCTTTCTCTTCTTTCTTATTTATTTACTATTCCTAGGACCTTAGGCTGTAGCTGTCAACCAAACACGCATACTCTTGGCTTCGTGACCTTATATTGCACAGTGGGGTACAGCCAAACACACAAGCATGCAGAGCACTCACAGCTCCTTGCTTGGTAAGAGCAGCTAAGGGGCGGGGGCAGGGGGTGGGGGTGGGGGAGGGGGAACCAGGAGAATATAGACCAAAAAGCTTAGGAAGCTGTTATTTTAAACTGAACCATCAAAAAGTGTTTCACTGAGGACAAGGGACAATTATTGACAGCTTCTGAGGTGGGGGAGGGGCCGAAGCTTCAGGCAGAAGGGAACCAAGAAGTCCAGGAGCACTGAGGCAGGAGTGAGCTGGCAGGGTTGCCCAGTCCTGCTAGACAGTGCTGGGATGAGAAAGAGCAGCAGATGAGGCTGGAGGCTAGCCGCTCACACACCACAGGCTTTGGCTTTTGCTTACGGGAGCCGCTGGGGTGTGTGAGCGGAGGAGTGCTGGTCTGGAGTGCATCTAGAAGAATCCCTCTGGCTGTGTGCAGAGACAGGGTGGCACAGATGGAAGGGGGTGCATCGGTTTCTTTCTTGTTACTGTGATAAAATACGCCGACAAAAGCAACTTAAGGAAGAAAGGGCTGTTTGGGTTTACAGTTGTAGATGAATAGAGTCTGTCTGTCCATCTGTCTGTCTGTCTGTCTGTCTGTCTCTCTCTGTGTGTGTGTGTGTGTGTAGGGACAGGGTGGAGTAGGTGTGCAGGGAATGGGGGCAGGCATGACAACCTACAGGGAAAGAGTGACATCAGGAAGCTACCTGATTACATTCTCATCCTCACATGGAGGACGGGGGACAGGAAGTGGGCAATGCTATAAAACCTCAAAGCCTGATCCCAAATGATGCTCTTCCTCCAGCAAGGCTCTACCTTGTAAAGGTGTGCTCAGACATGAGGCTGCATTTTTCATCCAAACCATCTCAGTGAAGTGGCTGTGGGCATGCAGTGTGGCAGGACCAGACAGGGAGGTAGAAATGGTAAGAGATGAATTCTGGACACTTTCATATATCTGCAGCCAGAGCCTGTGATAGGTTAAGAGACAAAGGGAGTGACTGTGAGACCATTTCATGGGACCCGTGTTTCAAGAATTTTGGAAATCCATTTTCTGTTCTAAGTGAGAAGCTGGTATAGACTTTTTCCACTATCTGCTTCCTTCAGAGTTTGTAACCAGGATTTCTCAAAGCCTCCACATAAGAAGAATGCCTGTTTCTGAATGTATGACCTTCCCAAGGTGACAGTAATGAGCCTTCTGCCATCTTTCTGCAAGGTGACACAAATGAACTCACTATGCATGAGTAGGCCACTTCTCAAGTACTAAATGGAAGCTACTCTTGTGTCCTGTTTGCCAGACTATATGAGCTTCGTACATATTGTCTGAGCTAGACTGGAGCCCCCTGTCCAGGCCCTGTTACTCTGTGCTCAAGTGTAGGCTCCATAAAGCCTTGCTCAGTTTCTGTTGCTCGATTCTCCACCATTTCTACGGAGTTCTGCAGAAGAACCTGGGCTGATCTGGCAACAACAGAGAATGACCATCAGGCCTCTGGCCTGAGTACCTGGGGAAATAGAGTTGCCATTTACTGAGATGGGATAGGCAGGTTAAAGTGGTGGGAACCAAGAACATAGCTTAGGGGACTGGGGAGATGGTTCAGTGGTTTCAGCACTTGCCTTTTGAGTCTAAGAATCAGAGTTTGGATTCCCCAGAACCCACATAAATATCAGGTGGACAGGGTGATATGCTTGTAATTCCAGCCTGCAAAGGCAGAGACAAGGGATCCCTAGTCAAGCCTGCTAGGAAGGCTAGTTGTATTTGTGAGTTTCAGATCTAAAGGAGAGGCCCTGTCTCATTGAATGAAGTAGATGAGAAATTGGGGATCACACACACACACACACACACACACACACACACACACACACACACACAAGCACACAAATCCCACACCTCTAACACATGCTCCTATACACATGCATACACATACATACATACACACATACAAGGGAAAAATAATGTGATTTTGGGTGATGTTTACTTGGGATGCACAGTGGGCATACAATGGCGTGGAGTTAAGGGATACAGGGACAGGTTTTCATCCAAGCTTTGGGTAAAAAGGCTTGCACGGCAGAGGAGGTAGCAGGAATGAGAAGAGGGCATGGAAGGAGTACAGAAGGAAGACCGAGTTTGGTGGAGTGGACAAGGAAAGAAAGGGGGAATCCAAGGTCCTACAGAGACTGTGGCCGCCTGGCCAGGAGGTGTTCACATGAAAAACCACTACTCAACTCTCCACCACTGTGACAAAATATCCTAGAGAAACAACTCAAAGGAAGAAAGTTACTCTGGCTCATGGTTTCAGAGGTGGCTTCCTTATTTCTGTACCTGTGGTGAGGTAGAAGATTGTGGTGGAAAGTCGAGGTGATCAAAGCTGCTTACCTTGGGCAGCCAGGAAGCAAAGAGAGGCTGGGGGTGTTCAAGAACAAGATATGCCCTTCTAATGCGTGTTCCTCGTGACCTGCTTCCCCCAGGCTTCATGATTACTTCTAGCCCAGAGCTCCTCGAGATACGCATCAAGAAATGGGTGGGCTCTTATGCTCCAGACACCCTGACTAACAGGTGCACTCTTTTCTCTTCATCCTGGGTGACATGGCTCTTATCATCCTGCTCTCTGCAGATTTCTTGAGGAAGGAGCCTCGGCGCCTTGGTTCCCCAGAAAGGCCTTCCCATCCCTTCCTTTGGACGGTGACTCAGAGGTCTCTAAGACCCTATTCCCTGAATTGCAATTCCTAAGACTCCAGAAAAATCTTTTTGCAGAGTCTGAGTTTGGTTGATGACCAGATGTCAATCCTGCCATCTATCCTGCTATAGAAAGAGCACCCCAAAACAAAATCAGGGGCCTTCGTCAGAAAAGGGATAGACACATGGTAGATAACCAAACAAAATAGCCAGTATGTCTAGTAAAAAAGATTTCCATAAAATGAAAGGAAGTTTAACAGGGTTCGTGAGTTCAGGGGGAAAGCCTCTATTGCACAGCAGGCAGCCTGTTTGCTCCTGGGAAGTCCTTAAAGGTTCACATAAACTTGTTTACTGTCTTTTTAGAGTGGGCATGTCTGCGGGTGACTAACAGCCCCTCCCGCTGTAAAGCTTTCCTTCTCTCTCTTCTATTTCCTTCTCTTATAAATACATTTCTATTCTCATGGAGTCATGGCCCAAATTTTTAATGTATCATCTATCTTTTTTTTTGAAGATTTTACCTATTTGTGTGTGAATAGAGTTTGGTGACAGCAGCTTGCATGTGCATGTGTCACTTGCATGTGTCACAGAAGGAGGTCAGGGGACTACTTTGTGTGTTTGGTTCTCGCTACATCCTGTGGACTCTGGAGACTGAACTCAGGTGCCAGGCTTGCAGAGACAGTGATTTTACCCCCAAGCCATCTCAGGAGCCTGATTAACCGACTAATTTTTCTTCTTCTTCCTCCCCATCTACCCTCCTGCCCCCCTCAGCTCTCCTCCTCTTCTTTCTTAGAAAGGTTCTCACTCTGTAGCCCTGGCTTACCTGGAACTCACTATGTAGACCAGGCAGACTTCAAACTCAACAGAGATCTGCCTGCCTCTGTTTCCTAAATTCTGGGATTAAAGGTGTGCGCCACAAAGACATGCAATATAGTTTTTTAAAACTCAGGAGTATGTGTGGAATGGGGTGGGTGGGTGAAATATTGAAATAACGGAAGCCACAGGAACAATTGATGGTGTGGGTTCCCGCCAGCAAGTCACTCTGCCTCAGTGACCCACAGTGATGGTTCTTATGGGAGTGATACTTCTTAACCCATGATATTGCTAAGTAGACACAAGCTACTTTCCAGTGAGCTCTAGGGCGTACCTACCACAGGTCACAGATGTAAATGTACTCAGGTTGTTGCTAGGGGCAACAATGGGCAGTGGAATACATGGGACAATGTGATAGCCCTCTCATAAGAAGAGAGCATGCCAGCTTAGCTCTGTGCCATGGTGACCCCAGTGTGGCTGCTTCACCAGCAGCATCTGGAATTCTGTTACAGGTGTACACTCGCAGATTACACCCAGAGACACTCTGGGGGTGCTCTCACATAGTCCAGGCTGGCTTCAGACTTGCTATGTAGCCAAGGATGGTTTGAAAGTCTGATCCTCCTGCCTTCAGGAGTGAGCCACCATGCCCAGGTTAAGCAGCGCTGGGGACTGAACCCAGTGCTTCATGTGTGAGAGGCAAGCACCCCACCAACTGAGCCGCAGCCCTAGTTCTCCACAAGCCACATCTCCATGATCCCTTCAGGTGATCAAGGTGTAGGCCCAGTTCTGAGAGATGCACTCTAGCTGATGATTTCTTTATGGGCTTGAGGATTTGCTGCCAGGTCCTGTGCTATTTCAAAGAGAATTGGAAAGTTATTTCTTTTATGCGAAATTCTCCACTTTTAAACATTGGCAGCTAATTCAAAATTTAGAAATGTACTATGCGGGCTAATAATAGACGTGCTCCAGCTGGATCTGCCACCCCCCTGTTTTTTGCTCTTCTCTTTAATCCTATTAACAGTCCCACAAGATGCTACAACGATGCCCATTTTGTGGAAGAAAATGTAGCCCCTCCAGGAGAAGCGCTGTTCTGAGTCACAGCCCAGAAGCTCTTGGAGCCTCACTTGTGCTCTGGTGTTTTCGGTTACTAAGCCTCCGTTCTTACTTATGCAGAAGAGAAACTACATGACAGCTTAGCTCAGAGCCTAGCACCAAAATAAAGCTGAACATCTGATGTCACTGACCTTGAGAACTTTTTCTCCATCTTCTACCAGCTCCCTACTCTCCAAGCCTTCCACTAATCCATATTCTAGAAGACGGGAGCCTGGGAGCTCTTCAGAGCCTGGAAGGGCTTGAACCTAACAACATACTGTCCAAGGAAGCTGTGTGCAGCAGTGCCCAAGGATAAGTGTCCAGTAGCCATCTGGTCTACCGGCTAAACCAGCTGCTCACCAATGCATAGTCTGTGTGCTCTGGGCTTTAGGAGCCTGTCCAGGGCTGTGACCCCACCTAGCTCTCACCCTTCTTGCTGTTGACTTTCTCTGAGCTCAGAGTAAATAGCCCCGGCCCCTCCCAACAACGGCATGTCTCCAGTCCCCAGCCTGCAAAGCTGGAGGAGACTTTTTCAGTCACTTTTACCAACATCTTTCACCGGCTCAGTGGTTGGATGCATCCATATCACCAAACCTTACCCAGCTGACATCCCAGTTTCCCCTGTTGCAGATAACTCCTGCCCCTAGCAGAAAAATCCCCCTGGGTTGTAAAAATCTTGGACTTCTGGAGCTAGGAGCATGCTTGCAGGTACTTCTTGTGCAACTCCTTGCTCGTTGTTTTGGCATTTGCTGGTCTGAATTCTGGAGTTTGATATACACAGTTGTACTTAAGTGTCTCCATGTCTCCCTCAAACACCCAAACCCACACAAGCCCCCTGTAGAAAGCAGTGGCTCCCCACACCCTGACATTCTCCCCCAGCAATATTCATTTTATTTTATTTTTTGGTTTTTCGAGACAGAGTTTCTCTGTAGTTTTGGAGCCTGTCCTGGAACTTGCTCTGTATACCAAGCTGGCTTCGAACTCACAGAGATTCATCTGTCTCTGCCTCCCTGAGTGTGCCATCACCGCCCGGCTATTTTCATTTTTTACTAAATTTAAAGAAGTATATTTTTATCATATTCTTTCCAGCCCCCAGCTTTTTGTAGATCCACCCTCCCCTCCTTTGCCACCCAACCTCATGTTCTTTCTCTCCCACTCCCGAAATGAAAATCAAATCAAACAAAAAACCAAATAAGCCAAAACAAAACAAAAAGTGCACAAAAAATGGAGTTCATTTTGTGTTGGCCCACTACTCCTGGGCTGGGGCCTGCCTGAGAGTGTGCCTGATACACTCAAAGAGAACTGGTTTCCCCTTCCATAGCGGACACCAATTTCAGATAGCGTCTTGGTTAGGGGTGGCACTTGAAGTCCTCTTCCCTTCTCAGTACAGGGATTTTGTCTGGTTTGAACTCATGCAGGTCTTGCTTGTGCTGCCACAGTCCCTGTGAGTTCATATGTGTGTCCTATGACACACATGTCTGTTATGTCTGGGTGGTGCTGCTCCCATGGAATCGCCTGCCACCTCTGGCTTTCACCGCCTCTTAGGGAGGCCATAGTGGGTTCTGCTATTCTCAGAGTGTTGTCATACAGCCCAAAGATGAGGGCAAGAGGAAGATGCCAGAGAGCTGGCCAAGAAAGTGACTAGTCATGGGCAAAGCTAACAAGGAGCCCAGATCTAAGTCTGCACATGCTCAGACACAAGAAAGGTCCCGACTAGAAGCTTATCATGGGGCAGGAGACCCTTCAGGAGCTCCTTAGTAAAGGACTTATCAAACTGCTTCAAGACACTGAACCCCAGTAACTGACACCAGAAACACAAAGTGTGGAGAAGGCCCAGCCACGGATAAAGATGTGTGGACAAGTTCAATGGGCTGTACATTTAAAGAAATGAATGTATTAAATAAAAATCTAGAGTGGTGTTTGCCTGGAACACATGTGTATTCTGGTGTACTTTAAATCTTGTGAAATACCCACTGCCACATATTGTTTAGGGAACAATGGCAAGAAACGACAGTCAGCACATGCTCAACCCAGGCACAGTTTTGTCACCAAGTATTCCATCAGAGAAGGACATGGGACCCAGGAGCACAAAGGGCAGTATTCACTCAGCAGGATCCTTCATAGCAGTGGACATTGATCATTTGTTGGATAGTCGTGGCTATGTATGTAGTAGTCGTATACCAAGCCCCGGGGTTCCTATGTCAGTAAGTATGGACTCCATGGTTGTTCCAGGGCAGGAGCACGGCATTCTGGCTCTCATGGAATGTGACTTTAATAGTTATTCTTTCTCTCTGTGTGTTTGTGATCCTGAGGACTGAACCTAGGGACCTCACACATACCTGGCAAGGGCCGTATCCACTGAGATACATCCCTAGCCCCCAATCAGTATTTTTACAGATGACGTAATGGCTTTTCAGAGGAGGGAAATGCTTCAACCAAGGCCCTTCAAATGGGACGTGGAAGCCAAATCTAGTCCCTGTCATCCTGTGACCAGAGCTGGACAGCCCCCTTTTGATTATGGTACCTGAATTTGGTGGTTCACATCTTGGTGGGTGCAAAGCCAAAATCGACCCAGTCAAGATGTGAAAGACAGGGGAACCATTTGTTACCTGCAGAGGCCAGGAGAGCAAGGGAGTTAGTTCCAAAACAATACTCTTGGCAACAAAGGATGAGGAATTTAATCTGCAGGAATACACAGGAGGCTCTTAGGGAATGGGCCATCCTTGCACTGCTGAGCTTTGCCTGATGATAAAGGGAAGGATATCTTCTTGAAGGTGCCAGGAAATCTGCCCTAAAGGTGCCTGCCATTTGCATAGTCATTGTCACCACTCCCTCTGTATGTGCCACACAGTAGGCACCCAGCAAATGCTTATGGGGTAGAGGAAACAGCCCGGAGGAAGAGATGCATATCCAAACTCTTGCCGGAACAGCTTTGGTTCCGAACGTAGGTTGGGGTCAGGCGTTGGATGTCCAGCCTGTGTGTCTTGTGCAGTTGACAGTAATAACTCTCTAGCCCTAGGGAAAGATGCGGAGACGGAGGTGCTCGCCGTTGTGTCCTCATGGAGTGTGCTAGCAAGAGGCAGAAATGCCTCAAAGGGCTGGTAACTGCACGGGTGTTTCTGCTTCGTGGGCCTGTTCCCCGTCAGATGGGCTCCTTTGTTAATGACTGCTATCTCTGCAGCCTCAACAACACCTGCCTTCTCTAATCCTGGAACAGGGCTCTGCATTCTGATCCATCTGACCCCAAGTCTCAGCACTTAATCCCCAGCGTCTGATGCCTCCCTGCAGCCTTGCCCTTTCCTCCTTATGCCTGGACTCCAGCCGTTCTGGGGAGGACCCCAGACTCTTTAAAATTGAGAGCCCCGGGCCCTTTGCTCCCGCTGCCCTGCCTTGCCCTCAGGCTTCAGAAAGGTAGGAAGACTGGGAGGGGTGGACAAGTGCCTGGCTACAGCTGGCTCAGAAGCTGTCTCGGTTCCTGGTTCCCACCAGAGCCAAGAGTGACACCTGATCCCGGGGGATTGTGAAATGGCATGAGGTGGCAGGGCGCCCGCACTGCCCGCTCGGCTTCCTACCCGCCTCCTGCACCCCTCGCTCAGCCCCGCCCCCGGCGCGAGTGGTTAAATCCCCCCCACCCGGGCTGCAGCTCACACCTGCACCATGCCTGCCTGTCGCCTCTGCTTGCGGGCAGCGGGCCTGCTTCTGGGACTGCTGCTGTTCACCCACCTTCCAGTCACAGGTGAGTGCAGCCAGGAGCATGGTGCCCAGAAGGGAGTCTCAAAAAGGAGGGGTTCTGGGTTGAAAGTGCGGAGGCCAATGGAAATTTAAATTTTGTGAACTCTGGGGCCTACAACTCGTAATTCTTAAAGCTTAGGATCTGGGTTTCAATGCCCTGGGGTGGGGAGACCACTGAGGTTGGAGGGCAGAGGCTCTCCCTGTGCTGAAGGCGGAGACCCAGTGGAGCGGAAAGCCCCCAGCATGAGCGAAGCTGGCAGTCAGGGGCTCAAGTCCCAGGAGGACTGAACTCTGAAGCCAAGCATCAGGGAGCCCCCAAGCGTCAGAGACTCCTGGCAGGGGCATGGAGCCCTCTGGGTTGTTATGAGGACCCCTGGGGCCAGAGAAGAAGTCTGTGGAGTTAAAAATGTGAAGATCTTGGAGCAGGCGGTGGGTATCCCGGTGGGACTGGACTCGATTCTCCCCGGCGATTCTCTGCTCCCACCATCCCCAGGTGCGGGAGAGGAGAAACCCGGCGTGTGCCCCCAGCTCCAGAACAATACTGGCTGTGTGAAGGAGTGCTCGTCGGACACCCACTGCCTGGACAACCTCAAGTGCTGCCAGGCCGGCTGCAGCTCTGTCTGTTCCCCGCCTAATGGTAACCTCTCGGCGACCTGGGGGGAGCGCACGGGTTCAGGGAAGAAGGCACCCCAGACCCAGTGACCCTGGAAGGGTGAAGCGGTGGAAACCCGATCCACCCGTGCCCTCCCCTGTCCGGCCTGGGGTGGATGCGGGGGACAAAGGCGTCACTGAGGCGCGGTCCAGGGGGAGGAGGTCCCCCATTCCTGGTTGGGCTCGATTCTCTGGTGCATGACGGGCTTCCGGGCACGCACAGCGAGACTTTGTTCCGGGACCAGTGCCTTTCTTGGCTAAAGATTGTGGGCAATTCCTGGGCAGCGTCAGGGCTGGAACCCGAGCCCTGGGGACCCCTTACTTTCGGAGTCCCTCCCTCAGGACCTTCCACCGCCTGGCCTGACTAGACTTCTCAGATTTCTCCCTGAGGGCGGGAAAGAACTTTGCCACACCCTATGTCTGTGGAAGTGAGCGACCGAAAGAAATATTGTTGTACAAAGTCACACCGCCATCCTGTGGCTGGTAGAGGTTCCGTTTCTTCCTTTGACATTTCTGACTTTCCCTCCTTTATCCTTAAAAGGATCTCCTCCACCTTCAGGACTGAACGAGGAAGAGCTCCTGGACCCTACTCTATCCGTCCTCCATACTTCTCCTTCACAGGGAGGTCAAGTCTCCACCTTACCACCGGCTGTGGTCAGGGAAGAAGGCGACCTAGGTATGGAATCTAAGCGTCCCATTTCCAAGAGGGAAGAGCGGAGGTTTAGGAGGTGGGGGTGGGGACAAGATGGGAACAAAGGTTTGTAATTATTGGTCTTGATCGTGGACACAGTCCCTACCCCCTATTTTGCCTTTACGGTTTCCCCAGAGATGCCCACAGAGGCTGGGAGAATTTAGACTTAGGAGTCCTAAGGCGATATGAGTGGGAAGGTGGAAGGGGGAGGGAAGACTTGCCCATGGGGGCGGCAGTTTTTGGTTGTGGAGGGTGCTATGGATGGGCCTGGAAAAGGATGACCAGGAATGATGGAGTTGAGCCAGCTGGCACATAGGGCTCTGTCTGGTGGGTGAAGACATTGCTTCCTTGTGTCATCTGGACAGGCCAGATGGCCTCATGAGCCAGGAAGGAGCCTGGGAGTTTGAATCCTAGCCCTACCATTTCCTAAGTGTGTGAGCCTGAGCAGCTTGCTCTTTGAAACTGCCTGCTCACTTGCAAAGTGGGCATGATGACATCAATTTGCAAGACTTGCTCGGGAGCTAAAGCAATGGTACTCAAAAGCATCTACTCAGTGAGTGGACACTCTGTACAAGTCTGTGGCTTTGGAATAACTCCTCTCTTGTCTCAGGATAGCTCCAGAGCACCTGTATTAGCAGAGTCAGGATGCTGGCAGCCTCTCCTCTCAAGGTCCTTTACCCGCCTACCTACCTGGCTGTCTGCATCTTACCTTTTGCTGGACTTTGCTCCTGCCTGGTACTTCCATCGAATGGAACATGGTGTAGGGGCGTGTGGGGTGTGGTGGTTTTATCTGTGCACGGGCGATCGAGGATGCGTGGAGGGCCATGGCACTGAGAGATTGTAACTGGTAGTGATCCTATGAGAGTGAGTGCAGATAGTGTGTGTCACCTTACATGTGCACTGCACTTTGCAGTTTATCAAGTAGTATGCAGCGCTCTGGAGCTAGATCTCCTGTGGTTCAAATCTTGGTTCATCCTGTATGACCTTAGGTGAAGCTTAAGAGTGTGTTGCCTCAGTTTCCTCCTCTGTAGTCAATGCAAGGAAGCATTTACCTCTTTTATGATTATTGTGAGATTGGATGAGCTAGTACCTAAACAATGCCTGGCTCACAACAGGGGCTAATTAGGCGTTAATGCTTCTAATTGCTCATTGGTATCAAGTGGTTTGTTTTCCAGGGTGGTATACGTGGGGGGCCATTGTGTTTTGTAGCAACCTTACAATGTAGTTGTAAGGCCCTCCAATGGTCTGACCCAGACAATGAGCTCAATGGCAGGGATTCCGTGTGACTGGGAGATCTACAGGGGAGACAATGGCAGAGCTGGGACTCAAGCTGAGGTTCTGTGATTTCAAAGCCATCTGAGGGCAGGAGTAGGGGTTTGCTGTTCATCTCCCCAGGACCCCTGAGAGCGCCTCGGGTTCCCACAATCCACTCAGGCAGGCAGCTCTGTCAATGGTGAAGCAGCTTTGGGACAGTGCTCAACCACGCTTTGCCAATGGCCTACCTGTGTTCCCCAGCTTACCTCCCCTTACTCCCTTGCCTACCCAGAAAAGCAGGGCGCCTGCCCCAGTGTGGACTTCCCCAAGCTCGGCATCTGCGAGGACCAGTGCCAGTCGGACAGTGAGTGTTCTGACAACATGAAATGCTGCCGCAATGGCTGTGGGAAGATGACCTGTGCCACACCCATATTCTGAGGTAGGTGAGGGCAGGAGAGCAGGTTCAGAGATGTCCAAGTGTGGGGGTACTCAGAGCAGGTTGAAGAGGAAGACCTTGGAAAAGGTGGTGATAATAAATCTGTCTGTACATTCACTTCCATTAACTCAACTAATACTTATCTATAGTTTGTAGGTGATGTGTGATCAAACAAATCAGATGAGAGACTGGGTGATGGTTTTCATTGTCTAAAAATGAGAAAAGAAATAAACAAGCTGATTTCATAGTGGGACAGAGGACAGGAGGGAAGTGTTCCTGGGGAAGGGGAGACAATGGGTGCTCCCGTAATCTTTATATGGGACAGTGGGTGAAGACCTCATCAAAAAGGTGTGAAATGAAGAAGGAACGTGAGCCTGTCCAGGCAGAGGTAACAGAAACACGAAGGCAAGAACATCACTGGGACGTTTAAGAAAGCATCGAAGACTGGGTGAAAATATGACAGGAGGTCCTAAGGTCTGGGACAGACCATTGGAGCCTAGAGCTCACTGTCTGGGTCAGACCATTGGAGCCTAGAGCTCATTGGCCATTGGAGGGCCTCACAGTTCATTGTCTGGGTCAGACCATTGGAGCCTAGAGCTCATTGTCTGGGACAGACCATTGGAGGGCCTTACAGCTCGTTGTCTTGACCAAGGTGTGTCTTCAGAAAGAGACTTGCCCTGACGTTCTCAAAGGGCCCTCCCGTGCTGTGGCGTGGCTAGACTGTTGAGGGCAGGAAAAAAATTCACAGACTCACCTGTAAGTGGGCAGATTAGAGGAGCCTGACAAAGATGGAGGCAGGGGACAGAGGTGGCCGGTTCAGCACTTCATGAAGAAGAGTGGTGAGGTTTGCTGATGAGTGATGAACGTCCTTTTTGTTTAGCAGGAACTTCAGAAGGCAGGGATTGGAAAGGGATGGGGACAATGTCTGAGGGAGGGTGGGGAAGAGTCAATGGCCAGTGGGGTTGAGGAGAAGGTATCTGTTTGCATGGTGAGTGGGACACAGAGTAGTTGATTTTTATTTACTCCAAAGGTTCATCTTTGTGGACAAAGGTGGTTGAAGCTGTTAGCTTCCGTTGTATTTGTTAGTTGTGTCTGAAATGGGTTAAGCATTTACTCTGAGCAAGGCAGTATGTTTAGTGTCTCAGGCCCTAAAAGGAGAAGTCTGGGGAGTCACCTTTCCCACTGTGTATGGTTAAAAATAAAACACTATTACATTGGGGCTAGAGGGGTGACTCAGTGTCTAAGAGCATTTACAGCTCTTGCAGAGAACACAGGTTTAGTTCCTGTACCCACCTAGTGGCTGACAACCTTCTATAACCCCAATTCCGGGGGCTCTGATGCCTTCTTCCGGCACCCAAGGACACTGCACACACTTAAGGTACACCGATACATTCAGGAAACACACACACACACACACACTTAATATGGCATTATGCCATTCGGTAATTGTTAATAAGGGAGGAACTAAGGCAGACACTTGGATGGCCCATTAGGTGATCCAGTATTGTGGTTGTTGGAGGTTCTGGAACAGAAAGGAGACCACTCCCCGGAGCTTGTAGTGCAGTGATTGAGACAGCAGAATTGATGACACAGCCTGTGCCACTACTCAGTGTCCACTGCTGTGGGAAACAGACTCAGACTTGGGGGAGAGAGGATGGAGTAGGAGCAGTTGGAGAAAACTTGGGGGGTGGAGTGCGACCTTGAGCTGGCATAAAAGGATGAGGCAACGACTCACGGTTTGGTGAGATGCGGGGTGGCAATTGTATTCAAGGCTGGGGAAGTAGGATGAGCAAGAACTCAGACAAGCCTTTTGGTGGCAATCACAGGTCGCTGGGGGAATTCATTAGTGCACACGGGGATAGCTGAATCCAGAGGGGGGAATGTGCCCAGTGTCTCATGCTCCTTATTTCAAAGTATATGTTTCAGTGGCTAGGAGGGAACTACAGTCTTCCTAGGACCCTGAGCCCTGCTATGACCACAACTGTCTCTTATCTCCATGAATGGCCACTGCATGGTGGGCATTGCAAGCAGGAAGACCAGGGTTCAGATTTCAGCTCTGACCCTTACCTAGCCTCTTCATGTCCTCAACCACAATTATTTTGCTTACAGAACAGGGATAAATGCCATCTATTTGGTCAATTCAGCTCAAACTGATCTAAGGAATGAAGGTATGGTGGGACTTTTTGGTGGAAGAAGGAAGACTCTAGGGAGATAAATGTTTGTGGGTCTCCAGGGAGGCCACAGTGGTCACTTGGGACTACGGTATGCCCAAGTAGGTCCTGGGAACAGGTTTGATTTGAAGTGTAAGAGATGGGTGTAGAGCCGGGCGTTGGTGGCACATGCCTTTAATCCCAGCACTCGGGAGGCAGAGGCAGGTGGATCTCTGTGAGTTCGAGGCCAGGCTGGACCGACAGCCTCCAAAACAGAGAAACCCTGTCTCGTAAAACCAAAAAAAAAAAAAAAAAAAAAAACAAAAAACAAAAAACAAAAAAACAAAAACAACAAAAACAAAAACAAAGAGATGGGTATAGAACCTCCTGGGAAACGGAGGCAGAGCCCCTGAGAAGGTGGTGCGTTGCTGTGTGTGCAAGCGTGATGGAGTAAGAAGGAAGCTAGGCCAGGATTTAAACTGCTGCCATGTGTGTCTAGTGTGACAGATGTTATTGTTGATGGTACCATGGCTTTCTTTCTCCAGCTTCAGCCACCACCAGCCTGAGGAATGGGGAGAGGGTGCTTCTGCTCGGCCATGCAGCTGGTATCATTCCCGTGGCCTCCCTTCCCTCTGGCCTTTGAGTTTCTTCTTGGACCCACAAGAGCACCTCCCTTCTCCAACCAATAAAGTGATCACTTGCAGCAATGGAGAAGCCATAACCCTGCTCTCTTTGCTCTGTTCCTATTTCCCCTGACTTGGTTTAGGTGGGCTGGAAAGTATGGGACAACTGGGTCATCCAGGTTCAAAATCCAGGGAAAGATCTGTTCTGAAATCATGAGCAATGATTCAGGGGTGTCCTGATGTGTTAGTATTTCTCTGGTGGATCTTTGCACCAATCCTATGATGCTCCTTATTCTCCAAGGATCATGGAGCCAGCATGGCCTCTCAGAGGTGGAGGAACACCTGCAAAATCACTCCATTCACCGCCAGGTGTGTTGCATGTCTGTCTATCTGCTAAACAGAGCTGGGAGATACGCTCTTGAGGCTTGCTGGCACTCAGAGTCCTCAGAGATATGCACAGCAGTCCAGGGGTCTGCTGAGAAGGAAAGTGTGGGGACCCGAATTCAGATCCCCAGACCCACATATAAAATGTGAGTGCAGCAGCATGCCTGTAATCCTAGCACTGGGGGTGGATGTGGGTTAATCTCAGACAGGTTAATTCCCAGATCTTTTCGGGACAGCCAGTCTAGACAAACAGCAAGCCCCGGGTTCAGGAAGAGACAGCCTGCAGGAATGGACTCCTTCCATCCTGTGGGTTCAGGGATCGTATTCAGGTGGTCGGGTTTGGTGGCTAGCACTCCTGCCCACTGAGCCAGCTCTCTGGCTCCACCTTGTGGTTTAAACGGAAGTCCCTGCCTATCTTTGTGCCTCATCTGTCCTTGAAATAACAGAGCAGACAGGCTCCCCGTCTTCCTCCCTCCTCTCAGAGGGTAATAATTGTTGCGTAAGCAAAGCAAAGGAGTCTGGGATCAGGGCTTTTCAGCTCTCTTCTCATTCGACAGAAAGACATGGCATGGCTTTAGTAGTAGATAAAAATTCCCTATTTTTAAAATTGAGGGTGGTCTTAAAATCTTCAGGGCTTTTTCCCCTCTCCATTTCCCCCCTTTCTTCCTGTTTCTGCTTAGTGTGGAACCTGGCACAAACATCACGAGTCCTTCATTTCCTTAGTCCAGTATAGATCCCTATAGTTCCAGCCCAACTCTCTCAATCTGAAGGATTTATCTTCAGGTGGGTGGAGCAATAATTCATACTAAGATATGAGTGGCACTTCTAAATTGTACAAGGAAAAGAATTGATTTTAAGGAAACAAATTTAGAGGAATGCATCTTTTATTCACACCCAAAAGGCCTTAGGGAACCCCCTAGAGAGTTTGACTCCATGGAGAGCTGTCCAGGCTTGATAAATCAGGCACGTCTGCAGGCTAACCGGCATTGATCTCTGCTCAGGAAGTTGTTTTCGTTGCCTCCACAGCCTCCAAAGTTAAACCTCACACACTTGCCAGATTTGGTGTTATAGTACCACCGCAGTAAGAGGGCCGCACACTCGCCTTTTTCCATGGGAAGGCTGCATAGGGATGGTAAGGGCTTCCTGGACACTTGAAGGAAAAGAAGAAGATGGTTAAGGGGGTGAAATCCATTACCACCCCTTCTGTTACTCTCCCCTCTGTGGGAGGCTTCCACGGCCACAAGGTACAAGGCTATCCACAACAGCCACCTCTTCCCACCCAGCCAGATGCATCTCCACAGAAACCAAAGTCTGTGCTTCTGCAAGTAGCAGAACTCCCTCGCCTGGGATTCCGACTCAAATGGATTCGCAGCCTAGCCCTGCCACCCAGGACTTCACGAGCCTGTGGGGACATTGCTTCTCCAAGTCCCTGGTTTGTTGTCTGTGACGCCAAGGAGCTGAGCTGGGTTCCGTGTCCCCTTTGCCACCTCAGATTTGTTGTCCTGCAGTCTGGTCCAGCAGGCTTCAGCCTCCTCTCTCACAGCATGGGCAGATTGCAGGGAAAGGGCGAGCCTTGAGTCTGAGAGCAGGTTTGAAGTCTGACTCAGTCATTTTCTAGCTGGATAACCCTGAATGAAGGACCCATTTCTTCTGCACTGAATTTCTTGACCATAAAATGGAATCTAATGGTCACATTTTTGGGGCTAATTGAAGGTTAAATACAACTATTGAGGGCTGGGTGAGGTGGAACATGCTTTTAATCCCAGTATTCAGGAAAGGCAAAGGTGGGAGGAACTCTGTGGGTTGGAGGCCAGCCTGATCTACACGGAAAGCTCCAGGCAGGCAGGGACCTATCTCAACAAACAACAACACGGAATAAAACCAAACAAAACAGCCAATAAAAAGCGCCGATAAGTCTAACAGGTAAAAACGCAGTGGATAATGGTGAACTGGCCCCTAAGCACCCTCTCCTTCCTAAGCAACGGGACCCAGCATCACAAACCTCACATGCCAACTCTGCAGCCCTAGTACCCAATGCAGGCCTCCTGCCTCCGAGTTCTCAGCAAACACCCAGCCAAGCAGTAGTAGCCATGAGCTCCTCTAAGGAGTGCTAGAAGTTTCTTTGTGTTTGTTACTATGTGAGATATAAGTGTTTTTATCTTTGTAATTACTGTTTTGTGTGTGTGTGTGTGTGAGTGCATGTGTTGTGGAGGTCAAAGGACAATTTAGGCATAATTTTTGGGGGCCGTTTCATTTTGTTTGTTTCGTTTTTTGAGTCCTAGTCCCTCACTAGGCTAGTGCTCCCCAAATAGGTGAGCCTGGCTGGACAGTGAGCCAGTCTTTGCCTCCCAGTTCTGGGATTACAAGCATGCCACCATGCCTGGCGCTTCCCTTTTGATGCAGGTGATGGAGATCAAACACAGGTCTGTATGTTTTCAAGGAAAGCACATCACAGAACAGTCTGTCTCCTCGGTCCCTGTAATTACTCTTGACAGTAACCCTGGGGTGAGTGGAAGATGCCAAGGACCTTGTGTGCACCAGGCCAGTGCTCCGCCGCCAAACTCTATCTCTGGGTCTCTTCAGTCCAGCTATCATGACTTATCATGCTACATGAAGAAGCTGCAGAGAGATAAAGCACCTACCCTCATGCCAGGAAGTGGGGGAACCAAGACACAAAGCCAGCCCAATCCAGTGGCAGGGGTCTGCAGGTTCTCACCTGTCTCCTTCATTGTAGAATGAATAGGCAGATGAACACACTTTGGGTGGAATTTGGCAGCAGCCTAGGCAGGGGAGAGGTTAAGGTTCTCTCGTGTCTGTGCCCTGAAGACTGGTGCTAGGCACAAGAACAAATAGCTTATCCAGTCAAGATGGAAATGGATGGAGGAGGGACAGGCTGGCATGTTCATATGGCATGTGACATCCTGGTCACAGTAGCATCCTCCTTGATCCCAGGTGACTCAGTAGGAGGTGGAGTCCTACATGCTCTTAAATGTTATCATTTTTGCTTACCCCCTTCGTTGATTCTATTAAAATCAAGAGGAAATCACTTTATTTATTTTTATATGTAATAGAGATGACCTCCCTTCCCTGTGTGTGTGTGTGTGTGTGTTCTGAATGCAACCAAAGTATTTCATGTGAAGCCTTTGAGAGCTGTTACACTAACAAATATATACACATCAGATTTTGTCAATAAAGCAAACACAACTGTTGCTCTTATCTTCTAGAAGAAAAAACTGACATATCCCGAGAGACCAAGCAACACCCCTGAGGCATAGATTTTTGTAAGTAGCAGCACCAGCACCTGACCCCTGATGCTGCTGACTTGGGGGAGCCCAGGGTTTGTGCATGCTAATAAATGTTCCCCCACTGAAATACATTCCAGCTCTGAACATTTGTAAAGGGAATCCTACTGTTCACAAAAAAGGTCTGGATATACCACATTCACTGTCGTCTTCACTGTCTTTGTCTTCATCATGGTGTGCAGATTTTAAGCTGCAGCAGAGACAGTGGCCCAGGAAGGAACCTGGCCCCTGTAAGGAAGTCATGTCAAAGTTAAGTTTGCACCTGTCCTCCTTGGTCTCACTTTGGCCATCACAAGTCCAAACTCTAAAGCCCTTCCCTCTTCCTATGGCTCCTTCTCTGTCTATTATGTGATGATGTATGCTGTGTGCTTTTTGTCCCCGCTGGAATTTTAAGGCGGTGTCTTTGGCTGGTGGTTGTAACTCCAGGTCCTGAGATGGTGCCCGGCACATAGCAGATACCTGACATTGTCTGTCAGTGACTTGAGCTGGTTCCCTGTTCTACTGGATGAGAAGAAAAGACTCTGCCCTGCAGGGCCCCTGCTCCGTTCCTGGTTTACGTTGAGAGCCCCATTTCATACCAACCTTGTTTTGGTTCTGAGTAAAGCTGTTGGCAGAAGGTGAGGATCAGGAAAAATGATAAGGAAGCCCGGAGCTGCATGGCGTCTGCCGGCAGTGGCCTAGCCTGGAGCCCTCTTATTTAGGGAGGGAAGAGACTAGGAGGAGGGGCTGACTCTCCTACTCGCTAGCCCCTAACTGCTGCTGCTGGCACGTGGCAGGCTGCTGCTGGAACAGAGAGTCTCTCTCTCCTGGACATATCTGATCTGGCCTCCAAAGCCAATGTGTCATTTCAGTACAGAAGCCCCTTCAACAAGAGTGGAGCAGCAGTTATACCAGCCGGGTGCCTTTGCCTTTTCAGGCGCCACACAAAACACACTTCACACTCTGTCCCTGAAGTTTACGCAGGCCCTGACTTGGGTTCATAACATCCAAGTTGGACATCGGGCATTTCCTGTAACTCCAGCTCCTAGAGAATCCTCCTGTACGTCTGGCCTTGGTGGACACCTGTACACAGGTGAACAACCCCCTTCACATACATATACATCATTAAAAATAAAATAAACCCTTGAAAAGAGCAAGCCTGAGTTTTCTGACATCCTAACGATATGTTCTCTTGTTTTCAAATGTACCCCTCCCATAATGCCACCATCAGGGCACCCCCAGGGAATTATGGGAACAGCACACACTCAGTCTAGAAGTCGGAAACTGCCACCTGTTGGAGAAGGAGCAGATTTAGTGTATTTAAGCAGAATAACAACAGTTCAGTGTTAAAAACAAGATGTGGTTTATGTTTGCAATTCCAGTACTTGAAGTTGGGTCAGGAAGATCACAAGTTCAAGGTCACCCTTGACTAAATAGTGAGCTCAAGGCCAGCCTGGGTCATATGAAACCCTGTTGAGAGAGAGAGAGAGAGAGACAGAGACAGAGACAGAGACAGAGAGAGAGACAGACAGAGACAGAGATAGACACACACACAGAGACAGAGACAGAGAGACAGAGAGACAGAGACAGAGAGACAGAGACAGAGAGAGACAGAAATTCCCTTGTTTACTTTTTAAAATCAATATATCGGGTTTTTTTTTTTGGTTTTTACGAGACAGGGTTTCTCTGTATTGTTTTGGAGGCTGTCGGTCCAGCCCAGCCTCAAACTCACAGAGATCCGCCTGCCTCTGCCTCCCGAGTGCTGGGATTAAAGGCATGCTCCACCACCGCCCGGCTCATTTTGTTTTTTAAAAAGGGATTTAAAAAAAATTCATTTTTGTCTTCTTGCTTTGTGTTTCATTTTGTTTTTCTGACAGGGTTTCTCTGTGTAGCCCTGGCTTTCCTGGAACATGCTCTGTAGACCAGGCTGGCCTCAAACTCAAAGATCCACCTGCTTCTGCCTCCCAAGTGCTGGGATTAAAGGTGTGCATCACCACCACCTGGTCTATTTTTAATTATGTGTATATGCATATGTTAGGAGGGTACATTCTTGTGAGTATGGATGCCTGTGGAGGATAGAAGCATTGGTTCCCCCTGAGCTGGAGTTACAGGTGGTTGTCAGTCTCCAACACGGGAGCTGGGAATCCTGTCCTGGGTAGGCTCTTAACTGCTGAGCCCGATGTTATGATGGAAGCTTCACCAGCCCCTGGCATCCATACACCCAAAGAGCCTGGGATGTTTTGGTGGAGATTCCAACCAAGCCCCCTTCCCCATATCCCTCCAAAACCCTGTAGCATCTCACAAAGCCCATCATATGATGATCCTCCCCCAGAGATGCTCAAGACCACTCCCATAGGGTAATTAAACTGCCTCCCAGAAAATGGATTCGTATTTTTTCCAGTCTCCCTTTCCTGTCTCCTCTCTAGGGAATTGGAAGGCCATCTGGGAGGTTGTATCCATTAAACATGGGCTTTTCTAATTTGGTTTGATTTGGTCTGATTTGGATTGCTGCATTGGCAGACAGGCTTATCGGGGCGTAGAACCTTCCATCTGGAGTTTCTCCATAACACCCTTCTCCAGCTCCTTTTCAGGAAAAATGCCTTTTAGGGTCTTTGCTCATTTTTCCTTTCCTTTCCCTCTTTATTTTTCTGTTCCTTGTTCCTCTCATTTCAGGGGCTCACGAACTCTACCACCTGAGTTATTTTCTCAGCTCCATCTTTTGCCAATCTCCTTACTGTATTATTTGTATGTTATTGACTTCTAGGAGTTCTTAACATATAATAATAATAGTTATTGCTGACATGCGTTATTGTCTTTATTTATTTTGGGGGGTAGGATCTCACTATGCAAACTAGGCTAGCCCAGAATCAGAGCTCTGCTTGCCTCTGCCTACTGAGTGCTTTGATCAAAAGTCTGTGCCACTGTGTCTGGCTTTGGCTTTATTATTTATTTTTATTTATTTACTTATTTTGAAGTAAAAAAATTACTTATTTTTGTGGTCTTGGCTGGCCTGGAACTTGCTGTGTAGACCAGGTAAGCCTCAAATTCACAGAGATCCATTTGCCTCTGCCTCCCTAATTCTGAGACTGAAAGTCTGTGCTGCCATACCTGATTATTTTATTTACTTACCTTTAACACTTTTTAAGCCCATGAGGATTAATTTTTAATGAAAATATTTATTTTATGTGTATAGGTCTCTCACCTGCCCAAACGTCTGTGCAACACATTCATACCTGGTACCTGAAGAGGCCAGAAGAGGCCATTGGATGCTCTGGAACTGGAGTTACAGACAGTTGAGAGCTGCCAATATGTGTGCTGGCAATTGAACCCAGGGCATCTGCAAGAATAGCCAATGTTCTTAACCACTGAGTCATCTTTCCAGCCCTTGTCTTTATTTTTGGAGGGTAGTTACTCTGATTCCAGTATTATTATTTAGTAGCCTTTTTCTCTTTAATCACTTTGACTATATAGCCTAATACTTTTTGATATCCTTCTGTTTATGATGAAAACTGAGCCATTATTTCTTCTCAAGTATTTCTTTATCATGACAATGGATCTAAGTATGATAGTGGTTCATGAAGTTTCATAGATCACCCAATGAGTTTATCATCAAAATTACTTGATTATTCTCCCATTTATACATTTTTACCCGTATATTACTTCATCTTTCAACTGGTTAATTAGTTGCAACAGTGTATCTTGAGAAGGTCCGGTTAACTCATTCTGTAGACCAGGCTGGCCTCAAACTCACAGAGATCCATTCATCTCTCTGAGTGCTGGGATTAAAGATGTGCACCACCACACCCAGCCTAGATTCAAGAATGCATTTATTTTGAGAAGAAGGTTGAGAGAAAAAGTCAGTTCTCCCTAGACTTGAATCAAGTAGATACAAGGCGGTCATACTTCTGACATCTCCATGTCCTTTTATCATTGAATTAGAAATAACACTGATTATGTGTTCATTTTACCTAATAAGGCAACACACTGACATCGGTAATAAGGAAGGGACCAGTGGTAAAAGGAAGAACAATTGTGCGTATTGTAAACACAGCAAATTGCTAGACAGCATTCAACAGGAAAGGCAGATATGAAGGGTGTGTCTTCAGAGAAAATTTAATAGGAAGAGTCAGGAATGAGCTAAAGTACAGTGATTAAAAGTGATGTGCTCTGCATTTGATAAAACTTACAAGAGCATGATATTGGAGTAGGGTGTGCTAGGATGTACCAATTATCACAGCACCCAGTGGGTGGAGGCAAGAGGATCAGAGTTCTAGGCCGAGTCTGAGCTACACAGAGAATTAGAAGACAGGTTAGCTACATAGTGAGACTCACTATAGCAGTGTCTAAGATGGAAATAAGTACACAATGTGGGTGATCAGTCAGAGTTAGATGCTGAATATTAAAAGCAAAGTCACCTGTGTTTCTTGTTGTGTTTTGCTTTTCAAGATAGGGTTTCTCTGTGTAACAGCTCTGTCGCCATCACACCCAGCCCCAGCCACTCTTTAGGTCTAAGTTTAGCTCATTTTGTTATGACATACTACTCTGTAGTCCTGGACAAATTCATTCTTTATTAGAACTTTTTTGTACACACGTAGAGACAAAAGAAGAGTGTAGTTCTGTTAGTCTATCCCCTGTTTCCAAATTACCCAAGCTCCCCTATGCATTTCCAGATCTGGAGGTAGCATCAGGAGAGGAAGATGAGGGGTCTTGCACCCTGGAAACAACCAAAGATGATCTTCCTGAGGGTATCAACTGTAATTAGGAAGTAACAAAGAGACGTAGGGCTGTTCAGTTCCACTGAGGTCCTTCAGTGCAGGTCTCTGCACAGCCCCGAGAGCTTCATGCACATTCCTGAGCAGACCTGGGAGCAGATGTTATCACCACAGGGCACACACTAGCCATTTCTAAGGGTCTCATTGGTGCAGGAGCAATTTGTTCTAGTCACCCATGTATGCAAACCCAAGCACACTTAATGGTGTGGGGAGCATGACGGAGCTGCAGGTGCTTATCGAATCTGGCAGGGTTCCTTCAATGCTGGCTTTCCCAGAAGTGGAAAGAACTGTTTGACAAATCAATTACTGACCTTCCTGTTGTAGATGGGAAATAGACCCTGAGAAGGGGCTCCCTCCACCCTACTCTGTCCCGGTAGGTGTATATACTAGGATGCACTAGGGTGTTGCTAAAGGCAACAATGAGATTTAAATTTGGGCCTTCTTATTCTTTCTTCTGTTAAGGTGCTTTGCTGTGTGCAATGTATATAGATGGTTGGTGTAAATGGACTTTTTTTGGGGGCTGATAGCTTACAAAAAATGACACAGAGGCATTATTACTTATAAAAGCTCGGCCTTAGCTTAGGCTTGTTTCTAACTAGCTTTTATAAGTTAAATTAACCCATATTTTAAAATCTACATTCTCTTACACTATCATTATCTCCTCTCCATTATGCCCATCCTGGTTATTCCATGTCTGGCCGGCAAATCTGCCTTTTTCTTCCCAGAGGTCTTTCCACCCAGAAGCCCCAACTATATCTCCTGCCTAGGTATTGACTGGTTAGCTTTTTATTACATCAGTCACAATTACACATCTTCACATGATGTAAAGGAATGTACCGGAACAGGTTGAAAGTATTCTGGATAGTTTGGCAATATGAATTCTTTTCAGTTATGGGTCTAAGATAATTTTAATAAATCTGTGTTTTGTTTTTTAATTTTATTCATCAATTCTTCATGACTTTTGATGCACACATCTTTTGCCCTTTGGATGATTTGAAGAACTTCGGAGTTTTTTGCTGTTACTGATGCAAATATGATTGTTTTCTAAATTTCCCTCTTGTGTAACCTTATTGATCTATAAAATCACCACAGATATTTGCATTTTCAAGTTTTTTACTCCAAACCTTCAATGAATTTATGTAACAGTGTTTGTGTGTACATGCGCGTGCGCATGTGTGCGTGCATGTGTGTGTGTGTGTAACCTTTGGAGTTTTGTCTCTATGATGGTAAACAGACATGCACATCTGCACAGAGAAGGTTGTGAACATCTGCCTCCAGAGGACTGTGAACATCTGCATACAAAAGGCTGTGAACAGATGTGATGTGCACACACAGGAATGTGAACAGATGTGAACATCTGTATACAAAGGGCTGTGAACAGATGTGAACCCCTGCAGACAACAGATGAGTTATTCAGACTCAGAGACATCAGAACTCACAGGATCCTTTATTAGGAAGAACTAGAGTCTTCACAGGAATAAAAGAGCCCTGTAAGTTGAGGTGATGGGGTCTTACACTGAGAAGGGGTCAAAGTTGAAGGGAATTACGTCTAAAGTGAAGCTGGGGTGATGGAAAAGGAATAAGCAAATTCTAGGGTTCTGTTGTGAGAACAGCCAAAGTCCTAGTGGCTACGAAATGGCTGGTGTCAGCCAATCCAGAGCATCTGTTGGGCTCATGGAAGGAAGCCTCAGTTTAGGAGCCAAGACCTGGAGCCTCTCTTCCAGCTCGGTCTTATCTCATCCAGGAAGACGTGCCTGCAAGACACAAGGGTAAGGATGGAGATGCTTGGCTTCAGTCACCATAGCAACCAGATCTTTCATCTAATGAAGGGGATGAGGTCATTTTCACATCCTCAAGCATGCAGGCCAACCGAAGGGATGTGAGTGCTGGGCTCAGAGTAACTATGCCTTCTGAGTGATAGTGCTTTATTCCTGTTGTTTCAGGGTGGTGACCCTGGCAGCTCGCATGCTCCTTCTCTGAGCTGGCCTGGGCACTCCCCGCTCCTGTGTGTGTTCCCACTACTCACCTCAGACTTGCAGGCATCCCTTTGCCAACTGCCTCCCTCCTATCCTCTCTTTCCCATCTCCTTCCATGTGCACCTCCAGGACTGCTCAGGTCTTGGAAAGCACTGATGCTCGTATAGCTGGAGGTTGGGGACCTTTAGCACTTACGTTTCTTTTTGCAGACAACTGTGCAGATACCTTCAGTTTGGAAGTTGTTAGGGTTCCCTTGGCAACCACCATAGATGAATTCAGTACAGGTCTCAGTTTCTTTATTATACCACCAGCGTGGAAGGTAAGCCAAGCAGGGGCCAGAATCCTGTGGCAGATTGCATACGTCTGTGGGGAAATCATGGAGACAGATATCTGGATTCCTGTCTCCTAGGGGACAACCCCATCCCTTCCTCTGTCCACTGCTCTCGTTCTGTATCTCAGAGCTGTGCTTCCAGTTCAATGGGAACTCTGACCAGTCACTGCAGCCTTTTTGGTATTGGTTTCTTCATCTGTAGGATGATAACATAAAGTACCACTTTTCTTGTAGGGACAGGACCATCTGCTGAGAGCCTTTATCATTTATTACAGAAGTAGCAATTAATATTATAAGTATCAATCCACCAGAATTAACTTCAGATGGAAAAACTTGCAAGAAATATAGACTTCAGAATATCTGTTACAATGAATTTGACTGTATAATCTTGATATATGGAAAATATACTGGATGCTTTATATTCTCAAAAAGGCCCCAGAAAAGGTAATCCCTTCTTATTGGGGCATCAGCAGTAAGAGCTGCAGCCTCTGGATTTCACACTACATAGCCTCAGTTTTTCCCTTTGATATAGCACTGAGAAGTCCCTTTTAATCAGTTAACATCATGTGCTACAAGTCACGTCTCCTCTGGGACACGAGACATACTGCTTTTGCCAAGACCTTATCTCCTTATCTGCTTTCCTGGCTCTGAGAGATATGCATGCCCTATTGTCAAAGAATTGCCAATAGTGTCTGTGGATATATAAACTGGAAACCTTGTGGGATCTAAGAGATTTTTTTTTTTTTTGGTTTTACGAGACAGGGTTTCTCTGTATTGTTTTGGAGGCTGTGGGTCCAGCCCAGCCTCGAACTCACAGCGATGCGCCTGCCTCTGCCTCCCGAATCCTGGGATTAAAGGCGTGCACCACCACCGCCCGGCCCGCAAATACTTGTTGATTGATAAAATGAGTGAATAGTTTTGACAGTCTTTTGTAGAGCTCAAGGATATGACAGATAAAACAGTATAGAAGGTGAACACTAGCCCCCACGGGGGGCGGGGCTACTGATGGCAGTCAGGGGGTCAGAGAAGTACCTTGTCTGAGGTCTAAGCATTTCTTCCCACAGCTGAACATGCAGCACCTCTTGTTGTCTGGACAGTGTCTGTGCCTTGTGCATTCGTTTCTTTCTTCGACTTCACATTTTACTCTTACTCTTGGGCACGATCCTACAGCAGGAGAAGGTGTGGTTCCTTGAGGTGTTGAAGGAGATACTGTTGTCCCTTCCCGGTCCCGGGGCACCACTGCAGAGCTGAAACCCTCAGGGTTTCACAGCACTGGCCACAGCTCCACTATGTTGCCTGAGCACCTAACCCCCAGGACTTCCCTCGCCCTCTCTCCACCACCTACAAGATCCCCCCGCAAGAGGGACCGCTGCTTTGCGACTGCTCCGATCATTTGCCTTTGCCTTGGCTGACCCCGTGGCTCTCACTGTTTGCCTAGATTGCCGTCCTGAATGTGGTCCTGAAGGCTAATGGAGCAAAGTTTGAAAAGCCTTGGTCAAGATGCCTGGGCTAAAAGCACGGAGGTTGATACTGACGAAGCACTTACTAAGCACGTGGCCTGTCTCCTTCCTACACAATTCCGAGTGATCCCTCTCAGTGTTCCACAGTGAACAGAGGCATCCACAGCAAGGGATGCCTGTGGGCATGCGCAGGGCCACGCAACTACCAAGGAGTGGACCCGGAATTCCCACCTGTCACGTGGCCTTCGAAGCCTTCACTTTGCCCTCTACCGTCAAGTGCTCAGTGTGTTTTAGCGGATAAGGATGAAGTCTCCAGGCTTCACCATTGAAGGGACCCTGGGGGCTGTTGCTTAGCGCACAGGTAAGGTCCTGTGTGGATGCAGGGCAGCTTTGGGAGCTCAGTGGTCGTGAAGGGAGAGGCTCACCCTTAAATGAAAACCCCGTTGGCTATTTAATCCCCAGTGTCCATTTAATGCACACTAGTCTGGCACCTCCATGAAGCATTCCTTAAAATGGTGGAGAGTCGACTGCCACAGACCGAGGACTCTGTGTTCACCCAGGACGTCTCTCCAGGACGGTGGGAAAACAATGATCCCAAACATCTCACTCCCACGCGGGGCCCGAGGCTGCAGTGGGAAAACACTCCCGTGTGCAGCGGGTTTTGTTCTTCGGCCCCAGGAAGTTTCTTCTCTCCGTGATAAGAACTGTACCCCAGTACTTACTGACAAAGAACCCCTCTGCCAGCTCAGGTTCCCAGATGCCCCACAGGAAGATGAAGGGGCCCAGGAATGGCAGAAGTCCCCAGAGCCTCATTTTAGGAAGCAGTATCCTGGTTGGAGGCCGTACGCTGGGAGGAGCAGGTCAGTGGCTCCGGCCTCTGCTCCGTGGCTCTGTGCCCCAACCTCCCAGGAAAGCGAATCTGGACAGGAGCCAGTCATGTTCCCTCCCGGAGGCCATCAGTGGCCTAACTACCCACAGTGCACACTGGAGGAAAGGTCTCTGACCTGTGGTCTGGGCCTCTGCAATCTGAGGTTCTCTGGCTCTCTGGCCTACTAGGGAGAGGGGTGCACTTGCTTGGGGTCTTCTAGAATCTCTTAGCAAAGTTATGTGAATTCTAGAACTGTTTTTTTCCTGGGGGCAAAATGGAGACTGGGAGTTTTTCTAGGTTGCTTTTTGTTGCCAATATTAACCCTGACTAAAAGCAATGAAGGAGGAGAGTGTTTATTTCCACTCACAGGTTACAGTCATTATAGGAAGCTAGAGGTGGGAATTGATCTCGGGACCTTGGGGGAGCACTGCTTACTGGTTTGCTTGCTCTTACTTGCTCACTTACTTTTCTACCACAACCCATCAGCTGTCCAGTAATGGCGTTCCTCACAGTGGCCAGGCTCTCCACCATCAGCTAGAATCCAGAAAATTCCCCGTAGTCATGACCACAAGTCCATCTGATGGAGACATTCCTTCAACTGAGGCTACCCCTTCCCAGCTGTATCTACTTGACAGCTAAGATCACCACCACAGACAGTACCCTCGTCCCTTGTCTTTGGGGTTTCTCTTTTCTCCTTCATGCCAAGTCCTCATTTTTCTGGTTTTCTTCAACTGCCCCTCCCTTTGTTTCCTCTTTCCTCCTTCCCTCTTCCTCCCTTCTCCCCATCCCTCTCTATTTCTTGAGACAGGTCCCATCTACCCCAGGCTGGTCTCAAACTTGCTATGTAGTGGAAGACTGCTTCCTCTGCATCCACCCCAGTGCTGGGATTACAGACCTGCCCTGGTTTACCTGGGGCTAGGGGTGGGGCTGGGGGCTGCATGCATGCTAGGCAAGCACTAGACCAATCAAGTTTGGTCCTGCCTTGGCTGCTTCTTGTCCTCATCTCTGGCCTAATTATCTGTGTTTCTTACCCAGTGCCTCCTTCCTCTCCTTTTCAAAGCCTGAGCCTCTGTCTCCTTACCCTCCAGGTCCCTTTGGTTTTCCTCTCTCGTCTTTGGCTCACTTGTCTTCTTTTGTCACCATCCAAGGGTCAAGACCGTCAGGTGAGCACAAACCTAGGGTTCCTGGTGAGCATGTGGGCAGATGATGCTGTCTCAGGGACAGGGAAGTAGTGGCTCTCGGGGCCTCTGTCACAAGAGGCCACAGGATGCAATGGCTCAGAGTCAGCTGCAGGAGGGACCAAGTGACTCTGATATTTCTGGAATATTCCCTCATCTCAAACCTTGGCGCATTAGTGAGGGAGTGGATGCAGTGTGGACCCATGTGAGCAATGCAGGGGAGACTGAGGCAGGGACTGCAGGCTGCAGCCGGATGCACTCGGCTCACCCAGGACTTCACCTGAAGCTGCGAGACATTTCCATGGCATCCACTTTGAAAACCGTGTAGAATTCCTCCAGATAAAATCCACCATTTTCAGGTCAACGATATGGAACCTGTCTTCTTCCTTTCTTAGTACATTCATGTGACTGTGGGTCATAACTACTGGTTCTAAAATGTTTTTTTCACTCTAGCTGTAAACCCTGGTTTGTGAGCAATCACTCTCTAGCCTCCAGCCCACTCCAGCCCCTGAGACTGCTTCCCATCTTATAGATTTTCTTTTTCTTTGCCCGTGGTGTGTTTTCAGTTCAGGGCCTCACACTAACAAATGCTCTACCTCTGAGCTACATCCCTAACCCTTCCTTCCTTCCTTCCTTCCTCCCTTCTTTTTTTTTGAGAACTGACACAGGGTTTTACTAACATGCCCAGACAGTCCTTGAAACTGCAATCCTCCTGACTCTGCTTGAGTACCTGTGAATACAGGCTTGAACCACCATGCTCAACTCCTGTTCTAGATATTTCATGTAAATGAATTATACAATTCAGTGTGTGTGTGTGTGTGTGTGTGTGTGTGTGTGTGTGTGTATGTGTGTGTGTGTGTGTTGAGGTTTCTATGGCCTATGCGTGGTGGTCAAAGGACAATCTCTGATGTGGAATTTCCTCCTCTACCTTGTGAATCACCCAGTCTCAGAGGCACAGGGTGAAGCCAAATACTTTAATGAATAGAGCTGAGAGCTACATGGAAATAAAGGGAGCTCCTGACAGTGGAGCCGAGCAGGGGAGGCATCGTTAGTGATGGGTTCCAAAGAGGAGGTAGTATGACTAGGAACTGGAGATACGGATGGGAGGGAGGGACGGCATTCCGGGATTCAGTGTTGGGAAGACCTAAGGCCTTGGAGTATTGAGAGCCGTCACCAGAAGCTATTCTGGAGAATCCAGTGGGTATACATAGCTTGGAGCAGAAGCAAAGTCCTGGTAGTTTTCCCAGCATGTCCTCTGTTCAGGTCGAAGAGGCTGTTGAGAACACAGACGCAAGGTACAGTTGAGAAACTTAGACTCGGTTTACCTCTGGAGCCTGAGCTGTGTTTCCACATCTTTTCGTGGGATGTGGTTTGGGAGCAAGGTTTGTCAATGGGAGCAAGGTTTGTCAATGGGAGTTGAATGTGAGCAAACAGCAAACATCCAGGGATGAGAGTATCGTGAAACATGGCATTTTGTGGGCCCACTCAGCAGACTGTTAGAACTGAAGCCATCTTGCTCTCCCAAGGAGAACTGGGCAGAACTGGATTGCTGGCAAAAGGAGGTGAAGGAGCTGATGACCTGGTCGTTGGGCCCAGGTGGGGCTGGACACCGATCATTTTGCAGTTGGTCTCTTCGGGACCCTTCTACATCCCCCGCCACCCCTCCTGAATCCCTTCTTGTTTGCTAACTCCCCCACAGCTTCCTGTCTTCAGTTTCCAGAGGGCCACAGTGCCCCCCTCCCCCAACCATTCCTGACCGGTTCCAATTCTGTCAAGTATGAGAAGGACACAGCTGCCTAGGCACAGACCGACCCACGCCCACACCTCCCAGGACAGCTCGGGCGAGGATTTTAGGTGGGCCTCCAAGACTCACTTTTTTTTTTGCAGATGTTCTGGCATGTGCCTTGGGTTTGGAAGTTGTTATTGTTTCCCTGGCAGCCTCCATAGATGAAGAGTTCGCACGTGCTGTTTTCCTTATTATACCACCAGCGAGGGAAATACGCCAAGCAGTAGCCAGAGTCTTTCGGTAGGCTGCATATGTCTGCAGGGAGAGCCCAGGGATGAGAACTCAGGGTGTGCAACCGCAAACAGAGCGATGTCACTCCTTTCTCCGAGAGCCACTGTAAAGTCACCACGAATGAATCTGGAACATAATCCTCTCCTCCTCACACTCTAGGGGCTCAACACCACAACCATATCACAAGTCCTTGTCGGGAGATGGTGTGGTGAGTATCTGCAGCCTCGGTGGTAGGATCCTTGTGGGTGGTGATGGTTGGAACATGAAATGCCCCCCCCACAGGCTTACGTCTTGAACACTTTAACGCAGCTGGGGATGATATTTTGGGAGGCTGTGGGACCTGTTAGGAGATGGGGCCTGGCTAAAGGAAGTATGTCACCAGGGGAGGGATTTTAAGGCGGTAGCGTAG
Organism: Mesocricetus auratus; assembly: GCF_017639785.1. NCBI lineage: Eukaryota > Metazoa > Chordata > Mammalia > Rodentia > Cricetidae > Mesocricetus > Mesocricetus auratus. Next base: position 10,904,897 of record NW_024429209.1, read on the forward strand.
CCCTGGTTCCTGAAGCTGTCTGCTTCCTGGTCTGAAGCCGTTTGAGGAGTCTCCACCATGTGCTTCAGACACCATGGTCTGAAGCCGTTTGAGGAGTCTCCATCTTGTGCTTCAGACACCATGGACTTGGGCGTGCTGTTTCCATAGTGATATGCAGAGGCCCTTTTAAAACCACAAGCCAAAAGAAACCTTCTGTACACTGGTTGTTTCTGTTGGGTATTTTGTCACAGCAAGGCAAAAGAATTGCCACACAGGTGACATCCTCCCCTGCCCTCGTTTTTTGGGGTCCTAAGAATGGACTGGGGACCTCATGCACACTAGGGAGGCACTCTGTTATTGAACTGTATCTCCAGCCTGTGGTTACAATCAATCGAGGCGGTTGCATATTTGAACTTCCAGGGCTTCTAATCCAATATGACTGGGCCCCTTTGAAAACAGAGTAAGCTTGGGCAGAGATGCACACACGGGGAGGGTGCTGTGTGGACTTGAAGGTGGAGATCAGGGATGCCAAGGATTGCCAGCAAGCCACCAGTTACTAATAGATGTGTGATAAAGTTCTCACTCATGAGCCAGGGAGATGGCTCTACACACAAAGGCACTTACTATGTAAGCCCGAGGACCTGAGTTCAATCCCAGGACCCATGAGAAGAGACTTTATGAAATTTTCACTGTCACCTAACCTCTTCCTCTGAGCCTGCAGAACTCCTAGAGGGCACATTACCATGGCTGAAGCCACTGGGATGTGGCGCTTTACTCCAGTGGCATTAGCCGGATAACACAGGCTCCAGCTGACCCACAAGTGCCTTGGCCACAGGACTCCACAGCAGTGGCTTGTACCTCCTCACAGCCACCTCTCTGCCAGGCTCCTCAACCCACATAGTCTATTGAGGCGGCCTCCGATGATTCACCCTCCTGCCTTCATTCCCGGCTCCCCCATTAGTCTGCCATGAAGATCACCAGGGAGAAGGAGCTGATGGGTTTGAAAACAACCTGATCATGTCACGCCATGCATGAGTCTCCAGCTTCATTACAAGGTCCTTCTGGGACTCACGAGGACCTTCATCTTTGGCTCCTATGCCTGGCTCTGCCTCTTCTGCTGTGGAATTCCTTTAAGACCCATGCTATGGCTGTTTTCAGTTCAGCACACCATGCTACACTGCACCACCACACCGTCGCGCAGACACACATCTGGTTGCTTGCTAGGGGGAATGCTTATTCTTCCTTCAAAACCTTTCTCAAAAGCCAGCTCCTCTGCGATGTCTCTCTTAACTCCACTCCATATCCCACGCCATGGCAGCTGCCTGAATCAAGCCTGCATTTCCCTAGCTTGTTTCTGAGGCTTGCGTGTTCATTTATCATTCCTTTAAAAATGCCCCAAGTCGCCGAGCGGTGGTGGCGCACGCCTTTAATCCCAGCACTCTGGAGGCAGAGGCAGGCAGATCTCTGTGAGTTTGAGGCCAGGCTAGACCGACAGCCTCCAAAACAATACAGAGAAACCCTGTCTCATAAAACAAAAAAAAAAATGCCCCAAGTCTTGTTCCTAGGATCATGAATCTCCAGTGTGCAGGGATTGTGTCTGACTTCATTTTGGGGTCCTGATACCTAGCAGAAGGGCAGCCTGGCCTGGAACAGCGCTCGATGGAGAGCTAAAGGGGGGAAGTAAGAAGGACCCCGTCCTAGCTGAGTATATCATTCCCGAGTACCTACCATTAGCTGAATGCTTTCAGAGACAAAGAAGACATGTGTCACTGCTGTTTAGTTCTCAAGCAAGAAAGATGAATCATTTAAACTAATGTACTTCAGGCGGCCCTCTGAGTATTCCAATGGATCTAAAAGAGCTGTTAGCACTATGCCTTCCATCATGTGATGAAATAGAAGCACAGAGAAAAATATTAATTTTCAAGAGTTTTAAAAAGACGCTAAAAGCTGGGGCTGAGACCCTGACATGTCACCTGGCCTGCCTGCTGTTATACCGTCGCATCTCACGTTCCTCAGTACTTTTCAGATGTCATCCTCGCTTGCTTCGCTGAGCTGTGTCTCTAGTTTGGAAGTCCCCAGTCCCTCCAGTCACCCCTCCTGCTCTAAGGGTCATACATGTTGGTCATGTCATTGCTTTTGCTTTGTCTTCCAGCCCATGGTTCTCAGGTTTAAGATGATCTTTGAGGCCATGGTTCAAGATGAGAGTGTTTCTTCGAGTCCATCAGACTGGGACCGGATGATTCAAACACACAAAGGGCCTTTCCTGATAACTAGCATCATGCTCACTCTCTGCCTCCCTGGGATTCCCCCAGTGAGGTCTTTACAAGTCATTCCCTGGTGAGCCTTTCCAGCCTCGTGTCTGGAACTCAATTATTCTGATCTCAGCTCTGAGCCTGACTGCCTTGAGATTTCTAGCAGTGCCCCCTGACCACAGTGAGCACATCAGGCGCTATTCCAGGCACTGTGGTCTGTGTATTGGTCACGTTTCCCTGCCTCAAGGCTCATGTTTTGGAGTCTTGGTCCACAGGGTTGTGGTGCCTTCAAGAAGCAAGATCGATTGGGAGACTCCTAGATCAACTGGAACTGTCCTCCAAAAAGGACTGTAGGACCCTAAGTCCCTCTTGGTTTCTGTTGATCATGTGACCTCTTCTGCCCGTCATCTCCTATAGGACTCATGCTGGTGCCTGCCTGTGATGTGTGGTCCCAGCCTCAAAACTGACCTAAATGAACCCCTTTTCTTCATAATTAATCTGCCTCATGTATTTTATTAGTGCAAAATGAACTAAAAACATGGCATCAGAAACACTAAGTAACTATTTCTGAACAAATGGAGAATCCTAGATGACCTTTCGGGAGTCCAGGGAGGTGGGGAGAGTTGAGATTGCAGCTCTGGTCTGGAATTTCAGGGCAGGTTTCCTAGTACAAAGTCGGATACATGGGCAGAGAGGCAATTGCTTAGCAGTCAAAAGTTAGGAAAGATAAATCACATTGCTTGTCACCGATAATGTGAGTATATGTTAGCATGACACTGGCCGCTTGGGGACTCAGAAAACCATGGCAGTGAAAAATAGTCAAGAAACAGCCTGACTCAATCCCACCCATGCACCCATCATTTATTTGGGGGAAACTGAGGCTCATAAGTTACCTGCTAGGATAAGGACATCACTGCCACAGGCCATATCAGGAGCTGTAATGAATCTAAATCTCAGGGCCCCAGATTCAGCAGTCTTACCTAGACCCCAGACCACAGTGAGCCGGAGCAATGGCAGCCCCGGTGGGCAGGAGAGGACACCTGGGCAGAAGGTATGGGGTATTCTGAAGCGCTTCGTATTACCTTGTTGGGGGTTTAAACATTTCTTTCCGCAGTTGAAGATACAGCACTTCTCTTTTTTCTGGCAATCCCTGTCCCTGGTACACAGGTCCCTCTCTTTGTGTTCGCAGTGCTCTCTGAATCGGGGGCATCTCCCTAAGGAAGAAGCAGTCTTTAAGTCTCGGGGACTTCAGTGTGGGGAGTCCAGGGAAGCGTATGTTCAAGTTTGTTCACCCTGAAGGAGTCCTTTCCCTCACTCATGTTTCCCACCTTACCCCTCCCCCGCAGCCTCTTCAACCACCCCCACTCTCTTCCTTCTTACCTCCGTCCTTGGTCTACTCCCAGCCACTGAAGCAGGAGTTTTCAACCACTGGTGACATTTAGGCTGGGTAATCACCTGTTACCATAGGAACTGTCTTGTGCTTTGTAGAACCTTTAGCAACAACCTTGGCTTCTAGGCACTACACATCCTGAGCACCTCCTCCGTATCCTAACCACATGAACTGTCTCAAGACACTGGGCAGGCCTCTTTAGGAGTGAAACCCCCTAGCTTAGGGCACCGCTTTAGGCAGCTCTAGCTAATCAGTCTCGCTGTAGCCCTGCTTGTGAGTTCCTCTAGAGGGCGACATTGCACACTGAATCTTCTCCCGGTCACAGCTGGGTTTTGGAATTCTAACTGGGATGAATGTGTGGAAGAGGATAAACATGATCATAAATGCATTCTACGAAATATTCAGTGGATTAATAAAGATATCGTCTTAGAAAAATCTTTGGTGGGCTGAATGCTGGTAGCCATGTAATCCTGGACAAATTATTTAAATACTATGTCTTCTAGCTTCCTCATCTTTGAAAGGGGAGTTCAAAGAGCTGTATACAACTAAGGGGTGCTGAGAGCGGAAGAAATAGTCTTCCCCAGGGAAGAGCCCCTTAGTTGCTTACCCAATACCCAGGGGTCAGCCCTGAAATCATATACAGACAAGAGACACTAAATAGACCCAGCAGGTGGTATTTATTTATTTAAGTATGGACACACACACACTCTCTCTCTCACACACACAACAACAACAGCGATTAAAGAAAAAGAAATTTTGAGAGGGTTGGGGGAGTAGATGAGAGGAACTGGAAGGAGAAGGAAGGGGAAGTGACGTCATTATACTTTAATGTTTAAAATTTTTAAACTTTAATCAAAAAAATAAAATAGGGGAGTTGATAGGACTTACCCTTGTAGAGCTGCTACAATGATTAAATGAGATAGTAAATACAAACAAATGTTAGTTAATGACTGTAGAGCAGTCACTATGAAGGAAGTTTAACCCTCTGTCTCATCTCTTCATCACATAGCTGTAGGGCCAAAATTCTTTTAAACTGAAGAAATCAAGTCTCAGAGAGGCTATGTGAAATTTGAATATTTTGCTCAAGCTTGCTTGGCTACCGGTATCTAACCCACCAACTCTGACCCCAGAGCTCCCGGGAAAGGGATCTGCCTCTTTTGAGGGGTGAGGAGGGGTCACCCCATAAGTGCTGGATCCGTGATTCTTCTCCACCTCCCCAAGGAAGGCATCTCTTCAAAAGGACTTCAAGGAGTGTTTCCCCAGACCCTGGCCCCTGTAGTAACACAAAAGACATCACACAGAAGAGACCTTCTAAGTGTCTCCCTCCTCTCCCAAACCACATCCAGGGAGAAGACACAGAAAGACAACCTAAACCTATTCCTTGTCTCTTCCTCCCAGCAAACCTCCTTTTCTCCCAAACAACAGCAGAAAACCAGTACTTACTGGAAAACAGCAAATCAGTCAGACTAGGTCCTTGGACATTTACAAACAGGCCAAATAGCAAGAGGAAGCTCACAAATCCAGAAAGCTTCATTCCGGTGAGGAACTGGCCTGGCGGGTGGTTCTAGAACATGGAAATGTCTGACTGCCTTAACCCAGTGATTCTCTCAGTAGTCTCTACCTCAGCAGTAGGTCTGGAGAAAAGCCAGTCGCCTACTATCTTGCTGGGAACACCAAGTTCTTGAGATCATGAGTGGAGCTGATGACATTCACAGCCCACATCTATGGAGAAAACCCACATCTTACTATGCCCTTGCTGCTTGGACTGAATAGAGTTAGCCTTCTGGTCAACCATAGAAGTGAGCAAAGTGTATTCTACATTGTCCATGCTACATTAAGAGTAAATGCCACCCTCTCAGGCCTTCATGTTGATAACTCAGTTGATGTGGAATGCCCTCTTTTCCTTTCATTTACCCCTTTCTGAAACATCCGTACTAAGGAACACACTTTTTCATTTGTCTCTGACAATGTCTCTATTGTCTTGGTGCCTCCTTGTGTCAGTGTCTAACATTTACTCCTGTGGGAAGCCCATAATCTCTGTGTTCCCTTCTTCAGTTTCTTCCCACCATTTTCCCCTTTATCATCTCTTTGGGCCATTCTTTTTTTTTTTTTTTTTTTTTTTTTTTTACTAAGGCCAAAGAGTAAAGATGTTGCCACAGAGAGCAGGGGATTGAGGGGAAATCAAGCTGATATCAGAGTCTTTTGATAGTGTTTGTCACAGTGTTGTTGAATGTTACAGACCGCAGGAGACTCCACCATGTGACACAAACTCTGTTTCCCAAGGAGACACTGAAATGAAGACACAGATCTGAGAGACAAAAGCAGAATCCAGGTCAACAATCCTGCTGGATTCAAAATGCACTGCCAGAAAAAGAAGATTACAAAGCTCCTACTAAGGCATGACTCCATAGCTAGAGGGGAGACAGACTCTAAAAAGGGCAATGCTGACAATAGGGTTTCGGCTTTCTTCGGCTGGGTTCTTAAAAAACCATGTAGGTCATTGTTCTCAACTTGTTTCATTTGACAAACAGCAGACAGACAGAATCCACTGTCTCGTCCTTAAAATTCAGGGTCATAGGTAGACCGCCTATGATAATAGCATCTCATCAATTTTGCAATGTCACTCAAGGATGATCCAGTAAAAATGCTAAAGAATAGATTTAATTTTTTGGGCTGGGGATCAAACCCAAGTCAGCATAGACTAGAAACACTTTCCCATTGACTTAGATCCCTAGCTGGGAACCAGAATTTCTACTAAACAACCAAGATGTCTTAAGCCAACCTGACTTTCTTGTACCTTTGCATTCTCTCAAACTCAGCCAGAAAAAGTGAAAATCTGGTGTTTTGGGCAGGAAGCCCTGAGGTATTTTATTTTGTAGACAGGGATTATGTGACTCGGAGAAGTGAGGGTCATGACCAGTGTCATCCAATGAGTGAGTGTGAGAGGCAGAATTCCAGGTAGAAGGGATCCTCCACCAGAGGCCACTAGGGAGTCTTCTCATGGAGTCTTCCTAGACTTGAAGGTAAGGGTTAGAATGCCAATCCACAGGGAACAAAGTGATGCGTTGCCATAGAGACTGGCTGAAGAACCACAGTCAACAAGCTTCCCAAGGCCCCCAGCTAAGTCTGCCTTCTTCCTTAAACTCTCTTGGGGAAATTTAAACACGTCCTGGTTATTTTGCCACATTCTGTCTGACCTGTCTGATTTGCATTTCAACACATATAAATGTCATTTTCCAAGCAAGCGACTTGAAATTTGCATCTTTGGGGCCTGGGTTGTAGCTTGGGTTTGGGCTCCAACTTAGTTGGCGGAACAAACTGCTCAGGACACACCTGGGTCCATGCCTTTCTTTCCTTCTTCTACTCTCATTGAAGGTCATGGCCTTCATAGACCTCTGTTCTAGGACAAATCTGCTGAGAATGAGTGATTCAGGGAGAACCAAGGCACACAGACCTGCATCCAACAGCGCATGCTTCTTCATCAGAGCAGGACCTGTTGCATGGATGACTCCCTGCCTTGTTCCTAATACATCTAAGTGAATTGCTCACTTGCGCATCTGTTCTCCCAAATAGGCTCTGAGATTCCCCAAGCAGGTCAGTGACTGACAACTGGTCCTTAAAACATGAAGAAGTTCAAAATAAACTTTCAGTGTATTTTTCTGTTGGAGCAAGATAGGCAGGGCAGGGTAGGTATGAGCAGACACACAGGTGGGCGGTGTCTAGTGGGATGGCAGATGGGAGGATGCTGGGGGAACAGAAAGAGGAGATGTGGGGTTATCTGGATGCATGAGGGCATGGATTATGGATGGTTGGATGGATGGAAAGCTATGTGAAGCAGATTGAACAAAATATAAGGGTGGTCGGCTTTTGTTGCTGTGACAAAATATTTAACATATTCCACTGAAGAGAAGGGAAATTTGGGTTTGTGAGATGACTCAGTGTATAAAAGTCCCTGCTGCTAGGCCTGATGACCTCAAATTGGTCCTCAGGACCCACATGATAGAAAGAACTGACACCTGAATGCTGTGCTCTGGACTCCACTTGTATCTGTGGTGTGTGTGTGTGTGTGTGTGTGTGTGTGTGTGTGTGTGTGTGTATGTGCACATGTGCACGCATGCACACACCCATTCTAAATAAAATATTTGCAATTTAAATAAAGGAAAATTTATTTTTACTGTTTCAGTTGGACTCGTTGATTTGGGCCTGTCTGGAGGCAGAGCATCATGGGAGGAAGTTTGCGGTGACGCTATAAAGCTGCCCACTTCCTTCTCATGGCGGCTGCGAAGCAGGAAGAAGGGGACAGTAGCATCAGTACGTCCCTAAGGGGAATGCTTTCAGTAGCCTTATTCCTGCGACTAGATTCTCACATCCTAAGGCTTCCCAACAGTGTCAAGTGACCAAGGCTTCATTTGACATGCTAGCTTTGGGGGGACATTTAAGAATCTACATATAATAGCGGTGGGATGGGTAGGACTATTGATGGAGGTTGTTTGATTGGAAGGTTGGCTTGTAGGTTGATAAGAGGATTGAGTATGGGTGGACGGGGAAATGACAAATAACTAAGTTGGTACATGAAAGAGTACAGAGAGACAGAGGAGGCAAATGACAGGTAGGTAGATTAAAGGCTGAGACCGGGGACCTGGTAGACGGTGAGAGATTGGCCAAGTGAGTAAGAGGGTTGAGTGTTTAGACTGGCAGCATGATGGCATGAGTCAAAACACTAACCAAAGCTAAAGATGTGAAATTACATATAGTAATTTATATTACACAAAGACAATACATTTGGAATATAGAGAAAAACAGATACATTTTAGGAAAACATACAAGACTGAAATTTACAGAGGAAGAGAAAATGGACAGATTGTAAGATGAACAATTGAGCGGCTGGAAGCCAGACCCAGTGGCAAGGGCTTGAGGACACAATACGTATCAGAGCTATGCATCTGGCAATGGTGTGGGGGCAGGAAGCACTAGGAAGCTGCAGGGGCTCTGGGTACAGGAGGGGTGGGCTCCTCGGGGAAGTGCAAGAAGACTTAGAACATACAGGAGACTCAGGGCCTCATGTTCCTGCGTTCTGCCACAGAACCTGTAGCTGTGAAGACAGCTGTGGAGCAGGCACTGCCCTGTACTTCTGGTTCAAGCCCAGACCGTGGCGACCAGTGAGTTGGTAAAGTCCCAGGACCGCTTGGACAGGCACACCATGCAGGGCAGTGGCACAGTCAAAGATTCCATGGATGGAGGCGAGGGACAGCTAGACAGTTGTGTCACCAAGTGTGTGGATGATCATCCACACCTCGTTCCAAGAGTGATTCAAAAGATGAAAGTGTCTCTCTTGCCCATTAGAGGAATCATTCCTCTTGGTTGCTGTCCAGGCTGAGAGCAGAAGTCTGGGGGGGAAAATAGAGGGACAGGAATTCAGTCTTTTAAGTAAATGTTCTCTCTCTCCCCCTCTCGTTTTTTCTCTCCCTCCCCAGCTCTGCTTCTGTTTTGTGTTTTGAGACAAAACCTCACTATGTCTCCAGCTGGCCTGGATCTTGCTATGTAGACCAGGCTGTCCTGGAAACCATAGAGATTCACCTGCCTCTGCCTCTTGAGTGCTGGGATTAAAGGTGTGAGCCTCACACTCTGTTTAAGTGGAGTTTCTTGTCTTAATTACATTAGTGGTGTGACAGAGTGCCCAACAGAAAACACCTGAGTGCAGAGGTTTGCCCTGGCTAGCTGTTTAGAGGCTTTCATTCCATCGGAGCATGGCAGAGTGAGTCAGTCAGTTGTGGCAAGCGAGGGTTCCAGACATGGTTCACTGGGCAGGTCAGGAAGCAGAGATCAAGGCTAGAAAGAAACCCTGGGCTCTTCTCCTCCCCCAGGGACCACAGTCTTCCAAAACAGCACCACCAAGTGAGGAACAATTATTCAAAGCACAAGCCTTTAGGGTGTACTGGCTAGTTTTATGTCAACGTGTTTACAAGGTGGCCTGTAGACAAGCCTGTCGTGCATTTTCTTAATTAGTGGTTGATGGGGAGGGCCCAGCCCACTGTAGGTGACGCCACCCTGGGCAGGTTTTCCTGGAGTATGTAAGAAAGCAGGGTGAGCAAGCCGTGGAAAGCAAGCCAGTAAGCAGTGCTCCTCCATGGCCATGGCTTCAGCTTCTGCTCCAGGTTCCTTCACTGAGTTCCTGCTCTGACTTCTCTTTGATGACGGAGTGTGATGTGAATAGAAAAAGTCCTTTCCTCCCAGCTTGTTTTTGGTCATGCTGCTTTATCATGGCAAAGGAAACGCTAAGACAGGAGTTCATTTCCAGTTCAAACTATAATACCTGTGAAGGAAGAAACAAAGAATGGCTGGCTTATGGCAGATTTTACTCGCCTCTGGATCCTGCTTCTTTTATGTTTGACTTCCAGAAAGTGAAATGGGAAGAAAAGACCATAGCAGAATGTTTTAGACCCAAATTTCACATGCTAATTATTTGTCCTGTCTTCCTTGGACCAAGTCAGGGCCTGCTAGGCACCAGATTCTTCATACTACATGGTTACCTACAAGCTGGCAGAACTCAGAAAGGTTTCAGAGTCTTTCATTTCCTTGGGTTCATTTTACATATAGGGACTTGGCTTAGATTTTAAGATACAGTATTGAGATAGATAGATGGATAGATAGACAGACAGACAGACAGACAGATAGACAGATAGGAAGGAAGGAAGGAAAAAAAGATAGGAGAGATGACTCATTGGTTAAGAGTATTGACTGCTCTTCCACAGGACCCGGGTTCAATTCTCAGCACCCACATGGCAGTTCACAACTGTCTGTAACTTCAGTTCCAGGAGATCTGACACCTTCACACTAATTCACATAAAATAAAAGTTAAATAATTTTTAAAAGATAGATGAATGATAGATAGAGAGATGATAGATAGATATATAGATAGAAGACAGACTTTGCATAGGAACTTTGAAAAAAGAGAAAACTTTGAATAAAAACTTTGAAACATACCTACTCTTGTTTTTCTATTTTAATTACATTTATTTATTTACTCTGTGTGTGTGTGTGTGTGTGTGTGTGTGAAGGTCAGAGAACAACTATCAGGAATTGGTTCTCTCCTTCCATCATGTGGATATCAGGGATTCAGGGATCAATCTCAGGTCATCCTGGCAGCAGGCACCTTTACCTACTGAGCCATCTTTCCTCAGCCTGGCTTCTGTTCTGTTTTGTTTTGTTTTGAAACAAGGTCTCCCTGGACTGCCAGTCTTCTTAGATGGCCTGGGACTTGCCATGCAGACCAGGCTGACTCAGCCTTGTATCTCTATTCTCCTGCCTCAACCTTCTGAGTGTCAGGATGTGTTTGCCATCAAGCCCAACTGGAAGGTTCCTGTATACTTTCCTGGTCACTAGGAAAGTGGTTGTGTGTTTCATGTACATAGCTTGTGTGCACATATGTGTGCAGGTACATGTATATGCAGGTATATGTGTCTTCAGGTACATCTGTGTGTGCTGGTGTTTGTGTATATGTGTGCACACATGTGCAGAGGCCAGATGTAAAGTTTGGGTGTCGTTACTCGGGTACCATCTGCCTTGTTGTTTAGACAGGGTCTCTCATGGAACTGGAGCTCAATGATTAAGCCAGCCATGATCTCCATAGATCCTTCTCTCTCTGTCTCCCCAGCTCTGGGATTATAAGCACATTCTTCTACAACTCCAAAAATTTACCTAGGTTCTGGGGATCAAACTTAGATCCCACTGCTTGCAGGGCAAGGTTGGTTCCCGCCGACCACAGCAGGTAGCTCGTAACCATCTGTAGCTCCAGTCCCAGGGAATCCGACTCTGCTGCTGCACTCTCACACAAACCTCTATATATCCACATATGCCCATGCATAAATAAAAGTAAAACATATATATATATATCTGTATATATATACACACACACATATACACCACAGCAAGCCTGTCAGTTTTGTCATTTGTCAAGGTAGTTGAACTAGAAGAAGTGACAGCTTTATATTATGCTACTCATAAATTCATTATTCTGACAATGGTAACTTTTTTCCACTTACTGCTCAGTGCCTGGGTTCCAAGCACTTCAGTCCACAGCGTGTGCAGCACTTCTCATCCAGGGGACAGTCATTGTCCTTCAAGCACTTAGGCTTATCGATCTTCATACAGATCATGGGCTTAATTGGGCAAAAACCTGTTTTGACTTCGTGAAATAAAAAAGCAAATTGGACTTTGAAATAATCTGACACAAATCTGGAAACCCAGATAACTTTTTAAATTCTCTCTCTCTCTCTCTCTCTCTCTCTCTCTCTCTCTCTCTGTGCGTGTGTGTGTGTGTGTGTGTGTGTGTGTGTGTGTGTGTGTGTGTGTGTGCGCGCGTGCGCGCGCAAACATACACAGGTGTGCTTGTCTGTACAGGTGGGTGGAGACCAGAGGTTGACATTAAAATGTCTTTCCCCAGTCAACTGATTCTCTATTTTTTTAGGACAAAGTCTCTCACTGAACCCAAAACACCCACTTCAGTTCTTCTGACTGGTCACTGAGCTCCTGGAATCCCCCTGTCTCCACCTGGCAGTGCTGGGGTCATGACTTTTCCACATTCAGGTTCTCATGCTTGTACAGGTTCTCTCAACCAAGGTTTTATTGTAACTACATCTCTTCCATTTCTTCTACAGTTAACAAGAGAGTGGAGGAGGCAGAGTGTCAGCTCTCTGTGAATAATAACTTGAATACCATCAAGAAAGGTCTTGTGCAATTGTGTAGACAGATAGGATTTCCCCCTCCCCTGCATAATTAATTGACTCAAGTTACACAATCCCAGAGCCGTAGAGGTGGGAGAAGTCTCAGAAGGCCCTCAGAACTCCCCTATCTTATAAACAGTGGGAACTGAAGACTATCCGGAGCTCAAAGCCTTGCAGAAAGGCAGAGGGACAGTTGAAGTCAGTCAAAGCCACTTGACTCTTGTCATTCTGTTGTGACTTAAAAGTACCTCCAGGCTTAGAAGCTAGGGGCAGACATTAGCTTCAGAAGCATTTACAATCTTTCCCTGCTGAAAGCCTTTGTCATTTATTGCAGGACATAACAATTGGTATTCAAGGTGTCAATCCACCAGAATTAACTTCTGATGGAGAGAAACTCGGTTTGCAAAGTCTTCGAGATATATAGACTCCAGAATATCTGTTGCTTCTGCCTGTAAGTTTACACATGGGCTAATTTGCATCCCTTCCCACAACCTGTATATGTTGTGTGTGTATTGTATGAATACATTTCCCATCTACTGGGCATTTTCATCTATAGATTGCCAAGAAGACAACTCTTGCTTACCTGCATTGTCCAATTGATATTAGTAATGTTAACCTATGCAGAGTTGATGAATAAAATAAATACAAAGAGATGCTGCCCAAGTCAGGAGTTTCCACTAAGAACTGTCCTAGAGCACAGCTTAAGAAAACAGCTGTAATTTCCCGAGTTGCCAGGATAGCCGCACACCATCAACTGATAGAAAACTTTAAAGTAGCTCTAGATCAAACCAGGTGCTTTGCTAATTGGATTTTAAGATAAACTATTACCAACAATACAATCTTATTTACAAGGACGTGTAGCCAGCTGTGTGGTTTGCTGAACCAAGGTAAAAAGTGTGAAGCAACCAAATTGCAGTGCCGGGGACAGTAATTAATTCTTTGCATGGATTTCTAACCCCGTTTTTATGACCTTGTTCAGACATCATGGGGTAGGGTTCCGTGGCTGGCTAGGGCTAGCTACAAAGTATAAACTAACTGCATAGCCTCAAGAAAGAGTTACAAGCTTCACTTTCAGTGGTCAAGGGTTATACGTAGGAGAGAAAAATATATCTTAAGATTTAAAATGCTTTTAATGTCACTGTGCTTTGGAGAGTGCTAGCGAACTGGTGCCTCCACCCCTGTTTTGCAGCTTGGTGCTGCTAGGGGTTTCTCGGCCACAGCCACAGCCACAGCCCGGCTCAGCTGGGTTCAGAGCTTGTCTCTCTCTCTCTCTCTCTCTCTCTCTCTCTCTCTCTCTCTCTCTCTCTCTCTCTCTCTCTCTCTCTCTCTCTCTCTCTCTCTCTCTCACACACCGATTGCTCTTCATAAACAGTCTCTCCAATCCAAGAAAGTCCAGTCTTTGCAACCACTAACCACAAAATGTTTAAGATGTTTTATACACTCAGAAGTATAGGTCATAGCACACAATTTCCTTATTCTCTTAGTATTTTGGTTTTGTAAGACTACCTCTAGCTTGGGCAGTGGTGGTGCACGCCTTTAATTCCAGCACTTGGGAGGCAGAGGCAGGAGGATCTCAGTGAGTTTGAGGCCAGACCGGTCTACAGAATGAGTGCCAGGACTGTTCCACAGGGAAGCCCTGTTTCAAAAAACAAACAAACAAATAAGCAAGCAAGCAAACAAAGAGAGAATGCCTCTATAGATTAGATAGCAGACAGAGTCCTCTTTTTGAAGCCTTGGTTTGCAGCCCAATAATTAGGGAGTTTAACCGAAAGAAAGTGATCCTTTTTGCTGAGTGACAATCTGGATTTACTGCTTAGAACTGTGGAGAGGGCTCGGTTTCTTATCATTTGCTTAAGAAATCATATGTGACCTTCAGACAAATGCCTGAATGATTTTGTGGGTCTTTATAAGCTTTGGAGAAAGAAGAGAAAGAAGGAGAAACTGGAAGAAGAAATTAGCAGAACGGCACAGGTTAGAAGAAAAGAGCAGAATGGCATCATAGAAGAAATTGCCAGACATGAACAGAATGACAAAAAAAGTGGACAGAATTCAATACAGCAGAAATTGGGGGATTTTACAATGAGAGAGGAAAGAGTGCTATCATCAACAAAATCACATGCTTGGCACATTCTTCCTGCTGAAACCCCTCAGATAAAAAAGTCCTAAATTTGCTACTCTGTGGAGATTTTTCTCCCAGCCCTGAGAGCAACCCAGAAGCAGGTTCTTTTTGGGCTGCTGTATTTCTCCTCCTGCAGGATGCAGGTTATACCTAATGGTGTGTGTGTATGTGTGTGTGTGTGTGCACGTGTGAGCACATGCTCACACTTACCACTGGACCATCAATTTGCAGTCACTGAAGGATGAAGATGCAGACTAAGTAAGTTAAGAGAGGTTTTGAGGAACATGGGTCCAGAGGCCAGGAGGTCAACATGAGAGCACCGGTGGCCTTTTAAAAAATGTCTCTTGAGACACCTCAAAGACTAGGGCAAGAGGCACCTGAGGGTCAAGAGATTTCTCCACTTCCTGGCCCAGTGCTGGTGGAGTACTCAGGAGGGAGTTAGTTAAGTTTGAGGCTGGCTTGATTCTGTAGTGAGATCCAGGCCACCCTAAACCACCTACAGAGTTCACTCTCCAAGGAGCCTCCCTCACCCATTCACGACACCCACAGCGTGTGCCCAGTAGACCCTGGGGTCTGTTACCGGTCCTTACCTAGCCAGGCCTTGGCACAAACAAAGCCACACCTGGATTCACAGCACTTTTCCTTCTCCAAGCAATCCATGTCATTTTTACAGGAGGGCGGGCACTCCATTCGTATTTGGAAAGGGAAGAGTGGGCATTGTCCCTTCTTCACTGAAACAAGAGACAAGGTGAGTTTTACAGCACCCCACCCCACCTTCAGCAAGCTCCTCCTTCTCCTCCTCTTCTTTCTCCTTCTCCTCCTCCTCCTCCTCCTCAGATGGGGGGGTGTAATACTTTCTATACTTCGGTTCTGTTTGCCCTGACCATCTCAGTAGGCTGAGGAGGAGCAAAACCATAGGGTTCACTGCACAATAGAGTGGGCTTGGCATCTAGAGCCCCTGAATTAAAGCCCCAGCCCTGTCATTCAATAAACTCAATATCTGTGAAATAGAGGGAATTATGGGAAATTGACACGAAGCTGTCATCTTCAGGTTTGTAATGTATCCACTGTGACTTGGCCTTTGGTAGATATGTAAGTTCCTGCTGCAATGACTGTAAAGACATCCTCTCTCTCTCTTTATTGTCAGGTTGTCAAGGGCTTCAGAGATTGTGTACAAGTTTCCCTTTGAGTTATAATGGGGAGAAGAAAAAAAAACCATGCATACCTCCCCCAACATGGAAGGGTCCTTCCTTCCTTCCTTCCTTCCTTCCTTCCTTCCTTCCTCCTTCCTTCCTTCCTCCCTCCCTCTTTCCTTCTTTCTTTTTCTCAGGTTAGAGTCAAATTTGAAATTAAAAAGAATTTTTTCTTGCTTTTGTTTCAGTTTTTGTGTTTTGAGACAAGGTCACATGTAGTCCAGGCTGGTCTTGAATTCACTGTATAGCAGGGACAGCCTTGAACTCTTAATCCTTCTACCTCATAAGTGCGGGGATTATAGGGCACCATACTTGACTCACGTGTTTGACTCTCAAAGGTATTGACTGTCCAATTATCTTAGAGTCGTGGCCCCATGATTCTCTAGAGCAGTGGCTGTCACCCTTCCTAAGGCTTCAACCCTTTCATACAGCTCCTCATGTGCTGACTCCAACCAAAGCTTATTTTGTTGCTACTTCATAACTGTAACTTTGCTACTGCTATGGATCACAATGTAAATATCTGATATGGAACTCCAAAGGGGTGTCCACCTATGGGTTGAGAACCACTGCTGCATTAGAGTCTTCCAGAAAGGGAAGCATATCGTCCTAGGTTTTTCAAGTCAGGTCATAAATTTGGCTTTGCTATTCAGACACATGGACACTGAGAATTTAAGTTAAAACTTCAGCTCCACCCCTGACCAACTGTCCGTCGCTAGGCAGCTAAGTGGATTGTTCTAACTCTGCTCTCTCATCTCCAGTGTTGGTGATAGAGCCAGATGTGGTGGCTCACATCTATAACCCCAGCGCTTGCATAACTGAGGCAGAGGAATGGCTACAAGTTCCCAGCTAGCTTGGGCTACAGAGTGAGAACAAACAAACAGAAACTTAAAGTGTTGATGATAGAATATTTGTCAACCTGCCTCACAAAACTTAAGACAGAAATATAGTGTCAATAAGTCGGTCGCATCTCTTCCAAGGCTGACACATGCATTTTGAAGATCCACAGTTGCCACATCATGAAGAGCCAGTATGTCATGGCTTTTATATCTTTGACAGCACAGATCCTGAGGAGGTGATATTTTGTGTGTGATCTAACAAATAAAACTTTCCTGAAGATCAGAGTGTAAAGTTAGTCAGACACATACAGGCCAGGCAGAGGTGACACACACCTTTAATTCCAGCAATCATACCTGTTAGCCATAGAGGCCAGGCAGTGGTAGCATACACTTTAACCCCAGCAGCCACACTAGTTAGCTATAGAAGCTGGGTGGTGGTGGTGCATGTCTTTAATTCAAGCTCTAGAGAGGAATGTAAGGTGGGTAGAGACATGAGTACAGGGTATTCAGTCTGCAGTCACGCTGAGGACAGGACCATCCCAGCCTCAGTAGAGGTAAGAACTCTTTAGTGGTTGGCTGCTTTGCTTTTCTGATCTTCAGGCAAGCTTTATTTGGTAGATCACAAACAAAATACCATCATATCCTGCCAACAATTCAGGCACCTGATAGCTCAAGGCAAAGAAACTTGGAGTAGACCAAGGAGAGTAGGCTTTTAATCCCCATTAAATGTTGCATAAACCCCATAGCGCACTGGCTCCTAGCATTGTCGGTACTGACCATTGAACCAAAGAACGAATCTGTAGTCTCCCACCTTCACCATAGTCTCCCAGGGCTGCACTTTCTCCCTGGGGTTTTGGGATGGACCCATCTATGCTTCCTCCTATGGTGGTTCCTCAGGATGATGCTCAACAGGTTGATGTGATGAGAAACAACTTTCTTCAAAGAATTAGAGCTGGGCTTTAGGCTCTACAGGCCAATGTTTATGGGCATATTTTGCGTATTGTCTCATTTGGAGGGGTTGGGGGAAATTTCAAGAATAGAGAAGTCATGGGTAGCCAGAGTATAACATTGAGAGCTGGAAGAGTAAGATTCAGCCCTGAAGTAAGGGTGGAGAAGAATCAGAGTGTTCAGGAGAGTGGTATTAAAAACCCACTTTTGGGAAGAGAAAGTCCAAGGCAGGTACCTGATTGCCCAAGAGAGGGGAAGGGGCTGGACTCTTGAGATTACTTAGTGCTACTTGGAAGCTAAAGAGCTTTGAAGTAAGTTCAAGGACTCTAGGTGTTTACCTGTAGACAACGCAAGACTAGGTGGGCAGAAGGCATCTAGAGCTGGGTGATGATGGCTCACGCCTTTAATCCCAGCACTCGGGAGGCAGAGGCAGGCAGATCTCTGTGAGTTTGAGACCAGCCTGGTGTACAAGATCTACAAGAGCGAGTTCCAGGACAATCTCCAAAGCCATAGAGAAACCTGGTCTCAAAAAACAAACAAACAAACAAAAAGATGGAGACCAAAAGGTGTCTTGGAGCAGGAGGGCCCATGCCTTTCCCTTGCCATTCTCTGACCTCAAGACTTCCCTGTGTAGGCATGCCAAGGTGAATGCAGAGAGAGGGCAGCCCACGGGAACACTTTGAGACATGGCCTGGCTTCCAGAGGCCTCCTGTCTGCTTTCTTTCCTCTCATTTCCCAGACTCACAAGTCTTACAATCTTGATTTCTGATCATAACAGCTCCTTTAGGTAAATACTGTTAATATCCCAATTTTATATCCCAGCCAAAAATCAAGAAGGCAAGCTGTTGGCCGAAGGCCTCTCAAGCAGCAAATATAGAGCTGGGGTTTGTATCTAAGGCAGCTTAGCCTCAAAGCCAGAGGCTATAGCTATGCTAGTGTAATGTTAGTAGTTAAGCAAGAACCTCAAATACTAGGGACATGGGTCTTACCAATTAGCATGCAGGCATCCTTGCAGTCATTCTTGCTGAGGAAGTTGTTGGCATTCCCACGACAGCCACTATACTTAAAGGGTCTGCAATGTTGTTTCTCAAAGTCAAAATACCAGCGAGTCAAACTTTGGTGGCAGTCTCCTGTGGCCGAGGGTAACATGCAGGGTTCTGAGGTGCAGAAGTAAAGCAAGGCTTGAAAAGAGGAGGTCAGGCTCCAACCACAAGCCTTCATCACACTCTACTCACAGGAAAAGCCAGTGAGAAAAGGCACAGGTGGGCAAAGGAGACAGCTCAGCGAGTTACGGCATTTGTCACCAACCCCGATGGCCTGAATTGGATCTCCAAGAAGGAAGGAGCCAACTCCCACAAATTGTCTGCTGACTTCTACAAATGTGCCATGACACCCTCCACAACAAAATAAAAATAAACACATGTAGCAGTTTTTCTTTTAATCCCCCTCTGATTTCACGAGTGTTCTGTTTCCAGGTATGTATATGCATGCATTGTGTGTACAGTACCCTCTGGGGCCAGAAGAGAGAGACAGATCTCCTGGAATTGAACACATGCCCTCTGCAAGAGCAACAAGTGCTTTCAGCTGCTGAGCTACCTCTCCAGGGCCCCAAATTTTCTTTTTAAAAGACATAGTCTTGATTCTTAGCATCCACATGGTAGCTCACAACTGTTTATTACTCCATTTCCAGGGGGATCTGATACCCTCTTCTGACTTCTACAGGCACCAGTAAACATACATGCAGACAAGACAACCACACACGTGAAATATCAGCAAATGTTTTAAAAAGACACGGTCTAATCCTGCTCTACAGCAAATGCATGACGTTGTAGAGTTCTGTGCATCACCAGTTTCTTATGGAGCATACAAACAGCACACAGAAACACTCTGGAGCAGATACCTCTTCCTGAGTGCCTTGAGCTCTGAGAGGGCAAGTTATCCTCACCTTGAGAATCCTCTTTGGAGATAAGAACCACTATTTAGAGATAAGAGCCATAGATGCTCAGCAATAGAATTAACCCATTTTTGGACAATATCCAAAGTAGAGCTAACCCTCATTTCTCTAGCCCTCTCTGAATTACCCAAATCTCCTGATGGACTCAAACAGATCTTTACTGAGATAGATGCCTCAGGGCTGTCTGTGATGAATATTCTCCGGGATGGCCATGAGCAATAGACCCAACTTGTTCAGCAAGTGTATTCATGGTAGTCTTAGGCTGAAAGAATCGAAAGTTGACCTCAGATGACTTTGAGTTAATAGAGCTCGGGTTCTTAGACACTTCTATACTGCAGGTGCACGGGTCTCTTCACCCACCCAAGCCCCGTTTCCATGTCTCTCTTCATGTCCCCTGTGTAATTTCAATTTTGAGATATGAAGAGTCAATACTATCTTTTTGTCTTTTTGAGACAGAGTCTCTGTATATAGACCAGGCTGTAGTGGAATTCAAAAGGATCTACTTGCCTTTGCCTCCCAAGTGCTAATATTAAAGGTGGGCACCACTGTGTCTGGCCCCTATCTTAATATATTAATTAGATACTTGCAAAATTGAGGAAGGAAGGAATTTCTATTAAATGTTTGGTCGCTGTATGTTGGGGTTTCTAGAAAGCCCCTTTAAAGACCAAAGGGTGAAGATCTCCCATGGAAGGCCTCACCCTCCCTGGGCAGCAGAGGTTGGGGGGCTGGGAGGTTTGGGGGAATGGGGAGTGGGAGAGGAGGGGGAGAGAGAGAGGGAACTGGGATTGACATATTAAGCAATCTTGTTTCTAATTTAAATTAAAAAAAGTAAAAAAAAAAAAAAGACCAAAGGGTCCAATATGATTCAAGCATCTGAGTTGCTGGATGTTTCATTTCTCAAACAATAGTTAGAATGAAGTTTGATTTTTCAAACAATAGCTTTAATGCATAGTGGACACAGAAAAGGCACTAGTTATTGGTGAATGACTGAATGTCAAAAAGAGAAGTCTAGCATCAATATTAACTACTTGGACTCATGACTTGGACTTAGCCACAGAGAGTTAAATTACAGAATGAGAGAGGCGTATGCACTGGCGTGTGGTCCCGCCATCTGCGAGGACTGTTTGGCCAGTGCTGGACACAGCAAGGAGTGGGACCCCTCTAGAGCACCCAGCCTCCCACCTGATGCCAGTACCTTCATAGGGGTCCATGCAGACTCTTCCACAGGCAAAAGAGCAACACTTGAGATTCGCCTCGCAGTTGAAGTCTGTTGTGCACGCGTGTGGAACCCTGTCTTTGCATTCCAACCGCTTCTTGGGGCACACACCCACTTTTTCTGCAAGAAAGAGATGCCCAAGCCCATATCCTTGAGCATTTCAGCTCCTTTCCCCATGGCAACAGTGAGCTGTGAAGACCTCATCCCCTTTCATTTGCCTGACTCTCAGTTCTTCCCTTATACTTAGGGGCCACATCTGTCTCTCTCCACACTTGGTTCCTTCCGACAGAGCTGAACTCAGGTAACTGAAGAGAAGCCATCTTGGATTCCAGTGCATGCAATTAGGTGGCGACACAGCAACCTGTGACCCGATGACTTTAATGCTTAAGTCTCTTCCCTCCAGCGCTGAGTCAGCAGGGAGGCTGATGAGTCAGCAGCTGCTAAGGAGCATAGGAGCCAGGAGTCCTGACTTTGGTCCCTGGCATCTTGTGCATACTCAGGACCAGTCTGAGTTCAGTTACAGGGCTTTCTGAGTTAGTTAGCTCTAAGAGAGAAAACTGGTTTGTAGGGCAGAAGAAGGAAGGACCACCATCAGACAGATCTGGCCTTGCTAGCTTGGCTCCACCAGTAACTAGAGAAATAATATTTGAAAATACTTTTCATTATCTGAGTCATAAGTTTCCCATCTACTAGATGAGAATGGTGATCCCTACCTTAGAGTCTGCTCATAGGAACTGAGTGGATGATGCCCATGATACACTCACTACTGTGTGCGTCTGAGTCAAATCCAGGCAGTTACGAGGTTGCCTCCTTTCCTTCAAGTGCATGGCATGACTTCCTGGCTTCGTGGTTTGTGGTGGCCAGACTTCTAAAGCTGTGCTCCAATACTCCTATCATCTCGTTATTAGATCAAGCGTTAGTCTAGGCATGCTATGAGGGACTTTGTAGGTGCAATTCAAGTCCTAATCCAGGCAGCCTTAAGACAGAGGTAATCCAACTGGGCCACACCTAACCAATAGGGTCACTTAAAAGCAGGGTTTTCTGGCTGGCAGAAAGTTGGGGATATTCAAGTTGTGGGAAGGTTCCAACATGCTAACTCAGCAGCTTTGACCATGGCAGAGGGGCAAGCCACAGGAAGTGAGCGTGGCCTTTAGAAGCTAATGTCACTATAGAAACAAGAGTCCCAGACATAAAACTGTAAGAAAATGATTATACTGCAAGAAGAGGACCCAGAGTCCCAGATGAGAACTGCAGCCCGGGCTGGCCCAGAGCTCTCAGCCTGGTGAGAATCTGAGAGCCCAGATGCATTGTCAGACTCCTGACCTCCAGATAGAGGTTCTATAGCAGCAGGTGGCTAATGTGGGGCTCCTTGGCTCTAAACTGAGCACCCACCATCAGGAATTAATCAAGGAGGCAGGGCCTTGTTGGATTTTGGGACTACGAAACTTTGGAAGGGAAGGCCCACATGCCAGTGCCAGCCCCCTGGTTTCTCCAGATCACAGGGTTATGTCATCAGGTAGGATGACTGAAAAGGTGGGGATTTACAAAGCTCACTTCAGGAGCGGCCACCATGCTTCCTGCCCTTCACGCAACTCTGGCATGCTCAGTGAGGATGGCCAGAAGGCAAGGCTGTCTCTCATGCTCAGTGTTGATTTGTGCATCGTTCAGAACGATTAACTACACGAGAATCCCCAGGAAGTAAGGCCTAGGCGGCTCTGTTTTATAGAGATAGCCCATGCCATGCTGAGGCAGGCATCCGGATGCTATGCTTAAGCGAAAGAAAAGCTAGACAGACAGCGTGGAGTTACCTCACGGTGGTCAAGAGGCACAGACAGGGAATCTTCGAGGTTATACAGCCCAACCCCCGCCTTACTCGTGTTAACTCCAGCCTTCCTAACCCTTCCTTCTGCTTCCGGGGACACTTAGAACTTTGTGTGGGCTTGTTATTGCACGTTCTTCCCACTTTTGTCAGCTTGTCGTTTTGAGTGCTCCCTCCTCCCTGGACAGCTCTTCTGAGTCACCTAGCTTGTGTGCACACACGGTTCCTGGTCTCAGTTGTCTCTTGAACTTCCTGGACTCTTCCATTCCTCTGATTCTGGTATCTTTCCCCCAAGCCCATCCTCTATCCTGAATTGAAGACCTTTGTTTCCAGTTATCTAAGGAAAAGCTATTCAAGGGCTCTCCAGAGCCTTTGTTTCAATGTGTTTACCGCAGGACCTGTGTCTCGCAGGCCGAAAGCATTCGTGCTCTGTTCCCCATCTTGCCCTTCAACACATCAACAATTCAGTTATGAAACACCACTGAAGAAAGGGCTTACCTCTACTCCCCTGACCCCAGATTTGGACCCATTCAGGATTTGGGTCAATTCTGCTTCTTAAGTCTCCCTACCACCATCCACACTCTATCTTGCTGAACCTTTCTCAGAGTAAGGCCAGACTCCTGTCATGGCTTACCTCTACTGTTGCAATAGCGTCCTCCCTGGCCCCTCTTTTTTCAGATCATGACTAATGAATAATCATGTTTTAAAAATTTGAAGACGCATAGGAAAGCTAGGGAAATAAATTGGGGTAAACAGGTGAAGGAAGTAGCTGTGTTGACAACCCAGCCCTTGTCAACCAATACTAGCCTTTGCCTCGAGCACTTCCCAGGAAGAATGATACACGTTTGACTTTGAAGGTGTGTGACGCTGAAGTCTGCTCCAAGGAGAGGAGAAGAAGCAACAGGAGAGCTCCATTCCTCCAGGGGCAGGCAGAGCCACGGAGGGGAAGATGCCTGTGCGATGTGAGAGCAGGGACCTGAGTTAGGCAGGTCAGAGGGAAGCACAGTCCGTGAGGGGAGTTTCCCAGCCCCACTTACTTCATGGGTGAGAAACAGAGCCGGAAGCCAGAGGGATCTGTCTGAGGAAGCCAGCTAAGACAGGTCTGGGACAGTCACTTCAGGACTCTCCATGGCACCCCATCCAGTGCTACACCTGGTCCTTCTTGGTCACTTTCCCACTGCCTCACTCTGGGTAAGAGGTCACACTTGAATCATCACAGGGCTTCCTTTGGAACAGCTGCCGAGTGACTCTCCTGTGCTGGCTTTGCTCCACTGATGACAGGACAGCATGAGGCTGTCTGGAGACCTGGGCAGAAAGTACAGAGTTTTGGTGCCGCCTCAGAATAGCACAGGCACATGTACATAAACACACACACATGCACACAGACTTACACACAGACATACACAAACATACACACACACAGACATACAATTATACACACACAAACACACACAGACACAAACATACACACAAACGTACACACAGACAGACATATATGCACACACATACACACACAGACGTACAGACACACACAGGCATATGCATGCACGCACACACACACACCTCGAATGACCTTCTGTTAACAAAGAGATTCTTCTCATTTCTTCTGGCTCCACACAACTCTAGCATCTTATGATTCATCCAGACAACTTGACAAACAGATAACCCGCCTTTCAAGTGCCAGTTTCATCATGTTTGCTCATGCCCCTTATGCATTTTTAAATTTTTAGTGCGTGCATGTGTGTGTGTGTGTGTGTGTGTGTGTGTGTGTGTTCTCTCCTTTCACTGTGAGTTCTAGGGGCAGAACTTAGGTAAGAGCCTTTGCCTGATGAGCCATGGCCTCCCACATGATTTTCCTTCAAGATGAGAAGGCCCAGTGCTGTCTCTAGCTTACTCCAGATAAACACATTTCAGAAACAGCGAGGAGGAGGAGGGGGAAGGGAAGAGGGATGTCTTGATGCAACAGATGCCTGTGTGAGTTCTACCTGTAAAGTTTCAGAGCTTGAGCTGTGACCATGGCTTGGAGCATCTTTCCCAGAGCTCCTGAAGCAACAGTGTAACAATTTGCCACAGGGCAGCCCCCTTCTCTGCCTTCGAAATAATTCTGATGCCCCCACCCCTACAGGTTTTATAATAGCTCCCAAGACTCCTCACTAATGGGGATGTTAACTCCAAGTCAATAATCATGATTTGGGCATAACTTAGCTCCTCAGTTTTACTCATCCAGAAAATGGGATACATTCTAGCATGGCAGGCAGCCTTGTTGTTGGGGGAATGCAGAGGAAACAGTGTGAAAATCTGATGCATCAGTACAGAATCAAGATAGAATGGTAGAAAACTTGTGTTTGGAGTTAGACTTGCATTTTCCTGGGCTCACCATGTTACCAGCTGTATGGTCTCAGCTTAGTCATTTAGCCTCATCGAACCTCCATTTTCCCTTCAAAACAAAACAAAAACAAAAACACCTACCCATGACAGGAGAATTGATCAGACATGGTGATGGGCATGCCTTGATACACACTTGTCAGGAGACGAGTAGCAATAGTAAATGCCAAAAGTCCTACCTTCCCCATGAGCTCAAGTTCTCCAGGCAGAGACTGCAGAGCTCCGCGGAAGGCTGAGGTCATATGCTCCAGCAATTCTTTTGGTTTACAGTTTAACTCATTTATGTCTATCAATCCAGTCTGGAGAATTAGTTGATCAGATTAGCCTGTAGCCCGTCATTAGAAAGGATAGTTCCCAGGGTAGGCATGACAGGAAAGCACATCCATCGACAGTCTTCCCAAACCTCTGTCTACCCCTGGAACACAGTTGCATTACTGTGGAACATATAGATACATGGAATATGGATATATTAAAATTATTTGTTGCTTACTTACTTGGTTATGCTCTGTGTGCTTGCGGGGGCAGGGGAATTTGGAACTTTAGCACAGAATGAGTCTGTTTTGAATGGAAGGGATTCATTTGCCAACATAGTGTCAGGGTGGGCAGGAATGATAACTGGGTAGGTAAGAGCAGGCACCGGGTGCTCCTCCCCAGGACCTGGGTCTGACTCCCTTCAATCATGAAGCTGCTTATAATCATCGATATCTCCAGTTCCGGGAGATCTGACTCCTCCTCTGGTCTCTTCTGGTACCACCCATGCTTGTAGTACACAGATATCCATTCATACAGGCAAAACACTCACACACACACACACACACACACACACACACACAATCAATTTTAAAAAGATGCTGTGAGGCCTGGGTTTGTTGTGGGCAATCAGACTCTTCTGAAGAGTTGCCCGGTGCGTTGTTGTAGAACCAGGGCAAACCAGAGCCCCCAGACATAACGGAGTTATAGCAGAATAAGTACTGGGCTGGGGTGTAGCTCAGGTGACAGAGTGCTTGTCTGGCATCATGAAGCTCTGGGTCTAATCAACCTGATGTGAAGACCTCAACCTGTCATCCCAGAACCCTGGAGGTGAAGGCAGGAAGACCAGAAATCCAAATCTACACAAAGGGTTAGTCCAGCCTGGGCTACATGACACCCTGTCTCAAAAAAAAGGGGTGGATCCTGAGTGAGGTAACCCAAAACCAGAAAGACAAATATAGTATGTACTCACTCCTAAGTGGACACCAGACATAGAGCCTACAATCCACAAACCCAGAGAAGCTAGAACCCTCTCCCAGAAACAGATGGAAGCAGCTGCAGAAATCCACAACTAGCCAACGGTCCCGGTTCCTGGAGTACAATTGAAGTGAGGGAGGAGCGATAATATGAACAAAGGAGTCATGACCGTGATGGGGAAACCCACAGAATCAGCTGACCCAAGCTAGTGAGAGATCACTGACTCAGGTCTGACAAAAGGGAATCTGCATAAGACCAAACTAGACTCCCTTAATATAGGTGACAATGGTGTGACTGGGGCAATATATGAGGCCACTGGCAGTGGTCCAAGATCTAACTCTAATGCACAAACTGACTTAGTGGAGCCCATTCTATATGGAGTGATATCTTGTTCAGTCTAGACACAGGGTCTCACTGTGTAGCTCAGGCTGCCCTGGAACTCACTATGTAGACCAAGCTGGCCTTGAACTCAGAGGTTCGTTGCCTTTGCCTCCTGAGTGTGTGCACCACCACGCCTGACTCAAGACGTGGTTTGTAAGAATTAGTTGGTGAGAGAAGAGGTACCAGTGAGATAGCTCGCAGGGAGAAGCCCCCAACCAGAGCTTAATCCCCCAAATCCACATATAGGTGAAGGAGAAAACCAATTGTACAAAGTTGTCCTCTGGTGCCCCCACATGCACCCCTAGCCAATCATGACCATAATCACAATAAAATTAGAAGAAGACCCCTGCAGACTGCAGGTCCCTTAACTTCAGGAAGAAATACGGAATCCACACAAAATATCCCTAAGTCCTTCTGTGTGTTGTCTGGCAGATCTTCCGGTGTCTGTAGGCTATGTGAATCCTAGCATGAACAGAAACAATCTTGACAAATCCATTTTTCACATGAGTGGATTGAAGCAAAACCAGGCCATATTGAACTAATGAGTTAATAACAGGGGCAGGGCTGGTTTTCCTTCATCCCTCACTATTATTGTCAGCCACCCCCCTTTTTTACATTTGTTATTAATTTAATTTTTTACATTCCAATCCCACTACTCCCCCTCCCTCCCTTCCTCCCATATGCTCCACAAAGAGGGTAAGGCCTCCCCTAGGAAGTCTACTAAGTCTGTCCCATCATCTCCTTGAGGCAGGACCAAGGTACCTCTCCACCCCCACACAGTAGAGCAACAGACTGCAGAGACCCTGCCTCAAGCATAGGCGAAGAGGGAAACCGGCATTGAAGACTGTCTTCCTATCCCCGCACCACCACACCTCATTGCATGACTCCACACAGAAGAAATATCCAGGGCAGGATGGGCATGGTGGCTCAGGGCTGTAGGAGGCAGGAGGATTGCATATTCAAGGCCAACTGGAGTAAGGTAGTGAGACTCTGTCTCAAAATGTTTAAAAAGAGGAAGAAGAGGGCTACAAACGTAGCTCAGAGGTAGAGCATTTGTTAGTGTGAGGCCCTGAACTGAAAACACACCACGGGCAAAGAAAAAGAAAATCTATAAGATGGGAAGCAGTCTCAGGGGCTGGAGTGGGCTGGAGGCTAGAGAGTGATTGCTCACAAACCAGGGTTTACAGCTAGAGTGAAAAAAACATTTTAGAACCAGTAGTTATGACCCACAGTCACATGAATGTACTAAGAAAGGAAGAAGACAGGTTCCATATCGTTGACCTGAAAATGGTGGATTTTATCTGGAGGAATTCTACACGGTTTTCAAAGTGGATGCCATGGAAATGTCTCGCAGCTTCAGGAGAAGTCCTGGGTGAGCCGAGTGCATCCGGCTGCAGCCTGCAGTCCCTGCCTCAGTCTCCCCTGCATTGCTCACATGGGTCCACACTGCATCCACTCCCTCACTAATGCGCCAAGGTTTGAGATGAGGGAATATTCCAGAAATGTAAGAGTCACTTGGTCCCTCCTGCAGCTGACTCTGAGCCATTGCATCCTGTGGCCTCTTGTGACAGAGGCCCCGAGAGCCACTACTTCCCTGTCCCTGAGACAGCATCATCTGTCCACATGCTCACCAGGAACCCTAGGTTTGTGCTCACCTGACAGTCTTGACCCTTGGATGGTGACAAAAGAAGACAAGCGAGCCAAAGACGAGAGAGGAAAACCAAAGGGACCTGGAGGGTAAGGAGACAGAGGCTCAGGCTTTGAAAAGGAGAGGAAGGAGGCACTGGGTAAGAAACACAGATAATTAGGCCAGAGATGAGGACAAGAAGCAGCCAAGGCAGGACCAAACTTGATTGGTCTAGTGCTTGCCTAGCATGCATGCAGCCCCCAGCCCCACCCCTAGCCCCAGGTAAACCAGGGCAGGTCTGTAATCCCAGCACTGGGGTGGATGCAGAGGAAGCAGTCTTCCACTACATAGCAAGTTTGAGACCAGCCTGGGGTAGATGGGACCTGTCTCAAGAAATAGAGAGGGATGGGGAGAAGGGAGGAAGAGGGAAAGAGGAAAGAATGGAGGGAGAAAAGGTATTAAAAAAAAACCTCAAGAAGAGAAGAATCACAGAGGAAAAGGATAGGATGTTACCAAACTGCAATTTGCCTCCAGGAAATGGAAGGTTCTAGAATTCACATAACTTTGCTAAGAGATTCTAGAAGACCCCAAGCAAGTGCACCCCTCTCCCTAGTAGGTCAGAGAGCCAGAGAACCTCAGATTGCAGAGGCCCAGACCACAGGTCAGAGACCTTTCCTCCAGTGTGCACTGTGGGTAGTTAGGCCACTGATGGCCTCCGGGAGGGAACATGACTGGCTCCTGTCCAGATTCGCTTTCCTGGGAGGTTGGGGCACAGAGCCCCGGAGCAGAGGCCGGAGCCACTGACCTGCTCCTCCCAGCGTACGACCTCCAACCAGGATACTGCTTCCTAAAATGAGGCTCTGGGGACTTCTGCCATTCCTGGGCCCCTTCATCTTCCTGTGGGGCATCTGGGAACCTGAGCTGGCAGAGGGGTTCTTTGTCAGTAAGTACTGGGGTACAGTTCTTATCACGGAGAGAAGAAACTTCCTGGGGCCGAAGAACAAAACCCGCTGCACACGGGAGTGTTTTCCCACTGCAGCCTCGGGCCCCGCGTGGGAGTGAGATGTTTGGGATCATTGTTTTCCCACCGTCCTGGAGAGACGTCCTGGGTGAACACAGAGTCCTCGGTCTGTGGCAGTCGACTCTCCACCATTTTAAGGAATGCTTCATGGAGGTGCCAGGACTAGTGTGCATTAAATGGACACTGGGGATTAAATAGCCAACGGGGTTTTCATTTAAGGGTGAGCCTCTCCCTTCACAACCACTGAGCTCCCAAAGCTGTCCTGCATCCACACAGGACCTTACCTGTGCGCTAAGCAACAGCCCCCAGGGTCCCTTCAATGGTGAAGCCTGGAGACTTCATCCTTATCCACTAAAACACACTGAGCACTTGACGGTAGAGGGCAAAGTGAAGGCTTCGAAGGCCACGTGTCAGGTGGGAATTCCGGGTCCACTCCTTGGTAGTTGCGTGGCCCTGCGCATGCCCGAAGGCATCCCTTGCTGTGGATGCCTCTGTTCACTGTGGAACACTGAGAGGGCTCACTCGGAATTGTGTAGGGAGGAGGAAGGAGACAGGCCACGTGCTTAGTAAGCGCTTCGTCAGTATCAACCTCCGTGCTTTTAGCCCAGGCATCTTGACCAAGGCTTTTCAAACTTTGCTCCATTAACCTTCAGGACCACATTCAGGACGGCAATCTAGGCAAACAGTGAGAGCCACGGGGTCAGCCAAGGCAAAGGCAAATGATCGGAGCAGTCGCAAAGCAGCGGTCCCTCTTGCGGGGGGATCTTGTAGGTGGTGGAGAGAGGGCGAGGGAAGTCCTGGGGGTTAGGTGCTCAGGCAACATAGTGGAGCTGTGGCCAGTGCTGTGAAACCCTGAGGGTTTCAGCTCTGCAGTGGTGCCCCGGGACCGGGAAGGGACAACAGTATCTCCTTCAACACCTCAAGGAACCACACCTTCTCCTGCTGTAGGATCGTGCCCAAGAGACAGAGTGAAATGTGGACTTGAAGAAAGAAGCCAATGTACAAGGGTCAGACAGTGTCCAGACAACAAGAGGTGCTGCATGTTTGCCTGCGGGAAAAAATGTGTGGACCCCAACGAAGGTACCTGGCTGGTCCTCTGGAAAGTTCCTGCCCTCCTATCCTGGCACTGCCTTCTCTTCCCCTGAGGGTTATTTTTTCCCCAAGATTCTCACAGCAGCTGATTGGTGCAGAGTTTGACAGTGCTGGACCAGGACACTGTCCTTTTTCAGTTTTCTTCCATTTCAGTATAGGAAGTGAACAATATCACTTTTTCTTTTAAAAAGATTATGATTTTTATGTGTAAGGATGTTTTGCTTGCATGTATGTATGCACACCAAATGCGTACAGTGCCCATGGAGGAGAGAAGAGGGTATCATAGTCCCTGGAACTGGTGACATAAGTGGTTGTGAGCTCCCATGTGGGGCCTGGGAACTGGACCCGGGTCTTCTGAAAGGGCAGTAAGTGCTCTTAATGAGCCTTTTATCTAGACTAGGCCATTCCATTTTGAACCTCGGTTGTCCCTTTTATAAGATGGATATTGTTACTGAATCATGTGACCCCTTGGCTACTCTCAGGTGCTGTTCCGAGATGCCAAGTAACTACCAAAGTCTCATTAAGAGCAACAGTGTGTCTGAGTGCATAAGCGAAGGCAGGTGTAGGGTTTCCCCTGGCTTGTTTGTCCCGGCCTCGGACTAACATAAAACCCAGGACTCCTGACCTCATCAACTTAGCCTCCCATACTCCCTTCTCTCTGCTCATATCCTTGAGCTCTACAAAAGACTGTCAAAACTATTCACTCATTTTATCAATCAACAAATATTTGCGGGTGTTAGTGACACCGATGATGGACTCCACCTGCTCACTGTGGCCACCTAAGCTTTTCCTGGGGAAAGCACGTAGAACTTGGAATCTGAACTTGGGTCTTGTTCAGGCAAACACAGGGAGGAGTAGCCTCCAGACAGCAGCAGGCAATCATGGGAAGGCTCTGTGTTAGGAGACAAATGACCAGGCCTGGAAATACGGGCAAGCAGAGAAGGGGAAGCTGGACGAGGGAGGGCACTTGGGGGTCTGGAATTGCTCCTTCCTGTGGTCCCGACCTCTGACTGTGGTCTTCTTTAGTTCTGACATCCTCCTGCCTCAGCCTTCTGATGTCTGGGGTTCTAAGCGTGCACCACCATACCTGGTGGGTCATCTACATTTAACTCCCTCACCAGCTATGTGACATCAGGAGAGTCACCGCACTTCTCCAAGTCTCAGGTCCTCTACCTGTACAATGAGAACAGTAAGAGGGCTGCCACACAGGGGGAAGTTTAGCTTGTGTCAAATGCTAAACCCTATGGGCAGCACTTGAATAGCTAAACTTGTGTGGTTGTGATGGTATCTTCCAGTGGGGGGTTAATTGTTCATGAAATGCTTAAGTTTGGGATCTTTGCTTCTTTCCTTCCTTCCTTCTGAGAACATTCCTGAAATGTCCACTCCTTGCCCAATGATCCTCTCAGAACTGCTGTACCAGGCTAAGGTACAGGAAGAGCTCACATTCTCCAGCAGTCAGAAAATATGGGTAAACCCAACACAAATCCTCATCACAGACATAAAAAGGATGCACAAAAATCAAGGGGTAAAATGTGGACCCAGGAGACATCAGAAAGGCTCTGACACCTGGGAGTGTTTGGATATTGGAGACAGGATTTTCCACACAGCTCAAGGCAGCCTTGAAATTGTTGCAAACCTCCTGCCTCAGCTTCCCAAGTGCAGGTGAATGCCACTACACCTGGCTACTGGAAGGGTTTTGAAGAATGAATAGGAGTGTGTCTTGCCAGCAAGAGCAGCTCTAGAGTTGAGCAGGTGTGAAGGCATGGAGAGGGGAGAACACGGTGACGTTCAAGAGGGAGAAGCAAAAGAGAGAAGCTGCAGAGAGGGCAGACATGGATTTTTGGATTTGGCAATCAGCTGATGTCTTTTTTTTCCTTTTTTTCCAGATAGGGGTTCTCTGTGGCATTGGAGGCTGTCCTGGAACTAGCTCTTGTAGACCAGGCTGGCCTCGAACTCACAGAGATCCACCTGCCTCTGCCTCCCGAGTGCTGGGATTAAAGGTGTGTGCCACCACTGACTGGATTTTGGGGTTTGGGAGATAACTTTGTCCTGAGCTAGTGGATCAGTTACTCTGGAACCTCATGTCCAGTAGACTGGAGATGTTTGAACTTAGATGGTGGCCATTCCTGTCAGAGAGGAAAGAAAAGAGAGCCATTTATGAAACAGAATCATCACTAAGTCATGGTTCCGATGCTGAGGAGAGACAGTGAAAGAGCTGTGTGCCATGGCCACATCTGCTCCTGCGGCAGTCCTGTCCCGACAAACAAGGTGGTACTTTGTGTTATCATCCTGCAGATGAGGAAACCAAGACCAAAGAGGCCGCAGTGACTGGTCAGAGTTGCCACTGACCTGGAAGCAAGGCGCTGAGATAGACAAAGGGAGGGAGGGATGGGGTTGTCCCCTAGGAGACAGGCGTCCAAGTATCTGTCTCCATGATTCCCCCACAGACGTATGCAGTCTGCCACAGGTTGCTGGGCCCTGCTTGGCTTCCTTTCGACGCTGGTGGTATAATAAAGAAACTAAGACCTGTACTGAATTCATCTATGGTGGTTGCCAAGGGAACCTTAACAACTTCCAAAGCAAAGATGTCTGTATCGCCATCTGTAAAAAGAAGCGTAAGTGCTCAAGGTCCCCAACCTCCAGCTATGCGAGCATCAGTGCTTTCCAAGACCTGAGCAGTCCTGGAGGTGCACATGGAAGGAGATGGGAAAGAGAGGATAGGAGGGAGGCAGTTGGCAAAGGGATGCCTGCAAGTCTGAGGTGAGTAGTGGGAACACACACAGGAGCGGGGAGTGCCCAGGCCAGCTCAGAGAAGGAGCATGCGAGCTGCCAGGGTCACCACCCTGAAACAACAGGAATAAAGCGCTATCACTCAGAAGGTGTAGTTACTCTGAGCCCAGCACTCACATCCCTTCAGTTTCCTTGCATGCCTGAGGATGTGAAAATTATCCCTTCCCTTTCCGTTAGCTGCCGAGAGCTGCTGTGGGCGTATACAGGTGTTACGTGTTCAGTGGGTCAACCCATCAGACACATGGTTCCCTGGTGAGAAGGCCTCCTTGTCAAAGCCATGGGGTCATGGGTTATGGAAACTAATTGTTCCTGTCTGTAATTTCTCTCATGTGTCACTTCATTTCTTCCCTAATAACAGCTTTGGGTGTAGCCCCACTGCTTGTGTGTTTATCTCATGAAAATATTCCATCTACTGGGCATATGTGTAGCTGTAGACAGTCAGGAAGATGATGCTTAATATGTATAATTTTGATGACTAGAAGAAATTACAGACAGGAGCAACTGGTTTCCACAGCCTGTGACCCCATGACCTCTCCAAGTGGGGCTCCCCATCAGGAAATCATGGATCTGATGGGTTGGCATGTTGAGCACTAATTGTCACCTGCTGTATGCTCCCATGGCAGCTCTCAGCAATTAGCTGAAAGATCTGGTTGCTACGGTGACTGAAGCCAAGCATCTCCATCCTGACCCTTGTGTCTTGCAGCCCTGTCTTCCTGGCTACAAGGTTGAGCTGGAAGAGGCTCCAGGTCTTGGCTTCCTTCCGTGAACCCAACAGATGCTCTGGATTGGCTGGCACTGGCCAAGTCATACCCACTAAGACTTTGGCTGTTCCCACAATAGACCCCAAAATTTGCTTATTCCCTTTCCATCACCCCAGCTTCTCTTCAGATGTAATGCGCTTCAACCTTGACCCCTTCTCAGTGTAACACCCCCATCACCTCAACTTCCAGGGCTCTTTTATTCCTATGAAGACTCTAGTTCTTCCTAATAAAGGATCCTGTGAGTTCTGATGTCTCTGATTCTGAATAACTCATCTGTTGTCTGCAGGTGTTCACATCTGTTCACAGCCTTCTGTCCCCAGCAACACGAGTGCATGCACACACACATGCACGCCCAGGAGTCAGCTCTCTCTTTCCCTCCTGTGTGTCCCAGATAGCAAACTTGATGTATTAGGCTCAGTGGAACACTTTTTACCAGCTGAGCTGTCTCGCAGGCTCTGAGAGGTTTGTTTTCTATTTCAAATGTTGTCTCTCATATTCATAGAAACTTTTCAGACACTTGCTTTTCTGGCTCAACACATTTAAGAAGTTGCCTTCTTCCACACCCATGTCCTTCCAGAGCCAGGGACAAGTGCTCCAGAATGCAACCTCCAGCCTCATGCCTCAGTGTCAAGGGAGCTGACACACTATGCAGTGGGGTTATTCCTTTCAGCCATTGTTATGCCAGGGCTGCAATGAGCAACGTTCTACACTATACGCATCCCACTTATCCCCAACCTAATATGTCCCTAATTCAACTTCCTTCTGGTGGATGCCCGAAACGCTGGCCTCCGTTCTAACGCTGGCTGACCCAGGAGAAGCGTGATACAAGAGTGGGAAAGGAAGGCAGTTTGACTGACGTGGTTAGAACTGTTACCATCATTTAATTGAGTAAGCACAAGAGCCAAGGCCATTTCCACCTGCTCAAGGGAGGGGCTCTGGGGCTGGGATGAACCAGCCTGCCTACATCTTACGTGTAAAAGCCATCTTACAGAAGACCAACTGTTCCTTCCTGTTATGATTAAACCTCTGTTTCTCAAGGACTGGGCAATGCCCCATCTGTGACCTTAACTACAAATGGCTCCGTGCTGCCTGTTCCAGGAAACAGCAACCGTGTTTCTGTTTCAGAAGCTGTTTATAACCATCTTGCCTCCCTACCTTTGTTTCAAAAGGTTGTTATGAATACCTGTTGTCATGACCACCTTGTAATTACGCTTCTCTTTCAGAAGGTCATTATGACTAACTTGTTATGCTTATGCTCTGCTCCTATAATCCCACCAAAGCCCCACTTGGAAACCGGCATCCCTGAGCTGTGAAAACCTTATTTCCTCGTGACCAATGCTGAGCTCTTGTACCCCATCTTAGGGAAAGGCAGCCTGTATACAGGAATGAAGAAGCTTGCTTTAATTAATTAAGCTATGATGATTTGGGTCGGTGGCCTTCCTCCTCACATCTTTGGGATCAGAAGCTGGAGCTCCCCTGCGTGGTAAATCCACATTTGAAGCCGCTCATAGAGTTACTTCCCCGGGCTGTAGCAGAGACACAGTTGCACAGCGTGTGCCAGAACCCCCAAACCAAATATTGTGGGGGAGACACGAGGAAGCACAGAGGAGCCGAAGAGGAACAGAGGAGAAAGCCAGGTGAAGGCGGAAGTGGTGCACAGCAGTTTTGAAGCAGAGAGTCGGCATTCTCCCGCGCGTGGGGTCCAGGCCCCATCACTGAAGCTAGGTATGCTCTGCTTTAACTAATAAAATAAAGCAAAGACGCATCATGTGACTTCCCAGGCAGGCAGAGTTCCTGGTGGTAGGGCTGGGGGTCTTTGGGTGATGAGCGGCTGGGAGCAGGTGTCACAGACTCCAGTCCCAGGAACCAGTTGTGTTAGAGAGGCTCATGGGGCTCTGATTGGCAGCCCTGGATAAGCCCCAAATGATGGGTGGTCAAGTAAGCGGCTCAGCACAGTAGCTTGTCAGATGAGGTGAAAACCCCAGGAAGAAAGTGCCGCCCGGATCCCACCAAACCACTAGAAAACTAAAAAGCGGTCCCAAATACCAGCCGCTACCTCCCACAAGACGGAAGGGACGCAGAAGCTGTCCTCCAGTAGCTAAGAAGTATGTTCAAGTCCACAACCCCTACATGCAAACTTATGAACATTCCCTCAAAGAGTTAAAAAATGCATTCTTTCTCATTGAAATTCTGCATATCTTAAAGATTTTTATAAGTGCATGCAATGTATCTTAACTGTATCCATTCCCTCTCTTCTCCCCTGTCCCATTCACTCACCCCAAAACATAATTTCCATCTCTACTCAAACTCTGTGAGTAGTTTGAGTGGAATCTACAAATTCCAATTAGTTCTGCCCATGTGTGCTCCTGTATGGGGTCCTGCACTGGGACATGGGCAATCAACCCAAAGCCACTTGCCCCACAAAGAAAAGTGGCTTTCTGCCAGTAACCACATCAGAGGAACAAGTGGGCAATTGAATTTCAAGGTGTCAGCCCACCAGGAGGAAGCTCTCTGATGGGTGAATCTCATTTAGGCAAGGCCATGGAACTATAGACTCCATAATGTCTTCTGTTTCCGCTGTCCCTTTACATGTTTGCTGCTGCTATGGGTGTGGGGGAGATCCCCCCTGCCTGTATGTAGTGTGTTTATCTCATGGAGACATCCTGTTCTACTGGAAATTTTTATCTTTGGATTGTCAAGAAAATGATTCGTCCCCAAGCTGTATTATCTAATCGATAATAATAATGATACCCTATACAGAGTTTTGATGAATAAATAATACAAGGAAATGCTACCCAGTGAGGGTCTGTGAGTTTCACCTAAGGAGCTGCATGGATTGTAGCTCAAGTTAAGGATTAACAATTTAGTCCTAGTAGTCCAGATAGTTTAGATTCTTTTAACATTCATGTTGGGAGACGTGTTCACAGGTTTTGGAGTGCATCACAGCTGAAACAAAGCTTTGAAAATAACAAAGTTAGACTAAGATGTTTTTGTTAAATAGCTTTGAGGTGAAAACTCCAAGAAGACAATCTGAAGTTTTAGAAACGCACACAGTTGAGTGAGGAACTCTTTAAGATCAGGGAACAAGAACAAAGCAGCACAATTATCATTGACTGATGGACCTTTCTTGGTAGGACTGGTTGATGACCTTATACCCATTTCTGCCTCCAATCTCCCGATATAAAAAAGTATTGATGAGTGGACATGTGCCCTAAAGATTTAAAGTTGAGTTGGTTGATTCTTTTCCATATATAAAAGTTTAGGTTTGTTGTTCCTTTAAGATTCCTTATACAATTATCTTTCAAGGTAAGTAAGAAAATAATTGGCCTTTTCTTTGTAACTGCAAAATGCTGCCTGGCAGTGAAAGACCTAACGAGAAGAATACCTTGTTGCCCATGCAGTTAATATATAGCAAGTTGTCTGGGTGTGAATGTATGTGGGTTCTTGGGATAATTTGTTTTTCACCTATAATATGTAAAATGTTTAATCATGTAAGGGAGATGAAAAACATATTTTACTTGTATTCTTATAATAATTCATTTGAAAAATATAATTTAATCACATTGTAATTCCTATATTGCCTGAAAATTGTTGTTGGGGTGTATAAGTTGTAGGAAAAAAGCATATAATAGAAAGAACATGAGAAGAACAGAGAATAAAGAAGGAAGCCATCAAGAGAGTGTGAGTGTCTTTTCTCCTAAACACCCTTAGATAGAAAATTCTTAGCATAAAGGCCCTGCACTTCTGGAGGCTGGCCCTCCAGACAGTAGTAGCTCTCCTCCCTCAGAAGCCATCAGTTGCCATTAGCTCCTCAGCTGGGGGTAAGACATCACCAGCCAGTCCCTCCTTCATGTTGGAATTTTTAACTCTCTTGATCTTGTGATAGTCTTGTGTGGGAAACACAGGCACCACGTGTTTGTGTGTATAACAGCACTTATACTCCTGAAGCCTGCCTTTTCTAACAGCCCCCACAAATCCCTGGCCTCCTCTACTGCACTGCACTCTGAGCCTTGGGTGAGGGTGTGGGGTGGGGTGAGGGTTTCATATAGACATTCTATCTATGGCTGAGCTCATTGTCACTTATTCTCAGTATTGTCAACAGTTACAAGTTTCTGCATTTAACCACATCCCTCTCCAAGGAGAATCTTCTCCAACCCAAGCTGAGAGCAGTGTAAACCGATGAGTATAAACACATATAGTTAGGGGATCGGAGAGATGGCTCCACAGTTAAGATCACTTGCTGCTCTTGAAGAGGACCTATGTTGAGATCCTAGCAGCCACATAAGCAGCTCATGACTGTCTGCAAATTCAGTTCCAGGAGCTCCGATGATCTCTTCTGGCCTCTGTAGGCACCAGGCACACATGCGGTGCACATATATACATACAGACAAAACAGTCACACACATAAAATACACATTCATGTTTAAATGTACATTTAGAATGCAGTTGGGAAGTTTGGCCATTTAATAGGTCTCTCGTCTTCCAGGGCCTGTGATCTCCCTAGTCAAGGGCTTTTGATTAAGTTTACAGTACTAGACATGGCATCCTTCCTGCATAGCAGGCCTCATATCCAATCAAACGGTTGGTTTTGATGGTGGGTTACCCCTATAACCTTCATACCACTAATGCCCCAGTGGACACATCTAACCTGGCAAGTCCATATTGTAGTGTGCAGGGTCCAGTGCTGGGTAAGATGTCTTTCTCCCCCAGCAGCTGGCATAACACTTTCTGACATTATGAGAGCTAGACAGCAGGGAGAGTTTCTTGGTCAGACCATGATTAATTTCCTTGTGTCATGCATCCCAAATAAGTGGTGTCCTCAGAAGTAGGATCTTACCGTCTCACTTTGGTGGGTGAGCAAAGGCGAGGGAACAGCCCATGCTTGGGTCTATTTTCTCACATATGGGTTTTATTACATTGAATTATATTCCCACTAGTCCTATTTTCTTCTGGGCATTTATCAGGATGGGATGCTGGGCTTTGTCAAATCACTTTTCTACATCCATTTAGATGATCATGAGACTTATATTAATGTGATCTATTAGCTCTATTCATTTTTATATGTTGAACCATCTTTGCATCCCTGGAATGAAGCCCACATAGTCATTGTTGATGTGCTGTTGAATTCAGTTCACAAGTGTTTTAGTAATAATTTGCATCTATATTTACCAAGAAAATTGGATTATAACTTTCTCTTTTTTCACTGTTGTGTATCTGATTTTAGAGTCAGAGTAATACTGGATTTGTAAAAAGAGCCTAGTATCATTCCTTCACTTGCCAATGTATTGTCATTTTTATCTTCCACACATCTACACAGCACCTTAATCTACTGCTATTTCAGGTAACAATTGTGACTGCTGTTATCAGCCTGCTTCTCTGGGAGCAGCCCAGACTGTTCCTGCAGGCACTGGCTCTGCTGCTGCCACTAAAAGTAGCTTTAACTAAATCTCTATCGCTCTATTTATAAGTAAGACTCGAGATTCAAAGGCTGGGGTGAAAACCTGTTAACTTAGAGAGGTTGAGGAGCATCTAGCTAACCTCCTCTCCTTGCTGGCTTCACTGAAAGAGAGTGCCCTGCTCCACCAAACAACAACAACAGCAATAACAAGTCTCCCCTCCCTGCTACATATGGTGTGTCCCTCTGTCTGTTCCCGATGCCCTCTGTTGCTCTATGATTACTTCCTGTCAACCAGTTGCTAACTCAACCGCCTGACCCCAAGGTTAATTTTATGGAATTAATGCAAGTGCAAACTCGGGGTTCACATTGTAATTGAATATCCCCCAACAATGTATGAAACAGTTTTAAGAGTTAGTTGCTGCTTCTTTACAGAATTAAACTGAAAACATCTGGGCTGGATTTTTTTTCCATTGAAAGACTTGTTGTTATCAATTCAATATCATTACTTGTCTTGAATATGTTTAAGTTATTTATATCTCCTTAGCCTAATTTTAATAAGTAATAATACATGTCTAGGAATTGATCCAACATCTTCTAGATTTTCCAGTGTATTAGAACACAGATTTTCAAAGTATGACCCAGTGATCTGAGTTTCATTGATACCTGTTGTAATGTCTCCTTTCCTGTCTCTAATTTTACTAATTTGGATCTTCATTCACTTATGGTGAATTTCTCAATACTGTTTATAATGTCAACATCTGACTCTGTTTCACTAATCTTTTTGTATTTTCATTTCTATATCATTATTTTCTGCCTTGATACTCACTATTTCTTTCCATCTAGTGATTTGAGGGTTGACTTGGTCTTGTTTCTCTAAGATCCTGAGGTGTGTCATTAAGCTATTTACTTGTTGAAAGGGGTAAACTAAACTCAAGGGCTTTACTTCTAATAATTTAGAAATAAAGGGACCAGACCCTCACTCAGCCCCTGCTATAGCAGTCATGACAGGCTACAGAAAAGACACGTAGGCCTCTGGCATCCTGGAGTCTAGGGCCAAAACTGAACACAAAGAAACTCCAGACCATCCTCCCCCAGCCTCCTAGATGCTGGATTCCTAGAAATTATTTGGCCACAAAAGAAAATCCAGGGGAGACCAAAACCTCCCCTGTAGTGTCCAGGATACAGTTCTGAAGTGTATTGGTATCTATGTGCAACAGGCCACCTGCAAGTAACAAGACAATGCCATAGAAACCACAGAATGTTCCCTCTCAGCACTGGCCAATGAAAATAATTGGTACACAGACAGGTATTTCATGCCAAAAATATGACTTTGAGAAATGCTCCTAGTTGTTCCCAAATATCAACCAATCAGAAACCAACCCATAACTACTGATGTAATCCTGTAACTTTTCTCTATAAAACTAACAGTAGGCAGGGAACTCCCTCTGGAGGCTACTGCGACAGCTAGCCAGACGGGGTCCCTGTCATGGGTGGATGAACAATCATTAAACCTTGCTCTTGCAGTTTAGTGGGTCTGTCTTCCTGGTGGTCTCTGGGGACTTTACAACTTGGGCACAACACTTGTAATTTCTCTCTCTCTCTCTCTCTCTCTCTCTCTCTCTCTCTCTCTCTCTCTCTCTCTCTCTCTCTCTCTCTCTCTCTCTCTGTGTGTGTGTGTGTGTGTTAGTATGTATGCATGTGTATGGAGTATAGAGATCAACCTTGAATATCACCCCAACGATGCCATTCACCTTGGTTTTTGGAAAGTGGGTCTCTCACTGGCCTGGAACTCATGAAGCAAGCTAGACTGACTGGCCAGTAAGTCCCAGAGATCTGCTCATCTGTGCCTTCCTAGCAGATTACAAGCTGTTGCTACCATGCGTGTCATTTTATGTAGGTTATGTGTGTCAGAATCAGGTTTCTGTGCTTATAAGAACTTTCCCCGCTGGGCGGTGGTGGCACATGCCTTTAATCCCAGCACTCGGGAAGCAGAAGCAGGAGGATCTCTGTGAGTTCGAGACCAGCCTGGTCTACCGAGCAAGTTCCAGGACAGGCTCCAAAACAAAACAGAGAAACCCTGTCTTGAAAAAACAAAAAACAACAACAACAAAAAAGAACTTTCTCCAACAGACCTATCTCACTAGCACCTTGATTTTTAAAATATAGGCACTTGTAGCTGCTATGAATGTTTCTCTTAGAAATGTTTTAATCATGTCCCAGAAGTTCCATTGGGGTTTGTTTGTTTGTTTTGTTTTGTTTTGTTTTGAGACAAGATCTCTGTGTAGCCCCTGCTTGTCCGGAACTTACTTTGGAGCCCAGGCTGGCCTTGTACTCACAGAGATCCTCCTGCCTCTGTCTGAGATTAAAGGAATGCAACACCATGCCTGGCTTCTGCATTTCCTTTGATGCTAGGGACTGAGGTTTTTTCCTTTTGACATTCTGGTGATCCATTCATCGTGAAACTGTGTTCTCTGAGAGCACTGGGGTCACAGTGGGGCACACAGCTGCCTGCAGGAGTAGGTCATTCAGTCTTCATGAGTGTTTGCCTTTCTATAGGTTCTTCGCTCTTGATTTCTAGTTTTAGCCCATCATAAGCAGATAGAATGTGAAAAAGTATTTCAAATTTCTTTCTTTCATGTGTTGATGTATTATTTATGATTTATCAAAGCTTACCCAAAGATTCAGAAAACAAAGCCAGACTCAAACTATAGAGATCAGTCAATGGTGGTACACACCTTTAATCCCAGGAAGCAGGATTAAGAAGTAGATGGATCTCAGTTAGTTCAAGGCCACACTGACCGTAAGAAATTGATCTAGCCCTAAAAATAACAAAAACAAAACAAAATAACCAGATCACACAAAGGAGACCTCAGCATCTGGGATTACACACCTTTAGTCCCAGCATTTGGGAGGTATATAAGACAGGAGCCGAGTCTCAGAGATGACACTCAGTCTGAGAGTTAGTCTCCAGTCACGTTGAGGGAGCATAGCAGTCTGAGTGAATCTGAGGCGCTGAGTGAAACTGAGGGAGCAGTTTGAGGATCACCCCTTTGATCTGATCTGGTAGCTGAGCTAGTGGCTGGCTGCTTTGCTTTTCTGACCTTCAGCTTGAAGCTTTAATAAATCATAAATAATGTATCTCCACATTTTCTTTCTTTTGTTTTTTTAAAGACAGGATTTCTCTGTGCAGCCCTGGCTGTCCTGGGACTTATTCTACTAAGTTGGTCTTAAACTCAGAGCTCCACCTGCCTCTGCCTCCTGAGAGCTAGGACTAAAGGTGTGTACCTCCACACCCAGCTTCAATATTCTTGTATGAATTAAAATTTGCTTTGCGTCTGTTTTAGAGAAAGTTCTCTGTATTGCAGAGACGACTACATGCTCTGAAGTGTCAGAATGGAACATCTGCTCAGTCCACTTGCTCTACAATACCGTCTAACTCTCATGTCACTTTGTTGGTGTTGTGTCTACATCACCTATCAGCTGCTGAGAATGGGTTATTACAGTTGCCCACTATCACTGAGCTGAGGTCCATCTCTACATCTAGTGCTGTTTGTCTAAAGAAACTGTACACACCAGTGTTTGATGCATATATGTTTAAGGTTTTACTGTCCTCTCGATGGATTGTTTCCTTAATTGACATGGAGTGACTTTGTTTTTTCTAAGCTTGGTTTGAAGTCTACTTTGTCAAGGATTGGTATAGCTAAACCTGTCTGCTTCCTAGTTTCAGTTGCTTGAGGGCGCCTTCCATTCTCTCTCCATAAAGGTGTGTTTATTTTTGCCAGTCAAGTGCATTTCTTGCTGACAACAAGAGATGGCTGTGCCTTTAGATGGAGATCCGAGACCATTAGAATTCAGTTATGAGCAGGTCATGTGTTGCATGCCTGTAATAACTCAGTTATGAGCAGGTCATGTGGTGCATGCCTGTAATAACTCAGTTATGAACAGGTCATGTGGTGCATGCCTGTAGTAACTGTTATGTGAGAGGCAGGTGAAGGAAGATCACTCCAAGTTCAAAGTCAGCATAAGCAACAGTAACTTTCTTTTTTCAGGATTCAGGGCGTTGTATTGGGACATCATCTTAAAAAACAAAAACAAACAGAAAATATAGTTATCCGTTAAAAGTGGCTAAAAATTTTTAACCTCCACCGGCGTTGGTGGCGCATGCCTTTAATCTCAGCCAGCACTTGGGAGGCAGAGGCAGGTGGATCTCTGTGAGTTCGAGGCCAGCCTGGTCTACAGAGTGAGTGCCAGGATAGGCTCCAAAGCTACACAGAGAAACCCTGTCTCAAAAAAATGAAAATAAAAATAACCTCAGCAGGTCCAAAGGACATGCAGGCAGATGAAGAATGTCAGAGCCCAAGAAGGTTGAGAAGATATAGCTCCCAGGATGGCCTGCTATGAGGGATCGTCAAAAGGTAGAGCCATTCAGTCAGGATAAAGTTAGGTGATTCTCTCTCTCTCTCTCTCTCTCTCTCTCTCTCTCTCTCTCTCTCTCTCTCTCTCACACACACACACACACACACACACACACACATTTATATGTGATACATATATAACATTTTTGTGGGCACTTAGTGCTATAAACTTTCCTCTCAGCACTGCTTTCAAAGTGTCCCATAAGTTTGTGTATGTTGTGTCTTCATTCTCATTGAGATCGAGGAAGTCTTTAATTTCTTTTTTTATTTGTTCCTTTACCCAGGGATGGTGCAATTGTGCATTGTTCAATCTCCATGAGTTTGTAGGGTTTCTGCGATTTGTGTTATTGTTGAATTCTAATGTTAATGCATGGTGGTCTGATAAGATGCAGGGGGTTATTCCAATTTTTTTGTATCTGTGGAGATTTGCTATGTTTCCTATTATGTGGTCAATTTTAGAGAAGGTTCCATGTGGTGCCGAGAAGAAGGTATATCCCTTTGTATACAGATGATGAAGTGACTGAGAAAGA
Source organism: Mesocricetus auratus (assembly GCF_017639785.1). Taxonomy (NCBI): domain Eukaryota; kingdom Metazoa; phylum Chordata; class Mammalia; order Rodentia; family Cricetidae; genus Mesocricetus; species Mesocricetus auratus. Next base: position 10,948,953 of record NW_024429209.1, read on the forward strand.
AATCAGAGAAACATCACCTTTTACAATAGCCAAAAACAGCATCAAATATCTGGGGATAATGTTAACCAAGGAAGTGAAAGACCTGTATATCAAAAACTTTGTGTCTTTGAAGAAAGAAATCAAAGAAGATACCAGAAAATGGAAAGATCTCCCATGCTCTTGGATTGGTAGGATCAACATAATAAAAATGGCAATCTTGCCAAAAGCAGTCTATAGATTCAATGCAATCCCTATCAAAATTCCATCACAATTCTTCAAGGACCTGGAAAGATCATTAATCAACTTTATATGGAAAAACAAAAGGCCCAGGATAGCCAAAACATCCCTATACAATAAAGGAACTTCAGGAGGCATCACCATACCTGATTTCAAGCTCTATTATAGAGCTATAGTCCTGAAAACAGCTTGGTATTGGCACAAAAATAGGCAGGTAGACCAATGGAACCGAATCGAAAGCCCTAATTTTAACCCACACACCTATGAACACCTGATTTTTGACAAAGAAGCTAAAACTGTACAGTGGAAAAAAGAAAGCATCTTCAACAAATGGTGCTGGCATAACTGGGTAATGGTATGCAGAAGACTGCAGATAGATCCATGTTTATCGCCTTGTACAAAACTTAAGTCCAAATGGATCAAAGATCTCAACATACATCCAGCCACACTGAAACTTTTAGAAGAGAAAGTGGGAGATACTCTTCAACGAGTTGGTACAGGAGACCACTTCCTAAACATAACACCAGTGGCACAGGCACTGAGATCAACAATTAACAAATGGGACCTTCTGAAACTAAAAAGCTTTTGTAAGGCAAAGGACACAATCAAAAAGACAAAAAGGCAGGCCACAGAATGGGAAAAGATATTCACTAACCCTACATCTGACAGAGGGCTAATCTCCAAAATTTACAAAGAACTCAAGAAACAAGTCTCCAAAACACCAAAGGATCCACTTGAAAGGTGGGGTACAGAGCTAAATAGAGAATTCTCAGTAGAGGAGGCTAAAATGGCCAAGAGACACTTAAGAAAGTGCTCAACATCCTTAGCCATCAGGGAAATGCAAATCAAAACAACTCTGAGATACCATCTTACTCCTGTCAGAATGGCTAGAATCAAAAACACCGAAGACAATTTATGCTGGAGAGGATGTGGAGAGAGAGGATCACTCCTCCATTGCTGGTGGGAATGCCGACTCATACAGCCTCTTTGGAAATCAGTATGGAGATTCCTCAGGAAAATGGGAATTAATCTACCACTAGACCCAGCAATTCCACTCTTAGGCATTTATCCAAATGAGGCAGGTTCATACAACAAGGGCATCTGCTCCACTATGTTCATAGCAGCATTGTTTGTAATAGCCAGAACCTGGAAGCAACCTAGATGCCCCTCAACTGAAGAGTGGATAGAGAAAATGTGGTACATTTACACAATGGAGTATTACTCAGCAGAAAAAAACAATGGAATCTTGAAATTCGCAGGGAAATGGATAGCACTGGAAGAAACCATCCTGAGTGAGGTAACCCAGTCGCAAAAAGACAAACATGGTATGTACTCACTCATATATGGATTTTAAATATGGATCAGGATAGTGCCAGTCTGCACTTCCACAGATAGAGAGTCTGGGAAACAGGAAAGAACCTAAAAGATATGCATATATGCATAGTACCCAAGAGAAGAGGATGGAGACAAGATCCTCTGAATGGATGGGGAACAGGGCGAGGGGGGTAGTGGGACCTGGGAAGAGTAGAGGGGGTAAAGAGGAAGGGAGTTGGTCATGGGGGAACAGGAAGTTGAGGGGGTGGGGGTAAAATAGGGGGAAGAGGGAATCATAGGATCGAAGACAGATCAGGCACCAGAGTGACCTCGAGTGATCTAAAGGTATAACATCAATTGGCAAGCTAAGCAATAGTGGAAGGACCACCTCGAATGCCCATTCCTGATAATGAACTTGATGTCTATAACTATCCGGGAGCCTTCATCCTGGGACTGATGGAAGCAGAGGCAAACACACAACTAAGCACTGAACTGAACCCAAGGAACCCAGTGACAGAGAGAGAGGAGTGATGAGCAAATTGGCAAGGAATGGGCTGGCAAAACCAGCAGAGACGGCTGATCTGAACAGGGGAGTGCTCTTGGACCCCAGACCGACAGTGGGGAGGCCAGAATGGGACTGATCTGGACCCCCCAAATGTGAGTGTCAGTGAAAAGGCCTGGGCAACCTATGGGGCTCTGAGCTGTGGATCAGTGTCTATCCCTGGTATACAATCTGTCTTCATGTGCCTATGGCACAAAGAGAGATGCTCTCTCAGCCTGGACTCTTAGGGGAGTGCCTTGACCCTACCAAGAGTGAAATGATAGACTCTAGACATCCCCTATGTGGAGGGATTTGGCAATAGGGTGGGAGGGAGGGTGGAAGGGGAGTGCGGGAGGAGGGGAGGGAGAGGGAACTGGGATTGACATGTGAAACAAGCTATTTAAAATTAAAATAAAAAATGATTAAAAAAAAAAAAAAGACAGAAAGAGTCTTAAAATCATTAGTGAAAAAAAAAAAAAACATTTTTGAAGTTAGAAAAAAGTAATAACACATATTGTTCAACACAATTATGTATTCCAAAAGAGGATTACACATTGTCCTTTGATTCCTGGAATCTGTGGAAGGAATAAGTGGCCTTGCCAATGAAACATCAACAGATATAACTCAAGCATTACGAAATGTGTTTGCCACACTGTTAAATGACTGCCAAAGCTTTGATACCAGAATGACAGATAATTTTTAGTGAGCAATGAATTTGCAAGTATGGAATCTTCGACTATTTCAGATTCTAAAAACACTTAAGATTATTGAAATGAATCTTATAATGTCATTAATAACCATAAATGTCAATTATTCCTCATGGCAGGCCATCCTGGCAGCTATAATCTCTCGCACATACACCGTGACAGACACCCTCCTTCAGCAACTGCCTCCCTCCTCCGATGTGAAGGGTTTTCTAACTCTGTCTAGAGCTCAGCTTCTTCACCAGACTGCTCTTCTACACGAATGCCCTCCTCACATGATTGAGGGGCCGTCTTGCTCCAGGCTGTTTGCCCTGTCCCCCACTCCAGATGGATGCTTTTCTCGTTGTCCTCAGGGTCACTTTCCCTTGGCACTGTTTTCTGACCCTGCACTGGGCATTCTCCACATCTAACTGGTTCTGCTCCGGGTGCCAGCCGCCCTCCTACACAGATGCCTCCTGACCAGTCCCAGGTGTGACGCCCACGCTGGGCCCCCAGTGCCCTTCTCCTTGGGGCAGATACCTACCTTGATCTGCCCTATCTAATGGCCTTAGGGTTGACTAGTCCTGCATCTGAAGCGAGTGAAAAAGGCAGAAAGCCTTTTCTGAGAACATGTGTGACAAATAATGCTAAAATATTCTTTCAAGATTAATGTTCAACTTAACAAAATATGAAGCATACACTCACCCACTAAACTATCACTGAGGTCAAAAGAAAGAATATGTTCCACATTGGAAACGCTTTGTTTCCTTCCAGATCTTATCTTCTTACCTCCTCCAAAGATTCTTATAATTCATAATAATATAATAACCTTTTTACTCCTTTCTTCACATTTTCAAAAATATATTTCCCCCTACATATATATTGGTTTTTTTTGACAGACAGTGTTTCATTATGTAGCTCTTACTGTCCTAGAACTCACTCTGTAGACCAGGCAGGCTTCAAACTCACAGAGATCCACCTGCCTCTGCCTCCCAAGTGCTGGGATCAAAGGTATGCACCACCGTGTTTGGCCAAACACGTCTTTTATTATCATCTTCTGTTCTGTGTAAACAAAGTCATTTGGAAAACATTCTTTTGTTTCTGAATGTGGGTGTGTCATTAATTTTTAATTCCTGTGTCATGTATAGATGACCCATAATATGTCTATTCTGCCATATAGATTGTTTACAATTCTTCTCACATGTGCATGTGTGTGTGTGCTGGCATGTATGTTTGCATGGGTGAGTGAACATGTGAGAAATTGTGTATGCTTGTGGAGGCCAGGGGTTGACACTGGTGTCTTCCTTGGTCATTCTCCACCTTATATATTAAACATGGAGTCCCAGTCGCACCCAGAGCTCACCAGCTCATCCAGTCTAGCTATGAAACTTGATCCACAGAAGCCATCCTCTCTTCCTCCGAAGCACTGGGATCACAAGCAGGACACCACGCCCCACCCAGCATGTATAAGAGTGCTGTGCATCCAAACTCCAATCTTCACACTTGCTTGTGTGAAGTCCCAGGTTGCTTACATTTCTCAACGTACAAAATTTTGTGATCAAGCATGTATGTGCTATGTATGTGGGAGCCAAGTCTGGAGTAGGCATGTTGTGTAATTTCTATATCTTCAGCTTCTGGATGCCAAACTGTCTCCCACAGTGTCCTAGGAGTTTGCTGGCTGCTGTTGATAGTTGAACCTCCATTGCTCCAGTTCTGTGGCATCTGCGAGGATCTTTTCATGTTTACCGTCCTTGTAAAAGTATAGACATAGCCCAGAGTGGCGGCGCACGCCTTTAATCCCAGCACTTGGGAGGCAGAGGCAGGCGGATCTCTGTGAGTTCAAGGCCAGTCTGGTCTACAGAGAGAGTTCCAGGACAACCAAGGCTACACAGTGAAACCCTGTCTTACAAAAATATTCTCACAATCAGGAAGACTCTCCCAAGATTTTTATTGGCTTATTTTTACATATTTATGTATATATTTGTATAGTATTTTATAGAATTTTGTCAATGTTTTATTTCTTTTTGGCGTTGAATACCAAACCCAGAAACATACATAGTAGGCAAGCTCTATACCACAGAGACACATCTCCAGCCTTGAATAATGTGTTTTTTTTTTAAGACCTCTACTTTCCCTACCCCAGATTCTTGAATCTTCTATTAACTACATTTCTTCAACACTTTCAGTTTTTAATTATTCCTTTAGTGGGGTTTGTTTGTGGCCCATCTCTCAAGGTTAGCTAATGTAAAGGCCTTGTTTATTCTAACTCTCAAGTGTTTATGACAGGGTGTTCTAAGCCAACTGAATAGACATTTTGCACAAACATTTTTGAAATATCCTGCTGTCTCTAGGTTCCCATTTCTATTCTACTGAGAACACTTTTGCCAATCAACTAAGTTTGTTTTTGGTTTTTGTTTTGTTTTAACACAGTGGTACATTATATTTCTAGGTAGTCTACTTGGTGCTTTTTCAAGTATTTTCCTCATTTTGCATTCTCTTTAACCTTGGCTATGCTATTAATATTCCCTTTCATCTATGTTTGCCTCACACTGATGATATCGACCTTTGTTGTTTTATTAAAATGCTTTTATAACTGGCAAAATTCTAGATATGCATCTTGTATGTATCAGATTGGATTCCTGAACCCACACAGAGGTGGAAAACCCACACCGAGAGGCAAACACTCCTGGTTGCTAGGCCTGTACTCCAAGCACCTTTGCCAGCTGACCCAACTCTCAGGCCAACGTCACCATGTAACTGAGAACATCAGTATCTAGTATCGAAAGATTTCAAGCGCTTTGGTTTGTGGGTCATTTGGATTTCTTCTTCTGAGAAGTGTTTGTCCTCCAGCTTCCATATGCATAAATAACAAACGTAAAAAGAACAGTGCTTTGATTTTTTTTTTTTTTTAGTTTTTCGAGACAAGGTTTCTCTGTGGCTTTGGAGGCTGTCCTGAAACTCACTTGGTAGTCCAGGCTGGTCTCGAACTCACAGAGATCCGCCTGCCTCTGCCTCCCGAGTGCTGGGATTAAAGGCGTGTGCCACCAACGCCCGGCTCAGTGCTTTGATTTTTAACCAATGGATTTTCTAGATGTTTTATTTTACTGCTAGTAAATAATCATACCATGGCCAGTTTAGTTTAAATCTATTAGCATGACTGGTTGAGACAGTTTTCAAAACATCCATATCTGATTATTTTGTCTTTTTTGTTTTTGTTTTGTTACTGAAGAAACAAATGAAAATAGTCTGCTGGTCAGTTCAGCTGTAACAGCAAATCAGGTAACTTTAGACCACTGGTACTCAACCTTCCTAGCCCTGCAACCCTTTAATACAGTTCCTCAGGTTTTGGTGACCGCCCCCAGCCATAAAATTATTTTGTTACTACTTCATAACTGTAACTTTGCTATTGTTACGAATCGTAATGTAAATATCTGTGTTTTCTGATGGTTGTAGGCGATCCCTGTGAAAGGGTTGGTCAGCTCCCAAAGGGGTCGAGACCCACACCTTGAGAACCACTGCTTTAGACCATTCCAATCAGTAAAACTAAAGTCAGATTGCCTGGGGGGCTCCCAGTCCACTTATTTGAACTGATCTCCTACAGTGAATAAGATGCTGAAGCGAGTAAGCCACAGACTCCTGATGTTCCCTAGTGTGGGAAATGAGAGCATGGTCCACCAGCCTTTCCCTCAGTGACTTCTTTTTAATTGCTAAGCAGAAACCGACCCATGACTTTTGCCTAAAGCGATCGCTTCAATCTATCCCAATGCAACTCTAAGGGTCTGACCCCCAGTGCCCATGCCAATGCCCTTACTGCCCAGTGCCCCTCCCTAATCCAATTCCTCTCTCAGTTCTCTAACCTTATTCTTGCCTTGCGATGATGGACATCATTCAGGAAACAAAAATTGTGCATAGTGGAGGGCTATAGAGTAGAGTCTGAGGTCCAGTCATCACCAGCCTGTGGAGTGGACTCAAACACCAGTTTGTACCTATTCAGTTTCCTTTACTATTTTTGTATGCAAGACAGGGTTTCTCTGTGTAACAGCCCTGGCTGTCCTCGAACTCACTTTGTAGACCAGGTTTACCTTGAACTCAGTGATGTGCCTGCCTCTGCCTCCCAAGTGCTGAGATTAAAGGAGTGTGACATCACTGCCAAACCTCCTTGATTATTTTTTAAATGACTTATTTATTGCTACTTTATGTATATGAATGCTTTGCCTGGATGTAGTGCAACATGTTCAGGCAGTGCTTGGGAGACCAGAAGAGGGAACTGGATCCCTTGAAACTGGAGTTAAAGATGGTTCCGAGCCTCCATGTAGGTGCTAGGAATTGAACCTGGGTCGTCTGCAAGAGCAGCAATTGCTCTTAACTTCTGAGTCATCCCTCGAGCCCCTCCTTTGGTATTTTTACCAAACACTTGAGCTGTGCAGATTCACGGCCATAACAAGAGCAACACGAATGAAGGTTTGGCGCAAGCTTGTGTAGTGCACAGCTTAGTACCCAGAGTGCTCTTCCACCTTACTAAAGGCTTCGTCTGCTGTTGGCCAGGAGCAGGAGGAGGAAGGATATCAGTGCTTTGATTACAGCTGTCTTGCTCCTCACCCACACCCTTCCCACCCCATTCTATGTTTATGACTTCACTCTGCTGTGTCCCATTTCCATCTCACCCTGTGGGGTAAAGCAAAGCATTTCTTCTACCTTAACGCCACACCCCGAGGAACTCCACCCCACATGTCAAGGCACTGACCCTTGGTACCTTCTTGTCACTCCTTTCTGACTTCTACCTGTTCAATCTCATGACTTTACCCTTCCTTAGTCTATATACCAACAGTGACACCTAGTGACACCTCCACTCATGTAAAATGGATTTGGACACAATCTTCAGACTGTATGTTCTTGATAACCCTCTGAATGTTGTTTATTCTTTCTGTAGTGTTTACTTACATTTGAAAAGACTCCTGAAAATCCCAAAATGAATGAATGAATCACAGTGACAAATCAGGTACTGTTTAAGAGGAGAACTTATTTAGAATGTCAGTTCTAAGTCTTTGGTGTTGCCATCTTTAAGTAAGATTTTGTTTCCATGGGCTAGTAAAAAGCAGAGGTAGCTTGTGGGGACCTACTAGGATCTAGGTCCTGAGATAATCTAAGAAGGGGCATATGGTGGTATGGTGAATTCAGAGTGACAGTGTCCTCACTGGCCAAAAAAGCAACCAACACACGTGGAATAGTTTTCTCTTTTATGTCATATCAATTCACAGAGATAAATAGGTCTGTGATTCTTGATGACCTCTAATGGGTGGAAATGTAGGGGAAATCCAAACCAGGAGGCAGGAGCTGGGGACTGGGGAAGGAGTGGGGTCAGAGGAAGTAGTTGGGGCCTCAGACAGCCCTGGAACTATAGTCAAAGGGAGGGTCCATGTTCCTGGAACAGCTGATTCGGGAAGGACATAAGGCTGCTGGTGAATAACTCCAGGAGGAGATCGTAGGCAGAGGAAACACTGTTCTGGGCACCCTCACTCCCACCCCCACCCAATTCAAGAGAATGGTCTAACAGGAGGTTGTGATGTGGTCTTCCAAGACTTCCCATGTAGCTTGAGTTCTCGATGATGATTTAAGGTACAACCACGGACATCACACTGGTGATTTTATCGTTTGACTTTGCACCCCCTAGAGGAGAAAGGTTAGGCTGTTAGTAGTCAAATGTGTAAAGACTCAGACAGGGGCAGGATCAGGTTTTGCGCTTTAAGAGATGCCCATGTATGGCTTCTCCTATGGGTGATAACCCACTGAGAACAGACATGGATGTCAGATTCTCTGGGGCTTGGCAAAATCAGGTTGATCTGCAAGTGGAGAGGGGTGCCTGCCACCAGGATGCAGAAGTGGGGGTCCTCAAATGGGATTGCATGTGTGATATGAAAGGCACAGTGCCATTCCCTCTGTCTTCCCACAGTAAGCGTTTCCACGGTCTTTGTAAACTGCATGAAGGGGGAAAGTGCTTTGCCGACTGTACCTGACTCTTCCAGGTGCATGCAGACATTGCCACAGCCGGCGTGACAGCAGCGATGAAACTCATCTCCACAGTCAGAGTGTACCTTGCAGGAGTGTTTGCACTGTGTGCTGGTTGGATGCTTCAGGCAGGGCTGCAGTTTGGGCCTTGTTAAAACTGAGAAGGAATACATAAACAGTGATTTTCCCAACCAAGAGCATTTCTCACTATTGCCAGTGCCCCAACAATCAGAGACCCCCTCACCGCCCCTTCCTCTTCCTCTTCCCACCCAACAGACCCTGCAACATTTCCCTTACTCCTGGAAGCCACCATAAGGTTGTCCCCACTGTCTGCGTGGAATTTAAACTCACAAACACAAGTCTATTTGTCAGAACAAAGAGTCCTAACAAATCTAGTACTTGATTTGGCGGGGTGGAAGGAATTGGGCCCCGGGGCAGGAAAGCATGTGCCTTCTGGTGTTTGAGCTTTTGGTCCTTCTTGTACTGGTACGGTCTGTACACTAATCTCTTGTCAGAGGAGCAGCCTGGAGGGACTCCCTCCCAACCTTTGAGTTGTTCCTTTGTTCTACCCTTGTTCCCTTGGCTGTGCCAGAGCTTCCAAATTCAAGGCCGTCTGTTGATTCTTTCCTTTATGTCCTGAACTACTGGAGTCTCCAGAAAGTTGTTGTCTATGCCTGCAGCCTAAAGTGTCTTTCCCAAGGTTTCCTCTAGGTCAAAGGTTCTCAACCTTCCCTTTAATATAGATCCTCATGCTGTGCTGACACTCAACCATAAAATTACTTTCATTACTACCTCATAATTGTAATTGTGCTACTGCTATGAGTTATAAATACCTGATATGAAACCCCTGTGAAAAGGTTGTTGAGCCCTCAAAGGGATAATGACCTACAGGTTGAGAACCACTGCTCTAGGAATTTCAAAGCATTATGTTATTACAATAAACATTCCAAAGATGAATAATCCATTGAACAGAAGTAAGAATGACTACTAATAAATACATGGAAAAAAAAGTTGAGCATCTTTGGACATAGAGAAAATGCAAATGGATTCCTTCACACCCCAGCCAGAATGACAAACATCAAGAGAACAAATAACAAATGCTGGCAAGAATGGGAAGAAAGGGAGGGAGGCTTTAAAGCCATTTGGTGGGAATGTGGATTGGTCCAGCCTCTTGGAAATCAGGAGGGAGATTCCTCAAAACTAGTAAAACTGCTGTAGCACCCCATATCACCATCCTTGGGAATATCTCCCAGGAATCAGAGCCACCACCCAATAAAGGCATGCATACCCATGTTCATGGCAGCAGCATCCACATGCCAATGTATAGAATTAGCCTCAATTGCCCATCAGTGAATAAATAATTGAAAAGTAAACAAGTAAACTGTATGTATATAAAAGATGGGATATTATTCATCCACAGAAAAGAATTAAATTACATCATTTAAGGAAAAATTGTTGATGGTGGACGTCTCATTAAACAACATAAGTCAGACTCAGAAAGACCTGTGGCATCCGTTTTCTCTCATATGCAGAATATTGTTGTTTTAGAGACATGGAAGTAGGAGTGCCCTGTAGAGGGAAAGATACCCAGTGGGAGGGAGGAGAGAAGCTTGGGAAGGAGGAGGGAGGTAATGTGATTGAAGTATCTCTCCTACTTGTGTGAAAATGTCATGTCAAAACCTATATTCTGTACAAATAATAAATGTTAATTCTTATTTTGTTTTGAGACAGGGTTTCTCTGTGTAGCCCCAACTGTCCTGGAACTCTCTTTATAGACCAGGCTGGACTCAAACTCACAGAGATACCCCTGCCTCTGCCTCCTGTGTGCTAGGATTAAAGAGATGTGCCACCACTGCCCAGTTTATGCTAAATTTTAAATAAAAAACAAGAATCAGGGTCCAGAGAGAAGGCTCGGGCATTAAGAGCACTTACTGCTGCTCTTCCAGACAACTAGCGATAGATTCCCAGCACCCATGTGATTGCTCAACTGTCTATGATTCTAGTTCCAGGGAATCCAGAGCTCTCTTCCAACCTGTGGGCACTGCATAGATGTGGTACCCAGACATTCTTACAGGCAAAACATCCACACACATTAAGTAAAAATAAATCTTAAAAGAACAAAAGGAAAGATTCTACACTCCCCCCTCCACTTCTCCATTTATTGCTGTAAAAGCCCTCCAAAAAATTCAGCTTTCTCTTGAAATGTTTCCCTTTCCAGAATTTACACATCATTGCCTGCCCTTCAACACTGCAGAATGTCTTTTTTTATTCTTCTTTTTAAAAATATTACTACATGGCTTCTATCAAGCACACATAATAGTCTTGATCACTGTGCCCAATACTGTAAAACATTCAATTACCCTTAAAGGATGGGGGCATGTAGTAAGAAATCATTAGAAGTCCTTTCCCAATTTGTGATTCATTTCTGTATCTCAGAGCTGAGAACATTAACTCCTGGTAGCCTGAGCTAGATGCCTTCCAGGCAGGCTATGGACCTTCTGGAACTGTCCACAGATCAGTGTCCTACTCAGTGTGGCTTCGGTAGTCCCCCCAGCACACATAGAAGCAGCATCTTACTTGAAACATCAGGAGACCCTCAGGGTTGAGACCTAAACATTTGGTTTCCTTCCACTATCCTGGCCTTCAAAAGGAGAGATGTTCTGGGGTGCACCTGCCCACCCCTGATTCCTCCCTTCAGTAGGATTAGGCAAGGATTAGGAGGATTCATTCCCTGTCCACTCTCTGTTTTGAAGCGCATCCCAAATACCTACTGTAGTCGGAAATTTGGATTTCAGAAGAAAATCTGTCTTTCCATTTTGCCAACACCGGCAGGCCCAATGTGCCGAGGAGTAACAGCGACTGGAGAGCCGGCCAGTTCATGAGGCCAACTGTGAGCATTAGGATGGGAAGCTGGCAGCAGACCGGGTGGTTCCACAGGACCTGCTTGGGGAGGGCAGGTGGGAGCACTCATGCCTGGCCTCTCAGCACCCTTCCTGGTTCTGCATCAACTCCCTTTCAGTCCATGCCACAACCTGGCCCCAGGTCAGCTACTCACAGGTGTCCTCCTCCCAGCTCCCTCTCATCGCAGAGAGGAGTCTGTCACACCTTTACGTGTTCGTGTTTCAGAATTTTAAAAGCAAGAAAGCACAAGGGAAATTAGAGGCTTAGTTATTGTTACCTAGGGACAAGTGCTGGCAATATTTAGAGGCCAGAGGTACAGGGTTTCTACTCTATCAAAATGCAGAGCTCCTTCACCTATATCTAATGAATTTTTACTAAACTATCATCATATTACACCTACTGTTTCCAATATTTGTCATTTAATCAGAGATTTATTTTCTGCAATAAGATTCTTTTGGCAAATGCCTCCTATTTTTTGTTGCGTAAAACACACACACAGACACACACACACACACACACACACACACACACACACACACACACACACATACACACAGACCCTAACTTAATTTTTACCCAGTGGACATGCCCATGTAGGCACCAGGAGTCAGGTTTAGTCCCCAGGACTGGGAATAAAGTCAAGTCCTGAGTCTGTATTCATGCAAACCCTCAAATGAGTAGAAAGTGAGTTTGCTGTAGAAAGGGTATAGACAAGCTCAGGGGAAAGGATAACGTGGCACCTGTGATGGAGTCCACAGTTCTCTAAGGAAAGAAAACCAGGCCTGAACTACCTTGCCTGTTACATCTCACCAAGTGATGCCCATCCATGTGCTTGAAAAAAATACCTTCATTACTTCTTCTAGAATTTCATAAAAATTATTTTGATCATATTTACCCCCAATTCCTCCACTAGCTACTCCCAGATCCACCCTACCTCCCTACACACACACACACACACACACACACACACACACGACACGTCCTCTTCTTCTTTTCCCATGATCATTCAAGCCCATTTGAGCTGCTCATATCACCTGGGTGTGGGACCATCCCCTGGAGCACTATTGACCCTTAAGAAACCACCCGTGGCTCCTCTGTTAGGGATGGGGGCTTGTGAATTCCTTCACTCTGCATGATAGAGTGCTGACCACAAAGGCCAACATGTTCAGAAAGCACGATTTTACGTGGGCCTTTCCCAGCCTCTGATGATTTAACACACCAAGAAACCTGCCAAGAAGTTGCCAGCACATAATTGGATGCAGACATGTAGAGGACTGCAGGTAGATCCATGTCTATCGCCACGCGTGAAACGTAAGTTCAAATGGATCAAACCTCAATATAAATCCAGCCACACTAAACCTCTTAGAAGAGAAATTGGGAGGGACCCTTAAACAAATTGGCATAGGAGACCACTTCCTGAACATAACACCAGTAGCACAGACACTGAGATCAACAATTAATTAATGGGACCTCCTGAAACTGAGAAGCTTCTTTATGGCAAAAGACACAGTCAGCAAGACAAAAAGGCAACTCACAGAATGGGAAAAGATCTTCACCAACCCCACATCAGACAGAGGGCTGATCTCCAAAATATACAAAGAACTCAAGAAGCAAGTCTCCAAAACACCAAATAATTCAATTAAAAAGTGGGGTACAGAACTAAACAGAATTCTCAATGGAGGATCTAAAATGGCTGAAAGACACTTAAGAAATTGCTCAACATCCTTAGCCATCAGGGAAATGCAAATCAAAACAACGCTGAGATACCATCTTACATCAATTTGAATGGCTAATGACAGTTTATGCTGGAGAAGATGTGGAGAAAGCTGAACACTCCTCTACTGCTGGTGGGAGTGCAAACTTGTACAGCCACTTTGCAAAACAGTATGGGAACCAGTCTACCTCAGGATCCAGCAATTCCACTCTTAGGCATATACCCAAAATATGCACATTCATACAACATTCATAGCAGCGTTATTTGTAATAGCCAGAACCTGGAAGCAACCTAGGTGCCCCTCAACTGAAGAATGGATACAGAAAATGTGTTACATTTGCACAATGAATTACTACTCAGCCGAAAAAAATGGAATATTGAAAATTTCAGGCAACGGATGGAAGTAGAAGAAACCATCCTAAGTGAGGTAACCCAGTCACAGAAAGACAAACATGGCATGTACTCTCTCATACATGGATATTAGACATAGAGCAAAGGATTACCAGCCTACAATCCACACCTCCAGAGAAGCAAGGAAACAAGGAGGACCCTAAGAGAGACATACACAATCCTCCAGTGAAGTGGAAAAGACAAGACACTCTGAACACATTGGGATCATGGGTGGAGGGGAACGGAGGTAGAAGAAAGAGGAGGGAGAAGAGGAGAGGGGAGGAGAACATGAGGGATCAGGAAGACATAGTGGGAAGAGGAATAGAGGAGAACAAGAAAAGAGACACATCAATAGAGGAGCCACTGTAGGTTTAAAGAGAAATCTGGCACTATGGAATTATACAGAGATCCACAAGGATGACCCCAACTAGGAGCCTAAGCAATAGTGGAGAGGCTACCTTAAATGCCCTTCCCTATAATGAGAATGATGACTACCTTAAATGCCATCCTAGAGCCTTCATCCAGTACCTGATGGAAGCAGAAGCAGAGAACAACAGTCAAGCACTGAGCCAAACTCCTGAATCCAGTTGCAGAGAGGGAGGAGTGATGAACAAAGGCGTCGAGACCACACTGGGAAAACCCACAGAAACAGCTGATCTGAGAAAGTGGGAACTCATGGACCCCAGTCTGATAGCTGGGGGACCAACTTAGGACTAAACCAGGCCCCTTAAGGTGGGTATCAGATAGGAGCACTGGGAAATCTATGGAGCCTTGAGCAGTTGAACCAGGATGCAGCCCTAGGACACGAATGGACTTTGGGAGCCCATTTCCCATGGAGGGATACTCTCTTAGTCTAGATACACAGGGGAGGGCCTAGGACCTGTCCCAAATGACTAGACAGATTTGGATGATCTCTCATGGGAGGCCTCAGCCTCCCTGGGGAGTGGATGGGAGATGGGATGGGCGGGTGGGGGGGGTCTGCAGTGGGCATGGGAGGGAGAGGGAACTGGGATTGATATGCAGAATAAGATCATTTCTAATTTAAATAAAAAATGTTAAAAAGAATGAGGAGGAGGAGAAAGGGGAGGGGGAGGAGGAAGAGGAAAATGAGGAGGAGGAGGAAGAAGAGAAGAAGGAGGAGGAAGAAGAAGAAGAGAAGGAGGAGGAGGAGGAGGAAGAAGAAGGAGGGGAGGAGGAAGAAGAAGAAGAAGAAGAAGAAGAAGAAGAAGAAGAAGAAGAAGAAGAAGAAGAAGAAGAAGAAGAAGAAGAAGAAGAAGAAGAAGCCAGCACAATGCTTTTGGAAGTCATCGCCTCCAGAACCATGAGCCAAAGAAACCTCTATGCCTTACGAATGAATCACTTCGTCTGGGATAGTGAGCTACAACAACAGAAAAGAATAAAGACTAATGGTAAACGGGCAATGAGATGATTGGTAAAGGGACAAGTTGAAACCAAGGGACAACTACCAGGATGCAATGGGGTCACTTCTTCAATGGTCCCATCTACATTGAAACTCAAACCTAATCATAAGGGGAATAAATCAGACAAACCCAGAATAAGGAGGCATGACAACTATGTGCCATGCATAATTCTCTATGTAAGCCATCATTGTGAAACTGGCAAAACTGGGTAGGGCCCAGGATTGCAATTTGCTGACAGGCGAATTGTGGCCATATCAAAAAAGTATGTTCTAATGTGTGGGGGGGTGGCGGGGAAACCACTAATGACTTGAGATCATGGGGTATTATTCTGGAAACTGTCAATGCTTCCCCCCAAAAAAGTTCTCTGTATTATGTTTACAACTTTTCCAAAAGTTTGGTAGTGTTTCAAACTAGGGGGGAAAGTAGGAACAACCAAAATTCTTTGGTGTCATGCTATGAGGATTGGGGGGTCTCCAACATGTAAAATGCTAATATGACATCCACCATGTCATCTAAATAGGTTATTAAATAATATAGAAAGTTATTATCTCTCTAAAGGTTTGTGTGCTTAATATTTCCTACATTTTTTTACTCCTTTACTTCTTTTTATTTATTTATATTATTGAGGATTAGACCCAGGGCCTCTCTCCAATGTTAGGAGAGTCTTCACTAAGATACATCTTTAGCCATTTTTACTTTCTTTTGAGACAGGCTGTCGATAAGTACCCCGGCTGGCCTTGAGTTTACCAGCAAAGCTGATATGGTAGGCACATCCCGCCACACTTGGCTTTTCATTTTAAACTGGTTTATTTGGTTTGGGTATACAGATCAGGGTTTCTCAACCTCCAGCACAATGAGTTCTTCGGCCAGACAACATTGCTGTGAAGTTGACGCTTGCAATGCAGAAAGTTCCGAGGCATCACTGGCTTCCACTCACTGGATATCAGCAGCACTCCTTTTGTGAAAACCCTAACTGCTTCCAAGAGTTAACCAAATGTCATCTCGCAGGCCATGTTGCTCCCGTTTCAGGCTGGAAAGATGACTCTGCCTGTCAAGTGCCTGCTGTAGAAACTTGAATCCCTGAGACCAGATCCCCAGAACTCAAGGGAGAAAAACCAGGCATGACATAAAATGGGAAGTGGAGACAGCCAGATTCCTGAAACTCACTCCAGTCCAGCTGCATCAATGCACTTTGGGTTCACTGAGGGTCTGTCTCAGAAAATAAAGGTGGGGAGCGATCAAGAAAATACACCAGATGTCAGCTTCTGGTCTACACACACACACACTCACATGCACGCGCGTGCGCGCGAGCACATGCACAGACATACACACGATTGCACATACTATAGCAACTGCACACAAGTGCAGATGTCCACTCAAAGACGTTGGGTCCCCTGGATCCAGAGTTACAAGCAGTTATGAGCTGCCTGACATGGGTGCTGGAAACAACGTGGTTCCTCTGAAAGAGCAACCAGTGCTCTTAACTGCAGAGCCACCTCTCCAGCCTCCTTCTCCTTAAAACCATTTGTTTATTTATTTATCCATTCGTTCATTGATCCAGTCTAAAAGAAAAACAGAGATACACAAAGGTGGTCTCAGCACTTGGGATCCCACGCCTTTATTCCCAGCACTAGAGAGGAATATAAGGCAGGAGGAGACAGCAGCTCCATGCAGTCTGAGGAACAGTACAACCAGGAGTGGTCTGAGGACAGGATCTGCCCTTCTGTCTGACCATGGGTAGAGGTGAGAACTTTCTAGTGACTGGCTGCTCTGCTTCTCTATCTTCAGCTTTCACCACAGTATCTGTTTCTAGGTTTTTATTATTATGACCAAATAGAATTTGTGCCATATAAAAACTTCTTATGGCCGGGCGGTGGTGGCACACGCCTTTAATCCCAGCACTCGGGAAGCAGAGGCAGGCAGATTTCTGTGAGTTCGAGGCAGGGCTGGACGGATAGCCTCCAAAACAACACAGAGAAACCCTGTCTCGCAAAACAAAAAAACAACAACAAAAAAAGCTTCTTATGAATCCCCCTACGATGTTACTTCTCCTATCTGCAGGCAGAGAACCATCAGGTGAGGTCCTGGGAGGTGACAGCTACAGATGGGAGATCTTTAAAGGATAGCATACATGACTGTCCACTGACTACACTGGAAAAATGTATTATGAATGTTAGTTGACTTAATTTGTTAGTTATATGAATTTGTTGTTATTAACAATTGTGACCTTGAATGCACAATCTTCCTGCCAAAGACTCCAAGTGCTGGGACTACAAGTGTACACCACCATGCTTGACAACTCCATGGAATTTGTATAAACCTGTTTGTATTTTGTATTTGGTTAATACACAGGGAAGTCAGAATTGTGTCTGTGTCAGCGGTGGTACAGCAGCAACTGTTAAGGCTTTCCCACAGAGCCTCGTGCTGATGCATCCGTTTATTTGACAAAATCTTGGACTTTCTCTGAGGGAAGGCATCAAGAAGGGAGCAGAAGGGTCCCAGATGAACTGAGTGACCCAATAGGAGATCAGGCAGCGTTCCTCTCAGACACAGCCATGCCCCAATCCACACCAGCGATGGGCCACATAGAAACTAGAGTTTCATCAGTGTTTTAAAGGGTTCTCTGGAAGAGACAAAGTAGATCATTAGACATCAGTATCCCTGGGAATAAATCCATATCCAAACAACACCCAAGCTCCTGAAAATGACAGAAATTCTCTGTTACATTAGGGGTTGCCCTCAGAAATCAACTTTCTAAGCCACCAAGACAGCTCAGCAGATAAGAGTACATGTCACCAAGCCTGACCCAAGTTCAATCCCAAGGACCAAGACTGTAGAAGAGAACTGCTTCTCACAAGTTGTCCTCTGACCTCTACACATGCATGCATGCATGCAGCACACACACACACACACACACACTGTGTCACATGTGAGTCTGCATACACTAAATAAATAAATTTTATTTCCCCAATAGTTTGCTGATTGAGAAGACAGGTGAGGACAAGTTCTTCTAGGGTCTGGCTGATGAAAGAGGAGCAGTAATTGGGTCTTTTGGACAAAGGAGGGACATATTGGGTGATGTTGTACGAGAAGCTAAGAAACTGAAGGAGAGTGTGGAAGAGAAACAGAACTGACCCCGTGTCAGTGTCTTATCTCTGTGAACGTAACCTGGATTTGAGACAGGAGGTTCATGCTTTATCTGAGTGTTTCTGCGACTGGAATCAGATGACTGCCATTTCCTGCAACCTCTAAATAGCAGTTGAATGGTGTGTGAGGAGCAGAGCTGACATGCCCACACCCTCACCTTCTCACCCCCAGGCGCTCACCCGTTGTCCAAGCAGATGTTCCCGCAGTATGTCCAGCAGCACGTGTGGTTTGGTGTCACGCATTCGTACACCCTTGTGCACCTTTTCCCACAAAACCGTTTTGGAGGATGTACCCAGCACTGGTCGATTTCGTCCATCCCATCTGGAATGGAGATGCTGGAGGTTGGCAGGGTCTACTCACTCATAATGTGCAGCAGAAACCCTTTCAGACCTCCAGACGAAGGAAACCCTTCTGGAACTTGAATACTCTGTGTGCCAGGAAGTATCCAGGACAGCAGAGGCTCCAGTTCTAACCAGTCTACACAAGAAAGCATCCTTGTATGATAACCATTCCTTCCTCCCAGGTGTCACCAGAGCACTGTGGGGTTCTGGGTCCTAAAGATCAGACCAGGGGTGCATTCCCAACATACACAGCCTCACCAAGTGTATACTGATAAGAACCTAGACTTCAGAGCCTGCAACCTCATCAAGGTCTGAATTCTCTGCACATCAGGTACAGAATGGGAAAACTGAGTCAAAGACAGTAGGAACTTCATTTTCCACTTTTCTGTTTGCTCACCATCAAGAGCTACTGAAGCCACTCTCTCCCCCAAAATCTATACTCTCCATGTACTGAAACTGCCAATCCTGTTACTCTCACTTCCTAATGAGTATATGCATATATATATATATATATATACATATGAGATTTTCTAAGGGACACTCATTTGTTTTCTCCATTTTTTCAGGCCCTAACTGCTGTCAAATGAAATGGATGTGACTAATATCACCATTGCGTTTCTCATTAATGTCTCACCTAGCCAGAGTACAGAGCTGTTGGAAATACAAGCTCAAAGAGAAACCTGGTGTTACTCTAACTGAGCTGGTCTGATGGAAAACTGTGTTTCCCCGCGCTCTGTGGTCTGTAGAAAAGGCTTTGCTCTTTTCCCACAAACCTGGTATTGCTTTCAGAGATGCAAAGGGGATTTGAAGGAACACTAGAGAGGAAGCATCCAATGTAATCTAGTTGGGATGTCTCTGCTTAACGAAAGCTCTGATTTTCAAAGTTTTGTAGTGTGTGTGTGTGTGTGTGTGTGTGTGTGTGTGTGTGTGTGTAGTCATGCGCGTGCCATGGCACACACATGTGGAGGTCAGAGGACAACTTTTGAGAGTTCTCTCCACGGTGCATGCCAGCAACCAAACTCGGGTTGCTGGTGTCTGATCTTCTGAAGACTGATTTTAAAATGTGGGCCCTGCATCAGCTATGAGAGAGAAGCCAGGAGTGAACAGAGCGCCCCCATTGTCATACTGCTATTGTTACCACGTATTTTGAAGCTTCCCAGAACAAACAGAAACACCACCATCCCGTGGAGGGACACAGGGAGGAGGAGGATCTGGAGCCTCATGGCAGACTTGGCGTTCACAGGGAAACAAATCTTCATCCACTGCCTCTGGAAGCAGAAAAGAAATGAAGGCAAGCTGGGCAAGAAGGAGAATGACAGATGGCTTGCTCTATATCCCGCCCCTCCTGTCCCTCTGGCCCCCACATATATGCCAACGCCCTCACTGGCCATCAGCTTCCCTCAGATGCTTCCCATCTCACAAGACACACCCTTCCTTTACATATTGATTCCCTTTAGAAAACATTGCTTCCTCTAAGGAAAATAATGACTCCTTAGATTGTGTACAAAATACAGTGAAGAGACAGAGAAATATCAGGAATTCCTCTACCTGATGACCACCAGTATACGTGTATACTTTTACTTTATACTCACTCTTTCATGAAATTAGATACATCAAGTGTCCTGCTTGTTATCTGGAAACATATGTAATATGTTGATGCTCAATAAAACACATGTGTACATATGCGCATGTGTGTGTCTGTGTGTGTACAAAAATAGAAGTTCTTTTGTTCTTTCAAATATGCCACAGTGGAATTTTTCAGTCACTCTTGTGTGTGTTTTCTGAAGATGTCATTGTGCAGAGCTAAAGTCATGGATTCTTATACTCTGCTCTCCTATTTATTTTAGCAAATTGTGTGTGTGTTTTCTAAAAATGCCACTGTGCATTGTTAAAGATACACGTTATAATGCTCTGCTGTCTCATTTTTTATTCAATTAGTGTCTTGGTGCAGGCTAGTAAGCATGCTACTCTGGGTGATTGAATGGCAACAACTGTCATCACTGTTTAACAGATTTTGTCAGCTACGCGAGACCATTTCCATTCATTAAATGGAAGTGAAGTGTCAATGTTTAACGATTTCAGACACTCAATATGTTAGAGCCATGGTACAGTCGGTTCATAGGACATGTCTACAATCATAAAAAGGTTTCACAGACCAATGGTTAAAGGCACACATCTACCAAAAAGTCTCTATAGTAATGCAAGTGTAATGTCAGAGATCCTTGAAAGGTCAAGTAGCAGAACTGAAGTCGAGCAGAACTGACTCAGAAGTTAAGAGCACATAATGCTTTTCCAGAAGACCTGGGTTCAATTCCCAGCAACAATGTGGTACATACCCTCCTGTAACTCCAGCTCTAGAGCGTCTGAAGCCCTATCTTGGCCTTGAGGGCCTCTGAATTCATGTGTGCACTGGGCAGCTTCAGGCCAAGGGGGAACTGCCATAAGTTAGCCAATCTCCCGAAGTCTCACAGATAAGTTCCTTGCAATAGAACAATCAGCTAGCAGTGTCAGGTTGTCCATTTCCTGCAGATCAGGGGTCCTTCTGATCCCGTGAAACCAGCAATACACGGCAGGGCAAGTATACAATCTGCTCATCACCCACTTAGGGCTGAGAGGTGAGGCGTGAGGTAACTGGGGGAGGACATGGACAGGGTGTGGTGTGGACGCCTGGTGCCTCCTCTGGCACTAAAGAGAGCAGGTTTGTACAGTGGCACATGCACTGAAAGCCATGGCTTCTCTGACGTTGTTCATTTATATTGAAAGCCATCCTGGACCAGGGTTATGCATCTTCTCGTTTAAAGAACACATTCCTTTGTCTTCTGTGTCTTTTTAGTATTTTTTTTAAATTTTATTTATATGTGTGGGGGGATGGAAGAGTGTGCCTGGGTGTTCACATTCATGCCAGTGCCTGCATCTACCACAAAAGGCACCAGAGCCCCTGAGCTGCCTGGTGTGGGTGCTGGGAACACACCTCCAGCTCTCTTAACTACTGAGTCATCTCTGTAAGCCCCTCAAGGTTTGAGTAGCCAGGTTCTTGCAGCCTGCACTAAAAACACTGGTGCCTCACGATTCACGCTCACCGTTCAAAGAGTGCTTGTTAGAACACTCTGACTGCCCTTTTATTCAGACCTGGAACAGAGCACAGAAGAGCAAGAACACAGACGCTCTGTGGCCTGGAGGTTGGGGTGACCTTTGTGGGGGCAGAGTTTTAAGTTCAGCCCAGGAGCTACGTGCCACCATGCCATAGACTCTTTCTTTGGCACTCTTCCACCAGAAAGCACAGAGATGTGTTGACACAGACTGTGCCTCTGGGTGGGCTGGGGACATTGTGTGCCTCCTCTACAGCTCCATTCCAATCCAGACGTCCTGGACCACATGGTGCAGAGTCTTTTTTTTTTCCTGAAGCATCTGAGTGTGCCCACAGGAAGGGATTCACAGACACCTGTCCGTGGTGGTGGCAATGGTGGATTGAAGAATGGTCTTGCTGTATAACTCTGGCTTGCCTGGAACTCATAGCAATCCTCTTGCCTCAGCCTCCTAAATGCTAGAGTTACAGGAGCATCACACCATATCCAGGCCTGCGCCAAATCCTTTAACATTGCACTCTGCTCGGTGTCGATTCTCATTTTTCCATCAAACTACAGGCTACCACAAATGCCCTCCATGTTTTTCATAGGTGAAGAAACTGGATTTTCATAAAAGCTAGATGTACATGTAGCCAATGAAGGAAGTGGAGTATTTAAAACTAAAGTCGAGATCTTGCTATGTGCACCTTTTATAAAATGTATAGTCTTGTTAATTATAATTTCTTCTTCATTCTGTAAAATGTTCTATAATTAAAAAGCAAAAATAAATTGCCTAAATCTCTTCATGTGTGCAGTGTATGCACATGTGTACATGTATGTGTACACTTGCGCATATGGAGACTACCAGCAGACATCACAGACTCTTGCCACACTTAGCACTCATTTTCCCCTCCAGGAAGCCCAGCAAGACCCTGGGATCTACTGCTCTACCATCACTCCGGGTTCTGGCTTACAGATATGCACCTCCAGGACAACGTTTTCATGCAGACACTTTACCCACTGAGCCATCTTCTGAGCCCTGAATTGTACATTTCACAATAATGAAAATTAGGTTAGCAAGAAGAGAGTGCTGATAGTTGGAAAGGGGCATCTTCTGAGACTGCACATAACAGACCAGGGGGCAAGAAGAGGGAAAGTAGGTCAGTTGTTGCTCTGCCCTGGCTTGGCCAGCAGAGGCAGCAGTGAGCCCTCATCCTGCTAAGGCAAAGTCTGCCATCCAGACCAGATCTCAGCTCCTGGGCACCTCAGCTTGGAGCCATGTTGTCCAGGCCTGCAATGCTCATCCTTGCTCTGCTGTTGCTGTCGTCACTGGCTCAGGGAGGGATCGGCCAGAAACGGAGACAATACTTAGGTAAGGTGATTGGATGAGGAGGGCAGCAGGGGAAGCAGGGACTGAGAACGGGCAGAGAAGAGACTCCACTTCATGCCCTGCTCTTAGAAAGCACTGTCCGGGCTCCTAGTGATCTCAGAACCTCGGCTCTGGCTCCCAGAGCTAGACATAGTGATAAGGTGGAGAGTGAACCTGCAGTTTTCCCCACTTTGTTCCAAAGATCCAGAGGCAAATGATCCCTAATGTGCATTATGAATGCTGTCGTTTGGGAAGTTTCCCAGACGGAGGATTTCTCACATTCTACAACAGCTGGTCTGGGAAGGAGCACCTGAATCAAAATGCCAGCACAACACCCACTGCCTTGTCGGGAAGTGAGCACAGCCCCGACCCTGGTTCACATGACACCCACTCGCTTGTTCCAAAGTGAGCACCTGCCTGGCCCTGGCTCTCAGGGTGTCCTCACTACCTACTAGAATAAGTCTTCTTCCCTCCCCGGGCAGGCAACAGCAGCATGCAGAGGAACATCACAATCGGGAGCAGAGAGGGCCTCATGATGCTGACCGGAAGTGTCTGGAGACTTTTTTTTTCTTACCAGGGGCTGCTGTTGGGAAATAAAGGTGTGAACCAAGGGGACACACTTACGGTTTTTTTTTAACATTCAGTCTTCTAGTTAGAAGCCTCCCCCTCCACTCGATAGCATCTGACCTCCACCTTGGCCAAACCATAGCTATGAAGTGCCTCACTTTTTCCCTCTGCTAAAGAAAATGCTTATCGTATGTTCTTCCTTTCCTTGATTAAAAGATAATTCACAAAATCTACATATAGACTATTGCAGAATTTAAATATTAAAAAAATTCAGCTGGGTGTGGTGGCACACGCCTTTAATCCTAGCACTCAGGAGACAGGCAGGTGGATCTCTATGATTTCAACTCCAGCCTGGTCTATAGAGCAAGTTCCAGGACAGGCTCCAAAGCAATACAGAGAAATCCTGTCTGGAAAAACCAAAAAAAAAAAAAAAAAAGAAAGAAAGAAAGAAAGAAAGAAATCACAAAAGGGAACTAAAATCTACTGATTCCATTATACTGGTGATACACTTTCATCATTTATATGTACAAATGTACATATACTGTTTGGATAAAACTGAAATTATGTGACATCCTTTCTATTCTTTCTTATTTTTAGAAGATTTATTAATCATGTATATGCAGTGTTCTGTCCACATGTCTGCCTGAACACCAGATGAGGACACCAGATCTCACCAGATGGTTGTGAGCCACCATGTGGCTGCTGGGAATTGAACTCAGGACCTGTGGAAGAGCAGCCAGTGCTCTTAAACTCTGAGCCATCTCTCCAGGCCCCTCTTTTTTATTTGTTTACATGTTTGTGTATGACACATGATTGTCAACTGTCCCACATGGGTGCTGGAACCTAACTCGGATCCTCTGGAAGAGCAGAAACTTCCCTTAACTACTGAGCCACCTCTCCAGCCCCTCTTTTTTATTTCATATCTAATTTAGTTAGTATACAAATAACAAGTTACTTTCTTTAGAAAATATTCTTTAATCATTAAATTTAGTTTTAAATGTCACATTTTCATCATTTACATCTCCCTTCCCTTTCCTCCTTCTTACCCATCTCGTGCCCCCTCACTTCACTCTCTCCCAAATTCATGGCTTTTTTCATTACTAATTATTGTTGTACACATATGTAGATAATAAATATATAAATACAACCTGCTAGGTTCATTTTGGTGTTGTTTGCATGTGTGTATTTAGGGATGATCACTTGAGGGTGTATAACCTATTGGGGGGCTTATTCCCAGAGGGACTGACTGTCCCTCTCTCAGCAGCCATTAATTGTCTACAGCTCTCCACACTGGCATGTCCATGGGTACAGCTCTGGCACATACCTTACCTTGGTGATAGCCAACAGATTTCTGATTGAACTTAAGGCCCACTCAACAAAAGGGAGATCATACCTGGTACTGGAAACCTAGCTGATACTCAGGGCTCATGAATTCACGGATACTGAAGGATAACCTACAACTGACACTTTACTAAATCTGTATAATCCATGACTATATTCTAAATATTTGTCTTTGTACCAGCAGTTAAGTGTAGTTGTCACCACTCATCAAGGACACTTTTCTTTGCAACAAACAGAGAACATTGCTGAAAGCACAACTTATCAAAAAGCAGAGTTCTGGATCTCAGTCACAACGGATAGGTCTACAGCACAACTCTTGAACCTAAGGCTCAGGGACCATAGCAGAAGAGGCTTTGGGAAGACTGTAACAGCCAGAGGTCATTTTCTGTGATAGTGTGTCTTCTAGAAATATCAGGAATCTTACAGCCATGAAGTCTTACCAACATGGCTGACAAACAAGACCTGAACAAGGGTGACATCACTAGACATGCCAATGTGTGTGGGGGGGGTTCACAGAACCTCAGTCCTAGACAAAGAACTCCAAGAAGCTAAGGGATGCTGAGAATGGGAGAAGTAGCCTTCCCCAGGACGAGCACGCCAACTGATATCCAATACTAAAGGGTCGACCCTCAAAACATTCATGCACGAAACTGTAGGGAAAAGGGTTCAGCCAAAAAAACACCCTAAGCAGAGCCCATGAAACACACTTTGGTCCTGCAATCAGAACCAAAGAAATGCACCCTGACCCTGAAACCAGTGCCAAAGAAACACACTTTGGCCCTGAAACCAGAGCCAAATCTGACCCTAATCCTGTGCAGAAAACTAACCAATCCTTGGTAGGAGTTCTAGCCAATGTGAGCTCGGCATTGAAATCTGACCAATCCCCACCCTGGAAGCCCTATATAAACCCTGTGTCTGTTCAGCTTTGTGGTTTCGCACTACCAGGCTGTCCTCTGCCATTCTGGCAGAGGGCAGCCACTCTCCTGGATTTTTCCCTCCCAATAAACTCCTTTGATGAGTTTCAGGTGAAGACCTTCTTTTGCAGCGGAGCAGAGACGACCCTGGGCAGAGCAGAGCAGAGCAAGCAGGGCTGTAACACTTCTGCTGGGGAAACCTTCCCTTGGCAGAGCAGAGTACTGGGAGCAGGCTGAACTGTAGCAGCTTCGGCCGGGAAACCTCCTGCCAGAGCAAAACTGCTACACTGGGCAAACATGCCCAGCTGGAAAGCACTTTCATGCCAGAGCAGAGCTGATACACTGGGAAGCCTTTCCCTGAGGCAAGGCTGTAAGCAGCTAAGCTTACTGAAATCTGTGGTGGTCCTTGGCTCCCGAGCTCCAGGATACCTTTCCATCTGAGCTGTGTGCCTACCTCTGATGATGTTCTCAGTGAGAGGCGCTGATAATCCTTTGGCTGGTGATGCTGTGTTCTCAGTCCCAAGGAGAGGGGAGAGTCTGCACACAGGGCAAGTTGAGAGGAATAAACGTCAGTGATTGGGACTTTGCTCCTGCCTCCAATTGGGTCAGATACATCTCAGATCTTAAGGACCTTGGGCCTGGTTGCTGCTTTTCTTCTTGCTGCTAGGACAACGTGCACCCCCACCTGAGTCCCTTCTGCAACACACTCAGAAGCCTGGATGGCTGTGGGAGTGAAAGGTCTGTGAGTCTGTTTCTCTGCAGCACCGTGTGATGTCTTTGTAAAGTGCCGTCCTATTCATTTCTCCATTGATAGTGTCATCCTGACAGTGTCCCTGTGGGCTTCATGCCAGGGGAAAATTTCTCATCCAAGAGAGGTCAGACATAAGTATTGGCACACAAATGTAACATGGGTATGCAGTGTCTTTATTGTGTGGTGGCTCTGATTCCTGGGAGATATTCCCAAGGATGGTGATATGAGGTGCTACAGCAGTTTTACTAGTTTTGAGGAATCTCCCTCCTGATTTCCAAGAGGCTGGACCAATCCCCATTCCCACCAAACGGCTTTAAAGGCTCCCTCCCTTTCTTCCCCATTCTTGCCAGCATTTGTTATTTGTTCTCTTGATGTTTGTCATTCTGGCTGGGGTATGAAAGAATCCATTTGCATTTTCTCTATGTCCAAAGATGCTCAACTTTTTTTTCATGTATTTATTAGTAGTCATTCTTACTAATGGATTATTGTGGTGCCCACACCACAAGCAACTCCAAGGTATCAGGAAAATAAAGACCAGATGTACTAAGAGAATGCATGTGTTGCCTTTATTGACGAGAGAGAGAGAGACAGAGACAGAGACAGAGAGAGAGACAGAGACAGAGAGAGAGAGAGAGAGAGAGAGAGAGAGAGAGAGAGAGAGAGAGAGAGAGAGAGATCCTTGTAGGAGGGAGCAGTCTTATATACAGGCTTATAGCACAGTGGAAAAACCCAAGGTGGAAGAGAGGTGTTTTCTTTCCGCTAGATGTTGATGTCAGAGAGTCAAGGCCAGGGCAGGATGACAGGACTAGAAAACAGAATGGACTTGTTGGCAGGGGTAACACAAATGTGTGCCAGGGTAGGCGAACAGGTTTAAGGATGTAAAATTCCTACCTGAACTAAGTTATTTAAGGAGATCTGAGTGCTGAGAGCCTCTGTTACATCCCCTGCTGGTTTATCCACTGTGCTGGCTGTAGTTACAGACTGTGAGATGGCAGTCCCAGATACAATGGCTGCTGGAGCAGCAACAGCGATAGTTACAATCACCCCAGCAGTGATGCCAAAGTCTCTTTTTTGCTGCATTAAGGCAAGTTGCATCTCCCCAGAAAAATATACTGGCATAGGCCCAATTCCAGGAACAGGAACCACCAAGGCTGATATTTCAAGTGGCTGTGTCCTGTTCAAATACCGAAAAGGGGCTTTTGCCACTTATTACAGTCCATACCAGTGTCCATTTGTTTTAAATGGATCCTTTTTTCCCCAAAGGGAAAAACTGGCAAAATGAATTTTGTTGTTTCAAGGTGTGTCAAGGGCAGACTGTTGATCTTCCAGTTCTCTGTTGGCTTGGGGGGGGGGGGATTAAACGGGTCCAGGAGGTTGATGCAGCAGGCCTGTTGAAAAACTGGAAATCTTGAACCAACTGTTTCCTTTCTTTCTCAGGCTGTAGATTTGATGACATCAAGGGTCAAGAACACTGTTTTAGGAGATCTCACTTGAACTGGCTTGGGCAGGCTCCCACGGTCTCAGGTCCAATTTTTCTCTGCTCCATGCATCTCACCAAATGTTTTGACAGCCGCCGAGTTTTATTCATTTCCTGCAAGAAAACACAAACACGCCCTCGACCCCCAAATTACAGCAAAATTGGGTCTTCTCCATTGTCTAGTACATGAATGTCTCCATTTGACCTGAGCAAAAGTCGCTCAAGTTACATCATGCCAGAATCTGTCTGTAGCAGATTGCTCACTGGTATCCACACTTTAATCCACACTTTAAACATTTTAAAATGAGGAGTGCATGATTTAATGAACCATGTGGGGACTGGAGACATTACTCCCCCTTTTTTAATTTTTTGAAATTTTGTTGGAACTGTTTGTTAACACTTATTGATGTTGGACTATATTTTAACAGTAGAAGGACTTGTCTACCCTCCTTAGTTAACTATCTAGGTGAATTGGGATCACTATCTAAATTACTAGTAGATGTCCTTTAAAAAGGACATAACCATTGAATATTTTCCAATAACTTTTGAAAATCACTCAAAGATTGTAAACTATACTATGTCCCAAATAACTTTTGAAAATTATTTGAAGTTTGTAAGAACTCTTTCTAATCCAATTTGCGATCTAATTTGTAAAGCTTTCGCCTAATTTGTATCTACACCGACTCCTTTGTAGGTGGGGTCTAACAGGGCAGCAGTTTTTCGGTTGCTTCTTCTTAAAAAAACTTTTTTTTAACCATAAAAATTCTGGAGACTTTCTGTATCCTATCCTCTACTAAACTCTGTAGAATCTTTCATATAGATTTCTTTGGCTCTGGGGCCATGTTGTAGGCTTCTGTTATTTTTCCACTGACTAGCTTTGAGGACTCAAATCATCAACCTTTCCTGTTAAGACACTGACTGGCTGGATGCTCCTTTTGGCTATATCCAAAGAAATTTAGGTAGCTTTTTAACTATCTCCAATGTAACCTAAGTATCCTTTTAATCATATGCAAGGCAATTTAAGTAGTTCACATTCACGCATTCCCAATCACATTTCATACATACCGGTGTGGCCACACCATAATTACAGAACATACATACATCTTTTAGTCATCATTCTTTCCTAGGTTATGATTAGTTTGTTGAAATGAAATTTTCTTACTTGAAATCTCTTGTGACAGAACAGCTCCAGCCAATCCTTGAATCAAAACAAAAGGTTGAAAAAGGCCCTCATGGCCTTTACCATTTTTCCATTTCTAATTGCCAATATTTTGTTGTAGCTAGGCTAGAGGAGTTACAAGGTAACAATAACATCAGGTCCTTTGCCAAAGATTTGTAAACTTATCTTATATGCCCTAATGGTAAGCTCTAAGATGCAATCTTATCTAAGGCTTGCTGTTTTGTTTTTAAGGCAATTTCTGCCTTCTTTAGTAAGGGTGTAGGAAAAATCAGGATCAGGAACCCTCTGTATGATATCCATTTAAGGATTTTAATTTGTCTAACCTTAAAGTAATTTTCTTGAGGCCTTAAAACTAATGGAGGGCACACTAAAGGTAAATTGTACAATCATTAGGATGTAAACCAACAACCAATAAAGACCAGTCCTTCTGAATTCCTACCAGAATGAACAAACCTGGTTGTGTGGCACCTATGATGATCACAGTTTTATTGACCTCTCTTAAATCCTGCAACAGACGCCATTTTCCTAATTTTTTTCTTGCCACATCTTTGTCCACTCCTGTATGGTGATCTCTAGTGCCTGTGTCTTCTCTTTATCCACTTGGACATAATCTACCTTCTCATCTGATGTGACAAATGATATGGATGGCTTTCGGTGAGGGCTTGGGGAGCCCGGCTGGAAGTCTAGGACTAAGTAATCCACATTGTCAGTACTCTTCTTCAGAGCTGGGCTGTTGGTGCCACTGGGGACAGAGGATGAGACACTGGGTTTTGCATAAGAACATAATTCTCCTCGCTGTCTCCTGAGTCTGTGCTGGTGATGTTTTGGTGGAGATGAGACGGCAGTACTGGGAGGGGCTTGAGTTAAAGATGTGGTTGACCCTGGACCAAAACTTGGTGACAGGTGACTTGAAAGGGAGCTCGTCGATGACAGTGTTGTTTCTCAGGTCAAAGGGTGTTGGCTCTGCTTTCCAGTCAGGCTTGAGTTTGGGATTGACTGGGGGTGGCTGGATCTCTCTTCCTGGGTTGGGGCTTCTATGAATAGGAAGGGCTGTGTGATGGGGCCCTGGGCTCATGGGCACATAGTTATCGTCAGAGCTGGCACTGTGAACGACCTACGATAGTTGTCCCTGGAGATTTAGCAGACCAGCTGGTGCTCTCTCTGCCTCGTGTTGGGTACTTTTAAGTCTCACAGAAAGAGGCTCGGTGGAGTCGCTTGTTGTCCATTGCAGGGAGGGTATTGTGCCTAGGGATAGTAGCAGCTACAGATTTGTTATTTTCGCTGACTGGCGGTCTTTGCTGAGGGCTGCCCCACTGAGGTGTTTTTGTCTGACTTGCCTGACTTGGCTTGGGGGGCCGGGGTGGGGGAGCTATGGCTGAGACTCCAGGAGTGGCCGTTGTGTCCAGTGTGAATGTTCTAGGGAACTGGTAGGCTGAGAGCGGGGTGGTTGGAACCTCCATATTGTCTACCTCAGACCCTGTGAGGCTGCCCTTGGTGTGGCTATGTGAAGTGAGCCTATGGGGGAGGTCATAAGTACTGTCCTTCAATTTTATATTGTGTCAGCTTGGCTTGGGAAGGCTATAGAAGCCATAGTCTTGTACGCTGACTCTGTTGATAAAGTGTCCACTGCCCTGGGCAAGTTTTTATATGGCCCTATCACTCTTCTGTTGAGTACCCTGAGAGAAGCTGACAGTTCTCGTATTTTTTGTTTTTTGGCTTGTGCACTGGTGTAAGTAGAGATACTCCTGAGGTGTGCTGGTGGACAAGGCAGGCTGGATGTGGCTTGACACAGGGGGCTCAAAAGTGGGCTGGCCAGGGTGTGAAAGGGCTGAGGATTTCCTTTTGAAGCCGCAGATCTGGCAGATGCTCTGGGCCCACTTATTCACGTCGGCCCCTGTCTCAGCCACCAGGTCTTGATATCAAACTGAAAACTATCTTGAAGCTCTTTTTTGTTGCAGGTCAGGCCTGTATCCACCTGCTCACAGAAGTTTAGGTTGATGATCCTCAGGGGTTTCTTTTCGTGTTTATTTTTGTAGTGTTCTAGAATAGCTGGGTTGCCATCCATCTGGCTGCTCCGCAGGATAAACCAGCATTTCTTCCAGGAATAGTACCTTGACTTCTTCTCTGGAGGCGATTTCTTCAGCCAGCCAGCGTACACCACGTCGTCGTTGTCACTCATGTTGCCGGCTGACTGGAGCCCACAATTCTACTAACTGTTGTGCTGGTACCTTGCCTCCTTAACAATTCTACAAACTGTTCTGTTGGTACCTTGTCTCTTTAACAATTGATAATTCTACAAACTGTTTTTCTGGTACCTTGTCTCTTTTTGAGGATGATCCCTTAGGCAAAAGCCTTAAGATTTACTCAATCCACCCTCCAACTGAGGGTGATCTCTCAGGTTCCCCTTTCTTTCCCGACCTTAGTGTCAGGCGAAGGCCTGGAGATTTAACCTGGTACCCCTAACTTGGAACCCCTTTCCAATACACCCTCATAGCCTTACTTGTTGGCCAGCCTTTGAGGGCGATCTCTCAGTTCCCCTTTACTTTCCTGACCTCAGTGGATCAGTCGAAAGACTGGAGATTTAATCCAATCCACCCTTCAACCTAGGGTGATCTTTCAGGTTTCCCTTTCTTTCCTGACCTTGGTGTCAGGCAAAGGCCTGGAAATTTAATACAATCCACCCACCAACTGAGGGCAATCTCTCAGTGTCCCCTTACTTTCCCAAACTCAGTGGATCGGGCGAAGGCTGGAGATTAATTCAATACACCTTCTCCTTAGAAAGTGATCTCTCAGGCAAAAGCCTGGAGATTTGACCATTCAATTTTACTGTTAGAAGTTGAGGTACCTGTTTTTAAATCTTTTCTTTTCCAAGGCTCTCCTCTCCTGAGTCGTCTTTCTGGCTGATCTTTCCCAGTCTTTCTAAGTCTCTCTGGATCTCAGTGGGACCTCCAATTGTGGCGCCCGCCCCACAAGCAACTCCAAGGTATTAGGAAAAAAAGACCAGACATCCACTTGTTTTTACTAAGCGAATACATGTGTTGCCTTTGTTGCTGACAGAGAGAGAGAGTGAGTGAGAGAGAGAGGAGAGAGAGAAAGAGAGAGAGTGTGTGTGTGTTTGTGTGTGTGTGTGTTACAAGTGCTAAAAGAGAGAGAGAGAGATCCCTTGTAGGAGGGAGCAGTCTTATATACAGGCTTACAGCACAGTGGAAAAACCAAGGTGGAAGAGAGGTGTTTTCCTTGTGTTAGATGTTGTCAGATGGTCAAGGCCAGGGCAGGATGCTAGGACTAGAAAACAGGATGGACTTGTTGACTGACTGACCAGTGACTCACAGAGACCCTGTGGGGCCTGGGGCCCAACAGATTATTCATCTTTGGAATGTTCACTATAACATAATGCTTTGAAATTCCCATAGCAGTAGTTCTCAACCTGGATGTCATGATCCCTTTGAGGACTCAACGACCCTTTCACAGGGGTCTCATATTAGGTATTTATGACTCATAGCAGTAGCACAATTACAATTATGAGGTAGTAATGAAAGTAATTTTATGGTTGAGTGTCAGCACAGCATGAGGATCTATATTAAAGGGAAGGTTGAGAACCTTTGACCTAGAGGAAACCTTGGGAAAGACACTTCAGGCTGTAGGCATAGGCAACAATTTTCTGAAGACTCCAGTAGTTCAGGACATAAAGGAAAGAATCAACAGATGGCCTTGAATTTGGAAGCTCTGGCACAGCCAAGGGAACAAGGGTAGAACAAAGGAACAACTCAAAGGTTGGGAGGGAGTCCCTCCAGGCTGCTCCTCTGACAAGAGATTAGTTTACAGACCGTACCAGGACATGAAGGACCAAAAACTCAAACACCAGAAGGCACATGCTTTCCTGCCCCAGGGCCCAATTCCTTCCACCCCGCCAAATCAAGTACTAGATTTGTTAGGACTCTTTGTTCTGACAAATAGACTTGTGTTTGTGAGTTTAAATTCCATGCAGATAGTAGGGACAACCATATGATGGCTTCCGGGAGTGAGGAAAATGTTGCAGGTGGAGGGTCCTTTCCTCTGAGAACCCAAAAGAACAACTAGGCTGTTGGGCAGGGATAGGAAGAGGAAGGGGCGGTGGGGGGGTCTCTGATTGTTGGGGCACTGGCAATAGTGAGAAATGCTCTTGGTTGGGAAAATCACTGTTTATGTATTCCTTCTCAGTTTTAACAAGGCCCAAACTGCAGCCCTGCCTGAAGCATCCAACCAGCACACAGTGCAAACACTCCTGCAAGGTACACTCTGACTGTGGAGATGAGTTTCATCGCTGCTGTCATGCCGACTGTGGCAATGTCTGCATGCACCTGGAAGAGTCAGGTACGGTCGGCAAAGCACTTTCCCCCTTCATGCAGTTTATACAAAGACCATGGAAACGCTTACTGTGGGAAGACAGAGATAATGGCACTGTACCTTTCATATCACACATGCAATCCCATTTGAGGACCCCCACTTCTGCATCCTGGTGGCAGGCACCCCTCTCCACTTGCAGATCAACCTGATTTTGCCAAGCCCCAGAGAATCTGACATCCATGTCTGTTCTCAGTGGGTTATCACCCATAGGAGAAGCCACACATGGGCATCTCTTAAAGTGCAAAACCCAATCCTGCCCCTGTCTGTGTCTTTACACATTTGACTACTAATGGCCTGTCCCTCTCTCCTCTATGGGGTGTAAAGTTAAACTGTAAAATCACCAGTGTGTGCCCATGGTTGTACCATAAATCATCATCGAGAACTCTAGCTACATGGGAAGTCTTGGAAGAACACAAAACAACCTCCTGTTAGACCATTCTCTTGAATGGGGTGGGGGTGGGAGTGAGGGTGCCCAGAACAGTGTTTCCTCTGCCTACGGACTCCTCTTGGAGTTATTCACCAGCAGCCTTATGTCCTTCCCAAACCAGCTGTTCCAGGAACATGGACCCTCCCTTTGACTATAGTTCCAGGAGTGTCTGATGCCCCAACTACTTCCTCTGACCCCACCCCTTCCCCACTCCGCAGCTCCTGCCTCCTGGTTTGGATTTTTCCTACATTTCCACCCTTTAGAGTTCACCAAGAATCATAGAGCTACTTATCTCTGTGTATTGATGTAACGTAAAAGAGAAAGCTATTCCACGTGTGTTGGTTGCTTTTTTGGCCAGTGAGGACACTGTCACTCTGAATTCACCATACCACAATGCGCCCCTTCTTAGATTATCTCAGGCCCTAGATCCTAGTAGGTCCCCACAAGCTACTTCTGCTTTTTATTAGCCCATGGAAACAAAATCTTACTTAAAGATGGCAATACCAAAGACTTAGAACTGACATTCTAAATAAGTTCTCCTCTTAAACAGTACCTGATTTGTCACTGTGATTCATTCATTCATTTTGGGATTTTCAAGAGTCTTTTCAAATGTAAGTAAAGGCTACAGAAAGAATAAAAAACATTCAGAGAGTTATCAAGAACATACAGCTGAAGATTGTGTCCAAATCCATTTTACATGAGTGGAGGTGTCACTAGGTGTCACTGTTGGTATATAGACTAAGGAAGGGTAAAGTCATGAGATTGAGCAGGTAGAAGTCAGAAAGCAGTGACGAGAAGGGACCAAGGGGTCAGTGCCTTGACATGTGGGGTGGAGTTCCGCGGGGTGGGGCGTTAAGGTAGAAGAAATGCTTTGCTTTACCCCACAGGGTGAGATGGAAATGGGACACAGCAGAGTGAAGTCATAAACATAGAATGGGGTGGGAAGGGTGTGGGTGAGGAGCAAGACAGCTGCAGTCAAAGCACTGATATCCTTCCTCCTCCTGCTCCTGGCCAACAGCAGACAAAGCCTTTAGTAAGGTGGAAGAGCACTCTGGGTACTAAGCTGTGCACTACACAAGCTTGCGCCAAGCCTTCATTCGTGTTGCTCTTGTCACATGAATCTGCAAGTCTCAGTGGGGTTCCCATGGCTACAGCCTACTTCTGGGAACTGATTGTGGCTCCCTCTCAGTTTGTTAGGGCCTTTTATTTTCCTTATTACATTTCAATGTCACTTCCTGTCTGTGCCCAGCCATCTCAGTTCCTGTCTGTCTGTACAGACCTCCAGACCTCTATGGCTAGCTAGTGGCTAGCTCCATCCTCTGATCTTCAGACAAGCTTTATTTGCACAAGCAAGACACCACCACACAGCATGGCATCAGATATGCAGAAAATTCAGACAGGCAGGCCTTACTCAGAGGCTGTACCCTGAGCTGTGCTCCTGGGTCACTCACCTGGGAACACAGCAAGGAGGAAACCTCCTCTCTGAGGCCAGAGGCCCTGATCCACCTCAAACATTGCAGCATCTAGGTATTTCAGGTTCCTCCTCACCGATGCTGAGCCTCTCCTGCACAGGGAGCCTTGGGGGAAAGACCATGATCAAAACCAACGTAGACATCTTTAGAGGCAGGTGGACAGTGAGTGCTGGCCCTCCCAGGAATCTAACCTATTACTAAGCATCTTTCCAGGCCGTGGCCCAACACTCTAGGAGACAATATAAAAAGAAACAGCATTGGGCTTGAGAGATGCCTCTGGGGTTAAGAGTATGTCCTGTTCTCCCCGAGGATTCCAGTTTGGCTGCCAGGATCCATGTTGGGAGGTGTATAACTGCCTGTAACTACAGTAGCAGGGGATCCAGCACCCTCTTCTCCACGAGCACCTACACACATGTGTCATACACACTCACATGCACAGAAGTAATCATAAAAAGAAGCATTGCTTGCGGGGGTCATATAGAGAGGAACTGTCTACCCCTGTCTGGAACTCTTCCATTAATTAACCAGGGCCTTGAGTGTCTCTCTGGTCCTTCCAGCCTTCCAGTGTTCTCGGGTTTGGTCCCCACCTCCTCCCAGCTTCTTTTCTGCCATTCCTCTCGCTTCTCTCTTGTCTACTCTGTAGAACTTTTCAGCTGCCTCTTGCTACTGTCACTGCTGTCACAGATGCCATCACTGGGCTCTGCTACCTCTCTCGTGCCTCCTCCCGCTGTAGTTGCCATGACAACTCCAGTTCCTGGCTCCTGTCACCCCCACACCACTGCCCCCTCTGTGGTTCCGCCCCTGCTGCTCCTCTGTTGCCTGCTGTCACTTACATCTTTGTGTTACCAGCGTGGTGTGCTCTAATGGTAGGTATCAAAGTAAACAAGAGAAGGCCTCTGTGGATTGAAGAGAAGGCTCAGCAGTTAAGAGAAACAGCTGTTCTTGCAAGAAGACAGGAGTTTGGTTCCCAGCACTCACAAGCCTGCTCACTCTGCTGCTCTCCTCTGGCCCTGACAGGAACTGCATGCATGTGGTACACAGATAGCAGAGCAGGCAAAATAACAGACACATAACTGTTGTGGGATTCCTGCCTGGGTCCTATTGCCGCTTTAGCACCCCAATAACACACGGGACATTGTATTAATTATAAATCTCTTGGACATTTGCTATGGTTACTAATCCGATAGCTCTGACTTAATCATTGACCCATAATCACCATTTTGTATTTTTATAAGGACTTATCTTTTCGAGAACGCCAGACTCGGGTTTTCTTCTCCTCCAGGAATCACATCGTGAAGACTTTCTTCACTACATTTTCCGGGTCCCACCTATCTTGCTTCCCTATTGGCCAACAGTGCTTTTTTGACATATACACAGACTTCCCCATCATCCCTTCTTTTCTGTCTAAATAAAAAGAAAGGTTCTAACTTTAACATAGTCAAACTATATATAACAGAACAGTTATCAAGCAAGAACTATAGTTACAATATTTAGTTCATTAACATTTAGTAAGATTTAAAGATAGTATTTTACCATCTATCCTATCTTTCTGAGTCTAAAGTCTTATATGTAATGTATCTTATCATAATTAGGGAAAACTATCATTATAACTATCTGTCTTTAACTCCATCAAAGGATGGATAATATATAAACACTAGAATTGACAGAGACATCTGGCTACCTGGACAGTCACCCGAAATTCCTCTGTAATGTTAGGGCATCCATCTTCAGCCCATAGGCCACAGTGTGTCTCTCAACAAACCAGGACATTTTAAACTGCCCACCTGCATTGGCAGTTTGTCAGTCATTTTTCTGTGTCCTGCAGAATGTCTGGCATACTCTTGCATGAAGCAGGAAACCTATAGGACTGTCCAACTTCAGCAGTCACTCTCCTGTTGGTCCTGCATGTCCAGCTTGTACAGCAGAGGTCAAACAGTTCAGGCAAGAACAGTTTCTTGTCAAAATGGCTAATCTTGCCATGTTGAAAGTAAACTCCATAATGAGTTTCTTCAATGCCCATCTTCCTCTCAGTCATAATTGGTGTGCCAGGAGCAGACATTTCTCATTGTCAAGAACAACCCTAAACCATTTTAAATGTCATTTTCTGAAGGTATTTGAAAAGTTTGAAGACTATCTATCTACCTCAAATATATCTCTGTATATCTAGATAACCTAACTAACCTAACAATAAGTTTTGACTGTTATAAGTAACTATAATCTGTATTTAATTATTCATTATGTTTTAAAAGATCAGTATAAACATGATACTTAAACAAGAGGAGAAATATACATATCACAAAATTGGCCTTAAATTTGTATCAATAAATGAAAATCCACACAAAACAATTTCTATACCATAATCTCCCTTTTACCTTTAAAAAGAGTTGGTTGTGATCATTAATCTTTTATAAGCAACCCCATTTAAATAGAAACAAAAATGTATAAACAATATTTGGGAATTTGTGCGTTGTTCATTCCAAACTGCTTCCTGCTAGATGGAGGTGCAGCCCATACCGTGAGGATCATGACAAAACCTAGAAACCTAGCCAGGACCTTATTTTTTGTAGTCTGCAAGGTTGCATTGTCCCAGCTGTTTCAGATGCTGGACTGCCTGGACATTGCTTCAGGGAGCCTTGCTTCATCAAACCATAGAAGTCTGGAAGGAATCCACAGCTTTCCAATATCTGTGGAAACAAAAGCAGAAATTCCTTTTCCAAGTAAGCTGTCCTTATACTTAAATTTTGAAGTCAAGGCATTTTTAAAATACATAAGCTGGATTAATTAGTAGCATTTATAATCAAGTGTATTTTAGCAGTTGTTGCTCCTTCCTTAGCAATTGAACAACTGAAAGACAGTAGTATACAGTATCCAGACTCTGTATTTTCCTCTTTACATGGCTTTTTATTACACTCCTTTTTTTACTTTCATTTCTCTGTGGAAATCTGTCTGCCTCTGCCTCTGGAGTGCTGAGCTTAAAGGTGTGCCTGCCACCACCACCTAGCCAATTTCTCTCTGTATTTTTTTAAACCACTTCATCTGGTTTCTTTTTCTCTTCCAAGCCTACGTATATTTTTAAACACACTATAAACATTTAGAGGTTTTACTTCATCTGAATCTGACTTTACATGTTTTTCTCGCCATGTGTCTGTTATCTGCTAAGCAACATTGCTAAAGTTAAAATGGAAACAGCCGCTGGCTTCCCAACTTGGCGGGCATGAGTTTGCTGCCAGAATTGGGAGCTGTGCTCACCACCTTGGTCTATGCTGCCATCAAGCAGCATGTTGCCTGCTTGGAGAT
Organism: Mesocricetus auratus; assembly: GCF_017639785.1. NCBI lineage: Eukaryota > Metazoa > Chordata > Mammalia > Rodentia > Cricetidae > Mesocricetus > Mesocricetus auratus. The sequence goes on from NW_024429209.1 coordinate 10,987,873, forward strand.
GTGGTCACCGCCACTGCCAGCTGCTAATACACGCCACTCAATTGCTAACAGAGCCTCTTTAAAAAGCCATGAAGTTTTTCCACTTATGCTGAGTCAGGAAACCTCCCTTAAAGGAGCCGAGTGAGTCTCTGCTTGTCTCAAGCAAAACAGAGCTCACCTGAGAAAAATACTACTACCAAGAAGCTGTGTTTGCCTCTGTTCTTTTAATTGTAAAATCCCTTTTTAAGCTTTTGTCAAGTTATAAGTGGAAGTTTTTAATACCCACGTTGTCGGCACCATGTTGTTGTGGGATTCCTGCCTGGGTCCTGTTGCCGCTTTAACCCCCAAATAACACATGGGACACTGCATTAATTATAAATCTGTGGGCCATTTGCTATGGTATCTAATCAGCTAGCTCTAGTCACCAATATATATTTTTATAAGGACTTATCTTTTTCAGAACACCAGACTTGGGTTCTCTCCTACAGGGATCACATCGCCACGACTCTCTTCACAACATTTCCCAGAATCCTCCTCGACTCCTAGTTCCACATATCTTGCTTCCCTATTGGCCAACAGTACTTTATTTATATATACACAGAAGGACTTTCCCCCATCACATGACTTTAATTAATTAATTGAATTTTAAAAAGAGCACCCAAGAGAAGCCTAACTGGGCCCAAGGCTGCAAAACCAGAAGGAAAGACACAGGAGGACAGCACGTGGAGTTTCAGCCTGTTTAAAACCCTGAAAAGGGTGTTCTTACTGCAGGCCCTGTGACAGTGAGACAGTGAAGATGCGTGTTTACCACCTTTCTGTTTACATCATTGACAACAGCTGCCCTGATAGGTCACTGGGGCCAGCCCCTCCCCCTGGCCTAGGGGGAAACTGTTACAGAGGAAGTTCAGCATGAACTCTTGAACAGAATTGTGTCTGGAGTGACAGCTTCAGGAGCTGGAGTTGTGGTAAGATAGCACACACACACTCACACACACTCACAGACACTCACACAAACGCATGCGCACACACACACTCACAAACAAACATACACTCACAAACACACACACTCACATATACTTGCACACACTCACATAAACTCACACACCAGCATGCACACACACACTCACATACACTCACACACACTCACATTGAAAGACCCCAGGCGGGGGACTTTCACGGGAGGGAGACCCGAACCCAAGGAGCAACGAGACCACAAGCTTGGATGCAACAGCAAGAGGCTTTATTGATAATACACGGGTACCCGGGGCATCTCAGTCTCGGGAACTGAGAGCCCCGAGCTGGGGACTCAGGGGTCCTTTTATAGCAAAAAGCGCAGTACAGAAGCGAGAAGCCTAGTTACGGGACCCTGATTGGGCAATGTAAATGAGGCCGGGGCTCAGAACGAGGGCAATTGAGGTTTCTCTCAGAACTCAAGTCTCGGCCTTGGCCCTATCTGAGGAACAATAGGTCTCTGTGCTTGCCCAATCTTGCTGGGCTGGCCATCTGGTCACAGAAGACACCCAAAGCCCATGTCCTTGGGCAGAGCTCCCTTCTGATAAAAAAATGACTATTCGGCTGAGCTGTGGGGGAAAGGAATTTTCCATGAGCCTCAGCTTGCCTGTGTAGGCTGGGCCAGGGTCTTTCAACATATACTCACACACCAGCATGCGCACACACACACACACACACACACACACACACACACACACACACACACACACACACCATGATAAAAGCACAGGCAACAAAAGCAAGAATTGACAAATGAGATAATCTCAAGCTTAAAGCTCCTCACTGCTCTGATAGGCTCATCACTTGTCTTTGATGACTGTTGACTGATTTTGGGTTTCGGTGTGGTTCAACCTTTTCTGCCACCATTCAATGGGTGAATTCTTCAGACGTACAGAGATTCAGGGTGGTACCAAGTACTTGAACTCAAAAGCTGCTGTCAGCAAAGGAAGCCCCAAAGCAAAGAAGTACCTTGCAGAGTGGGAGGAAATACTTGACAATACTGAACCTGGTAACGGGCTAATACCTACAGATCCCACCAAGATATGCAGAGACTCGCTGGAGAGATGGCTCAGTGGTTAAGAGCACTGGCTGCTCTCCCAGAGAATCCTAGTTTGATCCTCAGCACCACGAGGTAGCTCACAACCATATGTAACTCCAGACCTAGAGATCCAATGCCCACTTCTGATCTCCACAGGCACCAGGCATGAAAATGACACACGGAAGTGCACACAGAGAAGACACCCACACACATATCATAAAGAAATAAATACAATTTAAAGATACCCAAAGAAAGATGGCTTGGTGGCACACACTTGAAATCCCAGCATCCAGGAGGCTGAGGCAGGTGGACTGTGAGCTTAATGCTACCCTGGACTACACAGCAAGATCTTGTCTACAAAGTAAAACAAAAGACCAAAGCAAAACAAGACAAGAACAAAAGTCCCAAACTATGAGATACATTTAAAGCTATAGAAAATATTTACTATGTGCATTACATTAAAACTATTCACAAATTAGGGCCTGGAGAGATGTCTCAGAACAACACAGAGGACCTGAGCTCAGTTTCCAACATCCATGTCAGCTGACTCACAAGTCCCTTTAGTTCCAGCTCCAAGGGCTCAGATGCCCTCTTCTGGCCTCCATAGGCACTGCACCTATGTGGTGCTCATAAACAAATGCAAGCATCAGACCCCCAGGAAGCCAAGTTACAGGGGATTGTGAGCTGCTTTGTGGGTGCTGGGAACCAAACCCAGGTCCTCTGCAAAGCAGTGTGTGGTGTGAATGAGAATGTACTCTCTGGATTATGTATCTGAAGACTTGGTCGCCCATTGCTGGTGTTGTTTGGGATGTTTTGGGGAGGTATGGCCTTGATGAAGCAAGTGTGTCACTGCTCAGAACAGTAGACTTGGAGAGTTTGTGGCCTCATCCTGCTACCAGCTATCTTTGTCTGCTTGAGGACCATGACTGAAGATGTGATCTTTCAGCTTCATGGTGCTCCCACATGCCTGCAGCTGGCTGCCATTCCTTCCTGTCATGGACTCCTATCTCTCTGGAGCCATAACTCAAAATAAACTACATCTTCCATAAGTTGCCTTTGGCCATGGTGTTTTATCACAGCTACAGAAAAGTAGTAACTATATATATATATATATTATAAGCAATAAATGCTAATTAATCCCTGAGCCATCACTCCAGCTGCCAAGTCTAGGTGTTACATTTGTGTGCCAATACTTATGTCTGATCTCTCTTGGATGAGAAATTTTCCCCTGGCATGAAGCCCACAGGGACACTGTCAGGATGACACTATCAATGGAGAAATGAATAGGACGGCACTTTACAAAGACATCCCACGGTGCTGCAGAGAAACAGACTCACAGACCTTTCACTCCCACAGCCACCCAGGCTTCTGAGTCTGTTGCAGAAGGGACTCAGGTGGGGGTGCACGTTGTTCTAGCAGCAAGAAGAAAAGCAGCAACCAGGCCCAAGGTCCTTAAGATCTGAGATGTATCTGACCCAATTGGAGGCAGGAGCAAAGTCCCAATCACTGACATTTATTCCTCTCAACTTGCCCTGTGTGCAGACGCTCCCCTCTCCTTGGGACTGAGAACAGAGCGTCACCAGCCAAAGGATTATCAGCGTCTCTCACTGAGAACATCGTCAGAGGTAGGCAAAGATCAGAGTCTGGGAGTGTAAGTGAGCCTATGGACACTGATTTGGGGATTGCTTTAACCAGTGGTTCTCAATCTTCCTAATGTTGCAACCCTTAAGTGTAGCTCCTCACGTTGTGGTGACCTCCTGCCATGAAATTATTACATTGCAACTTCATAAATATTTTTGTTCCTGTCATGAATCATAATGTAAATATGTGACATGCAGGATGGTAAAGGGGTCAAGACCCACAGGCAGAGAAACAGTAGGGTTTCTTGGTGTTCCAATAGGATGGAATACCCACGGTAGGATGAGATCTTAGTCTATTAACATAAAACTCAACGAAGTTGGTAAACGTGCCATGTCCATGTGAGAGAAAGACCTTTTGTTAAAAGACCTTCACTGAGCTGGGCGTTGGTGGCGCACGCCTTTAATCCCAGCACTTGGGAGGCAGAGGCAGGCGGATCTCTGTGAGTTCGAGGCCAGCATGGTCTACAAAGTGAGTTCCAGGACAGTCTCCAAAAACAATACAGAGAAACCCTGTCTCGAAAAAAAAACCAAAAAAAAAAAAAAAAGACCTTCACTGAACTATTTAGAAATGAGAACAATGAATCAAATCGACTCTTTCGTTGTGACATTTCCATACACACATAAAACTCCATCTTGCTCTCTTTAGTTTTGAGACATGGTCTCACTATGCAGCTCTGGCTGTCCTGAAACTCCCTATATAGACCAGGCTGTCTTCGAACTCACAGAGATCTGCTTGTCTCTGCTTCTTGAGTGCTAGGATTAAAGGCATGTGCCAGCACTCCTGGATGTAATTTTTTGTTATTTAAATTCTGCAATAGTCTATATGTAGATTTTGTAAATTATCTTTTAATTAAGGAAAGAAAGAACATACAACAAATATTTTCTTTAGCAGAGGGAAAAAGTGAGGCACTTCATAGCTATGGTTTGGCCAAGGTGGAGGTCAGATGCTATCTAGTGGAGGGGGAGGCTTCTAACTAGAAGACTGAATATAAAAAAAAACATAAGCATATCCTCTTGGTTCACACCTTTATTTCCCAACTGATATGTTTGATCTCCAGCAGCCCTGGGAAGAAAAAAAAAAAGAGTCTCCAGACACTTCCGGTCAGCATCATGAGGCCCTCTCTGCTCCCGATTGTGGTGTTCCTCTGCATGCTGCTGTTGCCTGCCCGGGGAGGGAAGAAGACTTATTCTCGTAGGTAGTGAGGACGCCCTGAGAGCCAGGGCCAGGCAGGTGCTCACTTTGGAACAAGCGAGTGGGTGTCATGTGAACCAGGGTCGGGGCTGTGCTCACTTCCCGACAAGGCAGTGGGTGTTGTGCTGGCATTTTGATTCAGGTGCTCCTTCCCAGACCAGCTGTTGCAGAATGTGAGAAATCCTCCGTCTGGGAAACTTCCCAAACAACAGCATTCATAATACACCCGAGCAGTGAAGAGAATATTTCCCAGTCCCTCTGAGGATCGAGAGCCAATACAGAACTCCCCCCTCCAAACTTACAGAAGTTCTGTGGTTCCTTTCATGAGAACCAAATGGGTATTTATTAAAGAAACTCGAGAGTACATACATCTTTTAGAAAGCGAAAAAGCGCCAGAGACCTTAGTGGAGGATCAGTGGAGGAAGCAGATCGAGACCTGAGGACTTGGAGAGAGGCGACTGAAGAGGTTCAGTGGGTAAAGCATGGTCAGGAAAGCCTGAGGACCAGGGTTTGAACCTTGGAACCCACATAAATACGGAAGAAGGGAGCCAATGCTACAGAACTGTGGCCTGTCCTCCACGTGTGTCATGGAACAGTCAGACAGGAAGGAGTACAGAGAAAACCTGGTTCAAGCCAGGCACGATTGAGCATGCCTGTAATCCCAGCACTTGGGAGGTGGAAGCAGGAGTTTGGGGGCATCTTTAGCTTTATGTGAGCTCAAGGATAGCCTAGGCTACATGAGAGCCAAACTCAAAAACAAAACTGAACTGAAGGCGAGGATGTAATCATTTCACTATACCCGAGATAAACGATAAATGGGTGTTTATTGGGGACCAATTACACAGAAAAATACTAACAACCATGGGATCTCTTCTCTGCCCTTCCTACGGATCCTCTGACCCACCAAAAAGAAAGAGCAAAGGAAAGCCATGCCTCAAACTTCCCCCTTTCCACTTCTGTCTGCCTGATGCCACGCCCAACGGGGTGTGGCCACCTTTACAAGTTCACTGCAAGACTGCTACACAAAACCAGAAAGCTTATTCAGACTCTGTCTACCTGAGACAGGTATTGTGATGAAGGCAGTAGATATCTCAGACTTTATCACTTGTTAAATCAATCTATATTTTATAAATGGGCACATGCATGTTGGGGATATACAGAATCTGTTAAGTCCTATGGCAGCTGAGGTAATGAATTCAGTGGAGAGCCTGTGAAATCAGGACCAAACAGATGACATCACGGTGAGGGAACACAGAAGATAGACACCATGACGGGGATATGAGACCCTGACTCTGGGAGGAAGCTCAGACCTCAGAAAGGGCTTGTCTTACAATGTCTGCCTGTGGGACTCTATTAGCCTCTTGTCATTTCATTTCCATTTCAGAGGGAGAGCTGTTACTTGAGGAGTGCTGGGGACAGCCAAAAGCTAATGATTGTACCAAGAGGTGTTCTCGAACTTTCAAATGTGTACACAGAAATCACACATGCTGCTGGACCTACTGTGGTAACATCTGTGCAGAAAATGGGGTGAGCTGCAGATGTGTGTGGTGGCCATTGTCTTCACTGATGGCACCCTCTGCATCAGACTGTTATTTCTCAACAGAAGACAAAGTCTGCCAAATCTGAGACACACAAGACACACACACAGACAAACACACACACAGAGACCCACACAGACACACACACACACAGACAAACACACACACAGACACACACACAGAGACCCACACACAGACAAACACACACAGAGACCCACACACAGACACACACACACACAGACCCACACACACACACACACACACACACAGACACACACACAGAGACCCACACACAGACAAACATACACAGAGACCCACACACAGAGAAGCACTCACACACAGAGACTCACATACAGACACTCACACACAGAGACCCACACACAGAGAAGAACTCACACACAGAGACCCACATACCGACACTCACACACAGACACCCACACACAGACAAACACACACACACACAGACCCACACACAGACAAGCACTCACACACACAGAGAGGCCCACACACAGACAAACACTCACACACACACACAGAGACCCACACACAGAGAAGCACTCACACACAGAGACCCACATACAGACACTCACACACAGAGACCCACACACAGAGAAGAACTCACACACAGAGACCCACATACCGACACTCACACACAGACACCCACACACAGACAAACACACACACACACAGACCCACACACAGACAAGCACTCACACACACAGAGAGGCCCACACACAGACAAACACTCACACACACACACAGAGACCCACACACAGAGAAGCACTGACACACAGAGACCCACATACATACAAACACTCACACAGAGACCCACATACAGACACTCACACAGAGAGACCCACACACAGACAAGCACTCACACACACAGAGACCCACACACAGACAAGAACTCACACCCATAGAGACCCACACACAGGCAAATACTCACACACACACAGAGACCCACACACAGACAAGCACTCACATACATACAGAAAGGCAGACACAGACATATATAGACATAGCTAGATACACCCAGACACACACAGACATACATAGACTCATCCACATACCCCTCCCATAGACATGTATAGATAATACAATAGACAGACAGACAGACATATTAATTATGTACTACATAGACTTACATAAACATATCCACACACCCAAACATGTATAGACAAACACATACAGACACATACACACAAACATACACTTACACCACTCCCCCTACAGACAGAACCACACACACACACACAAACACACACAGATACATACCCACCATACACACAGGGATACATACACAAAGACACACCCAGACAAAGAGCAACATACAAACAGTCAGACATAGACATTCATACAGATACACACACACACACACACACACACACACACACACACACGGAGGAAGCAAGGGAGGGAGGAAAGGAGGGAGAAAGGGAGGGAAAAAGAAGGAGGGGGAGGGCTGAGGAAAGGGAGAGAAAGAGCTAGAAAGAAATGTCCTCCAAACAGGGAAAGCAATTCGATGGTACATCACAGTTTTTTGTGTGTGGCTTTTTTTATGTTGTGGTTGCTGTTTTGGAGGGGGGCATCTCTGTGTAGCCCTGACTGTCCTGCAACTCAAGACGATTATCAGGCTGGCCTCAAGCTCACAGAGATCTGCCTGCCTCTGCCTCCCAAGTGCTAGGGTGAAGGCGTGCCTCTTTTAAATACCTATTTCCCAATCCGTCTGCATTTGTAATCGTTGACTCCATCAATAGACTTCTCTGGGGTTACACTGGGCTCAGCCAGATTTCTCAGTGTCTGGAAGTGGACAGGTTATGGTGCTGGTTATAGGATGTGTCAGCCAGTGGGAACCAGACTACAGCTTGAGGATGAACGCTTGTTTGTCAGAAACCTGTTTCTCTCAGAGTCTAAACTTTCTCTTTTTACAGAAGTTTTTTGAGAGAAAGAAATGAGCCTGCCTTCTCGCTGGCCCAGCCTCACGAGAGCTCGCGGATGGTTAGACTTCAGAGAGAGGCTGCACACTTACGATTGGAAACACTGTGTTTATGGTGGGTAAGGTCAACATACTGGAAAAATAAACCACTTGCTCACAGTTGGCTTCAGTGATCCATTCCTTTCCTCCTCTTCACATCTCTCCACTCTTCTCCCTGAACATCTTGCTTTAAAATGGTTTATGCTTTTACAATTTCACATCATATATCATATTATTTGATCAAAGTCCCCTTACTACTGACTTACAAACTCTCCATTCCCATCAAAACCCTTCTTTCAAAGTCCTTCTCTTACTCTTTGATTTTTGAGACAGGGTTTCTCTGTATAGCTTTGAGCCTGTCCTGGAACTCACTGTGTAGACCACGTTGACCTGAAACTCACAGAGACTCACCTGCCTCTGCCTCCTGAGTTGTGGGGTCAAAGGTGTTCACCACCACAATAGGTTCCTCTCCTACTCTTGATTGTACTATAATAAATCCTAATTGTAGGAATTTTACCACATTATGTGACTTAGAATTCACAATCTACTCTTATGGACTTTCTCGGGTACCATTTTCATGTGAGGAATTGGCCAGTGACCCATTTAATTTCATTTTTTGAAAGAGAAGTTCTTTCATAATATTTTTGGTTATATGGAGGTAATTCTTTAGGCTACATTAAACGAAGTAAATAAATGTATGAGTACCTATAGCAGGATCCAGGTTTCTAACAAACAGGGAGACATCTACAAGGAAACCTTCATCAAAGCAAGATACATCCCCAGTGACAGCTGCCCCAGGCTGCTCCCAGAAACAGGCTGACCTGCACAGGCCTATGTGGTGATATCTTACTTGTACAAATAAAGCCTTATCTGAAGATGAGAGCATGGAGTTTGGCACTAACAACCCTTGAGGTCTGGAGATCTGTACAGACAGACAGGAAGTGAGATGGCTGGGCACAGACAGGAAGTGAGATGGCTGGGCACAGACAGGAAGTGAGATGGCTGGGCACAGACAGGAAGTGAGATGGCTGGGCACAGACAGGAAGTGAGATGGCTGACACAGACAGGATAAGAGCAGGAAGAAACGGGAACTGGCTCTCTTATCCACTGAGAGGCTAAGGAGGTGGCTTTGGCTTGCTCCTTCTCTCTGATCTCAGCGTTTTCCTCTAAATCTGACTCCAGATTTAGACCAATTAAGAACACATTTTATAGTCCTAATTGACTTCTTGATGTCCTATACAGATACTTCCTATAGTCTCCCACGACGGTATGCTACACACTTTGCCCCACATTTTGCCCCAAGGCCACAACTTCACACTGAAACTTTAAGTCTACCTTGGACACGAGGGAGACACTGTATATTAAGGATCCAGGACAGCCTGGGTGACTTTCTTTAAACTTGCTTCAGGACCTGGTCAACCCCAAGGCCCTGAGCTTCAGGCTTGTACTAGGCCAAGCCCCCCTCCAACCCCATTAGTTGGCCGAGTTGGCTTCTAAACTCCAGGCTCTAGACCACTGTTAATACCAGGTTGTTGTTATTCTAGGCCTAAAGGCCACACCAGCATGAGGCTGACCCTCCCACCTCTGGTCCCAGTGTCTAGGCTTGTCTGCATCCAAACAGATTGCAGGCCCACCCGGCTGTAAGCTATGTTGTGGCTGCAGGTTTCGATCATATCTCATGAAATGTCAGAAGCCATGGCTTTAAATACCAGTTGGGCACCTGCACATACTCAACCCATATCCCAGTAGACGCAAGTCTCATGTCTATCTCTAGACTTGAGAGCTGAACCCAGGCTCCACAGATACACTTATGTGTTTTAGGTCCAGGCTGACTCCAAAGAGCCCAGTGTTCAGGCTGGATATTGCCTCTAGACTCTCATCTGAACACACAGCATTCAGGCCAGCACCAGGGGACACGGCTGCAAGTGATACCCAATGATTCCAGGTTCCAGGCGAGTGCAGCATGAGCCTACCCTACCTTATGTTGAGTAGATGCAAAACTCCAGACAAAATACTAACAAAGCAACTCTCACATGCAAAAAGGACCACTCATCATCATGAGGTTGACACAGCCCACACATGGAAATCTCTAAATGTTACATAAGGTCAAATTTATATGATCATCTTTCAGAAAAAAAAGCAAAACAAAACTTAGACAAATGTCTTAGTTAGGGTTACTATTGCTGTGATGAAACACCATGACAAAGAGCAAGTTGGGATGGAAAGGCTTACACCCTTTTCATCATCAAAGGAACTCAGGACAGGAACTCACACAAGCCAGGAACCTGGAGCCAGGGGCTGGCACAGAGGCCATGGAGGAAGGCTGCTTGCTGGCCTGTTTCTCATGGCGTGCTCTGCCTGCTTTCTTGTAGAACCCAGGACCATCAGTGCAAGGGTGTCTCACCCACAATGGACTGGGTCCTGACACATCAATCAGTAATTAAGAACATGTGTTACTGCCTGATCTTAAGGAGCTTGTGTCAAGCTGACACAAAATGAGCCATCACAATGACAAATTCACATGCAGGGAACTGGACAGATGGCTCAGCCATTGAGAGTGTGGACTGCTTTGCAGAGGACCTGAGATTGGTTCCTAGCACAGGTTAGCTCACAAATTCCTATAATCCACATAGTTAAAGCAAAATGGTGGGGGTAGGAATGGAGATGGGGAAACTGTGGTGGATGTGTATTGAAAACAAACAACAGATCCAAAGTGCATTGGATCACTCTACACCCACACTCAACGTGACACCCATGGTACAGTTTTAGGGGATCACAAAACAAAGTGACAAGAAAGTGGAAGGTGACTTGAGGATGCATATGACTATGACAGGGTTGTGGGGACAGATGGAAATCAGAGAGGATGCCTGGGGTGGGGGTTGAGTGAGACCAGTACATATTATTACATGTATGAAATCCCAAAGATAAATTAAAATGAAAAACTGAACATGATTTTTCTGAGGAAAAAAAGCAAAAACAGATGCTCAACCAACTTTGGGGTCTGGGGTCTAATTTGAGTCAACAAGTTTTTTTTACCAGAGGGGTTATCTCACCTGCCCATGAGGGTGGATGTCATTGCCAACTTGACCATGTTAAGAACTGACCAGCAGATTAGGGAAGCACACTTCAGGGGAATTTTTGATGCCATTTTCAGAGACAGGTCTTGTGGCCCCGGGCTTAATGAATGGATCCAACCCTTGATTTGAATAACATATTGGCTTTTTAGGATGGAGTAAAGGCATTAGGGTAAGTCATACTGGATGAAGTCATCACTGGCAGTGAAGTGTGCATTTAGAGGTATCCTGCTCTGTCCTTTCTTGGAGTAAGCACAATTGCCTCCTTATCACCATGATGTAACTGCTCTTCTTACTGTATCCTCCTGACCATGGTAGACATCACTGAAACTGTGAACCAAAACCAATGTAACATAATAATCCAAGGTATCCAGAAGTGTAGATGGGTTTTTATTTGGGCTGCCAGATCACAAAAAAATGACACAGAGAGCTATTATTAACAATGAAAATCTCAACCTATGGCTTAGGCTTGTCCTGCCAGCTCTTGCAGTGTAAATTAACCCATTTGTAGTAATCTCAGTGTGGCCTTCAGACTTTTTGCCTCTCCTCCAGCTTGCAACTCCTGTCTTCTCTCCACAACCTCGCATCTCTCCCTTGTCTCCATTCCATCTCCTCTTCCATCCTCTTTCTGGCTGGAAGTTCCACATAACCTCTTCCTGCCAAGCTATTGACCACTTCATTCTTTATTAAACCCATCAGAAGGTGCTGTGGCAGAGACACACCTTCACAGTGTACAAAAAGATTATTCCTGTCTAGGCGGTGGTGGTGCTCGCCGTTAATCCCAGCACTTGGGAGGCAGAGGCAGGCGGATCTCTGTGAGTTCGAGGCCAGACTGAACCAAACAATACAGAGAAACCCTGTCTCATAAAGCCAAAAACAAGAAGATTATTCCTAACACCGAAGCACAATCACTCACTGCCCACCAGCCTCCAAAGTCCACACGGGTTGATTATGATCTTTTCCCTAGAGCGACCTCATCAAAATTCTAAAGAAATGTGAGGTCTCCAGGGCCCTGTGTTGCTTATGAAGTTAGATCATAGGCTTTGACACAATATATGAGGCTTTCTCTTTTGCAATGTCCTTCATTAAGTGGCCCAGAAAAAAAATCACTGGACATTGCCACTGCTCATGGTCTGGTTGTACGAATTGTCTCTATAGTTGATGCCACGTACCAAGTGTCTACTGCTGAGATTTGCATGTATTCTCCAAAGGCCTATGTGCCTCAGTGCTACTGGAAAGTGTTGGGAACATCTTTTCTTTTCCTTTTTAGTGTTTGTATTCATTTTGCATACCAGCCATAATTCCCCTTCCTTCCCCTCCTCTGCCCCCCACCTCCCTCCCACCCCACCTCTCATCCTGTCCTCAGAAAGGGAAAGGCCTCCATGGGTCATCAACAAAGCCTCGCACATCAAGTTGAGGCAGGACCAAGGCCGTCGCCCCTAATGCTGAGAACATTTATGCCTAGGTCCCAGGGAGAGATCCTTAGGCATATGAGTCTTGTCACTGAAAGTGACTGTTCTCTCTCTCTATTCTTCTCTCCCTCCCTCCCTCCCTCCCTCCCTCCCTCCCTTCCTCCCTTCTTTCCTCCCTCTCCCTCCTTCCCCCCCATCTGTTCCACCAGTGCTCTCCTCCCTCCCTTTCCTGGTTCCTGATTTGTGTTCCTGTTATGATGTTCCACTCTTGTGATGTGACACCCCTCCCTAGTCTTGGACTCTATCCTGTATTTGTGAACACAGCCTCTCTAGGTTCACTGCCTTAGGTTGCTGTTGTAAAGCCAAGCTAACTAACACACACATGAATGACTGCTGAATATTGGATTGAGCACTAGGATTATTTCAGGAAAGTTTTGATTACACAGAGCAGGAGGGAGTTTGCACCCCTGGTAGTTAATGTCTACTACCAATAGCATATGGGCAAGTGACTTATCCATCCTGTGCCAAGTCATTTTCTGCAATGCCAACACAAGCCACCCATCCCTCTTTCTGATGTGCCTCTAGATGTAAAGAAGAGCCTAAAGGAGGGTGGTTTGCGGTTGGGGGAGAACATTCAGTTAATGAAATCACACAAGTCTCAGACCCCAACCCAGGCCCCACTGCTGGTGTGTCCATATGCATCAGTGACAAACGGGAGAAACTTTGATGTAGGCATGTGGAAGAGAACTTCTGTGTTCAGGAGACAGAGAGAACTGAGCCAAAATAGTGCAGAAGGAACACCCTCCTCAGGCCATCAGCCCCACTCAGTCTCTCCCAGGCCTAATCATACCCCTGACTTCCCTGGACCACTGTCTTCACTGTAGAACCCCAATCCCGGAAGAGTTTAAAGGGCAGAGTGGGAGTGAGCAGAGCCAAGTCGAGGGCCTCCTACTCTCTGTGCTATTTTATTTTAATCTCTACCTGTTTGATGCTTGTAGGTTTTTCTGTCCCCAAAGGCAAGGAATGCTCTCTTGGGCATTGTGGCATGTTGCACATGAACGACTTGTTGTGGGAGGTTTGGTTTTGTGTGCTGGAGCCTCTTGGAATTGGAGTGGGTGCACGGGCTGAGAGGAGAAACCAGAGACACACTGCTAATGAGAGAGAGAGAGAGAGACAGAGAGACAGAGACAGAGACAGAGAGACAGAGACAGAGAGGGAAGGAGGGAGGAAGGGAGGGAGGGAAAGACAGAGAGAGAGGAGATACTGGCTCCGAAGAGGGATTCATTGATCACTAACTGCCTTAGCCCAGGTGGTCAGTCAACAGGGACCCTAGGGGAGGGAGTGAGAATGGGGAGACAAGAAACAGGAGAGACAGGATTCTGGATCAAGTCTCTTTTATTAAAAGTATCAAGAGGGCTTAAGTAGGGCAGATAGCAGAAGGGCGGGGGAGCAGAAGTTTTCCTTGGCAGGGTATGTTCCAAGGACACAAGTCTGCAGCTGGGTGAGTCTGGACTGCAGGCCTTGAAAATATGCTGTACAGGAAGATAAGCAGGAACAGAGAAATAGAAACTTAACTGTTAGTCTCTAAGAATACAGTAGGAATATTAAGATGGCTTCTATTTTAGTATCCTTATTTAGGGCCCTCCAAAACTAACAGTTGTCACGACATTTATTCTTGTTTATTTCCGAATGGCCATGGGGGTAAATGACGAGGTGGAAGCCATATCTCCTTCAAACGAGCCGGTGGAGAAAGATTCTTCCTCTGTAGGGGGAGTTGCAGGGGAAGCATCAAACTCTTCCCATATTCTATTATCCACCAGGCTCACACAGATATTCCCGCACGGTGCTAAGCAGCATATGTTATTTGCTTGGCAGTCTTGGTCAGCTTCACAGTGGTGCTTACACTCATTCATCATTGGCGACCTCTCACACTCCCTGAGAACAGGGCGACCTTGTGCTACTGAAAAGAGCAGCAAGAAGAGGACAGTGAGAAGATGGCTGCCCAGAGAGAATCCCTCCCAGGCTGAGAGTTCTCTCTGTGTGCTGAGGTCCCACTCACAGCACTCCTGCATTTTCCAGGCACTGTCTTTGTGGCTCTCACCGGGTCCTGATGATCAGTTGTGTTTTAAATCCCATGTCCTGTGCTAATCTCATCACCTGCTCCACAGCTGTCAGCATCTGTGTGTCCTGGTTTTCCTCTTACCTGCATCAGGACCAGTCTCTCCTGGTAGACAGAGCTGTGATCACATCACCTCCCTGAAATGTATACTCTTGCTCAGCCCATGGAAACCTGAGACGGTTCTCAGACCCTCTCACTCTCCAGAACTGGAGGATCCATGAGGGTGACAGAGCAGCCCCTGGCCTCTTTCTGCTTCCTTTGCAGTCGATCTTCCCAGTGTCCTGTCCCTTTCATAGTTTATCTTTTATTGCCACCCCTGCCTCAGACAGCAACTTCGTCCTACCTCCTTCCTGTTCAGTGTCTTTGGTCTCTGCACCTATGCCCATGTCTATACCCTTGAGCATCTCTGCACACTCACCCTTCCCAAATATGCATCAATCAAGAACTAGTGTCTTGTTTGCCCATTGGATTTTTAGCCTTGGGGCCCCTTTCTGCTCATTAGGGATCATTTGCCTCTGGATCTTTGGAACAAAGTGGGGAAAACTGCAGGTTCACTCTCCACCTTATCACTATGTCGAGCTCTGGGAGCCAGAGCCGAGGTTCTGAGATCACTAGGAGCCCGGATAGTGCTTTCTAAGAACAGGGCATGAAGTGGAGTCTCTTCTCTGCCAGTTCTCAGTCCCTGCTTCCCCTGCTGCCCTCCTCATCCAATCACCTTACCTAAGTATTGTCTCCGTTTCTGGCCGATCCCTCCCTGAGCCAGTGACGACAGCAACAGCAGAGCAAGGATGAGCATTGCAGGCCTGGACAACATGGCTCCAAGCTGAGGTGCCCAGGAGCTGAGATCTGGTCTGGATGGCCAACTTCGCCTTAGCAGGATGAGGGCTCACTGCTGCCTCTGCTGGCCAAGCCAGGGCACAGCAACAACCGACCTACTTTCCCTCTTCTTGCCCCCTGGTCTGTTATGTGCAGTCTCAGAAGATGCCCCTTTCCAACTATCAGCACTCTCTTCTTGCTAACATAATTTTCATTATTGTGAAATATACAATTCAGGGCTCAGAAGATGGCTCAGTGGGTAAAGTGTCTGCATGAAAACGTTGTCCTGGAGGTGCATATCTGTAAGCCAGAACCGGGAGTGATGGTAGAGCAGTAGAACCCAGGGTCTTGCTGGGCTTCCTGGAGGGGAAAATGAGTGCTAAGTGTGGCAAGAGTCTGTGATGTCTGCTGGTAGTCTCCATATGCGCAAGTGTACACATACATGTACACATGTGCATACACTGCACACATGAAGAGATTTAGGCAATTTATTTTTGCTTTTTAATTATAGAACATTTTACAGAATGAAGAAGGAATTATAATTAACAAGACTGTACATTTTATAAAAGATGCACGTGTTTATTTGGTTGTGTGTGTGTGTGTGTGTGTGTGTATTGTGTCTGTGCACCACACATGACCCCAGGACAACAGATCCCTGGAACTAGAGTTTTAAGCAGTTGTGAACTACCTAATACAGTGCTGGATCTGAACCTGTGTCGTCTCCAAGAGCAGCAAGTACTCGTGAGCACTGATCCACCTCTCCAGCCATGATTCGCCTTTTTCTGTGTTATCCTTGCTCCTTTCCCCAGAATTGCCTTTGGATCAGTCATTTTTGTTACCTTTCTCCCACTTTTTTCTTACTTAATCACTTAACTATTTCAGGAAGTGCCTTTCCATGATTGCCCTGCTTCGTTTCAATCACTCATACTGTCAAGCATTTGTTCTAATTCACGCTGTTCTGCAAAGTAGTGAATGAAGACTGTGGGAGGGGGTCTGTGAGAAACAGACAAGGAAGGGTTGAGCTCAGGCTGAGGAGGCCCAAGGAAGGGCTAACTCTCCACATACCCAGCTCCATCTACAGCACCGTGACTTTTGTTCGTAGATCCTTGGCTTTTTAAACATCTTTTCTTTATCCTCTGACAACTTCATACCTGTATATGGTGTGTATGGATCCCATTGTAAATAACTCTCTCCTTCCACAGTTTCTGAATTCTCAGCCCCCAATATATCCACCTCTGTGTTTCCCTCCCTCCTTCTCTCCTGCCTCCCCCTCTTCCTCCCCTTCTCTCTCTCTTCATTCATCTCTCTCTCTGTGTGTGTGCCTGTGTCTCTCTGTCTCTGTCTCTGTCTCTGTCTCTGTCTCTCTCTCTCTCCATACCAGGGAAGCTCTGGTGAGGCCCCACCTCTTAAATGTGGCATCACTCTTAGCGTTGCTACTCTAGGGACAAAGATCAAAGATTCCAGCACAGGATCCTTGAGGAAAAACTACAAACCATAGCAGGTACTATTTTCCTCCTCGTCAATTTCCCTTCAGTGGGTTCCCACACTGCTGTACGTGGCTTTCCAAACCCAGGTCTCTGCCTTTGTCCTGGCCCATCCACCTTGGTCACCAGCTTTGTGATTCTTAGCATATAGCTCCCGCTGCCTAGAGCATCAGTGGAACACCGGAAGGGTTTCACACAGAGACATCTGTTGGTACATAAAGTAATCCTGTCAGCCTAGTGAGAGAAGTCTGTTGTTTGAAAGTGCTTAGCATCTCTCTCTCTCTCTCTCTCTCTCTCTCTCTCTCTCTCTGTGTGTGTGTGTGTGTGTGTGTGTGTTTGTGTGTGTGTATGTGTGTGTGTGTGTGTGTGTGTGTGTGTGTCAGAGAGACGATAGAGAGACAGAGAGGTGGAGGGGCAGAGAAGGACATTCAATGCCCTCCACTTTCTCTCTCTACCTTATCCCCTCCAGATAGAGTCTTTCACTGAATCTGGAGATTGGCATTTTTTTCAACATGGCTAGGTGGCCAGCCAGAAGTAATAACTGTCTTGCCCAACTTCCTCAACGCTGGAGTTGCAGGCATGTGAGTTATTGCTAGGATGTTTTTCTAATGTGGGTGCTGGGATCTGAACTCAGGTCCCAGCTTGCACAGCAAGCTCTCTTACGCACCACGCCATCCCTCCAGCTCCTAGCATGTTTTCTTTGATTTTTGGTGAACAAATCTCTCCACCCAACAAGAAGCAAATCTGTAGCAAGATCTGACTTTAGGTTTGATTACTCCACTTCCTTCATTGGCTACATGTACATCTAGCTTTATGAAAATCCAGTTTCTTCACCTATGAAAAACATGGAGGGCATTTGTGGCAGCCTGTAGTTTGATGGAAAAATGAGAATCGACACCGAGCAGAGTGTGCGAGCTGTTAAAGGTTATGGTGCAGGCCTGGATATGGTGCGATGCTCCTGTAACTCTAGTATTTAGGAGGCTGAGGCAAGGGGATTGCTATGAGTTCCAGGCGAGCCAGAGTTACAGAG
Source organism: Mesocricetus auratus (assembly GCF_017639785.1). Classification (NCBI taxonomy): domain Eukaryota; kingdom Metazoa; phylum Chordata; class Mammalia; order Rodentia; family Cricetidae; genus Mesocricetus; species Mesocricetus auratus. The sequence goes on from NW_024429209.1 coordinate 11,006,182, forward strand.
AAAGACCATTCTTCAATCCACCATCGCCACCACCACGGACAGGTGTCTGTGAATCCCTTCCTGTGGGCACACTCAGATGCTTCAGGAAAAAAAAAAGACTCTGCACCATGTGGTCCAGGACGTCTGGATTGGAATGGAGCTGTGGAGGAGGCACACGATGTCCCCAGCCCACCCAGAGGCACCGTCTGTGTCAACACATCTCTGTGCTTTCTGGTGGAAGAGTGCCAAAGAAAGAGTCTATGGCATGGTGGCACGTAGCTCCTGGGCTGAACTTAAAACTCTGCCCCCACAAAGGTCACCCCAACCTCCAGGCCACAGAGCGTCTGTGTTCCTGCTCTTCTGTGCGCTGTCCCAGGTCTGGACCAAAGGGTGTCACAAGGACCCATCCAAGGGTGAGTGTGAACCCTGAGGCACCAGTGCTTTTCAGCAACTAGTCGCAGCCTGAAATGATGTCGATGTTATTTCCGTGATATGGGTGGTGGTGGTCCCTTTTTTGTTCCAGTAAGAAAACTGAAAAAGAGGTTGCATGACTAACATATCCAAACCCCAAGGTAAATGTTGTGTAGCTCAAGTGGTCACCTGTACTCCTGTCTAGCTTTAAAATGTTGGGTGACCACAGTTTTTTAAGTTTGGGGGAGTGGCTGAACTGAGTCTATTTTGATGACCGTTGGCTTTTTAATTGCCCAAACTTTACCTTAAATAACCAAAAGAGTGGAACTGAGTGTGAGGCATTCAGGATCTGATGTGAGAAGGACTTAGGCAGGATCTTGATTCCTTTCTCTGGGTTGATTTAGAACATTGGAAGTGTGCATGGAAGGACATTGGGCATTACCAGGACCCTGAGAACCTTTTGGGCAGCAAGGTGCTACATTAAGAATGAGGTATTAGGGGTATGGAGAGGTTGCTCAATGGGCAAGGTCCCAGACTACTCTTCCAGAGACTAGAGTTCTGTTCCACACACCCACATAGGGTGGTTCACAGCCATCTCTAATTCCAGTTCCAAGGAACCCGGTGCCATTTTCTTATGCTCACAATACATGCAGCACATATATGTAAAATAAAAATAAAAATAAATACATGTTTTTAAAAAGCTAGGGCTTAGACTAGTATTGCTTTCACTATTGGCCAGAGAGACTTCTGTAGTGGGCCATGATTACAGCAGAGACTCAACTGGTCACAGTGTTGAGAAGTAACTGTTGAGTGCATAGCCCTAAATGGGACATCTATATTATACCCTCAGCCCAAGGCTCAGGAAACATCTTGGAAGAGGAGGCTCAAGGAATATGAGATCTGGAGGACGGGGAGGGGCACTGTGAGCTACTGTCTTCTGGATGCTACATAGCCCATGCCATTAGGCTCATGAGTTCACTGCAGTGATGGTACCCACACAGGGAAAGCCTTCATTTCTTTTCTGCTTCCAGCAGCAGTGGATGAAGATTTGTTTTCCTGTGAACGCCAAGTCTGCCATGAGGCTCCAGATCCTCCTCCTCCCTGTGTCCCTCCACGGGATGGTGGTGTTTCTGTTTGTTCTGGGAAGCTTCAAAATACGTGGTAACAATAGCAGTATGACAATGGGGGTGCTCTGTTTGCTCCTGGCTTCTCTCTCATAGCTGATGCAGGGCCCACATTTTAAAATCAGTCTTCAGAAGATCAGACACCGGCAACCCGAGTTTGATTGCTGGCATGCACCGTGGAGAGAACTCTCAAAAGTTGTCCTCTGACCTCCACATGTGTGTGCCATGGCACGCGCATGACTACACACACACACACACACACACACACACACACACACACACACACTACAAAACTTTGAAAATCAGAGCTATCGTTAAGCAGAGACATCTCAATTAGATTACATTGGATGCTTCCTCTCTAGTGTTCCTTCAAATCCCCTTTGCATCTCTGAAAGCAATACCAGGTTTGTAGGAAAAGAGCAAAGCCTTTTGTACAGACCACAGAGCGCGGGGAAACACAGTTTTCCATCAGACCAGCTCAGTTAGAGTAACACCAGGTTTCTCTCTGGGCTTGTATTTCCAACAGCTCTGTACTCTGGCTAGGTGAGACATTAATGAGAAACTCAATGGTGATATTAGTCACATCCATTTCATTTGAGAGCAGTTAGGGCCTGAAAAAATGGAGAAAACAAATGAGTGTCCCTTAGAAAATCTCATATATATATATATATATATATATATGCATATACTCATTAGGAGGTGAGAGTAACAGGATTGGCAGTTTCAGTACATGGAGAGTATAGATTTTGGGGGAGAGAGTGGCTTCAGTAGCTCTTGATGGTGAGCAAACAGAAAAGTGGAAAATGAAGTTCCTACTGTCTTTGACTCAGTTTTCCCATTCTGTACCTGATGTGCAAAGAATTCAGACCTTGATGAGGTTGCAGGCTCTAAAGTCTAGGTTCTTATCAGTATACACTTGGTGAGGCTGTGTATGTTGGGAATGCACCCCTGGTCTGATCTTTAGGACCCAGAATCCCACAGTGCTCTGGTGACACCTGGGAGGAAGGAAAGGTTATCATACAAGGATGCTTTCTTGTGTAGACTGGTTAGAACTGGAGCCTCTGCTGTCCTGGATACTTCCTGGCACACAGAGTATTCAAGTTCCAGAAGGGTTTCCTTCGTCTGGAGGTCTGAAAGGGTTTCTGCTGCACATTATGAGTGAGTAGACCCTGCCAACCTCCAGCATCTCCATTCCAGATGGGATGGACGAAATCGACCAGTGCTGGGTACATCCTCCAAAACGGTTTTGTGGGAAAAGGTGCACAAGGGTGTACGAATGCGTGACACCAAACCACACATGCTGCTGGACATACTGCGGGAACATCTGCTTGGACAACGGGTGAGCGCCTGGGGGTGAGAAGGTGAGGGTGTGGGCATGTCAGCTCTGCTCCTCACACACCATTCAACTGCTATTTAGAGGTTGCAGGAAATGGCAGTCATCTGATTCCAGTCGCAGAAACACTCAGATAAAGCATGAACCTCCTGTCTCAAATCCAGGTTACGTTCACAGAGACAAGACACTGACTCGGGGTCAGTTCTGTTTCTCTTCCACACTCTCCTTCAGTTTCTTAGCTTCTTGTACAATATCACCCACTATGTCCCTCCTTTGTCCAAAAGACCCAATTACTGCTCCTCTTTCATCAGCCAGACCCTAGAAGACCTTGTCCTCACCTGTCTTCTCAATCAGCAAACTGTTGGGGAAATGGAGTTTATTTATTTAGTGTATGCAGACTCACATGTGACACAGTGTGTGTGTGTGTGTGTGTGTGTGTGTGTGTGTGTGTGCTGCATGCATGCATGCATGTGTAGAGGTCAGAGGACAACTTGTGAGAAGCAGTTCTCTTCTACAGTCTTGGTCCTTGGGATTGAACTTGGGTCAGGCTTGGTGACATGTACTCTTATCTGCTGAGCTGTCTTGGTGGCATAGAAAGTTGATTTCTGAGGGCAACCCCTAATGTAACAGAGAATTTCTGTCATTTTCAGGAGCTTGGGTGTTGTTTGGATATGGATTTATTCCCAGGGATACTGATGTCTAATGATCTACTTTGTCTCTTCCAGAGAACCCTTTAAAACACTGATGAAACTCTAGTTTCTATGTGGCCCATCGCTGGTGTGGATTGGGACATGACTGTGTCTGAGAGCTACCTGATCTCCTATTGGGTCACTCAGTTCATCTGGGACCTTTCTGCTCCCTTCTTGATGCCTTCCCTCAGAGAAAGTCCAAGATTTTGCCAAATAAACGGATGCATCAGCACGAGGCTCTGTGGGAAAGCCTTAACAGTTGCTGCCGTACCACCGCTGACACAGACACAATTCTGACTTCCCTGTGTATTAACCAAATACAAAATACAAACAGGTTTATACAAATTCCATGGAGTTGTCAAGCATGGTGGTGCACACTTATAGACCCAGCACTTGGAGTTTTAGGCAGGAAGATTGTGCATTTAAGGTCACAATTGGTAATAACAACAAATTCATATGACTAACAAATTAAGTTAACTAACATTCATAATACATTTTTCAAGTGTAGTCAGTGGACAGTCATGTATGCTATCCTTTAAAGTTCTCCCATCTGTAGCTGTCACCTCCCAGGACCTCATCTGATGGTTCTCTGCCTGCAGATAGGAGAAGTAACGTCGTAGGGGGATTCATAAGAAGTTTTTATATAGCACAAATTCTATTTGGTCATAATAATAAAAACCTAGAAACAGCCGGGCAGTGGTAGCGCACGCCTTTAATCCCAGCACTCGGGAGGCAGAGGCAGGTGGATCTCTGTGAGTTCGAGGCCGGGCTGGACCGACAGCCTCCAAAACAATACAGAGAAACCCTGTCTCGTAAAACAAAAACAAAAAATCAAAAAAAACCTAGAAACAGATACTGTGGTGAAAGCTGAAGATCAGAGAAGCGGAGCAGCCAGTCACTAGAGAATTCTCACCTCTACCCATGGTCAGACAGAAGGGCGGATCCTGTCCTCAGACCACTCCTGGTTGCAGTGTTCCTCAGACTGCACGGAGCTGCTGTCTCCTCCTGCCTTATATTCCTCTCTAGTGCTGGGAATAAAGGCGTGGGATCCCAAGTGCTGAGACCACCTTTGTGTATCTCTGTTTTTCTTTTAGACTGGATCGATTTAATGTAGCTCAGGATGGCCTTAAACTAACAGAGATACATCTGATCTGTCTCCCTAGTGGTAGGATTAAAGTGTGTGCCACCACTGCCTGGCCTCTAGGGCTAACTAGTGTGGCTGGCTTTGCACTCTGATCTTCAGGCAATCTTTATTTATTGTATCATAAACAAAATATCACCACATTTAATTTCCTTTTAATTATGTATATGCATGCATGTATACATGTATGCATGGATGTATATGTGTGTGAGTGTGGGTGTCTGTGGAGGTCAGAGGTTTCAGATCTGGTGGAGCTGGAGTTCAGGGTGTTGTAAGACACCTAACATTGGCACTGGAGGTCAACTCCAGTGTTCTGGAAGAGTAGTGTGACCTCTAACCACTAAGACACCTCTCCAGCCCCTCCTGTTAAGGTTTATGGGGCTACGTCTAGAACTGAAGTTTGTCATTTGTTTTAGTTACCATTTGTCTACATTCTGTTGGTAACCGTGTAATCATATGATTCTGCCTTTTTTTTATGAGAATGGTAAATGCAGTCCACTTGTGTTCCCAAGAGCGGAAAATAGGATTTGTTGAACACTCAGAAGTTCTTTGACTGATATGTTCATAAGAAGCCAAACTCGCCTACAATCACCCAAAACCATCCTTCACACCATTTTTCTGGTGGAACGAGCTCCACTTCTAGTAAGAATCTGACGTATTTGGTCATTTGAGGAAATACTCCTGCCTTTGAGATGGGTACCATGAGCTTGCAGAAGGGGTTTCTCTTTCTACTGTGCCTGGTCAGGTCCTGCCCTGCCGTCTTCCCTGAGGAACTGTGCTCATCTCCCAAGTCATATAGTCTGGGCTTTGCTGCCTGTGTTGCTTCTCTGGATTATGTCTGCATGTGAGTTGACCTAGATGAGCAGGAAGGATGAATACCTTCCATGTAGTCAACCTTATGTCTCTCTCTCTCTCTCTCTCACTCTGTATTGTGTGTGTGTGTGTGTGTGTGTGTGTGTGTGTGTGTGTGTGGTGTGTGCACATGTGCATGTGTAGGGAGACTTGACCCTGATGTCAGATGTCTTCCTCAAACACTCTCCACCTTGTTCATTGAGGCAAGGTCTGACAACTGAATCCCAGAGCTGTCCAATTCTGTTAGTCTAGCTACCAACCTTGCTTCATGGATTTTCCTGTCTTCACTTCCTGAATCTGGCATTACAGGCAGCTCCTACAGGAACAAGACACTTACACTGGTTGGGCTTGGGCACTCCTCTGTTTCAGCATTAGGCCCTTTTGCCAGCTTTTTGCACCAAATCCAAGTCATGAGGGCTGCAAGGGAAAGAAGATGCAGGTTGGTCAATATCAGCAAAGAGTAATTTGTCACACAGTTAGTGGATGAACAGAGAAATAAAATTAATGTCACACATAGAGGAATTATTTCCCAAGTGTAAACAAGACTGAAATCTTGTCATTATCCGGAAAATGGACAGAACTGGAGTTTATCATGTTACGTGAAACAATCCAGTTCTCTCACATGTGGAAATTAAAAGAAATTAATGAAGACATTCCAAAAGAAGAGGAGGTGTAAGGGATTAGGAAGAGGGAGGAAATCAGAAGGGGAAGAAAGGTTACGAGCAAAGAGGAGCATGATCAATGCGTGACACATCCGTGTACAGAAGGGTAACAGTAAGTCCCACTAGTGTATACAACTGGTGTTCCTTAATAATTATGTTACTAGGATTCTTTGCAGAGAGTTCCGGGGCACCTGAGGGCTGGAAGAAGTCAGGCATGCAGACAGCACAGTTTCTTAGCCAGCGACAAAGACACATACACAAGGGTTGTGGATTCTACAGTTTGAGAGTCAACTAAGCTTTTAGTCCCACTGCCTGGAGATGTGGCCAGTTGAGGCTCCATTAAATGTCAGGGAGATTAGAGTTGAACATTATTTATTTACTGGAGAGGGGTGCACACCTCTTGTGTGTGGAGTCAGAGATTAACTTGCAGGGGCCATTTTTTGCCTTCCATTGTGTGGTTCCTGGGAATTAAACTGTGGTCACTGGGCTTGGTGAGAAGTACCTTTATCTGCTGAGCCATCTTGCCAGTCCATGAATCTCCTAAGGAGTAAATTATTGGCATCTTCAGGAGCATCACAGCAGGCAGGACACCACAATGTGGGGATAAAGTGCACGTGCTCTGTACGAAGATGAGCTGCTGTTCTACACAATGATCCATACCAGCCTGCAAGTGTACAATACATAAATTGGAGTGGTACGAAAAACATGCCTTTGAAAATATGGGGGGAAAGCCCTGAAAGGCAACCAAAACAATGAAAAAACTAAAACAAAACGAAGTGTGCATGTAGAAGTAGTAATGGAGAAACCCGGGGAGAAAGTAGATTAAGACAGTTAGGAAACAAAGCCAAATGGTGACAGTCCTTTATCAAGGCCTGGGACCTGTGAAGGGATTAAAGTTGACCAATCAGAGAGTGACACCAGAATGATGCTGCAATTCTGAGCCCGGGTCCCCCTCCAGAAGTCAATGTAATATCAATACACATGCTAACTACATGTTTGAGAGACACAGAAAGCAGCTGAGAGGTACTTGCACCCCTGACAGTTGTGGAACTGGCACACCAGGGCTCCCAGGAGCACTCCCGGCACCTCTCCCTCAGAATCCTCCCATGGCTCAGAGAGCAGGACTCGGCAAACTGCCAGCCTGCAGCTTTTGCCTGGAGAGGGAAGCAGAAAATTTCAAAAAAACTTCCAACATTCCAGACTGTTCAGGGGCTGCTCTAGGGCCTGGGTTTTGTTTCACATGCACTACTGGAGCTCCAGAGAACCACACATATCCTGTGGAAATGATGACATAAAATAAAATAGGATAAAATAAATTAGAATAGAATAAAATAAAATCAGCCATAAGGGCAGTTTTAGAAGATGGGTAGTTTAGCAGGCAGGCACTAGAGGGAGCGAGAGAGACACCTCCACAGTTTAGGTTTGGGTTCATGGTTCCCAAGGGAAAAAAATCCTTCCCCGATAATGAGACTGATGACTACCTTATATGCCATCCTAGAGCCTTCATCCAGCAGCTCATGGAAGCAGAAGCAGACACACAAGCTAAGCACTGAGCCAAACTCCTGGAATCCAGTTTCAGAGAGGGAGGAGTGATGAGCAAAGGGGTCAAGACCAGGCTGGAAAAAACCACAGAAACAGTTGACCTGAACAAGGGGGAAGTCATAGACCTCACACTGATAGCTGGAAAACAGGCATAGTACCCACCCAGACCCCATGATCGTGGGTGTCAGTTAGGGGGCCTGGGCAATCTATGGAGCCTCTGGCAGTGGATCAGTACTTATCTCTAGTATATGAATTGACTTTGGGAGTCCATCTCACATAGAGGGATGCTGTCTCAGCTGAGGCACATGGAAGAGGGCCTAGGCCTTGCTCCAAATGATAAGACAGACTTTGAGGATCCCCCATGGAAGACCTTACCCTCCCTGGGGAGCAGAAAGGGCATGGGTTAAAGGGTTGGTGGGAAGCAGGGGAGGAGGAGAGGGAGAGGGAACTGGGATTGACATGTAATATAAGCTTGTTTCTACTTTAAATTAAAAAAAAATTTGAAGAAAAGCATTGGAATAGGCTGCAGATGTGGTAGCTGGAACAGAAGCTGAGGGTTCACATCTTAAATGCCAAGCTTGAATCAGAGAGAAACTAGCAATTGGGCAAGTCTTTTAACTCTCAAGTGACACACTTCCCTCAAGAAGGCCAGGCCTGCTAGACCTCCCCCAAACAGCACTACCAGCCCAGGACCAAGCATCCAAATGCCTGAGATGATGGGGACAATTCATTTAAACCACCACACAGGGGTTTGCCAACAGATGAGCCTCAGATGAAGGATTTCTGGCTTTGTGAACATCTCAGATCACGCATGTAGGGATAAAGAGCAAAGACTTAAGAAAAAACTATAGAAAGCAGCAGAAGACAATACCCAGGAAGGTGGGAAGCTCCCAAACTCCTAGACTAGGAGACAGATAGACTCCCTGGTAAGCAGATAGATAGAGGGAAGAGCCATGGCCATGTAACAAAAGAAGTGAGCTTCCACCATGGCGGGATGCTTCCTCGCCCTCTTGGCCATTTAAAGCATAGGCCTTGCTGCCTTTCGTCACCCAGCAGCAGCCCTACGCTGGTGGACTGGCCCAACGAGTTCAAGGCTAGGATGGACAGGGTCACAAGGTCACCAGCCAATCAACCACCTTATCTCTCTTCACACTGACCAGCCCTAAATTAGGAAAGGAGAGTTCTTCAGAGCTTTAGCCCCCAGGCACTGAGACTGACTGGATTCTTTGACTTTGCACAGGGTGACTTTCTCTGTGTGTCTGCTGTATGGGCAATTCCTCTCCCCAATAAAACGTTGGCTCTTGTGGTGACAGATTTCTTCGCTGTTGTACTGGAGATTTTTCCTCCCTTTTAATTCTTTAACTGGCAGAGAAGACAAACCCCATCAAGACCCGTAGATTGCCGGGCGGTGGTGGCACACGCCTTTAATCCCAGCACTCGGGAGGCAGAGGCAGGCGGATCTCCGTGAGTTCGAGGCCAGGCTGGACCGACAGCCTCCCCAAAACAATACAGAGAAACCCTGTCTCGAAAAACCAAAAAAAAAAAAAAAAAAGACCCGTAGATTGCATCAGTTTGAGATGTGTGTGATGAGAGTGCCAACAGAACAAGACAGAGTGGGGGGGAAAAGCAAGGAACAGAAAATATCTGGACTAAAAATAGAAAAGTTACCCCAAGCTAATAGGGATGCCCCACTACAGATGCAGGAGATCATCTCGTGAGGCACACAGCTTCAGTAACAGTCACCAAATTATCCCTAAGCATGTCATTTGAGAACTCCAGAAAACAAAACTCTCCTGAAAGGTAGTGCAGGAAAAACCCCACATTCTCTGAGAGAGGAAGAAAGATAAGAAGAACGCCAAAGGGCTGGGGAGATGGCTCGGTGGTCAAGAGCACTGCTGCTCTCACAGAGACCTGAGCTCAGTCTTGGTCCACACAACCACCTGTAACTCCAGTTCCAGGGCAATCTGATGCTTCTGGCCTCTAATGGTGCCCACACATGTGCACAGACCCAGAGATATAATTGAAAGTAATAAAGTTAATCTTGTAAAAAAAATTATAGTCATCATTCAAGAGTAGAATGACATATGTGAAGTGTTAGGAGAAAAAAATTCCAACAACCTGGGGTCTGTATCACACGGCAAGAAGTCCATGATAAAGTAAAGGTCCATCAGAAGTAAAGTTCCATCAGGAGTAAAGTTCCATCAGAAGTAAAGTTCCATCAGGAGTGAAGTTCCATCAGGAGTGAAGTTCCATCAGAAGTAAAGTTCCATCAGGAGTGAAGTTCCATCAGAAGTAAAGTTCCATCAGGAGTGAAGTTCCATCAGAAGTAAAGTTCCATCAGGAGTAAAGTTCCATCAGAAGTAAAGTTCCATCAAGATTAAGGAGACAAGCCGGGCGGTGGTGGCGCACGCCTTTAATCCCAGCACTCGGGAGGCAGAGGCAGGCGGATCTCTGTGAGTTCGAGGCTGGGCTGGACTGATAGCCTCCAAAACAATACAGAGAAACCCTGTCTCGAAAAACCAAAAAAAAAAAAAAAAGATTAAGGAGACATAAAAACTTGTGGGGGAATTGCTCAGATTTTCAGAAAATGTCCAAAAGGCGTCTTTAGAGAGAATAAAAATGACTTACAAGTAACAGGATCTACCTATAAATGAATAAATAAATAAATAAATGGTTTTAAGGAGAAGGAGGCTGGAGAGGTCACTGGTTGCTCTTTCAGAGGACCCAAGTTGGGTTTCCAGCACCCATGTAGGCAGCTCATAACTGCTTGTAACTCTGGATCCAGGGGACCCAACGTCTCTGAGTGGACATCTGCACTTGTGTGCAGTTGCTATAGTATGTGCAATTGTGTGTATGTGCATGCGTGTGTGTGTGTGTGTGTGTGTGTGTGTGTGTGTGTGTGTGTGTGTGTGTGTGTGTGTGTGTGTGTAGGCCAGAAGCTGACATCTGGTGTCTTTTCTTGATCGCTCCCCACCTTTATTTTCTGGGACAGACCCTCAGTGAACCCAAAGTGCATTGATGCAGCTGGACTGGAGTGAGTTTCAGGAATCTGGCTGTCTCCACTTCCCATTTTATGTCATGCCTGGTTTTTCTCCCTTGAGTTCTGGGGATCTGGTCTCAGGGATTCAAGTTTCTACAGCAGGCACTTGACAGGCAGAGTCATCTTTCCAGCCTGAAACGGGAGCAACATGGCCTGCGAGATGACATTTGGTTAACTCTTGGAAGCAGTTAGGGTTTTCACAAAAGGAGTGCTGCTGAGTGGAAGCCAGTGATGCCTCGGAACTTTCTGCATTGCAAGCGTCAACTTCACAGCAATGTTGTCTGGCCGAAGAACTCATTGTGCTGGAGGTTGAGAAACCCTGATCTGTATACCCAAACCAAATCAAACCAGTTTAAAATGAAAAGCCAAGTGTGGCGGGATGTGCCTACCATATCAGCTTTGCTGGTAAACTCAAGGCCAGCCGGGGTACTTATCGACAGCCTGTCTCAAAAGAAAGTAAAAATGGCTAAAGATGTATCTTAGTGAAGACTCTCCTAACATTGGAGAGAGGCCCTGGGTCTAATCCTCAATAATATAAATAAATAAAAAGAAGTAAAGGAATAAAAAATGTAGGAAATATTAAACACACAAACCTCTAGAGAGATAATAACTTTCTATATTATTTAATAACCTATTTAGATGACATGGTGGATGTCATATTAGCATTTTACATGTTGTAGACCCCCCAGTCCTCATAGCATGACACCAAAGAATTTTGGTTGTTCCTACTTTCCCCCTGCCCTAGTTTGAAACACAACGAAACTTTTGGAAAAGTTGTAAGCATAATACAGAGAACATTTTTGGGGGGAAGCATTGACAGTTTCCAGAATAACACCCCATGATCTCAAGTCATTAGTGGTTGTCCCCGCCACCCCCCCACACATTAGAACATACTTTTTTGATATGGCCACAATTCACCTGTCAGCAAATTGCAATCCTGGGCCCCACCCAGTTTTGCCAGTTTCACAATGATGGCTTACATAGAGAATTATGCATGGCACATAGTTGTCATGCCTCCTTATTCTGGGTTTGTCTGATTTATTCCCCTTATGATTAGGTTTGAGTTTCAATGTAGATGGGACCATTGAAGAAGTGACCCCATTGCATCCTGGTAGTTGGCCCTTGGTTTCAACTTGTCCCATTACCAATCATCTCATTGCCTATTTACCATCAGTCTTTATTCTTTTCTGTTGTTGTAGCTCACTATCCCAGACGAAGTGATTCATTCGTAAGGCATTGAGGTTTCTTTGGCTTATGGTTCTGGAGGCGATGACTTCCAAAAGCATTGTGCTGGCTGCTTCTTCAAAAAATTTTTTTTATTTCCATTAGAAATGATCTTATTTTACACGTCAATCCCAGTTCCCTCTCCCTCCCATCCTCCCATGCCCACTGCTAACCTCCCATCCCATCCCCCATCCACTCCCCAGGTAGGGTGATGCCTTCCATGAGGAATCCCAAAATCATTTGGGAGAGGGCTTAGGCCCTCCACTGTGTATCTAAGCCAAGAGAGTATCCCTCCATGGGAAATGGGCCCCCAAAGTCCATTCATGTCCTAGGGATACATCCTGGTTCCACTGCCTGAGGCTCCATAGACTGCCCAGTGCTCCTCGCTGACACCATGTTCAGGGGGCCTGCTTTGGTCCTATGTTGGTTCCCCAGGTATCAGACTGGGGTCCATGAGGTCCCACTTTCTCAGGTCATCTGTTTCTGCTGGTTTTCCCAGGGTCGTCTTGAACCCCTTTGTTGGTCTTGCCTCCTTCTCTGAAACTGGATTCCAGGAGTTTGGCTCAGTGCTTAGCTGTGGGTCTCTGCTTCTGCTGCCATCAGCTATTGGATGAAGGCTCTAGGATGGCATTTAAGGTAGACTCTCCACTATTAGGTTCCTAGTTGGAGTCGTCCTTGTGGATCTCTGTACAATTCCCTAGTGCCTGATTTCTCTTTAAGTCTATTGTGGCTCCCTCTATTGATGTGTCTATGTTCTTGTTCTCCTCTATTCCTCTCCCCACTCAATCTTCCTGATCCCTCATGTTCTCCTCCCCTCTCCTCTTTTTCCTAACTCCCTTCCCCCTCTTCCCATGCACCCAGTTTGTTCAGAGGCTCTTGTCTTTTCCACTTCACTGGGGGACCGTGTATGTCCCTCTTATGATCCTCCTTGTATCCTTGCTTCTCTGGAGGTGTGGATTGTAGGCTGGTAATCCTTTGCTCTATGTCTAGTATCCATGTATGAGTGAGTACATACCATTTTTGTCTTTCTGATTTGGGTTACCTCTCTTAGGATGGTTTCTTCCATCAATTACCTGCAAAATTCAATATTTTATAGTTTTTTCTGCTGAGTAGTACTTCACTATGTAACTGTAACACATTTTCTGTATCCTTTCTTCAGTTGAGGGGCACCTAGGTTGCTTCCAGGTTCTGGCTATTACAAATAATGCTGCTATGAACTTAGCTGAACAGACGTCCTTGTTGTATGGATGTGCATCCCACCAGCAGTGGAGGAGTGCTCCCCTTTCACCACACCCTCTCTAGCATAAATTGTCATTGGTGTTTTTGGTTTTAGCCATTCTGACAGAGTAAGATGGTATCTCAGTGTTGGGGAAGTCCTGTGTATTTGTCAATAAATCACTGCTAGCCAATAAGAATTTAGATAGGTGGGACTAGGAGTCCAGAGGACTCTGGGAAGGAGAAACACAAGAGAGTCGAGATGTAACGCCATGGGGTAGGAAGCCCGGAAACTTCTCCGGTAAGAGACATACTTATATTAACAATTATGGGGTAATTACTTAAGTCAGAGCTAGCCAGTAAGAAACAAGCAAGGCCAACAGCTTCATAATTAATACAGCGTCTTGTGTGTTTATTTGGGACTGATGCAGCTCTAGAACCAGGCTGGCAGAAAGGCTTCTCTCAATGAAAAAGCTTCTCTTTACGTCTCAGATTTGTTTTGATTTGCATTTCCCAGATAGCTAAGGATGTTGAACACTTTCTCAAGTGTCTCTCAGCCATTTTAGACTCCTCTATTGAGAATTCTCTATTTAGTTCTATAGCCCACTTTTTAATTGGATCCTTTGGTGTTTTGGAGACTTGCTTCTTGAGTTCTTTGTAAATTTTGGAGATCGTCCCTCTGTCAGATGTGGGGTTCGTGAATATCTTTTCCCATTCTGTGGGATCCCTTTTTGTCTTGCTGACTGTTTCCTTTGCCTTACAGAAGCTTCTCAGTTTCAGGAGGTCCCATTTATTAATTGTTGATCTCACTGTCTGTGCTACTGGTGTTATGTTCAGGAAGCTGTCTCCTGTACAAATTCTTTCAAGGGTACCACCCACTTTCTCTTCTAAGAATTTCATTGTGGCTGGATTTATGTTGAGGTCTTTGATCCATTTAGACTTAAGTTTTGTGCATGGCGATAGACATGGATCTATCCGCATTCTTCTACATGCCAGCATCCAGTTATGCCAGCACCATTTGTTAAAGATGCTTTCTTTTTTCCATTGTATATTTTTAGCTTCTTTGTTGAAGATCAGATGTTCATACATGTATGGGTTAATATCAGAATGTTCAATTCGATTCCATTGGTCTACCTGTCAAGCTGTTTTCAGGACTATAGCTTTATAATAGAGCTTGAGGTCAGGGATGGTGATACCTCCAGATGTTGCATTGTTGAGTAAGGTTGTTTTGCCTATCCTGAGTCTTTTGTTTTTCCATACAAAATTGATTATTTTTCTTTCAAGGTCTGTGAAGAATTGTGCTGCTATTTTAATGGGGATTGCATCGAATCTGTAGATTGCTTTTGGCAGGATTGCCATTTTTACTACGTTGATCCTACCTATCCAAGAGCATGGGAGATCTTTCCATTTTCTGAGGGCTTCTTTAATTTCTTTCTTTAAAGACTCAAAGGTCTTGAGATACAGGTCTTTCACTTGTTTGGTTAGCATTACCCCAAGGTATTTTATGTTGTTTGTGGCAATTATAAAGGGTGATGTTTCTCTGATTTCTTTCTCAACCCTTTTATCATCTGTATATAGTAGGGCTACTGATTTTCTTGAGTTGATCTTGTAGCCTGCCACTTTGCTGAAGGTGTTAATCAGCTGTAAGAGTTCCCTAGTAGAGTTCTTTGGGTCATTTATGTAAACTATCATATCATCTGCAAATAGTGAAAGTTTGACCTCTTCCTTTCCAATTTGTATCCCCTTGATCTCCTTTTGTTGTCGTATGGCTCTGGCTAGAACTTCAAGTACAATATTGAAAAGGTATGGAGAGAATGGACAGCCTTGTCTTGTTCCTGATTTTAGAGGAACTGCGTTGAGTATCTGTCCACTTAGTTTGATGTTGGCTGTTGATTTGCTGTATATAGATTTTATTATGTTTAGGTATGTTCCTGTTATCCCAGATCTCTCGAAGACCTTTATCATGAAGGGGTGTTGGATTTTGTCAAAGGCTTTTTCAGCGTCTAGTGAGATAATCACGTGATTTTTGTTTTTCAGCTTGTTTATATGGTGGATTACATTGATGGATTTTCATATGTTGAACCATCCCTGCATCCCTGGGATGAAACCTACTTGACCGTGGTGAATGATTGTTTTGATGTGTTCTTGGATCCTATTTGCCAGTATTTTATTGAGAATTTTTGCATCAATGTTCATGAGGGATATTGGTCTGAAGTTCTCTTTCTTAGTTGTGTCTTTGTGTGGCTTGGGGATCAAGGTTATTGAAGCCTTGTAGAAGGAGTTTGGCAAAGACCCTTCTGCTTCTATTGTGTGGAATACTTTGAGAAGAATTGGTATAAGCTGTTCTTTGAATTTCTGGTAGAATTCTGCACTGAGTCCATCTGGACCTGGGCTTTTTTTTTTTTGGTTGGGAGATTTTTGATAACTGCTTCTATTTCCATAGGGGTTATAGGTCTATTTAAATTGCTTATCTGTTCTTGATTTAATTTTGGCAAGTGATAGCTATCCAGGAAGTCGTCCATTTCCTTTAAATTTTCGAATTTTGTGGAGTACAGGTTTTCAAAGTATGACCTGATAATTCTCTGAATTTCCTCAGAGTCCATTGTTATGCCCCCCTTTTCATTTCTGATTTTGTTAATTTGCATGTTCACACTGCTATTTGGTAAGTTTGGACAAAGGTTTGTCTATCTTGTTGATTTTCTCAAAGAACCAACTCTTTGTTGTATTGATTCTGTGTATTGTTTTCCTAGTTTCTACTTTATTGATTTCAGCCCTCAGTTTGATTATTTCCTGGCATCTACTCCTCCTGGGGGAGTTTGCCTCTTTGTGTTCTAGAGCTTTCAGCTGTGTTGTTAAGTCTCTAGTATAACTATTCTCCAGTTTCTTCATGTGGGCACTTAGTGCTGTGAACTTCCTCATAGCACTGCTTTCAAAGTGTCCTATAGGTTTGGGTATGTTGTGTCTTCATTCTCATTGAATTCTAGGAAATCTTTACTTTCTTTTTTTATTTCTTCTTTGACCCAGGAATGGTGCAGCTGTGCATTATTCAATTTCCATGAGTTTGTAGGGTTTCTGCAATTTGTGTTGTTGCGAATTCTAATTTTAACGCCTGGTGGTCTGATAAGATGCATGGAGTTATTCTAATTTTTTTGTAGCTGCTGAGGTTTTCTGTTGCTTAGTGTGTTTTTGTCTTGTCTCTTTCCAATCTCTTCTTCTGTTGGATGCAGAAAGAGCCCCTTACTGGTCTGGTGTTTAGGGGACCAGAGTTCCCTTTTAGTGGGTGCAAGCAAGTCCAATACTCTGGTAGTTATTCTATTCCTCATCCTAGTTCTGATCCTGTGGGTAGAGAAGAAGCCCAGGGATTTGGGGTGCATAGTCTCCCACCTAGTCCCCTGGTCTCATTGGTGGAAGAGAAGAGCTGGGATCTGGGGTGCTTTGCTCCCACCGGGATGGGAAGCTCTGTGGCAGTCCCCAGGCAATCCCCAGGCACTGGAATGCAGGCCTGGATGCAGGGCCTGTTTTACCTGGTCCCACAACCACCGCCAGACCCGCTGGTCCCCTGATCTCGTTGGTGGAAGACAAGTGTACCCAACTTTTTAATTGAATTATTTGGTGTTTTGGTGACTAGCTTTTTTAGTTCTTTGTATATTTTAGAGATCAGCCCTCTGTCTGATGTGGGGTTGGTGAAGATCTTTTCCCATTCTGTGAGTTGCCATTTATTCTTGCTGACTGTGTCTTTTGCCATAAAGAAGCTTCTCAGTTTCAGGAGGTCCAATTAATTAGTTGTTGATCTCAGTGTCTGTACTGCTGGTGTTATGTTCAGGAAGTGGTCTCCTGTGACAATTTGTTCAAGGGTCCCTCCCACTTTCTATTCTAAGAGGTTTAGTGTGGCTGGATTTATGTTGAGGTCTTTGATCCATTTGGACTTAAATTTTGTGCATGGCCATAGACATGGATCTATCTGCAATCTTCTACATGTCTGCATCCAATTATGTGCTGGCAACTTCTTGACAGGATTCTTAGTATGTTAATAATCAGAGGTTGAGAAAGGTCCACGTAAAATCGTGCTTTCTGAACATGATTGACTTTTGTGGTCAACACTCTATCATAGAGAGTGAAGGAATTCACAAGCCCCCATCCCTAACAGAGGAGCCATGGATGGTTTCATTATGGGCATCGTCCTTATTAGGTTGATTGGATTGTCCCACGCCCAGGTGATATGAACTGCTCAAATGGGCTTGAATGATTATGGGAAAAGAAGAAGAGGACATGAAGTGTGTGTGTGTATAGAGAGGTAGGGTGGATCTGGGAGTAGCTGGTGGAAGACTTGGGGGTAAATATGATCAAATGCTTTGTATGAAATTCCAGATGAGTTAATGAAGGTATTTATTGAGCATCACTTAGTGAGATGTAATAGGCATGACAGCTCAGGCCTAGTTTTCTTTCCTTAGAGAACTGTGGACTCCATCACAGGTGCCACGTTATCCTTTCCCCTGAGCTTGTCTATACCCTTTCTACAGCAAACTCACTTTCTACTCATTTGAGGGTTTGCATGAATACAGACTCAGGACTTGACTTTATTCCCAGTCCTGGGGACTAAACCTGACTCCTGGTGCCTACATGGGCATGTTCACTGGGTAAAAATTAAGTTAGGGTCTCTGTGTGTGTGTGTGTGTGTGTGTGTGTATGTGTGCGCGCGCGAGTGCGTACATGTGTGTGTGTGTGGTGTGTGTGTGTGTGTGACACAAGAGAAATAGTTGGCATTTGCCCAAAAGAATCTTATTGCAGAAAATAAATCTCTGATTAAATGACAAATATTGGAAACAGTAGGTGTAATATGATGATAGTTTAGTAAAAATTCATTAGATATAGGTGAAGGAGCTCTGCATTTTGATAGAGTAGAAACCCTGTACCTCTGGCCTCTAAATGATTGCCAGCACTTGTCCCTAGGTAACAATAACTAAGCCTCTAATTTCCCTTGTGCTTTCTTGCTTTTAAAATTCTGAAACACGAACACGTAAAGGTGTGACAGACTCCTCTCTGCGATGAGAGGGAGCTGAGAGGAGGACACCTGTGAGTAGCTGACCTGGGGCCAGGTTGTGGCATGGACTGAAAGGGAGTTGATGCAGAACCAGGAAGGGTGCTGAGAGGCCAGGCATGAGTGCTCCCACCTGCCCCCCCAAGCAGGTCCTGTGGAACCACCCGGTCTGCTGCCAGCTTCCCATCCTAATGCTCACAGTTGGCCTCATGAACTGGCCGGCTCTCCAGTCGCTGTTACTCCTCGGCACATTGGGCCTGCCGGTGTTGGCAAAATGGAAAGACAGATTTTCTTCTGAAATCCAAATTTCCGATTACAGTAGGAATTTGGGATGTGCTTCAAAACAAAGAGTGGACAGGGAATGAATCCTCCTAATCCTTGCCTAACCCTACTGAAGGGAGGAATCAGGGGTGGACAGGTGCACCCCAGAACATCTCTCATTTTGAAGGCCAGGATAGTGGAAGGAAACCAAATGTTTAGGTCTCAACCCTGAGGGTCTCCTGATGTTTCAAATAAGATGCTGCTTCTATGTGTGCTGGGGGGACTACCGAAGCCACACTGAGTAGGACACTGATCTGTGGACAGTTCCAGAAGGTCCATAGCCTGCCTGGAAGGCATCTAGCTCAGGCTACCAGGAGTTAATGTTCTCAGCTCTGAGATACAGAAATGAATCACAAATTGGGAAAGGACTTCTAATGATTTCTTACTACATGCCCCCACCCTTTAAGGGGAATTGAATGTTTTACAGCATTGGGCACAGTGAGCAAGATTAATATGTGTGCTTGCTAGAAGCCATGTAGTAATATTTTTAAAAGAGAAAAAGAAAAGACATTCTGCAGTGTTGAAGGGCAGGCAATGATGTGTAAATTTTAAAAAGGGAAACATTTCAAGAGAAAGCTGAGTTTTTGGAGTGCTTTTTCCCACAAATGGAGAAGTGGTGAGGGGACTCCAGAATCTTCCTTTTGTTCTTTTAAGATTTATTTTTATTTAATGTTTATGGATGCTATGCCAATAAGAATGTCTGCACACCTCATGTGTTTAGTACCCACAGAGGCCAGAAGAGGGCTTTGGATTCCCCAGAACTAGAATCATAGACAGTTGAGCAATCACACAGGTGCTGGGAATCTATCGCTAGTTGTCTGGAAGAGCAGCAGTAAGTGCTCTAAATGGCCGAGCCTTCTCTCCAGTCCCTGATTCTTGTTTTTTATTGAAAAATTAGCATAAAATTAGAGATGTGGTGGCACATCTCTAATCCTAGCACACAGGAAGCAGAGGCAAGGGGATCTCTGTGACTTCGAGTCCAGCCTGGTCTACAAAGAGATTCAGGACAGTTAGGGCTACACAGAGAAGCCCTGTCTCAAAACAAAAGTAAACAAAACAAGAATTAACATTTTTAATTTGTACAGAATATAGGTTTTGACATGACATTTTCACACATGTACCTCTCTCCTCCTTCCCAAGCTTCTCTCCTCCCTCCCACGGGGTCTCTTTCCCACAATAGGGCACTCCTACTTCCATGTCTCTAAAACAACTAGGTTCTGCATATGAGAGAAAACAGATGACACAGGTCTTTCTGAGTCTGACTTCTGTTGTTTAAGGGAATGTCCACCTCCAATAATTTTTTTCTTAAATGATGTAATTTAATTCTTTTCTGTGGATGAGTAATATCCCATAATGTGTATACTTACAGTTTATTGATTTTTATTCGCCGATGGGCAATCTAAGCTCATTCTATACATTGACATGTGGATGCTGCTGCCATGAACATGGGTATGCATGCCTTTATTGTATGGTGGCTCTGATTCCTGGGAGATATTCCCAAGGATGGTGATATGGGGTGCTACAGCAGTTTTACTAGTTTTGAGGAATCTCCCTACTGATTTCCAAAAGGCTGGACCAATCCCCATTCCCACCAAATGGCTTTAAAGGCTCCCTCCCTTTCTTCCCCATTCTTGCCAGCATTTCTTATTTGTTATATTGATGTTTGTCATTCTGGCTGGGGTGTGAAGGAATCCATTTGCATTTTCTCTATGTCCAAAGATGCTCAACTTTTTTTCATGTATTTATTAGTAGTCATTCTTACTTCTGTTTAATGGATTATTCATCTTTGGAATGTTTATTGTAATAACATAATGCTTTGAAATTCCTAGAGCAGTGGTTCTCAACCTACAGGTCATGACCCCTTTGAGGGCTCAACAACCTTTTCACAGGGGTCTCATATTAGGTATTTATGACTCATAGCAGTAGCACAATTACAATTATGAGGTAGCAATGAAAGTAATTTTATGGTTGGGTGTCAGCACAACATGAGGATCTATATTAAAGGGAAGGTTGAGAACCTTTGACCTAGAGGAAACCTTGGGAAAGACACTTTAGGCTGCAGGCATAGACAACAACTTTCTGGAGACTCCAGTAGTTCAGGACATAAAGGAAAGAATCAACAGAGGCCTTGAATTTGGAAGCTCTGGCACAGCCAAGGGAACAAGGGTAGAACAAAGGAACAACTCAAAGGTTGGGAGGGAGTCCCTCCGGGCTGCTCCTCTGACAAGAGATTAGTATACAGACCGTACCAGGACATGAAGGACCAAAAACTCAAACACCAGAAGGCACATGCTTTCCTGCCCCAGGGCCCAAAATTGTTAGGACTCTTTGTTCTGACAAATAGACTTGTGTTTGTGAGTTTAAATTCCACACAGACAGTAGGGACAACCTTATGATGGCTTCCGGGAGTGAGGAAAATGTTGCAGGTGCAGGGTCCTTTCCTCTGAGAACCCAAAAGAACAACTAGGCTATTGGGCAGGGAGAGGAAGAGGAAGGGGCAGTGGGGGGTCTCTGATTGTTGGGGCACTGGCAATAGTGAGAAATGCTCTTGGTTGGGAAAATCACTGTTTATGTATTCCTTCTCAGTTTTAACAAGGCCCAAACTGCAGCCCTGCCTGAAGCATCCAACCAGCACACAGTGCAAACACTCCTGCAAGATACACTCTGACTGTGGAGATGAGTTTCATCGCTGCTGTCATGCCGACTGTGGCAATGTCTGCATGCACCTGGAAGAGTCAGGTACGGTCTGCAAAGCACTTTCCCCCTTCATGCAGTTTACAAAGACCGTGGAAACGCTTACTGTGGGAAAACAGAGGGAATGGCACTGTGCCTTTCATATCACACATGCAATCCCATTAGAGGACCCCCACTTCTGCATCCTGGTGGCAGGCACCCCTCTCCACTTGCAGATCAACCTGATTTTTCAAGCCCCAGAGAATCTGACATCCATGTCTGTTCTCAGTGAGTTATCACCCATAGGAGAAGCCACACATGGGCATCTCTTAAAGCGCAAAACCCAATCCTGCCCCTGTCTGTGTCTTTACACATTTGACTACTAATGGCCTGTCCCTCTCTCCTCTATGGGGTGTAAAGTTAAACTGTAAAATCACCAGTGTGTGCCCGTGGTTGTACCATAAATCATCATCGACAACTCTAGCTACATGAGAAGTCTTGGAAGACCACAAAACAACCTCCTGTTAGACCATTCTCTTGAATGGGGTAGGGGTGGGGATGAGGGTGCCCAGAACAGTGTTTCCTCTGCCTACAGACTCCTCCTGGAGTTATTCACCAGAAACCTTATGTCCTTCCCAAATCAGCTGTTCCAGGTACATAGACCCTCCCTTTGACTATAGTTCCAGGGCTGTCTGCTACACAACTACTTCCTCTGACACTACCTATGCCCCAGTCCCCAGGTCCTGCCCCCTGGTTTGGATTTTCCCAACATTCACACCCTTTAGAGGTCACCAAGAATCATGGAGCTATTTTTCTCTGTGTATTGATGCAACATAAAAGAGAAAACTATTCCACATGTGTTGATTTTTTGATCATTGACGACACTGTCACACTGAATTGACCTTCTTAGATTATCTCAGGCCCTAGATTCTGGTAGGTCCCCACAAGCTACTTCTGCTTTTTATTAGCCCATGGAAACAAAATATTTCTTAAAGATGGCAACACCAAAGACTTAGAACTGACATTCTAAATAAGTTCTCCTGTTAAACAGTACCTGATTGTCACTATGATTCATTCATTCATTTTGGGGTTTTCAAGAGTCTTTTCAAATGTAAGTAAACACTACAGAAAGAATAAACAACATTCAGAGAGTTATCAAGAACATACAGTCTGAAGATTGTGTCCAAATCCATTTTACATGAGTGGAGGTGTCACTAGGTGTTACTGTTTCAGCCTGTTTAAAACCCTGAAAAGGGTGTTCTTACTGCGGGCCCTGTGACAGTGAGACAGTGAAGATGCGTGTTTGCCACTTTTCTGTTTACATCATTGACAACAGCTGCCCTGATAGGCCACTGGGGCCAGCCCCTCCCCTTGGCCTGAGGAAAACAGTTACAGAGGAAGTTCAGCATGAGCATAAAGAATTGTGTCTGGTTGACAGCTTCAGGAGCTGGAGTTGTGGTAAGATAGCACACACACACACACACACACACACACACTCACACACTCACACGATGTGCAGAGATGCGTTGGAGAGAAGGCTCAGTGGTTACGAGCACTGACTGCTCTCCCAGAGAATTCTAGTTTGATCCTCAGCACCACATGGTAGCTCACAACCATATATAACTCCAGTCCCAGACATCCAATGCCCTCTCTGGTCTCCACGGGCACCAGGCATGAAAGTGGCACACAGACATGCACACAGACAAGACACCCATACACACAACATAAACAAATAAATACATTTTAATAGATATGCAAAGAAAGGTGGACTTGGTGGCACACACGTGCAATCTCAGCATCAAGGAGGCTGAGGCAGGTGGACTGTGAGCTTGATGCCAGCCTGAACTACACAACAAGATCTTGTCTACAAACTAAAACAGCAACATCAAAAAACCAAAGCAAAACAAGACAACAAAAAAAAAATCCTAAACTGTAAAATACAGTTAGAGCTATAGAAAATATTTAATATGTGAATTACATTAAAACTATTCACAGCCGGCGGTGGTGGCGCACACATTTAATCCCAGCACTCGGGAGGCAGAGGCAGGTGGATCTCTGTGAGTTCGAGGCTAGGCTGGACAATATAGAGAAACCCTGTCTCGTAAAACCAAAAAAAAAAAAAAACTATTCACAGAATTAGGGCCTGGAGAGATGTCTCAGAACAACACAGAGGACCTGAGCTCAGTTTCCAACATCCATGTCAGCTGACTCACAAGTCCCTTTAGTTCCAGCTCCAAGGGCTCAGATGCCCTCTTCTGGCCTCCATAGGCACTGCACCTATGTGGTGCTCATAAACAAATGCAAGCATCAGACCCCCAGGAAGCCAAGTTACAGGGGATTGTGAGCTGCTTTGTGGGTGCTGGGAACCAAACCCAGGTCCTCTGCAAAGCAGTGTGTGGTGTGAATGAGAATGTACTCTCTGGATTATGTATCTGAAGACTTGGTCGCCCATTGCTGGTGTTGTTTGGGATGTTTTGGGGAGGTATGGCCTTGATGAAGCAAGTGTGTCACTGCTCAGAACAGCAGACTTGGAGAGTTTGTGGCCTCATCCTGCTACCAGCTATCTTTGTCTGCTTGAGGACCATGACTGAAGATGTGATCTTTCAGCTTCATGGTGCTCCCACATGCCTGCAGCTGGCTGCCATTCCTTCCTGTCATGGACTCCTATCTCTCTGGAGCCATAACTCAAAATAAACTACATCTTCCATAAGTTGTCTTTGGCCATGGTGTTTTATCACAACTACAGAAAAGTGTAAGTATACACATGATGGGATATTATTCATCCACAGAAAAGAATAAAATTTCATCATTTAAGGAAAAATTGTTGGAGGCAGACATCCCATTAAACAACAGAAGTCAGACTCAGAAACAAGGACAAGTGACATCTGTTTTCTCTCATATGCAGAACCTAGTTGTTTTAGAGACATGGAAGTAGGAGTGCCCTATTGTGGAAAAGAGACCCCGTGGGAGGGAGGAGAGAAGCTTGGGAAGGAGGAGGGAGGTAATGTGATTGAGGTATCTCTCCTACCTGTGTGAACATGTCATGTCAAAAGCTACCTTCTGTACAAATAAAATATGTTAATTTCAACTGTTTTGTTTTGTTTTGAGACAGGGTTTCTCTGTATAGCCCCAACTGTCCCAGAACTCTCTTTGTAGCCCAGGCTGGACTCAAAGTCACAGAGATCCCGCTGCCTGTGACTCCTGTGAGCTGGGATTAAAGAGATGTGCCACCACTGCCCAGTTTATGCAAAAATTTAAATAAAAAACAAGAATCAGGGACCAGAGAGAAGACGCAGCCATTAAGAGCACTTAGGCTGCTCTTTCAGACAACTAGAGATGATGGTTCAACTGTCTATGGCTGACACTGCTAATTCTCTTACACTCACTTCCTTATCAGATGAATAGATACATATATATATATATATATGAGATTAAGGGATGCTCATCTGTTTTATCCATTTTTTCAGGCCCTAACTGCTCTCAAATGAAATGGATGTGACTAATAACACCATTGAGGTTCTTATCAATGTCTCACCCAGCTATAGTACAGAGATGTTGGAAATACGAGCTCAAAGAGAAACCTGGTGTTACTCTAACTGAGCTGGTCTGATGGAAAACTGTGTTTCCCCTCGCTCTGTGGGCTGCAGAAAAGGCTTTACTCTCTTCCCAATCACCTGGTATTGCTTTCAGAAATGCAAAGGGGATTTGAAGGAACACTAGAGAGGAAGCATCCAATGTAATCTAGTTGAAATGTCTCTGCTTAACGATAGCTCTGATTTTCAAAGTTTTGTAGTGTGTGGGGGGGCATGCAGGTTCCATGGCACACATGTGATGGTCAGGGGTATATGCATGTGGGTGTAGGCATGTGGACGCCATGGCACACACATGTGGAGGTCAGAGGACAACTTTTGAGAGTTCTCTCCACGGTACATGCCAGCAACTAAACTCAGAAATGTGGGCCCTGCATCAGCTATGAGAGAGAAGCCAGGAGCGAACAGAGCACCCCCATTGTCATACTGCTATTGTTACCACATATTTTGAAGCTTACCAGAACAAACAGAAACACCACCATCCCATGGAGGGACACAGGGAGGAGGAGGATCTGGAGCCTCATGGCAGACTTGGTGTTCACAGGAAAACAAATCTTCATCCACTGCTGCTGGAAGCAGAAAAGAAATGAAGGCAAGCTGGGCAAGAAGGAGAATGACAGCTGGCTTGCTCTATATCCCGCCCCTCCTGTCCCTCTGGCCCCCACATATATGCCAACACCCTCCCTGGCCATCAGCTTCCCTCAGATGCTTCCCATCTCACAAGACACACCCTTCCTTTACAAATTGATTCCCTTTAGAAAACATTGCTTCCTCTAAGGAAAATAACACACTCCTTAGATTGTGTAGTTTTTAAAGTACAAAATACAGTGAAGAGACAGAGAAATATCAGGAATTCCTCTACTTGATGACCACCAGTACAAAGACAGAGACCTGGGTTTGGAAAACCAAGTACAGCAGTGTAGGAACACACTGAAGGGAAATTGACGAGGAGGAAAATAGTACCTGCTATGGATTGCAGTTTGTTCTCCAAGGTTCCTGTGCTGGAATCTTTGTCCCCAGAGTAGCAACGCTAAGAGAGTTGCCACCTTTAAGAGGTGGGGCCTCACCAGAGCTTCCCTGGTTAGGAGAGAAAGAGAGAGAGAGACAGAGACAGAGACAGAGAGAGACAGACAGACAGACAGACAGACAGACAGACAGAGGGACACAGAGAGAGACAGAGACAGAGAGACACAGGCACACACACACAGAGAGAGAGATGAATGAAGAGAGAGAGGGGGAGGCAGGAGAGAAGGAGGGAGGGAAACACAGAGGTGGATATATTGGGGGCTGAGAATTCAGAAACTGTGGAAGGAGAGAGTTGTTTACAATGGGATCCATACACACCATATACAGGTATGAAGTTGTCAGAGGATAAAGAAAAGATGTTTAAAAAGCCAAGGATCTACGAACAAAAGTCACGGTGCTGTAGATGGAGCTGGGTATGTGGAGAGTTAGCCCTTCCTTGGGCCTCCTCAGCCTGAGCTCAACCCTTCCTTGTCTGTTTCTCACAGACCCCCTCCCACAGTCTTCATTCACTACTTTGCAGAACAGCGTGAATTAGAACAAATGCTTGACAGTATGAGTGATTGAAACGAAGCAGGGCAATCATGGAAAGGCACTTCCTGAAATAGTTACGTGATTAAGTAAGAAAAAAGTGGGAGAAAGGTAACAAAAATGACTGATCCAAAGGCAACTCTGGGAAAAGGAGCAAGGATAACACAGAAAAGGGCGAATCATGGCTGGAGAGGTGGATCAGTGCTCACAAGTACTTGCTGCTCTTGGAGACGACACAGGTTCAGATCCAGCACTGTATTAGGTAGTTCACAACTGCTTACAGCTCTAGTTCTGGAGGATCTGATGTCCTGGGGTCATGTGTGGTGCACAGACACAATACACACACACACACACACACACACACAACCAAATAAATATGTGCACCTTTTATAAAATGTACAGTCTTGTTAATTATACTTTCTTCTTCATTCTGTAAAATGTTCTATAATTAAAAGGCAAAAATAAATTGTCTATTTCTCTTCATGTGTGCAGTGTATGCACATGTGTACATATATGTGTACACTTGCGCTTATGGAGAATACCAGCAGACATCACAGACTCTCGCCACACTTAGCACTCATTTTCCCCTCCAGGTAGCCCAGCAAGACCCTGGGGTCTCCTGCTCTACCATCACTCCCGGTTCTGGCTTACAGATATGCACCTCCAGGACAACGTTTTCATGCAGACACTTTACCCACTGAGCCATCTTCTGAGCCCTGAATTGTACATTTCACAATAATGAAAATTAGGTTAGCAAGAAGAGAGTGCTGATAGTTGGAAAGGGGCATCTTCTGAGACTGCACATAACAGACCAGGGGGCAAGTAGAGGGAAAGTAGGTCGGTTGTTGCTCTGCCCTGGCTTGGCCAGCAGAGGCAGCAGTGAGCCCTCATCCTGCTAAGGCAAAGTCTGCCATCCAGACCAGATCTCAGCTCCTGGGCACCTCAGCTTGGAGCCATGTTGTCCAGGCCTGCAATGCTCATCCTTGCTCTGCTGTTGCTGTCGTCACTGGCTCAGGGAGGGATCGGCCAGAAACGGAGACAATACTTAGGTAAGGTGATTGGATGAGGAGGGCAGCAGGGGAAGCAGGGACTGAGAACGGGCAGAGAAGAGACTCCACTTCATGCCCTGCTCTTAGAAAGCACTGTCCGGGCTCCTAGTGATCTCAGAACCTCGGCTCTGGCTCCCAGAGCTAGACATAGTGATAAGGTGGAGAGTGAACCTGCAGTTTTCCCCACTTTGTTCCAAAGATCCAGAGGCAAATGATCCCTAATGTGCAGAAAGGGGCCCCAAGGCTAAAAATCCAATGGGCAAACAAGACACTAGTTCTTGATTGATGCATATTTGGGAAGGGTGAGTGTGCAGAGATGCTCATGGGGGTATAGACATGGGCATAGGTGCAGAGACCAAAGACACTGAACAGGAGGGAGGTAGGACGAAGTTGCTGCCTGAGGCAGGGGTGGCAATAAAAGATAAACTATGAAAGGGACAGGACACTGGGAAGATTGACGGCAAAGGAAGCAGAAAGAGGCCAGGGGCTGCTCTGTCACCCTCATGGATCCTCCAGTTCTGGAGAGTGAGAGGGTCTGAGAACCGTCTCAGGTTTCCATGGGCTGAGCAAGAGTATACATTTCAGGGAGGTGATGTGATCACAGCTCTGTCTACCAGGAGAGACTGGTCCTGATGCAGGTAAGAGGAAAACCAGGACACACAGATGCTGACAGCTGTGGAGCAGGTGATGAGATTAGCACAGGACATGGGATTTAAAACACAACTGATCACCAGGACTCGGTGAGAGCCACAAAGACAGGTGCCTGGAAAATGCAGGAGTGCTGTGAGTGGGACCTCAGCACACAGAGAGAACTCTCAGCCTGGGAGGGATTCTCTCTGGGCAGCCATCTTCTCACTGTCCTCTTCTTGCTGCTCTTTCCAGTAACACAAGTTCAGCCTGTTATCAGGGTGTGTGAGAGGACATCAAAATCGGATCAGTGTAAGCACCACTGTGAAGCTGACCAAGACTGCCAAGCAAATAACATATGCTGCTCAGCACCGTGCTGGAATGTATGAATGAACCTGTTGGATAATCAAATGATTCTTCCCCTGCAACTCCCCCTCCAGAGGATCAGTCCTTCTCCACCAGCTCGTTTGAAGGTGATATGGCTCCTACCATACACGCCTCATCCATTTCCCCCATGGCCATTCATAAACAAACAAGAATAAATGTCGTGAAACTGTTAGTTGTGGAGGGCCCTAAATAAGGATAGCAAAATAGAAGCCATCTTAATATTCCTACTGTATTCTTAGAGACTAACAGTTAAGTTTCTATTTCTCTGTTCCTGCTTATCTTCCTGTACAGCATATTTTCAAGGCCTGCAGTCCAGACTTCCCCAGTTGCAGATTTGTGTCCTTGGAACATACCCTGCCAAGGAGAACTTCTGCTCCCCCGCCCTTCTGCTACCTGCCCTACTTAAGCCCTGTTGATATTTTTAATAAACGAGATTTGATCAGAATCCTGTCGTGTCTCCGTCTCTCCCATCTCTTGTCTCCCCATTCTCATTCCATCCCCTAGGCCCTGTTGATGGACCCTACAGGCTGGGGCAGTTAGTGAACAGTGAAAGCCTCAAAAGAGTCAGTATCTCCTCTGTTTCTGTTTCTGTTTCTGTCTCTGTCTCTGTGTCTCTTTTTCTCTCTCTGTATGTCTCTGTCTCTGTCTCTCTGTCTCTCTCTGTATGTCTCTGTCTCTGTCTCTCTGTCTCTCTGTCTCTGTCTCTGTCTCTCTGTCTCTGTCTCCCTGTCTCTCTGTCTCTCTGTCTCTGTCTCTGTCTCTCTGTCTCTCTCTCTCTCTCATTAGCAGTGTGTCTCTGGTTTCTCCTCTCCGCCCGTGCACCCACTCCAATTCCAAGAGGCTCCAGCACACAAAACCAAACCTCCCACAACAAGTCGTTCATGTGCAACATGCCACAATGCCCAAGAGAGCATTCCTTGCCTTTGGGGACAGAAAAACCTACAAGCATCAAACAGGTAGAGATTAAAATAAAATAGCACAGAGAGTAGGAGGCCCTCGACTTGGCTCTGCTCACTCCCACTCTGCCCTTTAAACTCTTCCAGGATTGGGGTTCTACAGTGAAGACAGTGGTCCAGGGAAGTCAGGGCTATGATTAGGCCTGGGAGAGACTGAGTGGGGCTGATGGGCTGGAGGAGGGTGTTCCTTCTGCACTATTTTGGCTCAGTTCTCTCCATCTCCTGAACACAGAAGTTCTCTTCCACATGCCTACATCAAAGTTTCTCCCATTTGTCACTGATGCATATGGACACACCAGCAGTGGGGCCTGGGTTGGGGTCTGAGACTTGTGTGATTTCATTAACTGAATATTCTCCCCCAACCGCAAACCACCCTCCTTTAGGCTCTTCTTTACATCTAGAGGCACATCAGAAAGAGGGATGGGTGGCTTGTGTTGGCATTGCAGAAAATGACTTGGCACAGGATGGATAAGTCACTTGCCCATATGCTATTGGTAGTAGACATTAACTACCAGGGGTGCAAACTCCCTCCTGCTCTGTGTAATCAAAACTTTCCTGAAATAATCCTAGTGCTCAATCCAATATTCAGCAGTCATTCATGTGTGTGTTAGTTAGCTTGGCTTTACAACAGCAACCTAAGGCAGTGAACCTAGAGAGGCTGTGTTCACAAATACAAGATAGAGTCCAAGACTAGGGAGGGGTGTCACATCACAAGAGTGGAACATCATAACAGGAACACAAATCAGGAACCAGGAAAGGGAGGGAGGAGAGCACTGGTGGAACAGATGGGGGGGGAAGGAGGGAGAGGGAGGAAAGGAGGGAGGAAGGGAGGGAGAGGGAGGCAAAGGGAGGGAGAGAAGGAGGGAAGCAGGGAGGGACGGAGAAGGGAGGGAGAGAGATAAATGGAGAGAGAGAACAGTCACTTTCAGTGACAAGACTCATATGCCTAAGGATCTCTCCCTGGGACCTAGGCATAAATGTTCTCAGCATTAGGGGTGACGGCCTTGGTCCTGCCTCAACTTGATGTGCGAGGCTTTGTTGATGACCCATGGAGGCCTTTCCCTTTCTGAGGACAGGATGAGAGGTGGGGTGGGAGGGAGGTGGGGGGGCAGAGGAGGGGAGAGAAGGGTAATTATGGTTGGTATGCAAAATTGATACAAACGTTAAAAAGGAAAAGAAAAGATGTTCCCAACACTTTCCAGTAGCACTGAGGCACATAGGCCTTTGGAGGATACATGCAAATCTCAGCAGTAGACACTTGGTACGTGGCATCAACTATAGAGACAATTCGTACAACCAGACCATGAGCAGGGGCAACAGACAATGGTTTTATTCTGGGCCATTTAATG
This sequence comes from Mesocricetus auratus, assembly GCF_017639785.1. Lineage (NCBI taxonomy): Eukaryota > Metazoa > Chordata > Mammalia > Rodentia > Cricetidae > Mesocricetus > Mesocricetus auratus. The sequence goes on from NW_024429209.1 coordinate 11,036,938, forward strand.
AAGGACAAAACAAAAGAGAAAGCCTCATATATCAAGTCAAAGCCTATGATCTAACTTCATGAACATCACAGGGCCCTGGGGACCTCACATTTCTTTAGAATTTTGACGAGGGCGCTCTAGGGAAAAGACAATAATCAACCCGTGTGGACTTTAGAGGCTGGTGGGCAGTGAGTGACTGTGCTTCTGTGTTAGGAATAATCTTTTGTACACTGTGAAGGTGTGTCTCTGCCACCGCGCCTTCTGATGGGTTTAATAAAGAATGAAGTGGTCAATAGCTAGGCAGGAAGAGGTTATGTGGAACTTCCAGCCAGAAAGAGGAAGGAAGAGGAGATGGAATGGAGACAAGGGAAGGATACGAGGTTATGGAGAGGAGATAGGAGGTACAAGCTGGAGGAGAGGCAAAAAGTCTGAAGGCCACACTGAGATTACTACAAATGGGTTAATTTACACTACAAGAGCTGGTGGGACAAGCCTAATCCATAGGTTGAGCTTTTCATTGTTAATAATAGCTCTCTGTGTCATTTTTTGTGATCTGGCAGCCCAAATAAAAACCCATCTACACTTCTGGATACCTTGGATTATCATGTTACATTGGTTTTGGTTCACAGTTTCAGTGATGTCTACCATGGTCAGGAGGATACAGTAAGAAGAGCAGTTACATCATGGTGATAAGGAGGCAATTGTGCTTACTCCAAGAAAGGACAGAGCAGGATACCTCGAAGTGCACACTGCACTGCCAGTGATGACTTCATCCAGTATGACTTACCCTAATGCCTTTACTCCATCCTAAAAAGCCAATATGCTATTCAAATCAAGGGTTGGATCCATTCATTAAGCCCCGGGCCTCAAGACTTGTCTCTGGAAATGGCATCAAAAATTCCCCAGAAGTGTGCTTCCCTAATCTGCTGGTCAGTTCTCAACATGGTCAAATTGGCAATGACATCCAACCCTCATGGGCGGGTTAGATAACCCTTCTTGTAAAAAGCTTGATGACTCAAATTTGACCCCAGATCCCAAAGTTGGTTGAGCATCTGTTTTTGCTTTTTTTCCTCAGAAAAATCATGTTCAGTTTTTCATTTTAATTTATCTTTGGCAATATCATACATGTAATAATATGTACTGGTCTCACTCAACCCCCACCCCAGGCATCCTCTCTGATTTCCATCTGTCCCCACAACCCTGTCATAGTCATATGCATCCTCAAGTTACCTTCCACTTTCTTGTCACTTTGTTTTGTGATCCACTAAAACTGTACCATGGGTGTCACGTTGGGTGTGGGTGTAGAGTGATCCAATGCACTTTGGATCTGTTGTTTGTTTTCAATACATATCCACCACAGTTTCCCCATCTCCATTCCTACCCCCACCATTTTGCTTTAACTATGTGGATTATAGGAATTTGTGAGCTAACCTGTGCTAAGAACCAATCTCAGGTCCTCTGCAAAGCAGTCCACACTCTCAATGGCTGAGCCATCTGTCCAGTTCCCTGCATGTGAATTTGTCATTGTGATGGCTCATTTTGTGTCAGCTTGACACAAGCTCCTTAAGATCAGGCAGTAACACATGTTCCTAATTACTGATTGATGTGTCAGGACCCAGTCCACTGTGGGTGAGACACCCTTGCACTGATGGTCCTGGGTTCTACAAGAAAGCAGGCAGAGCACGCCATGAGAAACAGGCCAGCAAGCAGCCTTCCTCCATGGCCTCTGTGTCAGCCCCTGGCTCCAGGTTCCTGGCTTGTGTGAGTTCCTGTCCTGAGTTCCTTTGATGATGAAAAGGGTGTAAGCCTTTCCATCCCAACTTGCTCTTTGTCATGGTGTTTCATCACAGCAATAGTAACCCTAACTAAGCATTTGTCTAAGTTTTGTTTTGCTTTATTTCTGAAAGATGATCATATAAATTTGACCTTATGTAACATTTAGAGATTTCCATGTGTGGGCTGTGCCAACCTCATGATGATGAGTGGTCCTTTTTGCATGTGAGAGTTGCTTTGTTAGTATTTTGTCTGGAGTTTTGCATCTACTCAACATAAGGTAGGGTAGGCTCATGCTGCACTCGCCTGGAACCTGGAATCATTGGGTATCACTTGCAGCCGTGTCCCCTGGTGCTGGCCTGAATGCTACGTGTTCAGATGAGAGTCTAGAGGCAATACCCAGCCTGAACACTGGGCTCTTTGGAGTCAGCCTGGACCTAAAACACATAAGTGTATCTGTGGAGCCTGGGTTCAGCTCTCAGGTCTAGAGATAGACATGAGACTTGCGTCTACTGGGATATGGGTTGAGTATGTGCAGGTGCCCAACTGGTATTTAAAGCCATGGCTTCTGACATTTCATGAGATATGATCGAAACCTGCAGCCACAACATAGCTTACAGCCGGGTGGGCCTGCAATCTGTTTGGATGCAGACAAGCCTAGACACTGGGACCAGAGGTGGGAGGGTCAGCCTCATGCTGGTGTGGCCTTTAGGCCTAGAATAACAACAACCTGGTATTAACAGTGGTCTAGAGCCTGGAGTTTAGAAGCCAACTCGGCCAACTAATGGGGTTGGGTGTGACTGGCCTAGCACAAGCCTGAAGCTTTGGTCTTGGGGTTGACCAGGTCCTGAAGCAAGTTTGAAGAGAGTCACCCAGGCTGTCCTGGATCCTTAATTTACAGTGTCTCCCTGGTGTCCAAGGTAGGTTTAAAGGCTCAGTCTGAAGTTGTGGCCTTGGGGCAAGGTGTGTAGCATTCTGTGCTGGAGGACTATAGGAAGTATCTGTATAGGACATCAAGAAGTCTAGGTCCACAGACTAATAATTAGGACTGTAAAATGTGTTCTTAATTGGTCTAAATCTGGAGTCAGATTTAGAGGAAAATGCTGAGATCAGAGAGAAGGAGCAAGCCAAAGCCACCTTTACCTCCTTAGCCTCTCAGTGGATAAGAGAGCCAGTTCCTGTTTCTTCCTGCTCTTATCCTGTCTGTGCCAGCCATCTCACTTCCTGTCTGTGCCCAGCCATCTCACTTCCTGTCTGTGCCAGCCATCTCACTTCCTGTCTGTGCCCAGCCATCTCACTTCCTGTCTGTGCCCAGCCATCTCACATCCTGTCTGTGCCCAGCCATCTCACATCCTGTCTGTGCCCAGCCATCTCACTTCCTGTCAGTGGCCAGCCATCTCACTTCCTGTCTTTGCCAGACATCTCACTTCCTGTCTGTGCCAGCCATCTCACATCCTGTCTGTGCCCAGCCATCTCACTTCCTGTCTGTCTGTACAGATCTCCAGACCTCAAGGGTTGTTAGTGCCAAGCTCCACGCTCTCATCTTCAGATAGGCTTTATTTGTACAAGTAAGATATCACGACATAGGCCTATGCAGGTCAGCCTGGTTCTGGGAGCAGCCTGAGGCTGCTGTCACTGGGGATGTATCTTGCTTTGATGAAGGTTTCCTTGTAGATGTCTCCCCGTTTGTTAGAAACCTGGATCCTGCTATAGGTACTCATACATTTATTTACTTCGTTTAATGTAGCATAAAGAATTACCTCCATATAACCAAAAATATTATGAAAGAACTTCTCTTTCAAAAAATGAAATTAAATGGGTTACTTGCCAATTCCTCACATGAAAATGGTACCCGAGAAAGTCCATAAGAGTAGATTGTGAATTCTAAGTCACATAATGTGGTAAAATTCCTACAATTAGGATTTATTATAGTACAATCAAGAGTAGGAGAGGAACCTATTGTGGTGGTGAACACCTTTGATCCCACAACTCAGGAGGCAGAGGCAGGTGAGTCTCTGTGAGTTTCAGGTCAACGTGGTCTACACAGTGAGTTCCAGGACAGGCTCAAAGCTATACAGAGAAACCCTGTCTCAAAAATCAAAGAGTAAGAGAAGGACTTTGAAAGAAGGGTTTTGATGGGAATGGAGAGTTTGTAAGTCAGTAGTAAGGGGACTTTGATCAAATAATATCATATATGATGTGAAATTGTAAAAGAATAAATAATTTTAAAGCAAGATGTTCAGGGAGAAGAGTGGAGAGATGTGAAGAGAGGAAAGGAATGGATCACTGAAGCCAACTGTGAGCAAGTGGTTTATTTTTCCAGTATGTTGACCTTACCCACCATAAACACAGTGTTTCCAATCGTAAGTGTGCAGCCTCTCTCTGAAGTCTAACCATCCGCGAACTCTCGTGAGGCTGGGCCAGAGAGAAGGCAGGCTCATTTCTTTCTCTCAAAAAACTTCTGTAAAAAGAGAAAGTTTAGACTCTGAGAGAAACAGGTTTCTGACAAACAAGCGTTCATCCTCAAGCTGTAATCTGGTTCCCACTGGCTGACACATCCTATAACCAGCACCATAACCTGTCCACTTCCAGACACTGAGAAATCTGGCTGAGCCCAGTGTAACCCCAGAGAAGTCTATTGATGGAGTCAACGATTACAAATGCAGACCGATTGGGAAATAGGTATTTAAAAGAGGCACGCCTTCACCCTAGCACTTGGGAGGCAGAGGCAGGCAGATCTCTGTGAGCTTGAGGCCAGCCTGATAATCGTCTTGAGTTGCAGGACAGTCAGGGCTACACAGAGAGACCCCCTCCAAAACAACAATGACAACAAAAACACACACAAAAAAAACTGTGATGTACCATCAAATTGCTTTCCCTGTTTGGAGAACATTTCTTTCTAGCTCTTTCTCTCCCTTTCCCCAGCCCTTCCCCTTCCTCTTTTTCCCTCCCTCTCTCCCTCCTTCCCTCCCTCCCTCCACGTGTGTGTGTGTGTGTCTGTGTGTGTATATTGTATGGCTGTCTATGTGTCTGCCTACTTGTATGTTGGTCTTTGTCTGAGTGTGATCCTGTGTGTATGGTGTATATGTATCTGTGTGTGTTTGTGTGTGTGTGTGTGGTTCTGTCTGTAGGGTGAGTGGTGTAAGTGTATGTCTGTGTGTATGTGTCTATGTGTTTGTCTATACAGGTTTGGGTGTGTGGATATGTTTATGTAAGTCTATGTAGTACATAATTAATATGTCTGTCTGTCTGTCTATTGTATTATCTATACATGTCTATGGGAGGCGTATGTGGATGAGTCTATGTATGTCTGTGTGTGTCTGGGTGTGTCTAGCTATATCTATATATGTCTGTGTCTGCCTTTCTGTATGTATGTGAGTGCTTGTCTGTGTGTGGGTCTCTGTGTGTGTGTGAGTATTTGCCTGTGTGTGGGTCTCTATGTGTGTGTGAGTGTTTGTGTATGGGTCTCTGTGTGTGTGTTTGTCTGTATGTGGGAATCTGTGTATGTGTGAGTGTTTGTGTGTGGGTCTCTATGTATGAGTACTTCTCTGTGTCAGGGTCTCTGTGTGTGTGAGTGTTTGTCTGTGTATGGGTCTCTGTGTGTGTGTTTGTCTGTGTGTGGGTCTCTGTGTGTATGTTTGTATGTGGGTCTCTGTATGTGTGTGAATGTTTGTCTGTGTGGGTCTGTGTGTGTGTGTGTGTGAGTGTTTGTCTGTGTGTGGGTCTCTATGTGTGAGTGTTTGTCTGTGTGTGGGTCGTTATGTGTGTGTGAGTGTTTGTGTGTGGGTCTCTCTGTATGCGTGAGTGTTTGTCTGTGTGTGGGTCTCTGTGAGTGTTTGTCTCTGTGTGGGTCTATGTGTGTGTGTGTGTGTGTTTGTCTGTGTGTGGGTCTGTGTGTGTGTGTCTGTGTGTGGGTCTCTGTGTGTGTGTTTGTCTGTGTGTGGGTCTGTGTGTGTGTGTCTGTGAGTGGGTCTCTGTGTGTGGGGGTCTGTGTGTGTGTCTTTGTGTGTCTGTGTGTGTGTGTGTGTGTGTGTGTGTGGGTCTCTGTGTGTGTTTGTCTGTGTGTGTGTCTTGTGTGTCTCAGATTTGGCAGACTTTGTCTTCTGTTGAGAAATAACAGTCTGAGGCAGAGGGTGGCATCAGTGAAGACAATGGCCACCACACACATCTGCAGCTCACCCCATTTTCTGCACAGATGTTACCACAGTAGGTCCAGCAGCATGTGTGATTTCTGTGTATACATTTGAAAGTTCGAGAACACCTCTTGGTACAATCATTAGCTTTTGGCTGTCCCCAGCACTCCTCAAGTAACAGCTCTCCCTCTGAAATGGAAATGAAATGACAAGAGGCTAATAGAGTCCCACAGGCAGACATTGTAAGACAAGCCCTTTCTGAGGTCTGAGCTTCCTCCCAGAGTCAGGGTCTCATATCCCCGTCATGGTGTCTATCTTCTGTGTTCCCTCACCGTGATGTCATCTGTTTGGTCCTGATTTCACAGGCTCTCCACTGAATTCATTACCTCAGCTGCCATAGGACTTAACAGATTCTGTATATCCCAACATGCATGTGCCCATTTATGAAATATAGATTGCTTTAACAAGTGATAAAGTCTGAGATATCTACTGCCTTCATCACAATACCTGTCTCAGGTAGACAGAGTCTGAATAAGCTTTCTGGTTTTGTGTAGCAGTCTTGCAGTGAACTTGTAAAGGTGGCCACACCCCGTTGGGCGTGGCATCAGGCAGACAGAAGTGGAAAGGGGGAAGTTTGAGGCATGGCTTTCCTTTGCTCTTTCTTTTTGGTGGGTCAGAGGATCCGTAGGAAGGGCAGAGAAGCGATCCCATGGTTGTTAGTATTTTTCTGTGTAATTGGTCCCCAATAAACACCCATTTATCGTTTATCTCGGGTATAGTGAAATGATTACATCCTCGCCTTCAGTTCAGTTTTGTTTTTGAGTTTGGCTCTCATGTAGCCTAGGCTATCCTTGAGCTCACATAAAGCTAAAGATGCCCCCAAACTCCTGCTTCCACCTCCCAAGTGCTGGGATTACAGGCATGCTCAATCGTGCCTGGCTTGAACCAGGTTTTCTCTGTATTCCTTCCTGTCTGACTGTTCCATGACACACGTGGAGGACAGGCCACAGTTCTGTAGCATTGGCTCCCTTCTTCCGTATTTATGTGGGTTCCAAGGTTCAAACCCTGGTCCTCAGGCTTTCCTGACCATGCTTTACCCACTGAACCTCTTCAGTCGCCTCTCTCCAAGTCCTCAGGTCTCGATCTGCTTCCTCCACTGATCCTCCACTAAGGTCTCTGGCGCTTTTTCGCTTTCTAAAAGATGTATGTACTCTCGAGTTTCTTTAATAAATACCCATTTGGTTCTCATGAAAGGAACCACAGAACTTCTGTAAGTTTGGAGGGGGGAGTTCTGTATTGGCTCTCGATCCTCAGAGGGACTGGGAAATATTCTCTTCACTGCTCGGGTGTATTATGAATGCTGTTGTTTGGGAAGTTTCCCAGACGGAGGATTTCTCACATTCTGCAACAGCTGGTCTGGGAAGGAGCACCTGGATCAAAATGCCAGCACAACACCCACTGCCTTGTCGGGAAGTGAGCACAGCCCCGACCCTGGTTCACATGACACCCACTCGCTTGTTCCAAAGTGAGCACCTGCCTGGCCCTGGCTCTCAGGGCATCCTCACTACCTACGAGAATATGTCTTCTTCCCTCCCCGGGCAGGCAACAGCAGCATGCAGAGGAACACCACAATCGGGAGCAGAGAGGGCCTCATGATGCTGACCGGAAGTGTCTGGAGACTCTTTTTTTTTTCTTCCCAGGGCTGCTGGAGATCAAACATATCAGTTGGGAAAAAAAGGTGTGAACCAAGGGGACACACTTACGGTTTTTTTTTAACATTCAGTCTTCTAGTTAGAAGCCTCCCCCTCCACTCGATAGCATCTGACCTCCACCTTGGCCAAACAATAGCTATGAAGTGCCTCACTTTTTCCCTCTGCTAAAGAAAATGTTTATCGTATGTTCTTCCTTTCCTTGATTAAAAGATAATTCAAACTACGACTTGGGACTTACAAAATCTACATATAGACTATTGCAGAATTTAAATATTAAAAAAATTACAGCTGGGCATGCTAGTGCACGCCTTTAATCCTAGCACTCAAGAAGCAGAGACAAGCAGATCTCTGTGAGTTCGAGGACAGCCTGGTCTATATAGGGAGTTTCAGGACAGCCAGAGCTGCAGTGAGACCATGTCTCAAAACTAAAAGGAGCAAAGTAGAGTTTTATGTGTGTATGGAGATGTCACAACGAAAGAGTCGATCTGATCCATTGTTCTCATTTCTAAATAGTTCAGCGAGGGACTTTTAACAAAAGGTCTTTCTCTTACATGGACATGGCACATTTACCAACTTCGTTGAGTTTTATGTTAATAAAATAGACTAAGATCTCATCCTACCGTGGGTATTCCATCCTATTGGAACACCAAGAAACCCTCCTGTTTCTCTGCCTGTGGGTCTTGACCCCTTTACCATCCTGCATGTCACATATTTACATTATGATTCATGACAGGAGCAAAAATATTTATGAAGTTGTAATGTAATAATTTCATGGCGGGAGGTCACCACAACGTGAGGAGCTACACTTAAGGGTTGCAACATTAGGAAGATTGAGAACCACTGGTTAAAGCAATCCCCAAATCAGTGTCCATAGGCTCACTTACACTCCCAGACTCTGATCTTTGCCTACCTCTGACGATGTTCTCAGTGAGAGGCGCTGATAATCCTTTGGCTGGGGATGCTCTGTTCTCAGTCCCAAGGAGAGGGGAGCGTCTGCACACAGGGCAAGTTGAGAGGAATAAACGTCAGTGATTGGGACTTTGCTCCTGCCTCCAATTGGGTCAGATCTATCTCAGATCTTAAGGTGGGTACACACAGGACCTTGTGCCTGGTTGCTGCTTTTCTTCTTGCTGCTAGGACAACGTGCACCCCCACCTGAGTCCCTTCTGCAACACACTCAGAAGCCTGGGTGGCTGTGGGAGTGAAAGGTCTGTGAGTCTGTTTCTCTGCAGCACCGTGGGATGTCTTTGTAAAGTGCCGTCCTATTCATTTCTCCATTGATAGCGTCATCCTGACAGTGTCCCTGTGGGCTTCATGCCAGGGGAAAATTTCTCATCCAAGAGAGATCAGACATAAGTATTGGCACACAAATGTAACACCTAGACTTGGCAGCTGGAGTGATGGCTCAGCGATGAGTAATATATATATCCTCTGTAGCTGTGATAAAACACCATGGCCAAAGGCAACTTATGGAAGATGTAGTTTATTTTGAGTTATGGCTCCAGAGAGATAGGAGTCCATGACAGGAAGGAATGGCAGCCAGCTGCAGGCATGTGGGAGCACCAAGAAGCTGAAAGATCACATCTTCAGTCATGGTCCTCAAGCAGACAAAGATAGCTGGTAGCAGGATGAGGCCACAAACTCTCCAAGTCTGCTGTTCTGAGCAGTGACACACTTGCTTCATCAAGGCCATACCTCCCCAAAACATCCCAAACAACACCAGCAATGGGCGACCAAGTCTTCAGATACATAATCCAGAGAGTACATTCTCATTCACACCACACACTGCTTTGCAGAGGACCTGGGTTTGGTTCCCAGCACCCACAAAGCAGCTCACAATCCCCTGTAACTTGGCTTCCTGGGGGTCTGATGCTTGCATTTGTTTATGAGCACCACATAGGTGCAGTGCCTATGGAGGCCAGAAGAGGGCATCTGAGCCCTTGGAGCTGGAACTAAAGGGACTTGTGAGTCAGCTGACATGGATGTTGGAAACTGAGCTCAGGTCCTCTGTGTTGTTCTGAGACATCTCTCCAGGCCCTAATTCTGTGAATAGTTTCAATGTAATTAACATATTAAATATTTTCTATAGCTTTAAATATATTTCACCATTTGGGACTTTTGTTGTTTTCTTGTTTTGCTTTAGTTTTTTGTTTTACTTTGTAGACAAGATCTTGCTGTGTAGTCCAGGGTGGCATGGAGCTCACAGTCCACCTGTCTCAGCGTCCTGGATGCTGGGATTGCACGTCTGAAGAATTCACCCATTGAATGGTGGCAGAAAAGGTTGAACCACACCAAAACCCAAAATCACAGTCACCAGTCAGCAAAGACCAGTGATGAGCCTATCAGAGCAGTGAGGAGCTTTGAGCATGAGATTATCTCATTTGTCAATTCTTGCTTTTGTTGCCTGTGCTTTTAACATCGTGCGTGTGTGTGTGTGTGTGTGTGTGTGTGAGTGTGTGTGCATGTGTGTGTGAGTGTGTGTGTGAGTATATGTGAGTGTGAGTGTGTGTGAACGTGTGTGAGTGCATGTGTGAGTATGTATGTGAATGTGTGTGAGTGTGTGTGAGTGTGTGTGAGTGTGTGTGTGCTATCTTACCACAACTCCAGCTCCTGAAGCTGTCACTCCAGACACAATTCTGTTCAAGAGTTCATGCTGAACTTCCTCTGTAACAGTTTCCCCCTAGGCCAGGGGGAGGGGCTGGCCCCAGTGACCTATCAGGGCAGCTGTTGTCAATGATGTAAACAGAAAAGTGGTAAACAGGCATCTTCGCTGTCTCACTGTCATAGGGCCCGCAGTAAGAACACCCTTTTCAGGGTTTTAAACAGGCTGAAACTCCACATGCTGTCTTCCTGTGTCTTTCCTTCTGGTTTTGCAGCCTTGGGCCCAGTTAGGCTTCTCTTGATTGTTCTTTTTTAAATTCTGTTGTTTTGCCTGCATCGTTATCTATGCACCACATTCATGCAGTTCCTGGCAGGGCCAGAGGAGGGCAGCAGAGTGAGCAGGCTTGTGAGTGCTGGGACCCAAACTCCTGTCCTCTTGCAAGAACAGCTGTTTCTCTTAACTGCTGAGCCTTCTCTTCAATCCACAGAGGCCTTCTCTTGTTTACTTTGATACCTACCATTAGAGCACACCACGCTGGTAACACAAAGATGTAAGTGACAGCAGGCAACAGAGGAGCAGCAGGGGCGGAACCACAGAGGGGGCAGTGGTGTGGGGGTGACAGGAGCCAGGAACTGGAGTTGTCATGGCAACTACAGTGGGAGGAGGCAGGAGAGAGGTAGCAGAGCTCAGTGATGGCATCTGTGACAGCAGTGACAGTAGCAAGAGGCAGCTGAAAAGTTCTACAGAGTAGCCAAGAGAGAATCGAGAGGAATGGCAGAAAAGAAGCTGGGAGGAGGTGGGGACCAAACCAGAGAAAACTAGAAGGCTGGAAGGACCAGAGAGACACTCGAGGTCCTGGTTAATTAATGGAAGAGTTCCAGACAGGGGTAGACAGTTCCTCTCTATATGACCCCCGCAAGCAATGCTTCTTTTTAGGATTACTTCTGTGCATGTGAGTGTGTATGACACATGTGTGTAGGTGCTCGTGGAGAAGAGGGTGCTGGATCCCCTGCTACTGTAGTTACAGGCAGTTTTATACACCTCCCAACATGGATCCTGGCAGCCAAACTCGAATCCTCAGGGAGAACAGGACATACTCTTAACCCCAGAGGCATCTCTCAAGCCCAATGCTGTTTCTTTTTATATTGTCTCCTAGAGTGTTGGGCCACGGCCTGGAAAGATGCTTAGTAATAGGTTAGATTCCTGGGAGGGCCAGCGCTCACTGTTCACCTGCCTCTAAAGATGTCTACGTTGGTTTTGATCATGGTCTTTCTCCCAAGGCTCCCTGTGCAGGGGAGGCTCAGCATCAGTGAGGAGGAACCTGAAATACCCAGATGCTGCAATGTTTGAGGTGGATCAGGGCCTCTGGCCTCAGAGAGGAGTTTCCTCCTTGCTGTGTTCCCAGGTGAGTGACCCAGGAGCACAGCTCAGCCTCTGAGCAAGGCCTGCCTGTCTGAATTTTCTGCATATCTGATGCCATGCTGTGTGGTGGTATCTTGCTTGTACAAATAAAGCTTGTCTGAATTTCAGAGGATGGAGCTAGCCACTAGCTAGCCATAGAGGTCTGGAGGTCTGTACAGACAGACAGGAACTGAGATGGCTGGGCGGAGAGGATACGAGCAGGAAGAAACAGGAAGTTGCTGTCTTTTCCGCTGGGAATCTGATAAAGTAAGTGTGTCTGAGGCTTGTTCCTTCTTCTCTCTGGTCTCTCAGCATTTCCCTCTACCTGCCTCCCGGTTTTTATTATTTAGACCAATTAAGAACTCCATTTACACTCCTGCACCCCTGATCAGCACACCTCACTCTGCGCCAAGCTGCAGGATCACCTCAGAGGAGTTGTAAGTGCAGAGGAAGGAATCTGAAAGTCCGGGGATTGCTGTCCACAGATGTGAGCAAGCCTGGGAGCCACCCTGTGTGAGCTCACCCCGGCAGCATTAGCACGAATCAGCAGAGGAGAAGGGCTGAGAACGGTTAGTGAAATGCATGATGGCCCAACCCGGCCTTGCTTCCAGAGTAGCCAGCCACACAGAGGAGTGATGGACAGAGGCAAGAGCTGCAGAGTCTTCCCAAGCTTGCCTCTGGGTTCAAGTAATGGGCAGAAATGAGAGACTCCAGAGAAAACTCCTCCTTCTAGTCATGTTAGTTACACACACACACACACACATGTATGCACACCTGAGGCTTGTCATTTGACTACCCCGAATTCATTATCCTCATTATGAATAATTTTTTGAGACAGAGTATCACTATATAGCCTTTGCTAGCCTGGAACTCACTATGTAGACCAGGCTGGCCTCAAATTCACAGAGATCAACCTACTTCTGTCTCACCAGTGTTGGGGTTAAAAAATGCATCACCCCACCCAGATCTCACTACCCCTGTTATAAACCGACTTCAACCTCAATCCCAAAAGGAGGTCAGAAACTGTGGTTAGTGTGGACAGGGATGGGAAAAAGGCCTAGGCTTACCCTGGGCTCCAACTGAGGAATGTTCTCAGGCTATAAGAACATGGGCAGATCCCCTTGGGAGGGCTGGCTATGTGAGTAAAATAGCACCTCCAGGCCAGAGAGAGAGAGAGAGAGAGAGAGAGAGAGAGAGAGAGAGAGAGAGAGAGAGAGAGAGAGAGAGAGAGAGAGAGAGAGAGAGAGCCTGGAAAGAGCAGAATGGGTGGCAAGACAGCCCAGGTCTTGGTGGTTACCCACAGTGGGCGTCGAAGAGCCTGGTTCTCTCCATAAGTTCTGCTCCATTTGACAGGAACAGAGGAGCTCAGACTGCAGCGTGGGTAGTATTTCTGCTGACGTTCTTTTGCCTGTGGCTTGGGGTGAGTTTGGGTTCAGGAAGCACAACCAACCCTCCTACTCAGGAGCTACCTGCAAAGATTCCCATAGAAGAGTAAGCCGTATGTTATGTGCTTGGCGCTTTCAGAAAGATGAGCAGTGGCGGCGGCGTAGACCAGGCCCTTTCTCACAGGCCTGGCTTCCTGACAGGGAGCGGGAGCAAGTAACGAGTAGCTGCCAAGAGAGACTCAGATCTCCTCTCGGGCCACTGGGTGCCACTCATACTGCAGGGATTTCCGCTGTGCCCCTCAGAGGCTTAGCACTGGGTCTCGGGCAGGATGGTCCTCGATTGGGATGGCCCAGAGCCAGCACCGTGCTGTGGGCAGAACTGAGTATTCAGAGAGGTACCATCCTTCAGACACTCCTTGTCCATCACCTACTAGGCATCTTCTTCCATTCCGGGTGCCCTCCCTGAGCCAGTGACAGCAGCAACATAACAGAGGAGCAGAGTGGGCAGCAGAGCCTGTGTCACCATGACTGACTAAAGCCGTGAGCCTGGCGGTTCCTGATAGCACAAACTTCCCCAGATTTAGACATGGGAAGGGATAGCAGGAAAGGTTTGCATCAGCTCTTTGCTGCCCCTGCTGGCTAAGCCGGGGCAGAGCAAGAGCCCACCCGTTTTCCTCCTCTGCAATGGCCTCTCACCCTGTACCGTAGAATTGAGCTTCTGTGGGAATAGCACCTCCTGTCACAGCATCTGCATTCCAGCTGCAGGCCCTTTCTTTTATGAAAGATACCATTAATTATGTGTCTAATGTATAGAAATAATGTAATTAAAGGGAATAGATACACAGACAGACAGATAGACAGATCTATTGTGTGAGCTGGAGAGAAGGCTTAGTGGTCCTCTGACCATGTCAAGTAGTTCACAACTGACTGTAACTCCAGCTCTGGAGGGTCTGATACGTATAGCCATACTCACATGCACACACACATAAATAAGAATAAAAGCAAAAAGCATACAAATAAAATTTCATTGTGTGGAGTTATCATGAATTGGCTGTATCATCTTTAAATTTCTCTGCATACTTAATAAGAAGAATATTTTTCTCGATTTTTTAATCACTTCTGTTTTTTATCTGTCTTCTGCCATCTTCACCTACCCATGTAAACACCTAAAATGTCATGATTCCTCAGACAGAAGCCACATGATCTTTCATAGTTACCTGTCCCTCGGTGCAGCCCTCTTACCAACGTCTGAGACTACCAATGTGCTGAGTCATCATGAACATTCTTTCCGTGTAATTCCTTAATCAAAGTAGCAAACTGTTGCAGCTGGCATACAGAATATTCCCTCACAGGCTCATGGGTTTCAACGCTTAGTGCCCAGCTGCTGGAAAAGGCTGTGCAAAGTTTAAAAGGCAATGCCCCTTGGAGGAAGTGGAAAGGCAATGCCCCTTGGAGGAAGTGGAAAGGCAATGCCCCTTGGAGGAAGTGGAAAGGCAATGCCCCTTGGAGGAAGTGGAAAGGCAATGCCCCTTGGAGGAAGTGGAAAGGCAATGCCCCTTGGAGGAAGTGGAAAGGCAATGCCCCTTGGAGGAAGTGGAAAGGCAATGCCCCTTGGAGGAAGTGGAAAGGCAATGCCCCTTGGAGGAAGTGGAAAGGCAATGCCCCTTGGAGGAAGTGGAAAGGCAATGCCCCTTGGAGGAAGTGGAAAGGCAATGCCCCTTGGAGGAAGTGGAAAGGCAATGCCCCTTGGAGGAAGTGGAAAGGCAATGCCCCTTGGAGGAAGTGGAAAGGCAATGCCCCTTGGAGGAAGTGGAAAGGCAATGCCCCTTGGAGGAAGTGGAAAGGCAATGCCCCTTGGAGGAAGTGGAAAGGCAATGCCCCTTGGAGGAAGTGGAAAGGCAATGCCCCTTGGAGGAAGTGGAAAGGCAATGCCCCTTGGAGGAAGTGGAAAGGCAATGCCCCTTGGAGGAAGTGGAAAGGCAATGCCCCTTGGAGGAAGTGGAAAGGCAATGCCCCTTGGAGGAAGTGGAAAGGCAATGCCCCTTGGAGGAAGTGGAAAGGCAATGCCCCTTGGAGGAAGTGGAAAGGCAATGCCCCTTGGAGGAAGTGGAAAGGCAATGCCCCTTGGAGGAAGTGGAAAGGCAATGCCCCTTGGAGGAAGTGGAAAGGCAATGCCCCTTGGAGGAAGTGGGTCACCGGTGCCTGGCTCTGAGGCTTCATTGCCCAGCCCACTTCCTGTTCACGCTCGGTTTCCTGCCTGCAGATGAACTGGGGCCACCTGACCTTTCGCCACACCTTGCCCACCTGCCGCCGTGTCCTCCCCATTGTGGCAGGATGATCCCCTTGAACTGAAAACCAGAATTAAACGCTTCCTCCCTCAAATTGCTCCTTGTCAATTTGTATCTGGTCACAGAGATATGAAGAATAATTAAAACATAAGTATTACATTCATAGCTGAAAGATAAACCAATATTTCACAGGTGGCATATATATATATGTATATATATGTGTGTATATATATATATGTATATATATATGGAGAGAGAAAATAATGCAAGAAAGGGAGCCAGTTAAATTTTTAAATAATACATTTAACTCAACAAATAATGTCTACTACCCTAGATCCTCGGGAGACTGAGGTATATATAGGAATTATCACACAAAACATTAAACTGTTCTGTCAATACACATTTGAGTAACAAAACCATGTTCTTAGCCTTTGTCCCCAGGAAGATGTAAAATTGAATCTTGACTGTAAAATCTACCAGCTTTGTATACTGGAAAATTCCTAGGATATCTGTAGACTTGGTTTATGTATATTTTCTTGTCACCACAACTGTAAGGGTAGAAATAGGTCACTCCTCCTATGATGCCTGATCACAGCAGGCACACAGTGTAAGACAACCGTCTCTACCTCCGTCTGGTTCCCAGCAACCCTGATGGTTCTGAGTGACCCCTTTACCATTTAACTTACATTTGGGTGTTGATTTCCATCCCTAGCAGGATTGTGAGTCAAGGAACTTCCCTGGTCATCTAAGAGAAACCATGGACTCTGGGTGAATTTGTGAATTATTAGAGGAGCCAGAGGTAGAAATCAGAATCCAAACAACAATCTGGGTGTCAGCCATAACTGTGTCTACTGCCTCTGAGGATGGAAATACAGGAAACATTTTGGGGTGTGCTCTTGTGTGGGATGCATGGGTGTGTAAATGTTCACGGGTGTGTGTACATGCCTATGTGGCTGTGTGCATATGGAGATCAGATTATTTTCTTTCATATCTTCCTCACTGAGGCTTTTTACTGGCTAGGGTGGATGGCCTGTGAGCTCCAGGGATATGGCTTTCTCTGGCTCTCCAGTGCTGGGGTTACAGACTGGGCTACCACACAGGTTTTTGTCACACGGGTGTCAGAGATCTAACTCTCATGTTTGTGTAGCAATCACTTTACGGACTGAGCCACCTCCCCAGCTTGTAAAAAGAAGCTTTTTTCCTTGAGAGAAGCCTTCCTGCCAGCCTGGTTCTAGAGCCACATGAGTCCCAAATAAACACACAGGAGGCTATATTAATTATGAAGCTGTTGGCCTTGCTTGTTTCTTACTGGCTAGCTCTGACTTAAGTAATTACCCCATAATTGTTAATCTAAGTATTTCTCTTACCGGAGAATAGTTCCGGGCTTCCTACCCCATGGCATTACATCTTAACTCCCCTGTGTTTCTCCTTCCCAGAGTCCTCCTGGACTCCTAGTCCCTCCTATCTAGATTCCTATTGGCCCAACAGTGCTTTATTGACATAATCACAGGACTTCCCACATCATCTCCTCTTTTCTGTCTAAACAAAAAGAAAGGTCTTAACTTTAACATAGTCAAATTATATATAACAGAACAGTTATCAAGTAAGAACACAGTTACAATATTTTGTCAACATTTAGCAAGATTTAAAGAAAATATCATCCATCCCATTCTTGTGAGTCCAAAGTCCTATATGTAGCTTATCTTTTATCATAACTAAGGAAAACTATAATTATAACTATCTGTCTTCAACTCCATCAAAGACCACAGAAGGATAATATATAAACACTAGGATTGACAGAGACATCTTGCTACCTGGACAGTCACCTGAAGTTTCTCTGTATTGCCAGGGCATCCATCTTCAGCCCATTGGCCACAATGTGTCTGGAACACTTCTCAGCAAAGCAGGAAATTTTAAACTGTCCATCTGCATCAGCAGTCTGTCAGTCATTTTTCTGTGTCCTGCAGAAAGTCTCGTAGACTCTTCCATGAAGTAGGAACCCTGTAAGACTGAGTTCAGCAGTCACTTTCCTGTGGGTCCTGCATGTCCAGATTATACAACAACAGTCAAGCAGTACAGGCAAGAGCAGTTTCTTGCCCAAATGGCTAATCTTGCCATGTTGAAAGCAAACTCCATAACAAGTTTCTTCAATGCCCATCTTCCTCTCAGACGTAATTGGTGCTGCCAGGAGCAGACATTTCTCATTGTCAAGAAAAACCCTAAACCATTTTAAATGCCATTTTCTGAAGGTCTTTGAAAGGTTTGAAGACTGTCTCACTATCTCAAATATATTTCTGTATATCTAGAAAACCTAACTTACCTAACTATAAATTCCATTATCATTAACTATCTATAGTCTGTATTCAATTATGCATTACATTTTAAAAGATCAGTATAAGCACAATACTTAATCAAGAGGAGAAATATACACATCACAAAGTTGACCTTGAATTTGTATCAATAAATGAAAAACCATACCCATACCATAATTCCCCTTTTTACCATTAACAAGAGATCGGCTGTGATCATTAACCAATTATAAACAACCCCATTTAAATGAAAACAAAGATTTATAGACAAGATGGGAATTAGGATGTCGCTCATTCCAAACTGCTTCATGCTGGAAGGGGGCGCTGTTCATACCATGGGGATCATGACAAAACTCAGAAACCTGTATAAGTCCTTATTTTCAGGGTCTGTGAAGCTCCATCATCTTAGCTGTTTCAGTTGTTGGAACACCTGGTCCACTGCTTCCGGGGGTCTTGGTTCATCAAACCACAGAAGCCTGGAAGGAATCCTCAGCTTTTTATTTTCTGTAGAAACATAATTAAAAACTCCTTTTCCAAGTAACATATCCTTATACTTAAATTTTGAAGTCAAGGCATTTTTAAAAGATATAAGTTGAATTAATTCAGCAGCATTTATAATCAAGTGTACTTTAGTAGCTGTTCCTTCCTGAGCAATGAAAAAACTGAAAAACACAATAGCATACAGTATCCAGACTCTCTGTGTATTTTCCATCTTTACTTGGCTTATTTATTTATTTATTAATTATTATTTATTTCTTTACTTTTATTTATTTTTCTCTGAGACAGGGTTTCTCTTTGGAAATCCGCCTGCCTCTGCCTCTGGAGCAATTTCTACCGGCGTGCGCCAACACAGCCGGCTTCTCTATTTTATTTTTGTTTTTCTTTTTCTCTCTCAATCCTATGTGTATTTTTAAACACACTGTAAACCTTTAGAGATTTTTCTTCATCCAAGTCTGACTTTACTGTAAATCTTTATGTTTTTCTGGCCACATGTCTTATCTGTTAAAACCGCGGCAGTTTAAACTGCAGTTTTTCCAAGATGGCGGGCGTAAGCGTGATTCCAGTTTACTGTCTCAGTCTGACATCCAGCAAAAGCTGCCGGCTCAGAGATGAGGTCACTGCCACTTCCAGCTGTACATATAACTTTTCAATTGTTAGCACAGTCTCTTAAAAGAACCTTGCTTTTTTTTTTCTTTTTATGCCGAGTCAGGAAGACTCTGGTAAGTGAGCCGCGTGAATCTCGGCTTGTCGCTAGCAAAACAGAGCCCACCTGAGAAAATGCTGCTACCAAAACTCTGTGCTTCTCTCCGTTCTTTTGTTTCTAAAATTCCTTTAAAGCTTTTGTCATTCTGCGTGGAAATTCATGATCCCACTCCTGATCACCATTTTGTAAAGGGAAGCTTTTTCTTTGTGAGAAGCCTTCCTGCCAGCCTGGTTCTACAGCCACATGAGTCCCAAATAAACACACAGGAGGCTATATTAATTATGAAGCTGTTGGCCTTGCTTGTTTCTTACTGGCTAGCTCTGACTTAAGTAATTACCCCATAATTGTTAATCTAAGTATTTCTCTTACCAGAGAATAGTTCCGGGCTTCCTACCCCCATGGTGTTACATCTTGACTCCCCTGTGTTTCTCCTTCCCAGAGTTCTCCTGGACTCCTAGTCCCTCCTATCTAGATTCCTATTGGCCCAACAGTGCTTTATTGACATAATCACAGGACTTCCCACATCACCAGTCCCAAGTTTGATTTTCCAGAGTATGGAAGTGAGTCTACCGTCTCCAACTCTTTCCCATTCTGTGAGGTTGAAAGTCATTCATTCCACATCAGCCTCCAGTTGAAGGTTTTTCTTCCTGTGCATGGGATGTATGACCAGCTTATTATGGGGCCCCCCTCTTCTCTACAGTTCTACACACACACACACACACACACACACACACACACACGCATGCCTGTACTCTGTACAAAGATTCATATTGTGCAGGGTATACTCCATGTAATATACATACTAGAGGGGTGCCTGTCAAATGGATCAGACACTGAAAATTGTAGAGCTTGTATAGAAGTAGAAGTCTGTCAATCAAGGCTTAGAGATAATCTCTGAACAGTGAGGAGAAATGGGCTTTCAGAAGCAACAATGCTTACTCTTCAGTAAGAGAAGGGGGATAACCCAGAGGCACTGAATCCCAGTAAGATTCAAGGAAGAGGGTGGATAAATTTGAATTCCTTCTGCTGCAAACTTGTACCGTCCCCTCCACACTCGGGTGTGACTTACGTGCAGGCTCTCTCACACAACACAGCTTTCAGAGTGTAGTTTGATCTCTCCCAAATATTCTCTTTCCCAGATTTTTTATGCAAACATTAAAGACAACTATGTAAAGGGTGAACATTTTCATAATGATCTAGAATCACATAGATAGTAAAGGCTGTTCAAATAAGGGGGCCTTGTAGCAACTCCCCTGCAGCCAGCATAGCAATGGTAATGTCAGTGTTTTAGGCAACAGACTGAAGGCAGATTAAGTTACTTGCCACATCTGTGTCAAGGCCTTTGCCAAACAGTAAGCCTCCTTCACAGCCTTTCCTCTCTACCAGCTCTCTACCAAGGAGAACATCAGAGCTCTAGAAGCATGGTGAAGCCAGAGGATGGAAAGATCTTGGGTTCCTGCATCACCAAATGGAGCAAGAGTTACCTCTTGTATAGACTCTCCATCATGATTGCTGTGTTGGTGTGAAGTGAACTTTTCATTGTAATTTGATTGTTATGTGATGGGTGTTCTCTATTAAAACAATCAAGTCTATCCTGGCTAATAGCACAAAAGTTAGGCAGAACCCAAAACCCCTGTTTTAGATCCTCTACTCTATAGTATGGAAAATCCAGTTCAAATGAAGGCCTTTTCCTGGCCATTGTCACTGAGCTCAGATAGGAAACTTCTTAGTGCAGAAGGACACTAGATTGACGACTCATCTCTGTCACAGATGGGTGTGGTTTGGGTCAGCTCTACATCAACATGAGTCACGAGAGTAGTGAAAGTTTCAGGTATGACAGCAAATAATGAATCAACATGACTTTTCATTCCTGTTGCTAGAGCCAAGCCCGCCCTAGCTGCTGTGTACTAGAGCTCAGATCAGTTGCTGTGCTGCACGATTAATGGTCTAATAGGACAAACAGAAAATCCAACAAACACAGTACTTCCATTACAGAGGATGAGGATTAGGTGGTGAGGGAGACCACAGAGGACTCTCAGATCTCCAGTTGGGAGAAGCCAGTAAAGGATTTCTGAAAGAAAGATCCTTTCTCTTTATTATTATTTTTATGGATTTTTACTTTTTTATTTAAATAACATTTTTGTTTATTTTACATACGACCAAAGTTTTCCCTTCCTCCTCTCCTCCCATCCCTCCCCCATTCCAGCCTAACCCCCTCCATTCAGAAAGGGGCAGACCACCCACGGGCTTGAACAAAGCATGGTACCACAAGGTGAGACAGGACCAAGCTCCTCCTCTGTGTCAAGGCTGGGCAAGGTAACCCAGCACAGGAAACAGGTTCCCAAAAGTCAGCTAAGTGCCAGGTCCTGATCTCACTCTTACGAGCCTAACAAAGAGGCCAAGCTATACAACTGTCACACACAGACAGAGGGCCTAGGTCCGTCCCATGCAGGCTCCCTAACTATTGGTCCAGAGTCCATGAGTTCCTACAAACTCAAGTCTTTTTTATTATTATTAATTAAATTTATTAATTAAAAAAAAGAAAGATCTGGGTGTTGGTGGCTCATGCAGCACTCGGGAGGCAGAGGCAGGTGGATCTCCATGACTTCGAGGCCAGCCTTGTCTACAGAGCAAGTGCCAGGACAGGCTCCAAAAGCTACACAGAGAAACCCTGTCTCAAACCACGCCCCCACAAAAAAAAAGAAAGATCCTTCCATTCGAAGCCATAAGAGAGGGCAGCTTTTATCTTTCAATATCAACATGGTGAGGGTGGGAGGCAGAAAGAGAACTAGAGAAGTAATTTTATATTCTTTTGAAGCTAAATCCGTGTCCTTTGAAACTAGATTATCCAAAGTGTTCATTATGACCCAAATGGTAAATACTGAGAAAATAACTTCAAAATATTCAAAAAAGGAATGAGGGGATCACAGTGATCCACTCGAAGATACCAAACACATACAAAAGAAGTCAGTGTTTAAGTTATCAAATAACAGAAAGACAGGAAATGGCAGAAGTCCTCCTATAGTAATCACTTCACACACAAAGATTAAATCTATCAGTTACCAACTGTTAGTAGTCTAGCCCTTGGGAGACAGAGAAAGGCAGATCATGAGTTTAAAGCCAGGCTAGGATATACAGTGAGACCTACTAGAAACATTATAGGCAATGGGAGAATGTGGTATGCTAATTACAGATAAAAATATAAAAGCCGTTTCTTCCCCATTAACAACAAACAAAAAGGAGACGGATAAGTCACCCCGGTACTATCCAGAGAGTCACTTTAAGAACTCAAGCCTCGGGTGATAAATATAACAAGGACATGCAAGACCTCTATAGGGAAAAATTTCAAAAAACAAACAACAACAACAAAAATAAAAAAAAACCTGTAATTAAGACTGGGGAGGTAGATCATGCCTGGCATGCACAAAGCCCTGGGTTCCATTCTTAGACACACACACACACACACACACACACACACACACACACACACACACACACACACACGCACACACTGAGGGAGAGAGGAGGAAAGGGAGAGACAGCGATTTTTCATTTCCACATGAAGAGGATGAAGACATAGCAAATCTAGGAACAGGACCTACCCCTGTAGTGGGCGGGGCTAGGAGGTGTAGGAGATGGTTGGGTTGTGTGTAACAAGCAGAGAGAGGCCAGTCCCAGCGGCCACCTCAGAGCCTCTTCTCCTCTCTTCTCACAGCAGAGTCTGGGAAAGCCTAACCATCCCCGGTCAGGACTTATCACCCATCCTGCCTGCACCATGCCACCGCTGTCACCTTTCCAGCTCCTGCTGGTGTTCAGCCTAGCACTACAGCTGGTGTCTGCAAGTCCCAAGCAATACTTTCTGAGTAGGTGCTGGGCTTGGGCTGCAGGGGAGGGAAGGGGTCCACTCCTGTAGAGAAGAGATAGCTCAGAGGGACATCTAGAGAGTTTCACAATGGATAGGAGAGTGCCACGTTCAAGGAGCCATACTTTATAGTCGGACAACTCCAGACTAGAACCTCTGCCTGCTTGCTCATTGCATGACTCCAACCCCTCTAAAACCAATGGGTATGAGCTTTTCAAATGTAACCTTAAAGAATTTTATTGAGACAGGAGGAAGGAAATGAGCTGGTACATTCAGGCCTGGGGCACTCTTATTAGTCCATGAGACTTCCCACCAAATGTTAATTGCAATAAATGTCGTCAGCCTCATCCTACAGATTACTTTTGCTGTCCCTGGCTCCATCATGAACAGACAGGAAAATGAAATAGGTAGAAATCAAGGTTCGGCCGGGCGTTGGTGGCACACGCCTTTAATCCCAGCACTCGGGAGGCAGAGGCAGGCAGATCTCTGTGAGTTCGAGGCCAGGCTGGACCGACAGCCTCCAAAACAATTCAGAGAAACCCTGTCTCGTAAAACCAAAAAAGAAAGAAAGAAAGAAAGAAATCAAGGTTCAATCTTGGAGGATATGTAGGAAGGAAGGGAAGGGAAACCTTGCATTTTTTTGTTTTGTAAAATTAAGAGGCACTGTACAATTACCAGTGACTAGCATTCACAGAAGAGTACAGACTAGAGTCTGTCTCATTGGCCACTACTGCCCAGCTTAACCTAGCAAGGGCGGTAATGACTATGGGCTGATACGCAGTGGGAAGAGAGACATTATTGTCTGTGCATTCTTCTATATTTGGGCCTCAGTGAAAGAATACGACTTATAGCACATGTTTTGGGGGAGACTCAGTTCTGTTTGCAGAGCTTCTGAGAGGAAAAAGAGAGCCCAATCTTGAAATTCTGAAGCCCATTCTGAAATTCCCACACGTCTCACCACAAAAAAATAAAAAGCCGCTCTGAGAATTCAATTGTGAGTTGGGTCCCAGTTCTCTGACCCAGTACTTGCAGCTTGTTGGGTTCATGGTTATACCAAACTTACCTTCTGCCTAATCTTCCTCCAAACAAATAGCCTATGTTTGGTTGACTCTAGGATAAATCGTTAAGGAGAGTTTGAAAGACTTTCTCAAGACTACACAATAAGTTCGTATGGATTAGGTGTGCAATAGCGCTTTTCTTTTGTTTTGTTTTAGCTTACTACATATACATCCGCATTCATGTCCTTGAAATGGAGCCTACCAGGGTTTATAGGGGTTCTGCATCTGGTCTGTAGGAATCATAAATGTACAATGAGTTCAGGGTTCCACCAAATATTCTTGGGTCAGACATCTATCCTTAGTTCACTGAACTGAGCTCAGAGGAAGACAGAGCTAGAGGCAAAACCTGCTTCCATCCCTAGAGAACACAAAGTAGACAAGGTTGCTGCTGCCTGTTCTTTGGACCACTCTGACCTAGTCTCCATTGCAGAGTATATCTTGGAACCTCCACCCTGCAAATCAGAGCCTGAGAACTGCAGCAGATTCTGTACCCAGCAGGAGGAATGTCCAGAAAACCTTCAGTGCTGCTCTGCCTACTGTGGGATAGTCTGTGCCTCAAACAAAGTCCCAATGCAAACACGTAAGGGTATCCTCTCCCAGCCCTGGCACCAGAGCTGCTGGCAGAGGCCAACAGCAGAGCCTCTTTTCCTTTAATCTTATTGCTGTTGTTATTGCCATATTCCCAATATTGTCTGTCTTTACCAAGGATGATTTCCACAAAACTCCTAATTAAAAGAACCCTCAGGTTCCACAAGACTTCTCTCCCACCATAGTATCTGTGACTCTCTCCCCCTGCCTCTCTGAACACACTCCTGTCCCCCTGCCTCTCTGAACACACTCCTGTCCCCCTGCCTTTCTGAACACACTCCTGTCCCCCTGCCTCTCTGAACACACTCTCAGTTGCCTCTTCCTCTATGCTGGGACCTCCCTTGTCCCAGAATCTACCTTTATCCCAGCAGCTGCCTGGAATGATGTATCTATCTGGGCAAAGATGTGCCCCCAAATCACCAGCATTATCACAAGGCCAGAAGAGCCTTCTTCATGGCCAGATTGCCTGGTCCTCCATTCTTCGCTTCACTGGTCTGTATTTGAACTCATTCCCTGGGAGCAGAGCATGGTCTACATCATAAAGAAGCAGAGTCGTGTCCTAGGGGGATGGCAAGATGCCCAGACCTGAGGCTTTGCCAAGGGACAAACTGTCCAGCCTTCAGTGGCTGAGCAAGCACACTGACCCTTCACGCTCTGGGAGTCACGGGTTAACTCACTGTGCCTCTCTGCGACGGCCTGCTCATGAGAAGGGGGAGTGAGAGAGAAAGAGGCCACCCGTGCCTTAGAACATTGTGGGGACAACACGACCTGAACGGATGGAAGGACACAGTCACGGAAGAGACCCTGCACCATGAGAAGAGTGCACAGGAGGCCGCCCTTTTCCTTTCCGGGCTCTAGGTGTTTACTCTTTGAGAAGGGGGGGGTCACTTTTATAATCTCCCTGAGATTACAGAAAGTGGTAAATAAAATGGAGTTCCCTGTCACTCCACCACCAAAACAAAAATGATATTTACCATTTGTGGCTTTTGTTCAGACCCCCCTCCTCCCCCCCCCTCTCTTAATGTAGGAGCTGTGCTGAGGAAAAGACTCAGTGGTTAAGATGGCTGGCTGTCATAAGAACCACGATTTGGATCCCAGTACCTCACAAAAGTCTCTAACTCCAGCTCTAAGGGATCCAACACCCTCTTCTGGTCTCTTCAGACACCTGCACACACAGGGGTGCATGGATGTATATGTGTGTATAAGCACACACATATACATAAAACAATAAAATGGATTTTAAAAATTTAAATGTAAGAGTTAATGGTCTGTTGGTAGTCTGATGTCCCCAGAGTTTTCAAATAAGAATAGTGCTACCTTGACTCCAAGTGCTCTCACTGATCTCATAGAGAATGTTCTATGAAAGCAGGTGAGGCTAGCACAACGCAACAGGTGTGTGAACACTGCTTTACCCTTTCACCACCCCTGCCTGATGCCTCGGTGTTATTAGTATTTATTGGTTGATTAATTTTGGGGTTTTTGTGTTTGTTTTTGTTTTTGAGGCAGGATTTCACTACATAGCTCAGGCTGTCCTGGAACTCACTATGTAGACCAGGCTAGCCTTGAACTCACCTACCTGCCTCTGCCTCCTGAGTGCTGGGATTAGAGGTACCTTGCCACTATGCCCAGCTTTGATATCTATTTAATGATGGTTAATTATATACCATCATGACAGGGACTTTCACAGGGCCTGATAGTATAGAAGAATTTTTTACATTTACTACATTAGTATTTAGTTCTAAACTGTGCAAGACATAAAATCCCAGTCTTGTCTTAATCAGTTTGAAAGGATTTATATGCACGTTTGCCTTTTGGTGAATGTGAAGACTGAAGATCCACGGGTATCAAAATAAGTAAAGTCATGCCTAGAAAGACAGACTGGTAAGGCGATGGGGAGGTGACTCACTGGGTAAGAGAGCATGCTATACAAGCAAGAATATCTGAGTTTGAATCCTCAATACCCAAGTGAAAACTGAGCATGACTGTGTGTATTTAGAAGCCCAGTGTTGGGAGGCCAAGTCAGACAGATAGATCTTAGAGGTCGTGGACCACCCAGCCTAGCCAAAAAATGGAGCTTCACATTCAGTGAGAGATTCTGCCTCAAAAATAAGGTGAAGAGGTATAGAGGAAGACACCAGTGTCTTTTCTGAGCTCTACGTGGGTATGCATTGGTTCACATACATGTGTGCATAAACTATACACCACATATATACACACATATACAGACATACAATAACATGCTGATTAAATCGTGATATGGCTAAAAATGTTAAGTGTCACTTATACATGCAAAATGTTTCAAATAGGTTTACTCTTCAAAACAACAGGAGAGGAATTAAGGACCCATAGTGTAACACAGATGGGTGTGTTATGGCTGTAGAATCCATTTTTCATTTTCATGCATCTTATTTTATTATTTATTTTAATCATAATTTGAAAATACAGGTGCATGAGTCTTCTTTGGAGTTAGGAAAAACAGTCAAGATCTCAACAAGAGCACTGCCTGCTCTGGATGCTTTAAGTGTATGCTCAGCAGCTGTCACACAAGGAATTAACTGCAGAGTGCTTCATAGTATCAGGAATTCCATAGCCCAGATGGGGATGTCCCCTCTGATGGAGATGGGCAGTATATGGACATGCCTTGAAGAATAGATGAGATCTTCTTTCAAAGATTAACTTCAGGGGATCAGCCCACCAGGAAACAAAACCCTGATGGGTGGCTAGGCAAGCCCTGAGAGCCTCAGCCCCAGAATTTTTCTTGGCAGGCCAATCCCCTGAAGTCAATTGCCATCTGCTGCTTCTCAATGGCACAGCCCTCTCATGGCCACTGGCACAGCCCCCTCTGCTCACCACAAACCTTTTCTCCAGATTGAGTCCAGCCTTTCGCAAGTATCACAAGACTGTGCCTTGATTCTGTACTAAGATGACTCACTTCAACAGACAGAAGGAATAACAAAAGGAGATTGACCTGTTGACTATAGTGACCGATCCTTGTGAAGGTGACGTGGGACTGTTGTCAAGTAGTTAGACAAGAGTTAGGTCTAGAACAATGGACTTTTGAGGGCACTCAGTCTGGTGCAGTGCCACAGCAACCCATACAAGACCGCAAATGAGATAGCATATTTCACATGCCTGAGAAGTAAGAGATTTAGAATATTCTGTCAGGTTAAAAAAAAAGAGGAAATATGTATGGTTTTTTGAAAAGTCCTTAACACTTGCCACAACTTTCTGATGAGGCCATAATATTCTCCTTATTGTAGTATACACACTTAGAAATGTCATTCACTCTCATATATGTGATAACATTTATTCTATTCCTTTATGTCTCTTATTGTTGTACATAGAGATGATTTTTAAGATAATGCTTAAAATACATTATTTTTAAGTAGTTGGGACTTAATTAATAGTTGGGACTTAACCCAGGGCCTCACAATTGCTGGACAAGTATCCTACCACTGAGCTACAAAGCCCCCAACCCTGATTAGGATGCGTTGTGTGGGTATTTAAATCCTTATACAACCAAAGTCTGAGCAGCACACAGTAATTATATGCTTCTTGAAGGTCAGCAAGACAGCAGAAGCTGAGCTAATGCAAACTGGCTCTAGATGAGCTTGGAAGCAAGCTGAGGATGGGGTCTGGTTTTGTTTCCTCCTTCAAGGAATCAATTCCAAGCTCCTGCACATGTTAGACAAGTGTTCTACCACTGAACTATATCTCCAGTCCTCTTGTCCTCTTTTGGTCTCTGTGTTCCTCATTCTTTTGGGGCCAGTGGTCTCTCAAGGCATGGCTGCTCAGGGAAAAATTCAGAAGTCAAAGGAATATACACAATATCATGGTTTTCTAGTTTGGGAACACCCCTTGGCCAAACAAAGCAAGAAACAAGAGCAAATCAGAAATCTAAGGTATGCAAAAAAGGACAGCCTGACCATTTGAAGACCATTGGAAGAACATATGTACTGTGGTATAGGTTTAATAAGGCTTTACAAGAGAGAGATGAACTTTAGTACTACAAAAGAATGATGTTCCTAAAGTGTTTACCAACTGCATTTCCAAGCAGAAAAGTGCTTCCTATAGACAGGGCTTTGACATATTGATATATGGTTAGTGCTTATGACTATACTAGAAACAATGAACAAAGATCAAAAAGGTAGAGACTGAGCAGGAAGATAAGGAAGGCTACACTTCAGGTACCACATCTTTTTTTTTGTTTTGTTTTGTTTTGTTTTGTTTTGTTTTTTTGAGACAGGGTTTCCCTGTGGCTTTGGAGGCTGTCCTGGAACTCACTCGGTAGACCAGGCTGGTCTTGAACTCACAGTGATCCGCCTGCCTCTGCCTCCCGAGTGCTGGGATTAAAGGCAGGCACCACATCTTTGAATAATACAGAAGGGAGTTTGAATGAGTGTTCTCTGCTGAGAGGTAGGTGGATGCGAATATACAAAAGGAAGTGGGAGCCCAGGATTTGGACAGTGGCTCAGTGGTGGAGGGAGAAATGGAGATTAAAAGATAGAGCCCATGGGAAAACAGTGAATGTGGTAAAAAATAATAATAATGATGATGATAATGGTGATAATGTCAGAAGCCACCATAACTGGAGTCTGGGACTCTTCTGATGAGGACTTTTACTAACTCCCTCTGTATTTGGTCAATCCATTTTTACTACAATGAACCTCCCGCATTAATTCAACCAAAATGAAATGACTTACTGAATGTGTGTAACACTACATCATCAATTTTCCTGGATCTTTTATTTATACATGTCCTATCCAGGACTTAGTCTCCATCATTGTGTGAGTCAATCATTATAATAAATTAGTACTATAATATGTAAATAATGTATACATTAGATATATACTTGATTTTTTCCTATGGAGAGGCCTGACCAATACAGGTCATTTCCCAACTTCTGTTGTGGGTTGTGCACATAGTGACTCAACCACGGCAGCTTCCTTAGATTGCACAGGGGAAGGTGAGAGGGCCCTTTAGGAAGAGATGCCCAGAAACACATGCAAGATAAGTGATGCAATTAAATGTGTCATGCTTGCTGGACGCCATCTAAGAATGCTCCCCCGAAGGACAGATTTACTTATGGCACACCCAAAGTGTGCTAAAATTCACTGGGTCCTGAGAGCTCTCCTTGATGTTCCCATCTTCGTTCGATCCATCACCATGTACAGTGGGCACAAGAGCCTAGGAAATGGATTCAGAAATTATTGTGAGGAGATGGGGATAAAATGCAGTGTTTTCAGATCCATAAAGCTGTAACGTGAGCAATACAAAATTAAAAAAATTCAAGCAGGATAACAGCAAGATACAATAAGAGACTCAGAAGACTAAGGAAGGTTCTTGGAGAACACTGCAAACAGTTGGCCCAGGATGCTCTCTTCAAGTCAAATCAAGTCCCCCTTCGTGGGCCATCACAACAGGTTCTTACTTTCAATGTCTTTACCCACACCTCTTATAACTGGGGCCTGGGTGCTTCTCAACCTCTAGACCTGTACATACTGGAAGGTTTGACAGTGCCGAGACAGATGCCCTCGAGTGTCACCGTAACACTGCTCCCTTGGGTCCTCTGTATGGGAGTTTGAGGCAGCATCTGATGCTGTAAGCACAAAGTAACACCTCCAGAGTTGTGTAGAGCCACGTCCGACTTCTTTCAGTTAAGCCTAAGGAACTGAGGAGTGAACCCTGAGATTCTCTACAGATGAGGTATGAAAGTACCGACAAAGACTGGAGATGAAAAGCAGGCAACTAGTAGCTTGTTGGATTTACAAAATGTTTCCTATAATATCCAGAACAAGATAAGGAGAACTGTGGGCTGATTATATGTATGTGCACATGTGTGTGCATAAGTGTGCTCACACATACAGAGGCCCTCAGTCCACACTAGGAGCCTTCCTTTATTTTCGCCTTACTTTTTAAAGCATGATCTCTCGGAAAACATGGGTTTGTGGCTTTGTCAGAGTGGCTAGCCGCCAAGTCCCCATAATCCACCTGTCCCCCTCCCTTCTATCCGCCAACACTATGGTTACAGACACGCTGTGCCTGTCTTTTTCCTGGGTGCTGGGGTTCTGAATCCAAGTCCTCATGCTTACACAGCAAGCATTTTGCCCACTGAACCATCTCCATAGTTCCTTAATATTCCCACTGTTGTTGTCTCTATTTAACACAACACTAGAAGTTTTGGCCAAGGCGATTAAGCAAAAGAAATAAATAAAGGGCATTCGAGTTGGAAAATGAGACTAATTAGCCTTATTTACAGATAGCATGATCACACACATAGAGAACCTAAAGAGTCCATAAAACTATATCAAATAAACAAGTTCCAAAAACAAATTGCACAATACCAGTTGGGTATATGAAAAAATCTTAGCAACATTCCAGTAATAAACTGCCAGAAAAAAACGAGAAAGCAATCATTTTTACAATAGCAACAAAAAAAATAGAATACTTGTGAATAACTTTAGCCAGAGTTGAAATGTCTCTACAGTGAAAACTGGAATACATAGATGAAATAAATTGAAGAGGATACAAAAGGCCACATGTTTACAAATTCAAACCAACATTGTTTAAATTCTCCTACTTCCAAAATGATCACCAGATTGACTGCAACCCTTATCAAAAAAACCAATGACAATCCTTACAAAAATGAAAAACAGCACAAAAACTGGTATGATGCACCAAAGACCCCAAATAACCAGGACAATATTGAGGGGGGAAAAAAGAAAAAGACCAGAGGCTGACTATAAACTACCCCACAAAGCCTCAGCAAGCAAAGCAGCAGGGAACCGACATAAATGTACACTAGGAAATACAGAACAAGAACCCAGATTTAAAGCCATCCATTTATAACCAGCTGATTTCATTCATCCATTCATTCACTGTGTTGTATGAGTGCACATGCACACATACATGTGCAGAGGTCAGAGGACAAGAGTCTCTCTCTTTCCACCATATGTGTCTCAGGAACCACACTCAGGTCGCCAGGCTAAAAGGAACGCATGGGATTACGTCAGACGTCAAAGCTTCTTCACGCAAGAAAATAAACAGAGAGACTGAAGAGACCACTGAGTATGTAAAATACATGCTACACACATGAGGAAGTACTTCACTTTGATGCAGAATTCACATTACAAGTGGTAGTGATGGTTTGTGTTCCCTGCCCTGGGGTGCAGAGATAGATGTGAGCTCCTGAGGCTCCGTGGCCAGCTAGCCTGGCTGACTTGGCAACTTCCAAGCCAACGAGAGGTCCCTCCATACACTCATCTCAAAACTTTACAAAAGGGATGTGCAAGCCGGGCGATGGTGGCGCACACCTTTAATCCCAGCACTCAGGAGGCAGAGGCAGGCGGATCTCTGTGAGTTCAAGACCAGCCTGGTCTACAGAGTGAGCTCTAGGACAGCCTCCAAAGCCACAGAGAACCCTGTCTCAAAAAAACAAAAGCAAAGGGGGAATGTGCAGTGTCTGAAGAACACACCCCAGGTTATCCTCTAAGCTATACACACACATATGTGAACACACAAACGAGTTAATAATCGACAGAGTGAAGAGAAAAACGATAGGAGAGAAACATTTCCAAGATATGTCTCCGGCAATGGTTTAATACCCAAAATATATAAGGAAATCAAACAATAGTAAAACCCACAAATAATCAGATTTTAAAATGGACCAAGCCTACAGGATAAGCATTTCTCAAAAATCAGGCCTCCATATGACCAAGAGGCATGTGAGAAATGCTCATGGCCACTCATCACAGGAGAAAATGACAATCAAAATTACAATGAGACGTCACTACATCCCAGGGAGAAATGTTGGTGAGTGTGTAGAAAAAGGGGAAGTCGTGTACTTTTGAATAAAACATAAATTAATACAGCCATTATGGGAAAATGCATGGGGATTCCTCAAAACTTTACAAACAAAACCATCATATGGTCCAGCAATTCTAATATTAGGCATATATTCAAAGTATGTTAAAGGATACCTGCACTGCCGTATTTATTGTAGTAGTATTCATGAGAGCCAAGAGATGGAATCCGTCTAGACATCTGTCAACTGATAAAAGGACAAACAAATTTTGGCTTACATATGCAACTGAATACTATTTGATCATGAAAACTAAGCAAATCCTATCATTTGCAATAATATTAATGAGCCTGGAGGGTGATGTGCTTAGTGGAAATGAACTGTACACAGGAAGATAAATACATTTTATAATCCTGCTTATATAATGTATCCAAAATAATCAAAGTCATTGAATTCTCAGTAGAATGGTGTTTAGTCGGGTCTGGTGAAAGGAAAATGGGGACTTTTTAAATAAAATGCATCAAGTTTCAGTCAAACAAGATAAAGACCTAAATCTGGTGTGTAAAATTGTATCTATTGTCAACAGTGGGGTATTACACATAAAAATATGCTGATAGATAGGCCTCATGCACATGTATAGAGAGGTACGTGCAGTGTATGTATGCGTGTGCACAAACTATATATGTGCACATGGAGGACAGAGGTCAACATCAGGTATGTTCATCAATCACCCCACCTTATTTTTTGAGTCAGGGTCTCTCATTAAAGCTGGAACTCATCACTTCAGCCAGACTGGTTGCCAGTGAACCCCCAAACTACCTGTCTTGTCCCCACAGCTGGAGTTTCAGGCACAGAGGCAGCGATGCTTGGTTTTACATAGACACTGGGTAGCAGAGCTCGGAGTGCTCATGTTTGTACAGTATCCACTCCAACCACTGAGCTGACACTAAGGACTCTTCACACAATAAAATAAAATTTTTAAAAAGAAGAGAACTTTGAAAGGTTAAAGCAAAGTTTAAAACATTTGAAAATCAAAACAGTAAGTTAGTGAAAATCTGTCAAAACAGAAACATCGGTTTGCAGAAATGTCTAATTCGATCCACAAGGAACAAACTATTTCAGCTTCATGTGAAATGTTCCAGAGACTAGGGGTAACTACTTCTCAGTTCAGCAGACATGTAATGACAGAGCATCATATGTTCAAATACAATAAAGACAGTGAGAGAATTACCTGCAGATCAAACTCATGAACACACAAAAGTCTTCCATGTCACACTGGCACAAAGTTTAGTACTGCACAGAAAGAGTGCAGATCCATCTGGGTGGTGGTGGCACATCTGGATGATGGTGGCACACGCCTTTAATCACAGCACTTTGGAAGCAAAGGCAGGAGGTTCTTAGTGAGTTCAAGAGGTGATCTACAGAGTGAGTTCCAGGACAGCCAGGACTTTTACACAGAGAAACCCTGTCTCAAAAAAGGAAAAAAAAGTGATTGGATATAAGACTAATATACAACATAAATAGCATTTTAACGCCAAAACCCAGGAAGATACCATTTATAATAACATTAAGATATGGATGCTATAAGGTCTGCATGAGACAACTATCAGAGACCTTTTCTCTTCCTTAAGTGATTTTTATTGTTTTATGGATAGTTTATTGGCTTTATCATTTACTTGAGAACTTCATACATGGTTTTATCATATTCACTCTCCTTTAGCCAATTTGTCCCAAATCCAACCCTGCTCTCTTCCCAACTAGGCCAATTTGTACTACCAAAATATTCTCAGATGGACGGCCTTCTACTGTCTCATGGTCAACTTATGAGGGGCTACACTATTAGTGAAAACCAACCCTTCCTCTTCCAGAACTAACAATTGCAAATATCTCCAGGGCTAGGAATAGAATTCCGTGTCCAACTGCCCTCTCCATGTTGGAATTTGGTCTGGTTTAGGCTTGAACATGTCCTGTGCATGAACCATTGTGAGTTCATGTGTGCAGCTGCTTGGTGGATCCAGAAAACTCTGTTCCTTATTGTTATCCACAGCCTCTGGCCATTACACTCTTTCTGCTCCATCTTCCACAATTACCCCTGGGCCTTTGAAGGAGGGCGTGTGCTGTATATATCCATTTAAGGATGGGTATTCTGAAATCTCTTGCTGTCTGCACTGCGGCCAGTTGTGTGTCTCTGTTTACTTGTGTGTATGGGGGAGGGGCAAGGCGTACTCATAGGCTATAAGAAAGCATAGGATCCCATGAGGCTGGAGTTACAGGGGTTGTAAGCAGCCCCATATAGGAACTGGGAACTGAAGCAAGTGCTCTTAACCACTGAGCCATCTCTCCAGTCCCAGAAATCTTTCTTGAAAAAAGATTATTAAGTACCAATAAACAGAAAATTGGCCTATAGATTCAATGCAACTCAAAGCAATGTCCAGGGTAGAATTTCTCAGAAATTCATCAAGCTAATTTTGAATTTTATGTGGAAAATGAAAACTCCTAATATAAAGTTCAAGAAAGTAACTATGGTGACATGCCTTTAATCTCAGCACTTAGGAAGCAGGTAGATCTCTGTGAGTTCAAGGCCAGCCTGACCTATAAGAGTAGTTCCAGGACAGGTTCCAAGCTACACAGAGAAACCCTGTCTCAAAAAACCAAAAGACACAAAAGAAATTAAGTGTGGCTTTTGAATCAGGAATATATAATGTAACAAAACACACAAGTCCACACATATTACCAAAATTATATGACTGTAGCTGTTGGCAGCAGCTGAATAGAATGTAATGATTGAATAAAAGAGAAGTCTGAAACCATTAGAAAATGAAAGGGAGCCCTTTATTTCATAGTTCACCAAAAGAAACCAATGCCAAATGGTTCCAGGTTGTAGATGGGAGTCACTGTTTCCAAAGGAATAAAACAAGTCAGGCTCAAGGTGGCTTTCATCGAGTATTATAGCATCATGCTTCAAACAAATTCCTAGCTGAGTATGAAAGCATGGACCTGTAATCCCACTACTCAGGGGTCTCAGAGGGAGCGATCAGAAGTTCAAGGCCAGCATGGGCTACACAAGTTCCTGAACAAATCAAAGTAAACAGCCAGATCTTGTCTCCAAAAGTTAAACAATTATAGTAATAACAAAACTGGCCAGGCGTTGGTGGCGCACGCCTTTAATCCCAGCACTCGGGAGGCAGAGGCAGGCAGATCTCTGTGAGTTCAAGGCCAGCCTGGTCTACAAAGTGAGTTCCAGGACAGCCTCCAAAGCCACAGAGAAACCCTGTCTCGAAAAAAAAAAACCAAAAAAAAAAACCTGCTAAACATGATGCCAACTTCAAATGAAGTTTCCCCAGATAAGTGATCAAGTATACATAACTTAACCTCTATCTGTTCAGTGTCTGTCAATGATGATGACAGATATACCTACCTCAGGGAGTCTGTGTAATACTTGAATGACATAGTCCATATGGATTACTTAATGTAGGCTATGGCAAGAAGGAAGCACTTCCGCCATCACTTCTACGACTGTTACTCTGGCACATTCTTCCTAATGCACCAGGCCAGTTTTTCTCTGCTTTAGAAAGCCAGAACATGGGAAGGAAGCAATTCTTTTGAAACGCCTTGCTCTGATGATCCAGCCCTCCATAGCTAAGCATATGAATATGCTCTGGCCTCTAAGCTCATATTCTTTCTGCATGAATATGGAACTCACTATCAGGGGTCTAATCAGCTTGGGACCTTTAGCTTCATGGCTGGGTACTCAAGCACTGAGCGTTCAACTCAACACATCGTGATACCCAACCCTGGCCTTTGGAGGAGGTGGGCTCAGCCCTCCCAGAAAACCAAACCTGAAGTATAAGAGCAGTAAACAGCTTCTATCTGCTACTTGCTCCACCATGAAGCCTGCTAAGCTGGGGTTTCTCCTAGGATTCTTCATCTTGTGCTTACTCACAGCCCCTGCACTAAGTGGTGTTGCCAGACTTACTAAGGAAATCTGCCACAAATACAAAGGTATGGATAAGGTTAAAACAGAAGGTAAATTCCAAGGCCAATTATGAATGAGGGAGAAAGAAATGGAAACATTTCCACTGAGTGGGCCAGATAGATCCTCTCCTGTGGCAACGCCCAGCAACCTTCAGGGCCTTAACTCAGGCATGCTTTACTTTGGGGGACTTGTGAGTGTCCAGATAGCGTAAAACAATATCTAGTACAAGTAAGTTCTTTCCAGACAGAGAATTCTTTTGTAGGAGGTCAAAGACTGGAAACATTCTAAGATATGAGGTTTCTGACATATTTCAAGGAATTCAGATCTTCCAAGAGCATGCATTGGAATGAGAGAGATGAATTTGGAGAGTGATATAATTGAGGTATATCCTGCATTTGGGCTCTGGGCACATAGAAAGCATCTGAGCACACTGCACCTATACAGAAGAGTTCACAGCGTGGCTAGGGCCCATAAATGACTTGTTCCCCAAGTCTAAGTGATACAGTCTATACTTTGATTCAGATTCCAAACTCAAGCCCTGTCATTTAGCAGATGTGTGCCTTTGGCCACGACTCTGAACCAATTATCATCTCTGCCACCCAACTTTGCCCATTTGTAAAACAAAAAATTTGAAAATCAGAGAGCATTTGTGACTATAAAATAAAATCAGGCATGTAAGCAGGCCTAGATAAGTAGTGTTGCTAGAGAATAGACTACAGGCTGGCAGCTTGAGGAAGGAAGATGGGTAGTAAGCACTGGGCTATCAATATAGCCACCAGTGTGACTATTTTAATCACTCATACCCACCACTTAGCCAATAAAAAAATGAGGCAGCTCCTTCCTGGAAACCAAGAGAAGAAGTGAAGGATAGCAAGGTGTGAGGGTGAAAGGCTATCACACCCCTGGTCTGCATCCAGCTTTCAGAGCAACAGAAGACAGAATCACCTGAATTTTTGAAA
Organism: Mesocricetus auratus; assembly: GCF_017639785.1. Classification (NCBI taxonomy): domain Eukaryota; kingdom Metazoa; phylum Chordata; class Mammalia; order Rodentia; family Cricetidae; genus Mesocricetus; species Mesocricetus auratus. The sequence continues at coordinate 11,073,968 of NW_024429209.1, forward strand.
TGCAGGTTGTATAAAGATATGTAGAGGGGGGGTTCGTTGTTAACTGTGTGTCTTCAGGGGGCAGCTGAAAAGATAGGCAACGAGCACATAGAGAAGCAGAATGCCAGGATATCCTGCAAGGTGTGCAGTGTAAGGGACCTTGTCACTTTACACAAGCTAAGCCATTCACAATCCAGTCCTTCCCCAAATCACTGCCCAGGACCACAACCTAGAGATGTAAGCTGTTTGTGTTGGACAAAGATGGCTTTGCCATGTGACTCTAGTTATACCAGAAAAGGCAGAAACTTCTCAGGGTCCTTGAACAAAAATGTTTTCAAGCTAAAGGAAGGAATTTTTCTTTTATTGTATGTGCGAGCATCTGCACATGTCTACACCTGCATGCATGCAATTATTCATGCATGCATACTTATGAACCATAGCATGCATGTGACAACAGAGGGCAACTGGAGGGAGCTTGTCCTCTCTTCCCACCATATGGGTTCCAGAGAGATATCTCCAGTTGTCATCTCCCCCTAAGCCACCTTGCCATCCCAAGCAGGAATTTTTTTTTGTTTTTTGTTTTTGAGTATTTTTATTTTAATTTTAAATAGCTTGTTTTACATGTCAATCCCAGTTCCCTCTCCCTCCCCTCCTCCCACACCCCCCCACCATCCCCCCCATCCTCCCACCCTATTGCCAATTTCTTCCACATAGGGGATATCTAGAGTTTATCGTTTCACTCAGGGTAGGGTCCAGGCACTTCCCTAAGAATCCAGGCAGAGAGAGCATCCCTCTTTGTGTTATGGACACACGATGTCTGTTAGTATTCGAGGGATAAACACTGATCCACTGCTCAGGACTCCTTAGGTAGCCCAGGCCTCCTCACTGACTCTCACATTCAGGGGGTCTGGATCGGTCCCATGCTGTCCTCCCAACTGTCAGTCTGGGGTCCAAGAGCTCTCCCCTGTTCGGATCAGCTGCCTCTGCTGGTTTTGCCAGCCCATTCTTTGCCAATTTGCTCATTGCTCCTCTCTCTCTCTGTTGCTGGGTTCCTAAGCAGGAATTTTTAAGGGCCTCTAAATAGAGACATCTTTCTCTAAATCCATGGAAATTTCTCTTGCAGATATTTGTAACCTGGATATGGAACCTGGCAGCTGCTATGAAGTACATTTTAGATTTTTCTACAACAAAACTTCTAAACAGTGTCAAAGGTTTCTCTTCTCCGGCTGCAATGGCAACCTTAACAACTTCAGGCTTAAGATAGAATGTGACATTGAATGCAATAAAGACTACCGGACAGTACCGTAAGGGACCAATCTCATCTTTTATCCTTTGGGAGAATGGCAAGAAAAAAATTCAAGGGTAGAGAAAATTAGTCGAGAGCTTACCCCATTTCAGGACATAAAGAGGTAGGATGGTTCTAATAAAAGGTTCTAATGGGTAAGCTGGATCTCGGAATAAATTGTTGACTATGGACAGGCAGTGGAGGCAAGGCACTAGGGAGGCAGAGGCAGGAGGATCTCTGTGAGTTTGAGGCCAGCCTAGACTACAGATGAAGTTCCAGGACAGCCAGAGCTACACCAAGAAACCTTGTCTCAAAAAAACAAAGAAACAACAAAATTGTTGACTTTGCAATTAGAAAAATCAAATATCCAGAGAGAATATTGCAGCTGCTGTCTACTAAACAATTATTTGCCACAGAGCCAGGTATTCCTAAGCAATTACCTTATAATAATACACAATTTTATATTAAAATAGCTACACTAAGTCTCCGCTTACAACCCAAGAACCACCTAAGTCTGGAAGAATTATGAGGAAAACAAGACAAATCTCCCCACTGAAAGAACAGAGAAGTTCCAAAAAGCCCCAGGAATCCAGAAGGCAGCAGAGATCCAGAAGGCATCTCCAAGCCAGGCATGGGATGTTCACCACAGCAAAGGTCAGTGCAGGGTATGGGTTTCAGCTGCAATGGGTCTGCAGCTCCCTGAGAAACTGGGCTTTGCCTCCCTGAGTCCCAAAGACAATGATTACTCTCAGCCTTGACCAAGTGAAGCTTCTCTTTGCAGTGAAGAAAAGTGGCTGAAGGTGCTAAGAGATTAAGATACCACTGAGTGCTTGCTCAGGCCTAGGACATGTATACTGTCCCTTCTATGGTGTGTTAAGGGCTAAATGATGAGGAGCAGAATTCAGAGCACTATCTTCTGGGCAGGCACAGACATAGCAATCAGCTTCAAATGGTCTGTCGTGAACGGGAGATGGGTTCAGGCTTCCTCTCCTGGGAAACTACTGACTATTGATGGGTACTGTTGAAGAACAAACATGGTCTTCAGTTGTATACCCACTAGTGACATCAGGCTCCACACCCATGGTCACATGCATAGCTGCATGTGAAATCAGTGGGTCACAAAACAAAATGACATGACCTTCAGGGGTGTGGCAAGGAGATTAGAGTAAGTGGGATGACAATAATCAGAATCATATACATATATGCGTATATATGTATGAAATTGTCAAAGAACAAATTACTGAAAGATTTGAAGAAATAAGATTACATTAAAATAGCTGCATAGTAGATTTGTGTTATTATTTTTACTTGATAGGTGAAGGAAATGAGCCCACTAGAAGTAACCAGTTGTAGCCTGGTGATAAGACGCCTTTAATTCCAGCACTTGAGAGACAGAGGCAGGCAGATCTCTGTGAGTCTGAGACCTACAGAGTGAGTTCCATAACAGCCAGGGCTACACAGAGAGACGCTGTCTGGAAAAACAAACAAACAAAAAACAATCCAGGTGTTGACGGCACACGCCTTTAATCCCAGCACTCGGGAGGCAGAGGCAGGTGGATCTCTGTGAGTTCGAGGCCAGCCTGATCTACAGAGCGAGTTCCAGGACAGCCTCCAAAACAATACAGAGAAACCCTGTCTCTAAAAACCAAAAAATAAATAAACAAACAAAAAACAAAACAACACACACATACCAAAAAAAGTAAACAATTGCTCACTGAGTAACATAGGATATTGTTTTTGGTTTTTTTACCTTTTTTTTTATCAGAGCTGACCATCACAAGTCTCTTGCCCTGCTTATATTCACCAAAATCCACAAATCAAATCTTTGCATTTTCAGGCCTTCTAACTCTCCAGAGAGACATGTTATTTTGTATAGGCAAAAGACCCAGCCCACAAGTCTCCTATCCAGGCAGTGCTGTGACTGGTTTCCATAAAAGTGAGATGCACAATGGCCTAGGGAGTGACTCGGAAGCACTAGTTCTGTTTTTGATCTTTCCTAATGCATTTTACAGAGGCTGGAGCACGGGTAGTGGCTATCATTGGATGAACGGAACAGATTAATGCAACAGAAGTCTCACTGATAGGGAGGTCATTCTGTAGGATTGTCTCAAGACAGAAATGACTTACACTAATCCAGGGAAACTCTTCTGTAACCTGCAGCATGAATCTTGTTTTTCTACTTAAACAGGAAGCTGGAAACAGAGTCCAGACTTGAGAGTGTGTGCATTCATAGATGTTCTTGGATGGACCATCTGAGATAAAGATGCAAGAAGATTTAGTCAAATGTCAGATCTTTGGAAAGTGTCCACAATTCTTGACACTTTGACTTACTGTTTTCCTGTTCCTAATTTTGTCTTTCCTGAAAAATTACTATAATCATTAAAAATGAAAGACTCTTCTTGTGTGTCCTTTGTATTTTCATTCCAATGCCTTATCCAGAGAATGTCAATTGTCAATGGGTTCCACACTTTAGGTCTCTCACTTGAGCAATTCCTCATCCATCCACACAATGCTGAAGTCATTCCAGTAGAGTTGACCAAACTGTAGAGATTGGTGCTGCCTGCCCTATGAAATCCAGCTGACCAGTGTGTCTGCAGCAGCAAACTTATGTTTGACTTTAGCCTTGAAATCAGATACAGCACCTTCACACTTACCTGGAATGTTTCTTCACTCAAACAAATCTTTGTCAGATCTCCTGATTCATGCCCACCAATCCTCAAAGCTCTCTTAAGTTGTTCCTAGTTTATCGGCAATCATTTAGATAGCTTTAGGAGCTTGGTAATTAAAACTAAACTTGTCAGCCTTCCCAGAAAAGGAAATCTACTTTATTTCACCTACCAAAAGAATTTTCTTTCTATTTTATTATTTTATTTTTATTACATTTTTAATTAGAAACAAGCTTGCTTCACATGTCACTCCTAGCTCCCTCTCTCTCCCCTCCTCCCGTACACCCCCACCAGCTGCCCTCCTCCCCCCCTGCCCCCTACCCTATCCTCACTCCCTTCCCCATAGGGGATATCCAGAGTCTGTTGTTTCATTCAGGGCAGGCCCTAGGCCTTCCCCCAAGAGTCCAGGCTGAGAGAGCATCCCTCATTGTGGTATGGACATCCAAAGTCCATTTGTATACCAGGAATATATACTGATCTACTGCCCAGGACCCCATAGGTTGTCCAGGCCTCCTCACTGACACCCACATTCAGGGGGTCTGGAACAGCCCCATGCTGGCCTCCCAACTATCAGTCTGGGGTCCAAAGAGCTCCCCTTTGTTCAGGTCAGCTGTTTCTGTGGGTTTCACCAACCCAGTCTTGATCCCTTTGCTCATCACTCCTCCCTCTCTGTCACTAGGTTCTAGGAGTTCAGTTCAATGTTTAGCTGTGGGTGTCTGCCTCTGCTTCCATCAACCACTGGATGAAGGCTCTAGGATGGCATATAAGGTAGTCATCAAACTCATTATCAGGGATAGGCATTTAAGGTAGTCTCTCCACTATTGCTTAGTTTGCCAGTTGGTGTCATCTTTGTAGATCTCTGGAGATCTCACTAGTGCCAGATCGCTCTTCAAACCTATAATGACTCCCTCTATTATGGTATTTCTCATCCTGTTCTCCTCTATCCTTGCCCCGACTTAACCTTCTTGCTCCCCTATGACCTCATCTCCCCTCCTCTTCTCCCCCTCTCTTTTTTCCAGCTCCCTCTCCCCTCCCCGCATGCTCCCAATCTACTCAAGAGATCTTGCCTCATTCCCCTTCCCTGGGGTACCTTGCATACCTCTCTTAGGTTCCTTCCTGTTTCCCAAACTCTCTGGCAGTGGGATTGTAGGCTGGCACTCCCCTGATCCATGTCTAAAATCCATATATGAGTGAATACACACCATGTTTGTCTTTTTGTGACTGGGTTACCTCACTCAGGATGATTTCTTCTAGTGCTGCCCATTTGCCTGCAAATTTCAAGATTCCATTTTTTCCACTGAGTAGTACTCCATTGTATAAATGTACCACACTTTCTCTATCCACTCATCAGCTGAGGGGCATCTAGGTTGCTTTCAGGTTCTAGCTATTACAAATAATGCTGCTATGAACATAGTGGAACAGATGTCCTTGTTGTATGAATGTGCATCTTTTGGGTATATGCTTAAGAGTGGAATTGCTGGATCTTGTGGTAGACTGATTCCCATTTTCCTGAATAATCTCCATACTGATTTCCAAAGTGACTGTAAGAGTTGGCACTCCCACCAGTAGTGGAGGAGTGTTCCCCTTTCACCACATCCTTTCCAACATAAATTATCATTGGGGTTTTTTACTTTAGCCATTCTGACAGGAGTGAGATGGTATCTCAGAGCTGTTTTGATTTGCATTTCCTTAATGGCTAAGGATGTTGAGCATTTTCTCAAGTGTCTCTCAGCCATTTTAGACTTCTCTAGTGAGAATTCTCTATTTAGTTGTGTACCCCACTTTTTAATTGGATCCTTTGGTGTTTTAAAGACTTGCTTCTTGAGTTCTTGGTAAATTTTGGAGAGCAGCCCTCTGTCAGATACGGGGTTAGTGAATATCTTTTCCCAATCTGTGGGTTGCCTTTTTGTCTTGTTGACTGTGTCCTTTGCCTTACAAAAGCTTCTTAGTTTCAGGAGGTCCCATTTGTTAATTGTCGATCTCTGAGTCTATGCTACTGGTATTATGTTCAGGAAGCAGTCTCCGGTACCAATTTGTTCAAGAGTACCTCCCGCTTTCTCTTCTAAGAGGTTCAATGTGACTGGATTTATGTTGAGGTTTTTGACCCATTTGGACTTAAGTTTTGTGCATGGCAATAGACATGGATCTATCTTCAGTCTTCTACATGCCAATATCCAGTTATATCAGCACCAGTTGTTGAAGATGCTTTCTTTTTTCCATTGTATAATTTTAGCTTCTTTGTCAAAAATGGAGTGTTCATAGGTGTGTGGGTGAAAATCAGGGTTTTCAATTAGATTCCATTGGTCTGCCTGTCTATTTTTGTGCCAATACCAAGCTATTTTCAGGACTATAGCTCTATAATAGAACTTGAAGTCAGGGATGGTGATGTCTCCAGAAGGTCCTTTATTATACAGGGTTGTTTTGGCTATCCTGGGTCTTTTGTTTTTCATATAAAGTTGATTATTGTTCTTTCAAGGTCTGTAAAGAATTGTGCTGGTATTTTGATGGGGATTGCATTGAGTCTGTAGATTGCTTTTGGCAAGATTGCCACTTTACTATGTTGATCCTACCAATCCAAGAGCATGGGAGATCTTTCCATTTTCTGGTATCTTCTTTAATTTCTTTCTTTCAAGACTCAAAGTTCTTGCTATACAGGTCTTTAACTTGTTTGGCTAGCGTTATCCCCAGATATTTAATGTTGTTTAGGGATATTGTAAAGGGTGATGTTTCTCTGATTTCTTTCTCAGCCCAGTTATCGTCTATATATATAATAGGGCTACTGGTTTTTTTTTAGTTAATCTTGTATCCTTCCACTTTGCTGAAGGTGTTTATCAGTTGTAGGAGTTCCCTTGTAGAGTTTTTCCAGTCACTTATATAAACTATCACATCATCTGCAAAAGTAAAAGCTTGACTTCTTCCTTTCCAATTTGTATCCCCTTGATCTCCTTTTGTAGTCTTATTGCTCTAGCTAGAACTTCAAGTACAATATTGAAGGGATATGGAGAGAATGGACAGCCTTGTCTTGTTCCTGATTTTAGAGGAACTGCATTGAGTTTCTCTCCATTTAGTTTGATGTTAGATGCTGGTTTGCTGTATATTGCTTTTATTATGTTTAGGTATGTTCCTGTTACCCCTGATCTCTCCAGGATCTTTATCACAAAGGGGTGCTGGATTTTGTCAAAGGCTTTTTCAGCATCTAGTGAGATGATCATGTGTTTTTTTTCTTTGCAGTTTGTTTATATGATGAATTACACTGATAGATTTTCATAGGTTAAACCATCCCTGCATCCCTGGGATGAAGCCTACTTGATCATGGTGGATGATTTTTCTGATGTATTCTTGGATTATTTGCTAGTATTTAATTGAGTATTTTTGCACCAATGTTCATGAGGGAAATTGGTCTGTAGTTCTCTTTCTTAGTTGTGTCTTTGTGTAGCTTGGATACCAAGGTAATTGTAGCCTCGTAAAAAGAGTTTGACAGCAAACCTCCTGCTTCTATTGTGGGGAACACTTTGAGGAGTATTGGAATTAGCTCTTCTTTGAATTTCTGGTAGAATCTGCACTGAAGCCATCTGGGCCTGGGCTTTTTTTGGTTGGGAGACTTTTGATGACTGCTTCTATTTCATTAGGGGTCATAGATCTGTTTAGATTGCTTATCTGCTCTTGATTTAATTTTGGTAAGTGATATCTATCCAAGAAATTGTTCACTTCCTTTAAATTTTCAAATTTTTTGGAGTACAGGTTTTCAAAGTGTGCCCTGATGATTCTCTGGATTTCCTCAGTATCCGTTGTTATGTCCCCCTTTTCATTTCTGTTTTTGTTAATTAGCATGCTCTCTCTCTCTGCCTTTTGGTTAGTTTGGATAAAAGTTTGTCTTATCTTGTTGATTTTCTCAAAGAACCAACTCTTTGTTTCATTGATTCTTTGTGTTGTTTTCCTAGTTTCTACTTTATTAATTCCAGCCTTCAATTCGATTATTTCCTGGCGTCTTCTCCTCCTGGGTGAGTTTGCTTCTTTTTGTTCTACAGCTTTTAGTTGTGCTGTTAATTCTCTAGTGTGACTATTCTCCAGTTTCTTCATGTAGGCACTCAGTGCTATGAACTTTCCTCTCAGCACTGCTTCCAAAGTGTCCTGTAAGCTTAGGTATGTTGTGTCTTCATTCTCATTGAATTCCAGGAAGTCTTTAATTTCTCTTTATTATTTCTTCCTTTACCCAGGGATGGTGCAATTGTGCATTGTTCAGTTCCCATGAGTTTGTAGGGTTTCTGTGATTTGTGTTGTTGTTGAATTCTAATTTTAAAGCATGGTGGTCTGTTAAGATACAGGGGGTTATTCCAATACTTTTGTATCTGTGGAGGTTTGCTATGTTTCTGATTATGTTGTCAATTTTAGAGAAGGTTCCATGTGCCACTGAAAAGAAGGTATATTCTTTTGTGTTTGGATGGAATGTTCCTATAGATGTCTGTTAAACCCAATTGTGTCATAATTTCTGTTAGTTCTTTTGTTTCTTTGTTAAATTTCTGTCTGGAGGTCCTGTCTAGTGGTGTGAGCGGAGTGTTGAAGTCTCTTACTAGTATCGTGTGAGATTTTATGTGTGATTTGAGCTTTAGTAATGTTTCTTTTATGAGAGTGGGTGCCTTTGTATTTGGGGCATAGATGTTCAGAATTGAGACTTCGCCTTGATGGATTTTTCCTGTGATGAATATGAAATGTCCTTCTTCATCTCTTTTGATTGATTTTAATTTAAAGTCTAATTTGTTAGTTACTAGGATTGCTACACCAGCTTGTTTCTTGGGTCCCTTTGATTGGAAAATCTTTTCCTAACCTTTCACTCTGAGGTAACGTCTGTCTTTGACGTTGAGATGTGTTTCTTGTATGCAGCAAAAGGATGGGTTCTCTCTCTCTCTCTCTCTCTCTCTCTCTCTCTGTGTGTGTGTGTGTGTGTGTGTGTGTGTGTGTGTGCAACTTGACACAAGCTGGAGTCATCTGAAAGAAGGAAACTTCAATTGAAAAAAATGCCACCATGAGATCCAGCTGTGAGCTGTTTTCTTAATTAGTGATTGATGGGGAAGGACCCAGCCCGTTGTGGGTGGTACCACCCCTGACTGGTGGTCCTGAGTTCTGTTAAAAAGGAGACTGAGTAAGCCATGATGAGCAAGCCAGTGAGCAGCACTCCTCTATGGCTTCTGCATCAGCTCCTGCTCCAGGTTCCTGCCCTGTTTGAGTTCCTGTCCTGACGTCCTTCAGTGATGAGCAGTGATGAGGAAGTGTGAGCCTAATAAACCCCTCCTTCCCCAAGTTTTTTTTTTTTGGTTGTGGTGTTTCATCACAGCAACAACAATGAGTGGGTGTTTTGTTTGTATGCATTTATGTGCACTTTGTGCATGCTGTACCCACAGAAGCTGGATGGCAGCAACAGGTCCAGTGAAACTATAGTTCAGAGACAGCTGTGAGCCACCATGTAGACACTGGGAACCAAACCCCAGCCCTCTGCTGAACCCTCTTTCCAGCCTCAAGACTCACTCTCTTGGAATAAAAATACAGGTATAGCCTTCCTTTTCCTCCCTCACCGAGCGCATGAGAATTAGCACTGAGGCTGGAAGTGGGGCTCAGGAAGCCACTGCCACAAAGGAAACATACGGCTTACTAGTATCCAGGCATGTGTACTGGTTCTGACAGAATGCGCCATCAGCTGCAGCCACTAAGAGCACCACCTGTGCAGATTCACTATGGTCCCTTTTTAAAGGGCCCTGCCCGCCTCCCATCCTCCTCTCTTTCTTTCTCTCTGTTCCCCTTCCACCCCCTCAGACTCCCAGTCTTTCCTCTCTCTCCCCCTCTTCCCTCTCTCCTCTCTCCTGCTGCTCTTGTCACTGGAGGCCAGTCCCCCATTCCCTTTCCCCTTTTTATGATCCCTTTTCCTAATTAAAAAGAAAACCAAACCTCTGCTTGAACCCTGTCACATGGCATCTTTCTCTCATGTGCCACTTTTCTTAAATTGCAACACAACTGAGAAGAAACCACAACCCTGTGAAATTGTTTAGACTGAAACAGACCCCTCCTCTCCCTCAGGAGTGCATAGTCACTCCTGTGCCTCAAGCATTGCTCGTGAACTGTTGGTTATTAGTTTTCCAGCAAGCAGAGCAGAAAACGTAATGGTTAAAAAAAATAGAGTTAATGGCCCTCCTCCTCATTTTCTGTGCTGTGTTGTGTCTCTTTCATCTGAAGTGCGTGTTCTAAGACGGAACGCCTCACTTTCTCTCCCTGGATACATCCCTTCCTTTCCCGTGTTTGCATATAACCACAAAGAGGAGCTTAATGGAAAATATCTAGATATCCTGAATTCTGGGAGGTAATTTTCCCAACTCAGCAAGCCAGACTGAATGACACAGGCCTGTAATAGCAGCTACCTGGGAAGCTGAGGCAGGAGGCTCCCAAGCCCAAGGCCAGCCAGGGCTACAGAATGAAGTCAGGGCCGGCCTGGCCTACAGAGTGAGGTCAAGGTCAGTCTGGAAAACATGGTAAAAATTAGGCTCAAATTTAGAAATAGGGTGCTGGGGAGAAGGCTGGATACTTGCTGCTCTTGTTTCGTTCTCAGGACCCATACTAGGCACCTCACAATCTCCTGCAACTCCAGCTCTAGGGATATCCTATGTCTCTGGCCTGCACTCAGATGCAACACACACACACACACACACACACACACACACACACACACGAAGAAAGCCAGGCATGCAGGTGCCTGTAACCCCAGCTTTGGAGAGCAAAGACAGGCAGATCCTGGGAGCTCGGTGGCTGGCCAGCCAGCCTAATGAAAACATTAATCCTTGAGTTTAGTCAGAGATTCTGTGTCAAGAGAAAAACACCCCACATTCTCCTCTGGTCTGTGTGTGCTCAAACACACGTGCATACACAGAGCATGCAGGAACACACTCACACACACACACACACACACACTTACACAGTGGTCTCTACATTAGTGTTTGAGCAGTCACCCTTTTCCTCATTGCCTTCACAGAAAAGCTGAGCTCTGAGCAGATGCTCACACTCCCTTTATGCTAACACATGGAAAGAGTCTACATTCTACTACAGAGGTGCCTGTTCCTCTGAACGCTGCTGCTCTGCTCACAATTAGCCAGAAATAGAAGCAGCATAAATGTTCATCTATGGGTGAGTGGAAGAAAATACAATACATTTACACAATGGAGTGTTAGTCAGCTGTTAAGAAAAACAAAATTGTGAGATTTTCAGGTAAATGAATAGAACTAGAAACAGTCATTCTTGGTGGGTTTAGGCTCAGAAAGATAAAAGTGCCTTGTTTTCTCTCATTTGTAGATGTTAGCTTGGATATTTTCAGATATATATGTTTCATTTGGAATACCCATTAAGGTCATAACTAAGGGGTCATGGTGAGGGAACTTTCAAGAAAGGGGAGGTAGGATGCAGTGGTCTAATGGGTTCAATGGAAATAATGGAACAGGAAGGTCAAAAATAGATTTCCTGAAATTCCCAAAGAAACAATAAAAGGGGGCTAAATTTTTTAAAATAGAAGAAGACTATTTCAAATGCTCATTTGGGGTTGCTATTGCAGCTAACATGGATGACTATTACGTTGGCGTAGCTCCTGTCTAAAATAACAAAAAGAACCTGCCAGTCCCGAAAGAAAAGTAACCAAATTCCACTCCTTTGACCGTCTCCCAAAATCTCCAGGTCTCAGATCCAAAATCTGAGTCCTGTGTGATTCCTGATCAAAAACAAACAAACTCTGCAGCAGTTAGACTAAACAGTAAATAGTACCATCCAACCACACACTCTAAAGAACACACTGGGAACTGTTCTTTCCACTTTAATATAGCATGTATCCATGCTTTCAAATGCTGAGTTCCCATTGGTTTTCACATGCTCACTCTTCCATGGCTGCCCACCTCCAGCTAGGTCTTCAGATAATAGAAGGTTTAGCCCTGGAGTGAGCCAGGTCTTCATTTCAGACATGAAAAAGTGTGCTGGAGCAGTCATTTGAGTTCTTATACCCCTACTTGATATAATGGCCCAACTGAGTGCTTGATGGAACCTCATTACATCCCTTCTTTTCTGCCATTACACAAGGTCGGTCAAGTCAGGCAAAAAGCTGTGACCTCTATTTTGTTTAACTATATGAGCAGGTGTCACACTCACATCTCAATTCAATGAAGTCATTTTGGCATTTCTTAGTGGAAGTAATCTTAAACTGCATACAAGAAATACTAACCAAATACAGGTGGGATATCCCTAGCCCTCTCCTGAGGACCAGGATTGATTCCCAGCACCACATGGCAGCTCATTACTATCTGTAACTCTAGTCCCAGGGATCCAATGGAATCTATTGGCCTCTGCAGGCACCAGGCACACAAGTAGTACATGCAGGCAAAACACCCACACACACAAAATAGAATATTTTAAAGATTTATTTTACATTAATTATATTCTATATACATTAACTATATAATAGTTATGTGCTTTACTCCTATAATTAGATTATATACATTAATTATGTATATAATTAATATATATGGGTGGTGGTATGTGCATACGAGTACAGGGGTCTGAGACATTAGATGTTCCTGAAAACTAGAGTTATAGGTGGTTGTGAGTCACCTCATGTGTGTGCTGGGACCTGACCTTGGGTCCTCTGCTACAGCAGCACACACTCTGAACTACAGATCCCCCTTAAAGCTGTTTTCTTTTTTAATTCAGTCTCACCCATCCAGAAGGCCTGCCATCAAGAAAGTAAACTACAACAAAGCAGGTAAAGATGCAAGAGAAGAGGAACCGTGTTCACTCTTGGGGGAAATGCAAACTGCGGCCACTATGGAAAGATTGAAGAGTTTCCACAAACAAACAAGCAAGCAAGCAAAAACCTAAAACTCAAAGTACCATATGACCAGCTGCACACCCCCGCACACATACACAACCACCATAAAGACATTTGCACAGCCATGTCCATTGTTTGTGATTCACAATACTGGGAAATGGAGCAGCCTATATCTCAGTAAACAGACAAATGGTTGAAGAAAATGTAGTGGCACCTGCCTTTAATTCCAGCACTTGGGAGGCAGGGGCAGGAGGGTCTCCATGAAAAAATTAAAAAATGAGATGAGGACACTTGTAGGAAAATCGATGGGAAATGGAAGTTACTATCTCAAGCAGTGAACCCCAGACTCAGAAAGACAAATACTACATGGCTGATCTCAGAACAGGTTTCAGTTCTAGACATATGCATACATGTATGAGGCCATGAAACTTGAGAGGGGAAAGACAACCAACCTTAGGGAAGGAGATGTTTTAAAGGATAAGAATGAGTAATGGAACACGTGTGACATGAAGGCAGGTGGGAGGGGAGTGGAAGGGACCAAGAGGAGTGGTGGCAAGAGACTGGGGGTCAACAAAAGCAAATATGAAAACTGTAATGAAAGTCATTCTTTATGTACTAGTTCTTAAAATAATGAAAAGAAACGTCCATGGCCTGAGTGCTGAGCAGCTGTAACCCATGGATGAAGAGAGAGAGGTAGGGTTCATCCTTAGGGTTCTGTCAAACATGGTCTTTCAAACTCCATGGCTGGGTAGCCAAGCACTTATTGTCCTGCTCACTACACTGACTCTGGATACACCAGCACCCTGCCCAGGCCCTGGGGAAATTCAATTCAAATATGGGTTCAACTTCTCAGAGAAGGGGAGACTCCACCTCCAAGACAACTCATCTCAGTGCAGCCTGGGTCTCTCCATCTGCAGTTGGGAGCACCATGGAGGCTCGAGGGATGCGCCTGGCCCTGCGGCTCCTCACACTTTGCACACTCATGCACGTGCTCTCCAGTGAAATATTTCCTCCAGCACTCAGACAAGAGCTGTGTGAAAGCGGGTATCTCGGAGGTAAGCAAAAATGAGCATTCGAGCTGGAGAAAAACGGTGAAGGAGAAAGAAATCCAGGTGATCTGGATGGCATTGCTGCTGGTCAGCCAAACCCTCCTCTTAGATCAACTCCATGGGCCTGGGGCTTCTGATTATATTGAATTCCCGGTACAGGTTGGAAAAAGAGGAAGACAGAAAAGTAAAATCAACTTAAGTCTCTCCCAAAGAGTTTCAGTGACAAAAAGAAAAGGTTAGGGATCATAAAAATTGGATTAATATTAGGGTATCTGAGCAAATTCTCTCTCTGTCTCTGTCTCTCTGTGAGTGTGTGTGTGTGTGTGTGTGTGTGATATGAGTTTCATTTTTATTCAATAGAAATCTTCAGAGGACCACTGTGTTACATTCCTTGAATTCAGAGGGGCCAAGACCATCATCCGCACTCCCATGTTACTTTTTTTTTTTGAAACAGGGTTTCTCTGTGTAGTGCTTGTAGACCAGGCTGGCCTCGAACTCAGAGAGAGATCCGCCTGCCTCTGCCTCCTGAGTGCTGGGATTAAAGGTGTGCACCACCACCGCCTGGCCCATTCTACTAAGTGAATTTGCTTTTAATTTGAATTCTAATGGGTACCTTGGGAAACTCAGAGTAGAGATAGGAAATTCCCAGGCATGGAGAGGACGATAACTGGACTTCATGAAAAACAACATTGACTTCCTTTGTCTCTAACATGGTCACCATGGCTCCTGCTGGAACGCACTTCTACACTCAGTGAAAACCGGTGAGTCTAGGGTGAACAAAGGGAAGCGGGAGGAGGGAGGCTCTGCCAGATTTGGCAGCAGAAATTAAGCTTCAGGAATAGCTATGCAAGGTAGAAAGACATACATGTTCGTGTGCTCTTGGTGATGAGGGCAAAAGGGACTAACAGAAGGACTCCAAAAGATCAGTACCTACAGACACCAAGCAAGATGTTCACTTCCAGAGCCAAGGGAAGTACGCAGAGATACAGGGAGCAGGATGCTTAGTGCAAACAAGGACTACTGGGGAGGGTGTGGTCCTTCTCCAAGTAACCTCCATCACCCTGACCCAGGCTACGGGCAGCTCAGGCTTACTGTCCTGTATCACAGAGAGCAAAGTGCATGTTCGAGGCATTGTAACTTGCTCCCCAGTGATAAAATCAGATCTACTTGGGGCAGGGGAGAGCTTTCATAGTCTGAGTCCATAAAGAAGACTGGTGATTCTTTTAGTAAGAGGCTCTGCTTCTTGTCGACAGAACTCTGCAACCACCCTGTAAGGAAAGGATCCTGTAAGTTGGCTCTGTACAGATACTACTACAACAAGATCACAGCCTTATGTGAACCCTTCGTCTTCTCTGGCTGTGGAGGCAACAGGAACAACTTTAAAAGTAAATACGCCTGTGAGTTCTATTGCATTTATAAGCAGGTAAGTCCCTTGGGGCCTCGCCCCACCATTAATGATGCTGGATGGCTAGGATCATAGTTTTACAGGCAACACTTAAAAAGAAGCTAGGACAAAATGAGCAAGGACTCGAGAAATTACTTCCAGATGCAGATAAGTTAGTCTTCAAATCTGGTGCCCTGAGTTGGTTTGTTGTTGGTGGTTGGTTGGTTGGTTTTGGTTTTATGAACTCACTACACAGCCCAGGTTAGTGTCAAACTCTTGGTGATCCTCCTGTCTCAGACTCCTGAATGTTGGGATTACACAAGTAAGCCACTGTGGCTGGCTAGGCATTAATTTTCAGCTTGAAAACAACACAGGGTAAACCAGGCATTGGTGGCGCTCACCTTTAATCCCAGCACTCAGGAGGCAGAGGTGGGTGGATCTCTGAGTTTGAGGCCAGCCTGGTCTACAAGAGCTAGTCCCAGGACAGCTTGCAAAGCCACGGAGAAACCCTGTCTCGAAAAGCCAAAAAAAAAAGTCAGAACAAAAAAAAGGAAGAAATTTAAAGCCCAAAGCAGCTGATACCTTGCCTTTCACTCAGAAGGACAAGGATGCAAAGGTCCTAACTCCAGCCAGCATCTCACTACTATGACAATGTCCTGGGTCTTTGAGAGCCTCAAAGGTTGCTGTTTGGTGGTTAAAAGAAAAGCTACTGGAACGTCAGGAGAATAGGGAAGACCCCAGGCACAGTGCAATGCTTGTCATGACTGTCTAAACAGAAGGCTCACACCCCAAGACAGAGGTGCTGGTTGACTGATGTGCATATTCCCACAACCCAGGACCACACCTGTTTTATTGATTTTTTTTCTAGGTAGAACATTAGCAATAAAGAGTTATGGAATTGGGGTGATATCTTAAGAACCACTTGATTGGGTCCTTTTAGCTAGACTGATGACCATAACAATCACAAATGTTCTTTATTAACAGAAGGACTAATCCAAAACCAGCCAGCAAATGAATAAGTGAAAGCAAATAACGGATGGGGAAAAAACAATGCGGAAACTGTGCTGAGTGAATAAAGTAGAAATTTCTGACAACATCTAGAATTTGAAACTCTTGTTCATTTCCTTGCCTGATTAATCTTTCTCACTTGTTAGCTGAATGCAGTCTTAACTGAACTTCAGCTCCTGTATGAATTCATGCATCACTTCTATCAAAGATGCTTCTGATATAAACCACATATGACGCCCCCTACAGGCACCAGCCCACTCCCCTTCATAAGTCAATTACTGTGGCATCCTTCATCTTTGCTCCCTAGCTGACTTTGTTTCTGAATTTCATAATAGATCAAAATAATTGTCATTCAGTTCTCACATCTGCTACAAATCAACTATCATCCACCTCCAAGCATGCCTTTGTTCTAGGGAAGCGAATCTAGTGTCCCAGGTGACGGCACTATAGACGTCTCAACATTGCAGCTGGGAGCTCTAAATCTTGAGCTGCCACAGTATGGAAGGTCACTACTGCTTCTGATTATTTAAATTCTTGTCAACAACAGAGCCTCACAAAGGAATGGATACCTGAACCAAAACCCTAGGCTTGTAAATAATGAAAGGAATAGTGGTCCCAGATGAGTCAGATTGTGATGATTCCAGCTCAGTCCAAACACCAGCAACCACAGAACCTATAAGGGCACAACTTCTAGAAACCCTTGGGAAATGACAGAAACCATAGATTAGAGGCTTAACATTCACTCCATCTCCCAAGGGATTACTGCAAAGCAGGGCAAAGGAAACAAGGAGGTTCTCCAAGTCCAGTATCCCAAACTACGCTGTGTTCCATGAAACTTTCCTCCCTCTGATTATGCTAAGATCTGGTACTTTATAATTATGCTCAAGTACCATTTCTTTGAAAAGTTTTTGAGAACTATGTTCTAGTTCAAAGAATGGCTGTGAGTAACATGTTCAGTAGAGACAAAGAACTCAGGCAGGGCACAGATTCCTCTTAGGTTGCTTCTGTTTCTTGATAGATACTAATTATACTTCTTTAAATAAAAGGCAAACTTAGGCTCAGTTGATAAAGTGCCTGCTGCACAAGCATGAGTGTGATGCCCAGCACCTGTGCCAACTGAGAGGAACAGATGCAGCGGCCACAGCCAAACACCAGATGAAGCCAATGGAACCCCTAAGAAAAGGGGGAGGAAGGACCCACAGAATCAACTAAACAGGGCTCACAGAAACTGAGCAACATTCACAGACCCTGTGCGGGTCTGAGCTAGGTCCTCTGCATATATAGTTGTGTAGCTTAGTGTTCTTGTGGGGCTCCTAACAGCAGGAGTGGGGGTGTCTCTAACTCTTTTGCTTGCTCTTGGGACCCTTTTCCTCCAACTAGGTTGCTTCATCCAGCCTTGATATGAGAGTTTGTGCCTGGTCATATGTAATTTGTTATGCTGTGTTCCATGTTTGGTTGGTATTCCTGGGAGGCCTGCTTTTTTTTTTTTGAGGGATAACAGAGGAGGAGTGCACCTGGAGGAGAGGTGAGATGGTAGGAGGCCTGGAAAGAGTAGAGGTAGGGGAAACTGTGGCCAGAATGTAATATATGTAAAGAATAAAAATTATTTTAAAAGCCAACAGCCAAACACAGGGTGGGGGTTGCATATCTATAACCCTAATGCAAGGAAGGGGTTAAGACACAAGCTGTTTCCCCAGAGCCTGTTGCCCAGGCAGTCCAGGCAATCAGCAAGTGTCCAGCAAGACAAGGGGTCCTGCAAAGAGGCTGAGGCTTGGCACCCCTAACCTCAAAAGATCAGGCCCAATGAGACCAAGAAAGACACTTGGCACCAACCTCTGCCCCCAACACAGAAGTAATTAATAAATAAATGCAATAACAGGTTAACTTAAAATTAAATGCTGGGAACTTGGAAGAAAGTTCACTCACAGGGCGTTGAGTTTTATCCTAAGAACCCACACGACAAGTTGGGCATGGTGGCAATGCTGGTTGTGGAGAGACAGAGATAGTCAGATTTCTGGGGCTTACTGACCAACCAGCCTAGCTTACTTGGTGAATTTTGGGGTCCAGTGAGGTCCCCTAAAACAAGGTAGTTGGCCATGATGGCACACACTTCTAATCCCAGCACAGGGCAAACAGAAGCAAGAGGATATCTGTGAGTTCAAGGCCAGCCTGGTCTCTACTTAGTCTACTTAGTCAGGGCTATATAGAGAGATCCCGTCTCAAAAAGAAGAAGAAGATGGGGAAAAAAAACCAAGGTGGGTTGCTCCTGAGGAATGACACCCAAAGCTGATTCTTACCTCTACATATACACAGGACAAACTCTCACACACACACACAAAGGAACACACATACATGCTTGCACACACACACATATACACAAATTACATATATGACATGTTTTCAAAAGACTCTACACAAGGGCTGAAGAAGGAACTCAGTGGTTAAGAGAAATCGTTACTCTTCCAGAGGACCTAGTTTGATTCCCAGCATCCACATATTTCACGTGAAACAGGCTCACAAACGTTTCAGAGAATCAGACGCCCTCTTCTGGCCTCTGAGGGCACCAAGCACACATGTGATACACAGGCATAAAATAAAATCTTTTGAAAATGTAAAGGCTGTCTATACCCCTAACTATGCATAGTGGCATGCCTTTTTCTTTCCTGGTGACAAAATTCACTTCTCCCCCTCTTCATGGTGCCTGGTTGTGGGGGTTGTAAGCACCCAGGGTGACATCACCCACCATGGGCTGGGCCCTCCGCCATTGATCACTAATTGATAAAATGCCTTACAGCTGGATCTCATGGAGCATTTTTTTCTCAACCGAGTCTCCTTCCTCTCTGATGACTATAGCTTGTGTCAAGTTGACGCACAAAACCAGCCAGCGCAACTCACACCTTGTCAACTTGATGCACAAACACATCACTAATAAGCCACAACCCTTCCTTTGTTACTCATCTTCAAGATCTCACGGTAAAAACACAGCTTTGAAAGTCCTCACAGTCTTTACAAATTCAAGCACCTCAAAATTTCAGTTCCTTTATCATAGGCAATCTCTTTAAAAATCCAAAGCTTTAAAATCTGAAGGCTCTCAACTGTGGGCTCCAGTAAAAGACCTTCGTACTTCAAGAGGGAAATTTCAGGCACAGTCACAATCAAAGCAAACCAATTCCAAATGTCCACTCACGATCTGGGCTCCTCCACAGAACTTGGGTCACTTCCCAGCTCCGTCCTCTGCAGCGCACACAGAGCTGTCTTCTAGGCTCCAGCTGGCTCCACTCCACTGCTGCTGCTGTCCTTGGTGGTCGTCACATGGTACCGGCATCTCCAAATCACTGGGGTCTCTGCTGCAACTGGGCTGCACTTTCACCAATAGGCTCTCATAGGCTCTCTTCATGGTGCCAAGCCTCAACTTCTCTGCATGACTCCTTCAGTCCTGGGGCTTCTACCGCTATGCAGCTGCATCTTCACCAATGGCCTCTCTTGCCCTCTCACAGGGACAAGACTTAGCTGTTCTCCATGACCCCTTCATGCCTTCAAAACCAGTGCACCTGGGTGACTCTTACACATTACCAAGTCTGGCTGCCAGGACGAGCTACAACCTTGGCTGCCTCTGGAATGCAACTTCCCTGTGCTCTCAGGAAACTCTCCCAGAAGATTTCACCTCAGTGATGCTGCTCTCTTCTTAATCACCACTAATTTCTTAGCTCCAGTAGACCAATAGCAAGTAATCCAGCAAAGTTTTGTTTTAGTAGTTCTGGTATTTTGTTAATCACAGCTGATTCTTCAGCCCCAGCTAACCAGAACAACAGAATCTTAATTCAAAATAACAAATGGCTCTGATAGTCTTTAAACTTCCCTCTGGAACTTCACAAGCCAGGCCATCTACACTGTTCTCAACATTCTATCTCCCAAGCTCCCTCAGAGCATCCGACAGAGCCCTTAACACTCAATGGTTCTTCTAGCCCACAGTTCCAAAGTCCTTCACGATCCACCCCAGAAACATAGTCAGGTCTGTCACAGCCATATGTGTAGTACCAACTTCCTTAGTTAGGGTTTCTATTGCTGTGATGAGGAAAGGGTTTATTAGGCCTACACTTCCACATCGCTATTCATCACTGAAGGAAGTCAGGACAGGAACTCAAACAGGGAAGAACATGGAGGCCAAAGCTGATGCAGAGGCCATAGAGGATGCTGCTTATTGACTTGCTTCCTCTGGCTTGTTCAACCTGCTTTCTTATAGAACCCAGGACCACCAGCCCAGGGGTAGCACCATCCACCATGTTCTGGGCCCTCCCCCATTGATCATGAATTGAGAAAATGCCCTACAGCTGGATCTCATGGAGGCATTTCCTCAACTGAGACTCCTTCCTTTCCAATGGCTGTAACTTGTGACAAGTTGATACACAAAACCAGCTATCACTGGCCACAAGTACAGCTAAATGTCATATAACATACATGGCAGATGCACACAAATAATTACCCAAAACAAAATTGTAATAAAACTGGGGGAGCTAGCTCAGTGGTTAGAAGAACTTGCTGCTCTTCCAGAGGATCCCAGGTCAGACCCCAGCATCCATATCAGGTGACTCCCAGCTTCCTGTGACTCCAGCTGCAAGAGATATGACCTCTTCAGGCATGTGAATACACACACACACACACACACACACACACACACACACACACACACGCACGCACTTATACACACACAAGTAAATAGCAAAAGCTTAAGACACATTAACAAGACCCAGGTTGAGAAACCCTCCATTAACATGGCTTCAGGTGGCAGCACAGACAGGACGTCTTTATGGCCTTTGGTGGTAACATGGACCACAGACATCAACACAACCCTAGTGGTTCTTCACAGTTGATGGCTTCTGGCAGGAGTTGGAAGTGGGGATTAGGGAGTAAAGAAAGTAAGGAGAGAAGGACTAAAAAGAAATAGAACAGGATTTTCACAGTCATGCTACTGAGACAAAACCTTCTTGTCTTAGGTAACATGTTTTGCTGGGGAATATTATTTTAAGTGTGTTACTTTTGCTTATGCTGCATTTGCTTATTGTTGGGAAAGCTGTATTACTGTGCCTGTCTGAAACACCTGATGGTCTAATAAAAAGCTGAACGGCCAATAGAGAGGCAGGATAGAGAACAGATGGGGCAGGCAGGCAGAAAGGATGAATATGAGGAGAAATCTGGAAGAAAGAGGAGCAAGACAACAAGGAGAGGAGGATGCTAGGTGCCAGCCACACAGCCACACAGCCACACAGCCACACAGCCACAGTCACCCAGCCACCCAGCCACCCAGCCACCCAGCCACACAGCCACACAGCCACACAGCCACACAGCCACACAGCCACACAGCCACACAGCCACACAGCCACCCAGTCACTCAGTCAGCTATGGAGTAAGAGTGAGAGTAAGATAAACAGAAGTAAGAAAAGGAAAAAGCCAAGAGACAAAAGGTAGACTGGACAGCTGGGCGTTGATGGCACACGCCTTTAATCCCAGCACTCAGGAGGCAGAGGCAGGCGGATCTCTGTGAGTTCGAGGCCAGCCTGGTCTACAGAGCGAGTTCCAGGACAGTCTCCAAAACAATACAGAGAAACCTGGTCTCAAAAAACCAAAAAACAAGAACAAAAAAAAAAGGTAGACAGGATAATTTAAGGAAAGCTGGCTAGAAACAAACCAAGCTAAGACCAGGTATTTATAAATAATAATAAGCCTCTATGTGTAATTTATTCGGGATCTGGGTGGCAGACCCCCCCAAAAAAAGACCTAAGGAGCAAAGAGTAATAAGAGTAAAAGACGACCACCAACATATTTCCTCCCTCCACAGTGTCATTGTTCCCAGCTATAGGGGCATCTCTCCATGAATCATGGCAGCCCCAAGACATACCAATCATTTTGCTTCATTTAGTTATTGCTGTGAAGAGACACCATGACCAAGGCAACTTATAAAGAAAGCATCTAGTTAGGGGCTACTTACAATTTCAGAGGGTGAGTCCATGACCATCATGTCGGGGAGCATGGCAGCAGGCAGGCAAGCATGGTGCTGGAAAAGCAGCTGAGAGCTTACATCTGATCCAAAGCACGAGGCAAAGAGAGAGCCAACTGGGAATGAGGTGAGTTTTTGAAACCTCAAAATCCATCCCCAATGACACACTTCCTCCAACAAGACCACACCTCCTAATCTTTCCTAGACAATCCCACCAATTTCAGAGCAAACGTTCAAATGTGTGAGCCTATAGAGACCATCCTCACTCAAACCACCACATTCCACTCCCTGGCCCCCATAGGCTTATGGCCATATCATATGCAAAATGCTCTTAGTCTAATTTCAAAAGTTTCTATAGTCTGCCAGTCTCAATATCATTTCACAGTCCAATATCTCTTTTGAGACTCAAGGCAATCTCCCAATTGTAACCCCTGTAAAATAGAAGGGCAAATTATACACTTCTAACATACAGTGGCACAGCACACACATTAGCATGCCAAAAGGGAAGAAAGAGGAACAGTGAGGAAATACTGGACCAAATCCAGACTGATCCAGCAAGACAAACTCCAAATGGTCTGGGCTATCCAGTGGATTAGGGGAAGCTTATAAGGCTCAGTAGGAGGGGTGGTATATGTGCACATGTGTCTGCAGGTATGCTCACTTGTGCACATGGACATGGAGGACACTCCCCACTTTATTCCTTTGAGGCAGGGTCTCTCCCTAAACGTAAAGTTTGAATGTTCTATTGCATTTATAAGCAGGTAAGTCCCTTGGGGCCTCGCCCCACCATTAATGATGCTGGATGGCTAGGATCATAGTTTTACAGGCAACACTTAAAAAGAAGCTAGGACAAAATGAGCAAGGACTCGAGAAATTACTTCCAGATGCAGATAAGTTAGTCTTCAAATCTGGTGCCCTGAGTTGGTTTGTTGTTGGTGGTTGGTTGGTTGGTTTTGGTTTTATGAACTCACTACACAGCCCAGGTTAGTGTCAAACTCTTGGTGATCCTCCTGTCTCAGACTCCTGAATGTTGGGATTACACAAGTAAGCCACTGTGGCTGGCTAGGCATTAATTTTCAGCTTGAAAACAACACAGGGTAAACCAGGCATTGGTGGCGCTCACCTTTAATCCCAGCACTCAGGAGGCAGAGGTGGGTGGATCTCTGAGTTTGAGGCCAGCCTGGTCTACAAGAGCTAGTCCCAGGACAGCTTGCAAAGCCACGGAGAAACCCTGTCTCGAAAAGCCAAAAAAAAAAGTCAGAACAAAAAAAAGGAAGAAATTTAAAGCCCAAAGCAGCTGATACCTTGCCTTTCACTCAGAAGGACAAGGATGCAAAGGTCCTAACTCCAGCCAGCATCTCACTACTATGACAATGTCCTGGGTCTTTGAGAGCCTCAAAGGTTGCTGTTTGGTGGTTAAAAGAAAAGCTACTGGAACGTCAGGAGAATAGGGAAGACCCCAGGCACAGTGCAATGCTTGTCATGACTGTCTAAACAGAAGGCTCACACCCCAAGACAGAGGTGCTGGTTGACTGATGTGCATATTCCCACAACCCAGGACCACACCTGTTTTATTGATTTTTTTTCTAGGTAGAACATTAGCAATAAAGAGTTATGGAATTGGGGTGATATCTTAAGAACCACTTGATTGGGTCCTTTTAGCTAGACTGATGACCATAACAATCACAAATGTTCTTTATTAACAGAAGGACTAATCCAAAACCAGCCAGCAAATGAATAAGTGAAAGCAAATAACGGATGGGGAAAAAACAATGCGGAAACTGTGCTGAGTGAATAAAGTAGAAATTTCTGACAACATCTAGAATTTGAAACTCTTGTTCATTTCCTTGCCTGATTAATCTTTCTCACTTGTTAGCTGAATGCAGTCTTAACTGAACTTCAGCTCCTGTATGAATTCATGCATCACTTCTATCAAAGATGCTTCTGATATAAACCACATATGACGCCCCCTACAGGCACCAGCCCACTCCCCTTCATAAGTCAATTACTGTGGCATCCTTCATCTTTGCTCCCTAGCTGACTTTGTTTCTGAATTTCATAATAGATCAAAATAATTGTCATTCAGTTCTCACATCTGCTACAAATCAACTATCATCCACCTCCAAGCATGCCTTTGTTCTAGGGAAGCGAATCTAGTGTCCCAGGTGACGGCACTATAGACGTCTCAACATTGCAGCTGGGAGCTCTAAATCTTGAGCTGCCACAGTATGGAAGGTCACTACTGCTTCTGATTATTTAAATTCTTGTCAACAACAGAGCCTCACAAAGGAATGGATACCTGAACCAAAACCCTAGGCTTGTAAATAATGAAAGGAATAGTGGTCCCAGATGAGTCAGATTGTGATGATTCCAGCTCAGTCCAAACACCAGCAACCACAGAACCTATAAGGGCACAACTTCTAGAAACCCTTGGGAAATGACAGAAACCATAGATTAGAGGCTTAACATTCACTCCATCTCCCAAGGGATTACTGCAAAGCAGGGCAAAGGAAACAAGGAGGTTCTCCAAGTCCAGTATCCCAAACTACGCTGTGTTCCATGAAACTTTCCTCCCTCTGATTATGCTAAGATCTGGTACTTTATAATTATGCTCAAGTACCATTTCTTTGAAAAGTTTTTGAGAACTATGTTCTAGTTCAAAGAATGGCTGTGAGTAACATGTTCAGTAGAGACAAAGAACTCAGGCAGGGCACAGATTCCTCTTAGGTTGCTTCTGTTTCTTGATAGATACTAATTATACTTCTTTAAATAAAAGGCAAACTTAGGCTCAGTTGATAAAGTGCCTGCTGCACAAGCATGAGTGTGATGCCCAGCACCTGTGCCAACTGAGAGGAACAGATGCAGCGGCCACAGCCAAACACCAGATGAAGCCAATGGAACCCCTAAGAAAAGGGGGAGGAAGGACCCACAGAATCAACTAAACAGGGCTCACAGAAACTGAGCAACATTCACAGACCCTGTGCGGGTCTGAGCTAGGTCCTCTGCATATATAGTTGTGTAGCTTAGTGTTCTTGTGGGGCTCCTAACAGCAGGAGTGGGGGTGTCTCTAACTCTTTTGCTTGCTCTTGGGACCCTTTTCCTCCAACTAGGTTGCTTCATCCAGCCTTGATATGAGAGTTTGTGCCTGGTCATATGTAATTTGTTATGCTGTGTTCCATGTTTGGTTGGTATTCCTGGGAGGCCTGCTTTTTTTTTTTTGAGGGATAACAGAGGAGGAGTGCACCTGGAGGAGAGGTGAGATGGTAGGAGGCCTGGAAAGAGTAGAGGTAGGGGAAACTGTGGCCAGAATGTAATATATGTAAAGAATAAAAATTATTTTAAAAGCCAACAGCCAAACACAGGGTGGGGGTTGCATATCTATAACCCTAATGCAAGGAAGGGGTTAAGACACAAGCTGTTTCCCCAGAGCCTGTTGCCCAGGCAGTCCAGGCAATCAGCAAGTGTCCAGCAAGACAAGGGGTCCTGCAAAGAGGCTGAGGCTTGGCACCCCTAACCTCAAAAGATCAGGCCCAATGAGACCAAGAAAGACACTTGGCACCAACCTCTGCCCCCAACACAGAAGTAATTAATAAATAAATGCAATAACAGGTTAACTTAAAATTAAATGCTGGGAACTTGGAAGAAAGTTCACTCACAGGGCGTTGAGTTTTATCCTAAGAACCCACACGACAAGTTGGGCATGGTGGCAATGCTGGTTGTGGAGAGACAGAGATAGTCAGATTTCTGGGGCTTACTGACCAACCAGCCTAGCTTACTTGGTGAATTTTGGGGTCCAGTGAGGTCCCCTAAAACAAGGTAGTTGGCCATGATGGCACACACTTCTAATCCCAGCACAGGGCAAACAGAAGCAAGAGGATATCTGTGAGTTCAAGGCCAGCCTGGTCTCTACTTAGTCTACTTAGTCAGGGCTATATAGAGAGATCCCGTCTCAAAAAGAAGAAGAAGATGGGGAAAAAAAACCAAGGTGGGTTGCTCCTGAGGAATGACACCCAAAGCTGATTCTTACCTCTACATATACACAGGACAAACTCTCACACACACACACAAAGGAACACACATACATGCTTGCACACACACACATATACACAAATTACATATATGACATGTTTTCAAAAGACTCTACACAAGGGCTGAAGAAGGAACTCAGTGGTTAAGAGAAATCGTTACTCTTCCAGAGGACCTAGTTTGATTCCCAGCATCCACATATTTCACGTGAAACAGGCTCACAAACGTTTCAGAGAATCAGACGCCCTCTTCTGGCCTCTGAGGGCACCAAGCACACATGTGATACACAGGCATAAAATAAAATCTTTTGAAAATGTAAAGGCTGTCTATACCCCTAACTATGCATAGTGGCATGCCTTTTTCTTTCCTGGTGACAAAATTCACTTCTCCCCCTCTTCATGGTGCCTGGTTGTGGGGGTTGTAAGCACCCAGGGTGACATCACCCACCATGGGCTGGGCCCTCCGCCATTGATCACTAATTGATAAAATGCCTTACAGCTGGATCTCATGGAGCATTTTTTTCTCAACCGAGTCTCCTTCCTCTCTGATGACTATAGCTTGTGTCAAGTTGACGCACAAAACCAGCCAGCGCAACTCACACCTTGTCAACTTGATGCACAAACACATCACTAATAAGCCACAACCCTTCCTTTGTTACTCATCTTCAAGATCTCACGGTAAAAACACAGCTTTGAAAGTCCTCACAGTCTTTACAAATTCAAGCACCTCAAAATTTCAGTTCCTTTATCATAGGCAATCTCTTTAAAAATCCAAAGCTTTAAAATCTGAAGGCTCTCAACTGTGGGCTCCAGTAAAAGACCTTCGTACTTCAAGAGGGAAATTTCAGGCACAGTCACAATCAAAGCAAACCAATTCCAAATGTCCACTCACGATCTGGGCTCCTCCACAGAACTTGGGTCACTTCCCAGCTCCGTCCTCTGCAGCGCACACAGAGCTGTCTTCTAGGCTCCAGCTGGCTCCACTCCACTGCTGCTGCTGTCCTTGGTGGTCGTCACATGGTACCGGCATCTCCAAATCACTGGGGTCTCTGCTGCAACTGGGCTGCACTTTCACCAATAGGCTCTCATAGGCTCTCTTCATGGTGCCAAGCCTCAACTTCTCTGCATGACTCCTTCAGTCCTGGGGCTTCTACCGCTATGCAGCTGCATCTTCACCAATGGCCTCTCTTGCCCTCTCACAGGGACAAGACTTAGCTGTTCTCCATGACCCCTTCATGCCTTCAAAACCAGTGCACCTGGGTGACTCTTACACATTACCAAGTCTGGCTGCCAGGACGAGCTACAACCTTGGCTGCCTCTGGAATGCAACTTCCCTGTGCTCTCAGGAAACTCTCCCAGAAGATTTCACCTCAGTGATGCTGCTCTCTTCTTAATCACCACTAATTTCTTAGCTCCAGTAGACCAATAGCAAGTAATCCAGCAAAGTTTTGTTTTAGTAGTTCTGGTATTTTGTTAATCACAGCTGATTCTTCAGCCCCAGCTAACCAGAACAACAGAATCTTAATTCAAAATAACAAATGGCTCTGATAGTCTTTAAACTTCCCTCTGGAACTTCACAAGCCAGGCCATCTACACTGTTCTCAACATTCTATCTCCCAAGCTCCCTCAGAGCATCCGACAGAGCCCTTAACACTCAATGGTTCTTCTAGCCCACAGTTCCAAAGTCCTTCACGATCCACCCCAGAAACATAGTCAGGTCTGTCACAGCCATATGTGTAGTACCAACTTCCTTAGTTAGGGTTTCTATTGCTGTGATGAGGAAAGGGTTTATTAGGCCTACACTTCCACATCGCTATTCATCACTGAAGGAAGTCAGGACAGGAACTCAAACAGGGAAGAACATGGAGGCCAAAGCTGATGCAGAGGCCATAGAGGATGCTGCTTATTGACTTGCTTCCTCTGGCTTGTTCAACCTGCTTTCTTATAGAACCCAGGACCACCAGCCCAGGGGTAGCACCATCCACCATGTTCTGGGCCCTCCCCCATTGATCATGAATTGAGAAAATGCCCTACAGCTGGATCTCATGGAGGCATTTCCTCAACTGAGACTCCTTCCTTTCCAATGGCTGTAACTTGTGACAAGTTGATACACAAAACCAGCTATCACTGGCCACAAGTACAGCTAAATGTCATATAACATACATGGCAGATGCACACAAATAATTACCCAAAACAAAATTGTAATAAAACTGGGGGAGCTAGCTCAGTGGTTAGAAGAACTTGCTGCTCTTCCAGAGGATCCCAGGTCAGACCCCAGCATCCATATCAGGTGACTCCCAGCTTCCTGTGACTCCAGCTGCAAGAGATATGACCTCTTCAGGCATGTGAATACACACACACACACACACACACACACACACACACACACACGCGCGCGCACGCACTTATACACACACAAGTAAATAGCAAAAGCTTAAGACACATTAACAAGACCCAGGTTGAGAAACCCTCCATTAACATGGCTTCAGGTGGCAGCACAGACAGGACGTCTTTATGGCCTTTGGTGGTAACATGGACCACAGACATCAACACAACCCTAGTGGTTCTTCACAGTTGATGGCTTCTGGCAGGAGTTGGAAGTGGGGATTAGGGAGTAAAGAAAGTAAGGAGAGAAGGACTAAAAAGAAATAGAACAGGATTTTCACAGTCATGCTACTGAGACAAAACCTTCTTGTCTTAGGTAACATGTTTTGCTGGGGAATATTATTTTAAGTGTGTTACTTTTGCTTATGCTGCATTTGCTTATTGTTGGGAAAGCTGTATTACTGTGCCTGTCTGAAACACCTGATGGTCTAATAAAAAGCTGAACGGCCAATAGAGAGGCAGGATAGAGAACAGATGGGGCAGGCAGGCAGAAAGGATGAATATGAGGAGAAATCTGGAAGAAAGAGGAGCAAGACAACAAGGAGAGGAGGATGCTAGGTGCCAGCCACACAGCCACACAGCCACACAGCCACACAGCCACAGTCACCCAGCCACCCAGCCACCCAGCCACCCAGCCACACAGCCACACAGCCACACAGCCACACAGCCACACAGCCACACAGCCACACAGCCACACAGCCACCCAGTCACTCAGTCAGCTATGGAGTAAGAGTGAGAGTAAGATAAACAGAAGTAAGAAAAGGAAAAAGCCAAGAGACAAAAGGTAGACTGGACAGCTGGGCGTTGATGGCACACGCCTTTAATCCCAGCACTCAGGAGGCAGAGGCAGGCGGATCTCTGTGAGTTCGAGGCCAGCCTGGTCTACAGAGCGAGTTCCAGGACAGTCTCCAAAACAATACAGAGAAACCTGGTCTCAAAAAACCAAAAAACAAGAACAAAAAAAAAGGTAGACAGGATAATTTAAGGAAAGCTGGCTAGAAACAAACCAAGCTAAGACCAGGTATTTATAAATAATAATAAGCCTCTATGTGTAATTTATTCGGGATCTGGGTGGCAGACCCCCCCAAAAAAAGACCTAAGGAGCAAAGAGTAATAAGAGTAAAAGACGACCACCAACATATTTCCTCCCTCCACAGTGTCATTGTTCCCAGCTATAGGGGCATCTCTCCATGAATCATGGCAGCCCCAAGACATACCAATCATTTTGCTTCATTTAGTTATTGCTGTGAAGAGACACCATGACCAAGGCAACTTATAAAGAAAGCATCTAGTTAGGGGCTACTTACAATTTCAGAGGGTGAGTCCATGACCATCATGTCGGGGAGCATGGCAGCAGGCAGGCAAGCATGGTGCTGGAAAAGCAGCTGAGAGCTTACATCTGATCCAAAGCACGAGGCAAAGAGAGAGCCAACTGGGAATGAGGTGAGTTTTTGAAACCTCAAAATCCATCCCCAATGACACACTTCCTCCAACAAGACCACACCTCCTAATCTTTCCTAGACAATCCCACCAATTTCAGAGCAAACGTTCAAATGTGTGAGCCTATAGAGACCATCCTCACTCAAACCACCACATTCCACTCCCTGGCCCCCATAGGCTTATGGCCATATCATATGCAAAATGCTCTTAGTCTAATTTCAAAAGTTTCTATAGTCTGCCAGTCTCAATATCATTTCACAGTCCAATATCTCTTTTGAGACTCAAGGCAATCTCCCAATTGTAACCCCTGTAAAATAGAAGGGCAAATTATACACTTCTAACATACAGTGGCACAGCACACACATTAGCATGCCAAAAGGGAAGAAAGAGGAACAGTGAGGAAATACTGGACCAAATCCAGACTGATCCAGCAAGACAAACTCCAAATGGTCTGGGCTATCCAGTGGATTAGGGGAAGCTTATAAGGCTCAGTAGGAGGGGTGGTATATGTGCACATGTGTCTGCAGGTATGCTCACTTGTGCACATGGACATGGAGGACACTCCCCACTTTATTCCTTTGAGGCAGGGTCTCTCCCTAAACGTAAAGTTTGAATGTTTTTGTAGGCTAGCAGCCAGCAAGCCCTAGCAGTTCTCCTGTCTCTACCTCCCACAGCACAGGGGTTACTGGTGTAAACCACACCTGTCATGTTACATCAGTTCTAGAACATGAATTCAGGTCCTGTGGTTGGTCAACAAACACTCCTAAACACTACGACATCTCCATAGCCCCCATTTGGCTTTTTGTTGTTGCTGGATCTTCCTCTTCCTCTTCCTCTTCCTCTTCTTCTTCTTCTTCTTCTTTTTCTCCTTCTTCTTCTTAAGACAGTCTCTGCCTCAAACTTCCTCTATAGCCAAAGTTAGCCATGAACTTCTGATCTCTCTGCCTCCACCTCCCAAGTGCTGTAGGCAGAGTTTCTCTGTGTCTCAACCACCTGCTCCCAAATAACCAGCAGTTGCTTCCCACATAACTGACTCAGAGACTTAATATACTTTATAACTGCTCAGCCAATAGCTCAGGCTTGTTACTAACTAGCTCTTACAACTTAATCCATGTCTACTAATCTGTGTGCTGCTCTAAGGCTCATTACTTTTACCTCTATTCCATTTTGTGTGTCCAACTCTTCTCCCTCTGGCTGTCAGATCCTCTGAATCTACCCTTCCTCATCCCATCATTCTCAGTATCCTGTTCAGCTATTGGCCAGTCAGCTTGCTTATTAAACCAATCATAGTGACATATATTCACAGAGTGTACAGAAGAACTATTCCTCAGCATGCTATTATTACAAGCAAGTAAAACACCATACCCGTGTACGTTGTACATGCTAGACAAGCACTGTACCAACTAAGCCACATCCTCAGACTCATGTTTTGATTTTGAGTTTCAGTACTAACAAGAAACAGAGGAAAGAAAGATCAAGTTGTTCCTTCTGTCTTGCCTCAGTTAGAAAAGCCTCTATTGAAAGAAAAAAGTAGTAAAGCTCAAATAATATTAAAGTTAAAAATAGAAAGATGCAACCTATGATATGGGCTCAAAGGAATAGAAAAAAACTAATTACAATTGAGAAACGATGTATCAAGAAATACCAATGATACTTTATCCTTAATCCAAAAAGTATTGCAGAAAGAATGGAGATTTTCTTGTCTAGTGTGCAGACTGACCTCACTGAAATAAGGTAGAAGTCTTTGAAGCATTTGGTAGAGGTTTTATTTTATTTTATTTTATTTTTGGTTTTTCAAGACAGGGTTTCTCTGTAGCTTTGGAGGCTGTCCTGGAACTCACTTTGTAGACCAGGCTGGCCTTGAACTCACAGAGATCCGCCTGCCTCTGCCTCCCGAGTGCTGGGATTAAAGGCGTGCGCCACCAACGCCCGGCTTGGTAGAGGTTTTAGCAAACAGGATGTGGTGACTTGAATGCTTGTTGGTGGAACAGTTGGGGCGTGGCCTTGTTGGAGGAGGTGTGTCATTGGGGGTGCACTCTGGAGTTTCAACAGCTATGCCAGCTGCAGTTATCACTCTCTTCCACCCAGTGCCTGTGGATCAGATATGCGCCCTCAGCTCCTGCCCCAGGGTCATGTCCGCTACCTGTTGCCATGCTCCCTATCATGATGGTCATGAACCCTAACCCTCTGGAACGATGAGCCTCCAAATTAAATGCTTTCTTTAGGAAGTATTTGGTCATGATGCCTCTTCATAGCAATAGAAAAGTAACTAAGATAGGGGACAAGCAGTAGCTACAGAGTTATAGGGTCTTGTTAAACAGAAGCGGTTAAATGTTTAAAGAAATAAAATTCCTTTACAATTAAAACACAGATGTAGGGCTGGAGAGATGGCTCAGGAGTTAAGAGCACTGACTGCTCTTCCAAAGGTCCTGAGTTCAAATCCCAGCAACCATATGGTGGCTCACAACCATCTATAATGAGATCTGGTGCCCTCTTCTGGCATGTAGTCATACATGCAGACAGAACACTGTATATGTAATAAATAAATCTTTTTTAAAAAACAGATCTAGTTATAGCACATTGTCAAATGACAAAGGTTTATGAGAGAACACCAGTAATGACATGCCTCCTATAATTGCTACTCAAGCCAAACTTCAGATATATGCTGTTGTGGTTTGAATATAGTTTTCTCAGTCCCAGATACTTCTCATGCTGAGGTTTTTAGCCCCATTAAGACAAACTTGAAACTTCATTTGACTATAGTGCTTAGAGGTGAACCTTTGGAAGGTGAATAGGATTTGGATAATAATAGAGTTCCCTTCATCAAATTCTAATGCTCTTCTAAGAAAAGGAAATAAGCCAGATGAGGTGGCACACGCCTTTAGTCCCAGCTCTTGGTAGACAGAGAGGACAGATCTCTGAGTTCAAGGCCAGCCTGGTCTACAGAGTGAGTTCAAGGACAGCTGGGGCTGCACAGAGAGTCCTGATGCAAAAAAGCAAAGAAGACAGAGGAAGAGGGAATGACCATTCTTTTTCCCTTACCCTTTGATGGTCTGTAATACCTCAGCACTCTATCTACAAAACAGCCATCATTAGATGTGGCCCCTGAATCTCAAACTTCCAGAACCGAGAGCCAAAGTAAATTCCTTTTGCCCATAAAGTAACCTGCCTTGACTATGTAATTACAGCAATGAAAAATGCACTAATCCCCACCCATAAATGAAGTCTAGAGGGATGTTTACTAAGATGCTGGTGACAAAAGATGTCCTTTTGATTTTTGTATGTTGTTCTGAATATCCCAGCAATGATCACATCCCCTTTTCCTAAAACTGAAGAGGACAAAGAAATGGAAAACAGAAAAAGTCTCACAGTGCTAAACACACAAAGAGCTTTGAAGTTACACGGAAGCAAAGGAAAGACAGAGGAGTAAGAGCAAACATTAACAAGAAGGTTGGAGAATGCACATCCTGGCTTCCTAACCACCAAGGGCAAGGACAGAGCCATCAGATCTAGAAAGCACCTACCAGAGAGCTGGCAGGACCGGTGATGCCGGCAAGTCACTCCCTGCCCATCACTCACACACACACACACACACACACACACACACACACACACACACACACACACACACTGATCATAAAAAAAAGTCCTGCTCTTGAACCAAACAACCCGATCCTGTGGCTTTCTATAAGAAACATTGAAATGTGATGGGTAACATTCCCAAGATAAATATTGTCCGCCAGAAGAAACAGGCCACATATTGAAAAGAGAGGGCACAATGCAAGTGGTGGTGGCCCACACCTGTAATCCCAGCACTTGGGAGGCAGAGGCAGGCGGATCTCTGAGTTCAAGGTCACCCTGGTCTACAGAGTGAATTCCAGGACAGCCAAGGCTACACAGAGAAACCCTGTCTCAAAAAAGAAAAAGGGGAGTGATGGTTAAGAGCCCTGACTGCTCTTCCAGAGGACCTGGGTTCGATTCCCAGCACCCACATGGCAGCTCACAACAGTCTAACTCTAGCAGGAGAACCCACACCCTCTTCTGGCCTCTAAGGGCACCACCAGTGCATGTACACAGACATATGCAAGCAAAACACTCACACACATAAGATAATAATAAGATGGAATCTTTAAAAAGAGAAGAGAAAAAGAGTGGCCACAACCTGCTGCCGTGATTTATTAGGTGTGATTCAGTAGGCATACAGAAACTCAGACCATAGTGAACTTTGCCCATATCTCTGCTTCTATTGTGTCCTTTCATGGTCTAGGACCTAGATCTCTGCTGCCCCCTGGTGGCTCAGAGACCAAAGAGCCCAGGAAAGAATTCCTTTCACTCCCTTAGGGTCTTATTCATTCTTGTGTTTGTCGATCTGTGTCGAGAAGCTGGTCTGTCTACACACCGATTCCCTTGATTCAACTCAAGAGCAACTCCCCACCCTTATCACCCCCACACCCCAACTTACCACTGATATCACGCCCCACGGGAGAAAAAACTGAGATTCAGAACAGCAGCGAGAGGTGCCGGTGCCCCTCGGTATTTCTGGGGAAGGGCACAGGGGACTCAGATAGATGCTCAAGGAAAGGCAGAAAGTACAGATCTTTTCCAGTCCCCACATGGGGGTCAGACGCCCGTTGCAAGGAGGCTGGGGGTGCAAGTGAGGGTGACTTTTCAGTCTGCTCAAGGATGGCAGACAGCTGGTAGGTTCAGGGTTCAGAGACAATTCACAGAATTCAAGCTGAAGGGACTTAAACCCTGAGGGAGGAAGGTTTTGCATGGTTTCTTTGTTTATTTGTTTATTTTATGTATATAAGTGCTTTGTTTTCATCCATGCCAGAAGAGGGCACCAGGTCTCATTACAGATGGTTGTGAGCCACGGTGTGGTTGCTGCGAATTGAACTCAGGACCTCTGGAAGAGGCTTTATGAGACAGGGTTTCTCTGCATTGTTTTGGAGGCTGTTGGTCCAGTCTGGCCTGGAACCCACAGAGATCCGTCTGCCTCTGCCTCCCAAGCAATGAGATTAAAGGCGTGTGCCACCTCTGTCTGCTGAAAACTGTGTTCTCTGCCAGTCTCCCTTGTCCTTGTTCCAATTTAGGAACCCCATGGGGTTTGATGACCTACCAAAGGAAAAATGCATTTGCACTGTATCATCCCAGTGTTGCAGGCTAACACACCCACCTGCAGAGGTGGCACAGCAAACTCCTGGAGAACCATAATATGAATTACATTTGGGAAGAGGGGCTGTGGGAGACAGGGTCTCTGTGTGTAACCCTGGCAGACATCGAACTCAGATCCTCCTGCCTCTGCCTCCCGAGTGTTGGGATTAAAGATGTTTTGTTTCCTTGAGTCTCATATAGCCTAGGCTAGCCTAGAGGTGGCCTTCAACTCCTGACCTGCAGGTCTCCACCTTCCAAGGGATTGCGGGCATTGCACCACCTGAACCAACGTTTTCTAATAAATAGGGGGGCTGCTCCAACCTGCAGCCTTAAGTTCACCTAACTTCCTAGGCTTTTTAAAAGTTTGTGGGACCAAATTTAAGTTATTTTAACAGGGTGAGGGAAAAAGACTTCTGACTTAAGGGAGACAAAAATGGCAAGCACACACACACACACACACACACACACGCACGCACACACATACACACACGCACACACACTCACACACACACAACCATGCGTGCAGCCCACACCAAACTCCTAGCAGCCAGTGGTGCTTGGACACACCGATTATGGGCTCCCTGCTGAGCAGCGACAGCTCCGCCTCGGCCCCCCAGCTGGGCCCCTGGAGCGCAGCAGGGACACCGAGCTGCCCATCACCTCTTTCGACTACATCAGCTGGTCCCGACCCCCTGTGGTCATGTGTTCTGCTGCTCCAGTATTGGGACCAGTATAAAGAATAATAAATGGACATATCCATACTGCCGGGCAAACCTTCCTTCAGAGGGAGTGCCAGCAACTGACATAACCAAAAGAACGAAATCAGAATACCAGAACTGTACTGAGTGTGGGACTCTGGTTTGCCTCAGTGACATGAGGACGCACACAAGGACATGTGAGAAGGACATCGATAACTGTGGTCCCCTGCAAGAACTGGGCGGGTCAGGGTGTGTGGCCATTCTGTCAGAGGGAACTGGATGGAGAGGCTTTGCTGGATCATTCCATTACCCACCACAGATCAAAAGGAGGCCTGCGTTCTGCCTGCTTTGCCATTTACTACCTAATGAGAGCCCAAGTACCTTCAATGGCAGCTTAATTAGACATTCGCAAGTCAGCCACGCTTTGTTTTATAATGATTTCCTAGATTTTGATATGAGGAAGCCCTTATCCAAAGAGTGTTAGACCGATCATTTCTTGAATATGTGAATCACTCAAACACCACATAATTTTATAAGTAGCAAGGGACAATTCACTTGTACCATTTAAGATGCTGCTTGAAGGACTGGAGGGAGATTGTCAGTATTTGGTGACGAAAAATGTACTACAGTGTTACAAGCTTGTCTTTGTTATGTTGCATTCCAAAACTGCTTTTGTTCTGGTTTAGATCTGCCTTTACATTCTTGAGTTTCTTAGACATTTAACCACAGGCAGTAGTCTCCATAAGCTGTTAACAGATGGAAGAGACACAGACTGAGTATGTGATGAAGGAGCTCGGGTGCACATTGGCCATACTGTGCATAATGCTACTGTCACCCTGGCTAGGCAAGATAACCAGTCTCTGTTGTATGCAAAAGGATGGACCGAAATATGGACATTAAAGGAAATTTAGAAGTCAACAGAATCAATATTAACCAAATTACAGCACATAATATTATAAGAAATTTTGTGTTTGGCATGTGTACTTAGCTGGGCATGGTGGTACCTGCCTGCAACCCAAGTATTTGGGAGGCGGAAGGATCAGAAGGGCAAGGCCAGCCTTGGTTGATGAGACCATAAAAACATTAAAAACTGAAAAAGGGAAAAAATTTATGTGAACTTAACTATTGACATACCATATGCACATATAAAAATTTGATGGAATTTTTTCAAATATTTGTACCTTATTATTTAGAAGTATTTTATAATACAGGCGATTTCTTAAGACCTAACTGTTAATATTTGTGGTCTGAAATTTTCGCATTGGTAATTTTGAGTGGAACTCCTAAACTTTGTTTTTAATTTTAACATCTTAAAAAGTATAAAATAAAGCACACAAAATGTGTAGCTTAAGAAAAAAAAAAAGAACCAGAAACCATGTCAAAGATCCACCCTCAGCCAAGATGTACAGTGGAAACACACCTTGAGTACAACAGACAAAAACCCAAGCAGCAGACGGTGCTGCCCACCTGTAATCCCAGCACTGGGGAAGTGGTCATGAGAAGATCAGGAGTTCAAGGGCTACATAGGAATTTGAGGTTAACTTTGGTTACATGAAACTTCAAAATCAAAACAGCAAACAAAAACGATCCTGTAACATACTTGGTGTAAGACAGTGACATTTTTAATATCTGACAGAAAACGAAAGAAGGAAGTAGAAAAGCTTTTAAAATGTATGGTGACTGGTTGACAACCTGAGTTCAATCCCCAGAACTCACACAATGAAAAGAGAAACAACTCCTCAAAGTTGTCATCTGAAAACTCACTGTGCACATGCAACTACACACACACACACACACACACACACACACACAACATTTAAAAGAAAAATTTTGTTTTACCTTGTTATGCATCAAACAAGTCAGGATGTATTATTTTCAAAATGACTAAACTCATCCAAGATTGCCTAAGGTGTTACACATAGCTCTTTTACTAGACCTCTATACAATGGCTAGTTTATTTAACTAGTCATTTCGTAATGGGCATTAATACTCTTCTTCATATATGCTACATTAAAAAAAGAATCTGTTACCTTTCTTTAGTCCACAGGTTTCACAATGCCAAAGTCATGCACAGGTTAGACCCACTAGCGTCCCCACCTCATCTGAGCCCCTACACAGTACAGACAAGAAGGTCCATGCCACTATTTTATTGAAAGAGAAGCACCTGTCCCCAGGGCTGTTCCAAGTGCTCCAAGCAGCAGTAGAAGCAAAGAGAAGGCCTGATATCAATGGAAGTGTCACAAGTCCCAGGACATCACCCCTTCTTGGCTTCCAGAAGATTCCTGGAGCTTCAGGCAAGCCAGAACAGTTAGGGTACTCGAGTCTCTGCAAGTAAAAGACATTTCAGGTCACAGTTGGGCCTTTCCAGCTCCAGGTGCCCCGCCCTTTCCCTTCCCCCTGGGGAGCCTGGATGGACTTCCTAACTGGTTCTGAAGACTCTTGTCATCTCCTGTTATCAAATAGGAATGGTTTCTGCTCTGGATTTTGCCCTGCCCCCAGCCCTCAAGGCACCAACACATCACATATAT
Organism: Mesocricetus auratus; assembly: GCF_017639785.1. Taxonomy (NCBI): domain Eukaryota; kingdom Metazoa; phylum Chordata; class Mammalia; order Rodentia; family Cricetidae; genus Mesocricetus; species Mesocricetus auratus. The sequence goes on from NW_024429209.1 coordinate 11,112,412, forward strand.
CCCCACCCTTTCCGATATGTCACATCTGTTGAGGCTTTAGGGCCTGGATCAAATCCCATATCTTCCAGAAAGACATCCCTGCAGACAGCCACACCCACTTTAAGCACTGTAATCCCACAGTGTTCATATGAGGGGGTGTGGCCTGTGACTCAGGACCGTTCTCTCCAGCTATATTGGAGGCCTTCAGAAGTCGCCTTCCCAGTAGCTAACAGGGGAGTGTTAACAGCCCTAAAACCTATTAACATCATAGTTGGTCAAAGGTCAGCATGGGCAATACTCACCCAGTTCAGAATTAGACCCATTGGTCTCGTTGAAGTCTGTGGACTGTTTGAGGGACTGGAGAGAGGGGATGCAGAATCGGCCACAGCCTGACTTACAGCACTTCTCCCCCGGTTGACAGTTCTCATCCACCACGCAGTTGACAATACAGAGGCCCACCAGGATTCTGGGGCAATGACCATCCCGCCCTGTGGACAACACCAGCACAGGGAAAGACACGGGGAGGGGGCTGGCTCCTCTCCTCCCACATCCCCACCTATGACTTTTAGACTCAGGGCCCAGGTGAATCAGCCCCAACTCCCACCTGGATGTGGCTGGAAGCAGGGAAGCTGGAGCACTGAGACACTACACATTCAGACACCTTTGACACAGGAGTTAGCAAACTCCCAAAGCCAGGTCCTCAGAGGCTGGTAGAATGCAGACTTGCAAGTAGAGCCAAGAGCAGAGAGACAATGTCCAGCCTTCTCCTTACGATGAATTTCATGCCACTGCCTCATTTGCCACCCTTGAAGATGGCTTACGACCCTCTTTGTGCCACCATAACCCGTGTAAGTCTTCTTTCACCAAAGTTTGTTTGTGTGTATGTGGTTTGTGTAGTGTGTGAGTGGTGTGTGTAGTGTGTATGAGTGGTGTGTGTGTGTACATGTGTGTAGTGTGTGTGTGAGAGAGAGTGGTGTGTGTGGTGTATGAGTGGTATGTCTGTTGTATGTGAGTGGTGTGTGTGTGTGTGTACTTGTCATGGTATCATTTCTCAATGGTACAGGAACAGTACAGATTCAGGAGGAACAGTCCTTTAATGTTCAACTTCTATCTTTTCCCAGGTCAGCAATAGGAAGTATACTTGCTTTCAGTGTTGGGCAGCAGCAGCCACAACTCACAGTCAGACACAGGACTACCATGGCATTCAACTGACACACTACAGTGGGCTGCATGTGTTACAAAGGTTTTAGTGCATTGAGAGTCATGCTAGCTAGTTTTATGTTAACTTGATACAAGCCAGTCATCTGAAAGGAGGGAACCTTAATTGAGAAAATGCCACCATAAGATTCAGCTGTAGGACATTTTCTCAGTCAGTGATTGATGTGGGAAGGCCCAGCCCATTCTGGGTGCTGCCACACCTGGCCTGACAGTCCTGGGTTCTAGAAGAAAACAGGCTGAGTTAGGCATGGTGGCGCGTGCTCTTGGGAGACAGAGGCAGGCAGCTCTCTGTGAGTTGGAGGCCAGTCTGGTCTACAAATCAAGTTCAGGACAGCCAGGGCTGATACGCAGAGAAACCCTACCTCGAAGACCAAAACAAAACAACAGAAGAAAGCAGGCCAAGCAAGTCATGGGGAACAAGTCAGGAAGCAGCATCCCACCATGGCCTCTGCATCAGCTCCTGCCTCCTGCCCTGCTTGTGTTCCTGTCCTGACTTCCTGCCCTGCTGGACTACAGTGTGGAAGTGCAGCCAAAGAGCCCCTTCCTCCCCAGCTTGCTTCTGTCCATGTTTCAGCACAGCAATAGTAACCCTGACTAGGACAAGAGTCCTAGTGAACTTTCAACTTACAAGACTTGCCATTTCCCGTGGGTTTATGAGGTAGAACCCTGCTACACTCAAGGAGCGTCTGCATTCATATTTGTCTTTCCTAGCAGGCTGCATGTGCATACAAAGGGTTGAGCATTGCATGGGAATATAGCTCAGCAAACACATGGAGTGTTTGCCCAGCAGTGCATAAACTGGGTGTGGTGGCCCACGCCTGGGACCCCTGCACACAGGAAATAGAAACAGGAAGATCAGAAGTTCAGGGTCATCTTGAGCTACATAGAAAGGTCAGTCAGCCTGAGTTGCAGAGACCCTGTCTCAAAAAAAAAAAAGGATTGAAGCCGGGGGCGGGGAGACATCTGAAACCAATAATAGTATCTCAGGCCTGTAAAGCCAGCACATGGGGAACTAAGCCAGGGCTCTGAGTTTAAGACCAATCTAGGTTATCTCAAAAACAAATAAAAACTGATCCGAAAAACCAGTTATATTGGGCCACTTCTTTACTGGGCAGAAAAACAGGCCCTGAAAGAGGGGATCATTTGCCCCAGTCACAGCGTACACCCACAACAGAACCCAGACTGAGTTTCTTTACCACACCTCTAGTCCTTTCCATGCCAACTTTGACCTTCAACCCTAGAAGGAAGAGTTACATTGGGTTGGAGGCCAGGGGATGGTAAAGGTGACAGCTGGCTCCCCCAAGAAGGTGTCCACAGGAAGCCCATCCAGACTGACCTGGGACCCAACGGGCACTTGTGACTCTCCTCCCAAAGAACCGACATACCTCCCTGAATGTCTCGGCAGGCGTGGCCACAACCAGTGCTGCAGCATTTGCGTCCCTGGGGACAGGATGTGTCCCCATCACACAGCTCCTCACATGGAAGAGGGTCAGCAGGACATCCATCACTTAATTCTGCCATAGAACCGAAACACTGAAACTCAGATGTGTTCAAGCCAGGAACATAAAATACATTTTTCAGTGGTTATAAATATAGATTTTTAATATGCAATACACCCTAATATTCCATGTTCCTTCTATTTCTTCCATCCATGAACAACTGCACGTTTTGCTGTTTGCAGTATGAAAAAGCACTGTTTAGCTCCAATCCACCACAGCAAACACATAAATTACATTCCTTATGTTCACTTTCCTTTCTTTCATACTGTGACAGACACGGAGTGTTTGACAGCAATTAATCGTATCTCCCGGGATGCGTGCCCTGGCGAAGTCCCTTTCCACACTGACTTGGGCTTCACGCTATGGCTTACTTTTACCAGAGGGCATTAACAATCACAGTGTAATCAGAGACTGAAGAGCACTGCACACAGGAGCCCGTCCTCCTGGAATGCCCTTCTCAGAAGCCAGTCACAGTGCTCAAGAGCAACCTGAACTACACTGTGGTGTGATGAGATTCACTACGGACAGGGAACATAGAAGACACACATTCCAGGGGGCTAAAGAAAAGGTTCAGTTGGCAAAATGTTTGCCATGCTTTGCTGAATTTGATCCCCAGTGTCTATGCAAAAGGCGAAGTGCGGAGGCACCAGCTGTGGGATGGGGGGGACAGACAGACACCTAGGGCTCCCAGGCCAGTCAGCCTCGCCTAACCAGCAAGTGAGAGCCTGACTCAAAGAACACGAGGGGGACAGCTCCTGAGCAATGATACTCCAAGCTGACTTGTGGCCTGCACATGCGTGTGCACATACACACAAATATACAGAAATACACAAATTAGTTGATTAATTAAGTTAAATAAATTAGCTGGGTGAACATCTTTAGTCCTAGCACTCAGGAGGCAGAAGCAGATGGATCTCTGTGAGTTCAAGGCAATCCTGGTCTACAGAGTGAGTTCCAGAACAGGCTCTAAAGCTACACAGAGAAACCCTGTCTCCAAAACCCAACCAACCAAACACAAAGATACAAAAGCATTTTAGTTTGTGGTTACCTCTACTTGTAAGACAATGGAGGAAGTGGATCATTTGGGCTAGACTCATTGCTTCAGACCAGCTGGAGAGATGTAAGGCAGCCTTCCGTAATGCAGGAAGCCACTAGCATGAGGACAAAGTCAAGGACTGACCAGGTGAGAGGGAGATGCTTCCCTCTGAGTTGCACCACTGAGTTGCCATGACAGCTCTGACACCCACCTCAGAATTCTTGTAAACTGAGAACACTGAATTGCTATTCTGCTACACTCTGTTGTCCATAGCCAAATACATTCTAGATGCATCCCTTCATCACTGCTATGACAATAACAAATCCCAGAGAAGAGAGTGGAGCCGACCCAGAACTACAGAGTAACCTAGCAGCAAAGCAGGACAAGACTCAGTTGCCTGACTTGCAATGAATTGCATTTTAATACGCCATCCTTAAAAGATGCAGACAAGTTGGCCCCAGGAGCAGGCACACCCAAAGAAGACTCCATCTGAGCCAGACTAACTCACCATGACTCATTCCAGTTCTTTAAATGTGGAAGAGGTGATGAGCAATTAAAAGTTTTGTAGAAAACCAAAACATGCCTAGCCCAGAGCCTCGAAAGCAGCAGGTTGTGTATGATTGCACATGGCTGGCTCCAGAGAGTCTGCCATGATAGAAAGAGTAAGTGTTGAACCCCAAAGATAATAGTCTTGTGTCCTGGGATTTTCCTGTACAGGAATATTGTGTTGTTATATGTCATATCAAAACTGCATACCCTGATATTTTTAATTTGGAAAGCATGGTTACTATAACTACCTGATGTGTCTCACTGCACTTGCTCATCTACTTGACAAACTGCAATACACTTGACAAAAAATAAAATTGATTCCACCATTGAGAGAGCTGTATAAGGAAATCACCCCAGAGGAAAATTCCACTGTCACTAGCTTCTCATAGAGTTGAGCAATGAACCTATAAAGAAGGCCACCATACTTACCAGGTGTTGCCGTTTTTAATGAGCTTAGCTCTGATGGGGCGAAGGACGGGAGTCTTTGTTCCTCTCTGCTCTTCTCCCAGGAGAATAATATCCTTGAGACATAGCAGAGACCTTACCTCTGCCCTCTTCTAGCCCAACTTCCCTTGAGCTCTCTTGGGAGGCACACTTGGGTCCTGAGGGTCAGAGGTCAAAGCACATCCCTTTGGACCATTGCTCAGCACTACCATTCTCTTTCATAACTCAGATCCATGCCAAATAAATAATTCCTGTCAGCTCAAGCACATGGGCTTAATAGGACTTCACTGCGCCATCCTCATTTTTTTATGTTCACTGGTGCTTTGCCTGCATGTATGTCTGTGTGAGTATTGGGAACCTCTGAGTGCCAGCCTTGGTGTCCCCTCAGGGTTTAGGCAAGACGCTAAACAGCAAGCACAGGGGCTGGTTAAAGGGATCTGAGGGTGAACGGATCGGCTCATACATGTGTTGTCCTCATGTCTCTTCATTCTTCAAAAGTTCTCTCTCAATCCCACAAGGTTCCACTTTATATACCCACACAAACACAATTAGCAATTCTCTGACAATAGCAACAATAACAGGCATGCATTTCTCACGGTCAAGAAAACAGGTAAGATCTGACAAAACAGGTGGCTTATGTCTCAGGATGTGACTTGTGAACATCTGGGCAACTTAAAAGGCGGGAAGGGTTAATGGAGTAAAAGCTATGAAATGTAAAATCCAGAGCCTGATACTTCTAGCCTCTGGGCCAGGGGATGGCTTTGTTTCCCCTGACCCGCAATAAGAACAACTTCCTTTCTTTGGGGCCTTTTCAAGACTACAAGGCACCCAGTTTATAGTCTACATATCAAGATTATACTGCCAAATGAAAAGTCATCCTTCTGACTACCCACAGATATATGTGCCCAGTAGATCAGAAATGTATTTTTGAGATGCACACACATATATTCAGGTTAGGGAAAGAATGCAATCAGCACATTTAAAATTACAGGCAGAAGTAACAGATATTCTGAAATTTGTATTTCTCGCACACTTTGCAAGGCAAGTTTCCTCTATCAGAAGTTAATTCTGGTGGGTTGACATCTAGAATATTAATTGCTTCTTCTGGAATACATGATGAATGCTCTCAGTATATGAGGGTGTCAGAGGCCCTGGAACTAGAGTTACAGACAGGTATGAGCTGCCATGTGAGTGCTGGGAATTGAACCCAGGTCCTCTATAAGAATAGTATGTGCTCTTAACCCCTGTGCCATTTCCCCAGCCCCCATACTTTCACATCCCTTTTTATTTGTTTGCTTGCTTATTTTTATGCATATGGGTGTTTGTCTACATGTATGTCTACATACATGCCTGATACCCAAAGAGGCCAAAAGAGGGTATTGGATCCCTTCTGGGGTTTGTAGACAGTTATGAGCTACCATGTGGGTATTGGGAATGAGCCTATGTTCTCTGGAAGAACAGTTAGTACTTTTTTTTTTTTTTGGTTTTACGAGACAGGGTTTCTCTGTATTGTTTTGGAGGCTTTCAGTCCAGCCTGGCCTTGAACTCACAGAGATCTGCCTGCCTCTGCCTCCCGAGTGCTGGGATTAAAGGCATGCGCCACCACCGCCCGGCCTCAGTTAGTATTCTTAACTGTAGTGAGAGATCCAACTGTGGAGCTGATCATTTCGGTGTGGTCACAGATGTGTACATGAGCATATGGGATTTGGTCTGGGGTCCAGGACAGGCTTGGTCTCTCTTGGTTCCAGTCAGGTCACAGAGAACAGTAGGGCGTTGATCCTAGGAGCTGGAACTATCTGAAGTTATCTGTTTCTCATATAAGTGACTTCTCCCCCCGAATAAAATTAACCTATGTTATCCTAGTCCTATGTATCTTAATCTGTGCATCTACAATTAACAGCTAAGCCATCTCTCCAGCCCTACCATCCTCATTTTAAAGTTAGACAGTGTTTGTACTCCCTCATACCCTCCTGGAACCAGGTTCCTGAGAAGTTCTAAGCACCCACCCCCAGGAACCTTGTGAAGACATGGTCCCCGCAATGCCTTTGGACAAGATGCCCTGTCCTCGGTGTCTTGGTTCTACTAACCTAGGTGAACTCAGCCATTACAAAGTGTGGGGCTCAGTAAGTTCACAACTAATCCCCTACCAGGGATCAGGACAAGAAACGGGACTGACAGCTGGAATTGGGATGCTCACCCCCACACTCCATCTGCACCTCTCCCACACCCCACCTGCCACCATAAAGCAGAGAAACTGCAGTCAATAACAGGCTTGGCTCCTGTATCAGCTCCAGCATTTTACCACCCCGGTGGTCCCCTTCTGTCAAAGAGGATGACTGCCACCCTGTCCCTGGGGCCAGACACTTCACACCATCCTTGACACACCTCTCCCTCAGTGTCTTTACCTGGTCCTGTCAACCGCCTTTAAGGCTCTGCGTTTCCATGCCTGCATTATGGTGACCTCCCTGGCCTAAGCCATGATCATCTCTCACCCAGGCTGCCATAGTGGCTGCTCACCTGGCCTCCATAGTCTACACTTGCCCTCGTCCATTTTTTGCTCACCAGAACAGCCTTTTCGAAATGAAAACTGGAATAGGCCTCTCCCTCATTTAGACTCCCCTCAATTATAATTGGGGGGGCTTTTTGAGACAAGTCTCCTGCAGCGTAGACTGCCTTAAAGTCACCATGTAGCTGAAAATGGTCTTGAACTCCTGATCCTCCTGCTTCTGCCTTTCTGGTACTGGGATTATGCGTATTTCTACCACACAGGGCTTATGTACTTCTTTACAAATATTTTAAATTTGTATCTATTGTTGCATGTGTACAATATGTGTGGTTGTCAGTGCATGAATGCCACCGTGTGCCTGTGCTGGTCAGAGAACAACTTCTATAGTCAGTCTGCTCCTTCCCCAATAGGTTGAACTTGGATCCTCAGGTTTGTGTGGCCTTTGCCCAATAAACCAACTCACTGGCTCTAATTACTTCCTTCTGCACTTAGAATCAAATAGGGGAAAGAAGCCCAAATCTGCCCCAACTCTGAGTCTTGCCACCTCCCCAACCTCAACTGAAATCCTCCTTGATTTTCTCCAGTCACAATGACCTCCTTTCACATTCTTTAGGAACAAAGCTCCTCCCTCCCTCATAGCCTCTGCTTCTGCAGCTCCCTCCTCACAACACTCCACCACAGGTACACAGATACCCACATGCCAGGTGGGGCTGACTCTCCACACACGATGTAAATGAGTGACTGATGAGTGAGTGGGCAGATCAAAACGCACATGAGTGGAGAGGGAAACAGACCGGACTAGTGCTGGACTAACTGTAGGAGACCCTGAGCCTCTCTTGACAGACACAATGCAGACTCTTCAAGTGCATTTCTTCCTAACTCCGTCATCACTCTATGAGGATGACAAAGGGGAGATTCAAGAAGATGAACACACTTGCCCACGCCCACAGAGCAAACAGAAGTCTCACCACAGGCCACATTCAGACCAGAGCTCATCCCTGAGAGCACATTCCAGTGTCTACCTGTGCTCGGGCAAGCTGACTGGCACACCGCCTTTGTCTGCCACAGTAGACCTGTGATGACACCAAAGGTCAAGTTTTTCACAGCTCAGGAAGGAGAGCTTTCTGGGAATCAGGCTCATGAAGAACAACCCTTCTAGGCCGGGTGTTGGTGGTGCACACCTTTAGTCCTAGCACTCAGGAGGTAGAGGCAGGCTGATCTCTGTGAGTTCGAGACCAGGCTGCTCTACAAGAGTTCCAAAGCCACAGAGCAACCCTGTCTTTAAACCCCCCCCAAAAAAGAGCAACCCTTCTCTACAACAGGAGGGATGCCTTGATACAGGGGGAGGGGCTTGGCCCAGCCTCAACTTGGTATGCCAGAATTTGTTGACTCCCCAAGGAAGGCCTTACCCCACTGAGGAGTGGATTGGGGGGTGGGAAGGGAGGAGGGAAGGGGCAGGAGAAGGGGACGGAGGGGGAACTGGGATTGGTATATAAAATGAAAAATAAGCTTTTTAAAATAAAAATAATTTTAAAAAGACCAAGCATAGTGCACACACTTGTAATTGGGGGGGGGGGGAAACTGGGGTTGGTATGTAAATTGAAAAATATTTTTTAATTAAAAAGAAGAATTTTTAAAAGACCAGGCATGGTGCACACACTTGTAATCCCAGCACTCGGAGGCAAAAGTGGGAGGACCCTGAGTATGAAGTCAGAATGAGCTACACAGGGAGATCCTGAACTACATCTCTTAAGTCCTTAGTGCCCTTTCTAAAATCATGATTACTTTGGGGAGGCAAATGCATCACGGCATACATGCAGAACTCAAAGGAAAGCTTGGTAGAATCAGTTCTCTTCACTTTTGCATAGATTCTGGGGATGGAGCAAGGTCATCAGGCTTGCAAATCAGGCAAGGAAGCCCTTCCCCTTCTCACCTTCCCCAGATGTCGCAACCACTATTTTAAGTGGGCTTTCCCTCACGACACTACTCTAGTCCAAAGTAGAAGACATGGATCAGCAATAGCGCTTTCTTTCCTGATAGGAGACAAAGAGTTTGGATGTGGAATGGTTAGAGACCTCAAAGGGGAAAGAGGTAACCTACACTAGGTGTCCAGAGAAAATCTAGAAGGTGGGAAGCTCCCTGGTTCTATTCTTCTAAAAGATAAGGCCAGAGAACACACTGGGGTTTTGCCCCTCGTGACAACATACTATGAGGTCTGCTTCGTGGACCTTACAAAGCCTGTACTGCAGCCCTTCTGCCCAGCAAGACATGACCCAGACCTTATACATTCTGATCAGGAAGGCACTGTCCCTCTCACTGAAAAAGATGTCACATGAAATTGAGATAACTGATTAGGCCTATAGAGATGGGGGAAGGGTCAGCCTCTACTAGTGGAGGCTGAAGAGAAGGCTCAGCTGTTAAGAAACTTGATGCTCTTCCAGAAGACATAAATCCAGTGCCCAGCACCCATCTCTGGCAGCTCACAACCATATGTACCTCCAGTTCAAGGGGATCCTACTCCATCTTCTGGCCTCTGCAGGCACCCATACACACGTGCCATACATAGAGAGACACCCATGCAAATCTTTTTTTAAAAAAAGTAATTAGGGGATAAAAGTCAAATGTATCTTGAGGAGCTCAGCATTTCCATGCATTTCTATGCAGATAAGCTATGCTACCCCCCTCCTCTTCTTACCACACCGATACCAACACACACCTCCATGACTACTAAAAGACAACCAGCAGTGCTGCAGAGAAAGAGAGGGACAGAGACAGGCAGAGAAAGGGGGCTGGTGCATGGCCCCATCCTCAGTTAATGAGCTCTAGAAGATAGCTACAATATGTATCTTTATAAGTCCTAACTCCTTGTTGCAGAGAAGGCAACAAGAGCCAAGTCAACTTGTCCTTACTGTCCCAACAATCTTTCCATCCAGTTCTCCCTACAGAGATGACTGCCTCCATAAGTGAGAGACCTCTCCCCTAGTAACTTTCTATTACTTTTAGCCAGGGACCCCAAATGATAGCTCACCGTTCTGTCCCGCAGTTACCCAGGATGCCAGGGAGCTGAGAGTAAGAAGTGCCTTCATGAGGAAGAGGTAGCTTAGCATCTTGCTGATGTTGAGAGTTGAGAGCTCTGTTCTGGGCAGAGGTAGCAGCAGAAAGGACAGGACTGGGTAACTGTTGTCGATCCAATAACCCCCCAGGAACGTCTTCTCCTCGAAGTAAGAGCAGTGACTGGCTGCTGGTGTGTGGAAATTTTTCCTGGCACTACCACAGGGCACATGTGATGGGAGGGACCAAATACTGCCATACAATATGCCTAACACTCTTAGACAAGTGATGAGGACACCGGTGGGAAGCTAGGAAATGGACAGGTAGCTATTGAGTTAAAGGTCAAAGCGGGATCAGAAGGGCTTTGAAAGGACTCTACTGTAGTCAAAATGACAGAGGGTAAACCAGACCAGCTGTTCTCCTGGGTTCACATTGGGATTCTGAGGGGGTGGGGGTGGGGACCATAGATGAGAAAAATAAACAGTCCAAAGCTAGGAGCAGGAAGGCTGTGAGGGCTGATGCCTCAAGCCAGCAAGTTCATTGGCTCTTTACCCACCCCGCAGATGGGGAGGCAGAGAGCAAATCAGTGACGTCCATCCAGAGGAGAATTACCGGGAACTCTAATTCCTCTTTTGCAAGGTACATTCTGGTACAACAAGCAAAGTATTTCATATCTCAAAGTCTGTGATATTTAACCACAGCTTTACATGAAATCATCCGTCTCTGGGCCCTGGCCTCAGCCCTGCAGAGCCCTGGCACCAGTCTCTTGCTGGCCTTGCCAAGAATGGCCCTGGCGGGGAACCAAAGCTCAGTGTTCTCTCTTCCGTCCACAGGATCTGGAAGGGCCTTTGGCCTTCCTAGCCCCTAACAATTCGAAGAACTGGAAAAGCAACTTCTAAGAAAATAACCAAGCTAGTGTTGTAACTGAAGCATAACATTCTGTCCATCCTTGGGAACTGTCAGAACCCACAAAAAAGCAGTGTCCAAGTTTTGCAGCATCAATACAAATGTACAAAAAGTTTACAACTTGGTCCTTGTGGAAGGGAGTGAGAGTGTTTAGTACGTAGGATAACAAAGATCCAGGCCCACAGTCGATGTTCTAAGGCCTTGGCTTTGAGACAGGGTCTTGCTTTGCAGCCCAGACTGGTCTCAAACTCCTGTGCCTCCTACTACTACTTCTTCCTGAGTTCCGGGGTTATGTGCAACATCACACATGCCATAGCCAACGTTAATGATCATATCACAACAGGACTGAACCTAGATCTTTCCTAACGCAAAACTCATACACTTTACACTACCTGATTACTGTAACCTGCGAAGAGCAGCGTTATCCATCACGGGCACCGCTTACCTCTGAGTGCTAAGCGGAGCTCTTGTGAATGCCACAGTTGCTAAACCTTTCATCCCCAACCTATCCCAGAATCAACCATCTAGGGGAAAGAAAGCCAGCTCTCTGGAACAGGGCAAGTTCAAAAGCCAAAACTCAGATACAAAAGGCAGACCCTAAAGGCTAGTGGATATTTGTGATGGCGCGAGCAGCCCTCTTTTTGTTGGCTTTCCTGGTACCTGAGTCGGACCGCTACACTTCTGGGACCTTGTACCAATTTATCAGATTTTCCTGCAGTTTTTAAGACTGAACTTCTAACAGCCCCAATCCAAAACCCTGTGCTCCCCAGCTGCAGCCCGTGCTCTGCGATCCTCACATCCCGCACTCGTCCCGTGACCGAATGGTTCCCGAACACCCACACTCGGTCCCCAGCCGTCGTCTTCCAGGGGTTTGGAAGCCCCAACCTCTTCCCAATACCCAAGATCCGGAAATACAGCAAGACACAGCTCCCAGGCGGCAGTTCGGTTCCCATAGCAACTGCTCGGCGCACCCGCGCCGCGCTTCCGGCCGGGTGGCCCGGACGCTCCCGTGACGTCACGGCGCCACTTTCCGGTGGCTGAGTCGAGCTGAGGTTGTTGTGGGCCGGGGGCGCCATGGGGGCGACTGGCGACACCGAGCAGCCGCGGGGCCCCGGCGTGGCAGAACGAGGCGGCCTGGAGTTGGGCGACGCGGGCGCGGCGGGGCAGCCGGTTCTCACGGTGAGGGCGCCCGGGCGAGGCCGGGGCTCGGGCCGGGCAGGGCCTCGGGCTCCCGGGCTCCGGGCCCGCGGGCAAGAGAACGCGGCGGCTGTGCGGCTCTGGGTGTGCCGTTTTCTCCGTGCGACGACCCTGGATTCAGATTCTAGCTAGGTGACGTGGGCCTGATGTGACAACCTCTGAGCGCCAGGCGTCTCCTGTGAAATGAGCAGCAGTAACCCCAGCTTGATGGAGTTGTGGTGGGATGGGCTGATACAGGCGGGTAGAGCGCCCTGACATCACCGGCCACAGGGCAGACCCTCGGTAAACACTGCTGCTCTTCTTCTTGCCCTTCCAGAAAAAGCGAGCTTAGGGCGTTTGAGGCAGAAAACATTTCCCCCAGTTCCTCCGCCCTGACAGAGTCTTCCAGCCACTGAATCCCCCTTCACCCCAAGGTGGGAGAAGTGAGAAGCAAGAACGCCTGTGTTTAACTTTATACCCACTATGAGGGGCCTCAGTGACATTTGCCCACTTGGTCCCCACAGAACCCTTGGAACATAATGATAAAACACCGGCAGGTGCAGCGAAGGGGCCGCCGCTCTCAGATGACCACAAGGTAATGGGGCCCTGGGTGAGACCTAGATCCCTCCGGTGATGTGGGCTTGGGTGAGTGCTTTAGGAACCCCACTGCAGGAGTCTGGGATCAGGAACCGGCAGAAAGAGGACTTGAGGGGTGCAGAGAGACTCGGGGCCTGGGTTTCTCCCTGTGAGTCAGTTCCCCTTCCAAAAGAAAACAGGGAAGGTAGTACAGTCTTACTATGAGCTCTCACGTTATCGTCTCTGTGACTGAGAGACTGTAAAACCAAGATTCAGATGACCTTTGTAATGCAGGCTCTGACGTTATTAACAGCAGCTTTGGACAACCCCTTAGTTTCTCTTGGCCTCTGTTTTCTCAGTAGTGTTGTGGAGCTACTGTTGGGTGTCCAGCCTAGGGAAGGGAAAGAACCCAGGATGGGCCTTTAGAATTCTAGTTTTATTTTTGGCCTGGGGTATTGATAATCATTTATTAATCACAGCACTTGGCAGAGGCAAGTGGATCTCTCTTCACAGAGAGTCATGATGAAATAAAATGTGTTTCTGTCATCTGCCAGAATTTGAGCACAAAGCTGGTTTTGTCCAGGACTTCTGGACAACCTGGGGAGTATGCTTGGGACACTCCCCCTGACTCTGTCTCCCTCCTGAACGCAGTTTCACAGATCCAGCCATCTCTATGGATCTCCTCCGTGCTGTCTTGCAGCCAAGCATCAATGAGGAGATCCAGAGTGTCTTCAACAAGTACATGAAGGTGAGAGGAGCGGGCATGGTGATTAACGCTAACAGCACTGCTATAGCAACAGTACAGCCGGGCCCAGTGGTGGACCCAGCTACTCAGGAGCTAAGGCAGTTGACAGCCACTGGGACAACATAGTAAGACCCCTTGGTGGAGGAGAAAAGGAGCGGAGGCTGGAAAAGGAGCTCAGCAGTTAGTGCTTGCTGCTCTTGCAAAGTATAAGTTCCTGGAACCCCCATCAGGCCACTCCCAGCTACCTGTAACTCCAGGTTCAGGATTCAGTGCCCTCTGCAGATATATACACAGAGTATACATTCCACAGATGAATACATGTAAAAATATTTGGGGGGAAAGCCAGGCATGGTGACACATGCCTTTAATCCCAGCACGAAGGTCTTTGAGTTCAAGGCCAGCATGGTCTCGGTAGTGAGAAATGCAGAGTGAGACCCTATCTGAGGGGGGAGGTAAGTAAAGGGAGGTGGAAATGGAGGAAGACATCTAGATAGGCTGGTCTTTCCTTCTGTCAACAATTTCTCTTATTCATGCTACACAGAGATAACTCAAGGTTTCAATTCTGAATATGTATCCCAGTAATTTTTTCCACTGCTTGGGAGTAATACCTTTTTTTAGCTGGATAGTTTTATTTTAATGTGTTCAGCCCGTTTGCTTAGAACATACGAAATTACAAACTTTGCCAGGTGCCTGCCTTTAATCCCAGCACTCAGGGGAGCAGAGGCAGGCAGATCTCTGTGAGTTCAAGTCCAGCCTGGTCTATAAAGCTACACAGAGAGAAAAAAAAAAAGAAGAAAAGAAAGAAAAAAAGAAATAACAAAGTTTTTTATTGCTTTTAAAAAATACTATCAGCATCATTAGTTAAATGATTTGGAACTGTGTGTAGCTTAGTAGAGCACTCGTGTGAACAAAGCCCTGGGCTTGATCCCAGGCACTGGAAAAAATAGTAATCCATGATTGTGATTCTGAAACATAATAAACAAATGATAGGGAATGAGTGAAAAGAAGAGGTGATGACTGGGGCTTAAGGGAGAATAGAACTAGGGTGCTTGTCGTTATTAAAGCAGACTTTCATGCAGTTTAATGGGATTGCTTTTGGTAATGCCATTTTCACCATATTGATTATTCCAATCCATGAAGGAAGGGTGTCATTCCATCATGTAGTGTCTTCATCAGTTTTCTCCATTGTTTTTGTTACAGACAAGCTTACTGGAATATTTGTTTTGTGATAATTGTGAATAGGATTATTTCTCTGAGTTCATCCTCAGCCTGTACCGTGTATAGGAAGGCTGTAGGCTTTTGTATGTTGATTTTGTATTCTGCCACTATCATCTTCTTCCTTTGTTGTACCCTTTTTTATTTGTTTCTGAAGTCTTACTGCTGTAGCTAAGACTTTACTGTACTGAATAGAGTGTAAAAAGTAAGCCAGCCATGGTGCACGCCTTTGATTCCAGAACTTCAGGCAAATCTCTGAGTTCGACAGTAGTCTACAAAGCAAGTTCCAGGACAACCAGGGCTACACAGAGAGTCCCTTTCTCAAAGAAAAAAGAAAAAGTGTGTACAAAGTGGACCCCCTATCTTTTTCCTGGTTTCAGTTTTGAATTTTCCCTATTTGATATAATGTTGGCTGTAGGTCATCATATGTAGCTGTTGAGATACCTTCTTCCCTCTCTTCCAAGTTTCTTCAGGACTTTTATCACAAAGCAGTGTTTTGTCAGAAGCCCTTTCTGGATCTAGTTAGATTAGTGTATAATTTCTGACCTGAATCCATTGTGTAATGAGTTACATTATTGATTTGCAAATGTTGAACGATCCCTGCATATCTGGAGTAAAGCCTGCTTCTTCATGATGAATGATATTTACCATGTTTCCTTGAAAGCAGATTCCAAGTATATTGTTGAGAATTTTTCTTCTGTGTTCATTAAGGAGCCTGGCCTATAATTTTCTTTATCCTACCTTGGTATCTAATGCAGACATCATATAAAAGAAATAACTATAGATCATGTAAAAACTTTGAAGCCACTTTGGGGTTTTTTTTGTTTGAGTTTTTGTTTTTCAAGACAGGGTTACTCTGTGTAACAGCTCTAATTGTCTTGAACTAACTCTGTAGACCATGCTGGCCTCTGCCTTCCAAGTGCTGGGATTAAAGGCATGTACTACCACCGCCTGGCACCACCACCACCACCACCACGGCCTGGCAAATGTTTTTTGGTTTTTGTTTTGTTTTCACTTTGGGTTTTTGTTTTCTGGATGTTTCAGGTTTTTTGTTGAGCTTTTGGTTTTGGTTTTTGTTGTTGTTGTTTTGGGGGGGCTTTGTTAGTTTTTTCTGGTTTTTGTTTTGTTTTGTTTATGTGTATGAATGTTCTGACTGCATGTGTAGATAGATGTGTAGGTAGGTATACCATGTGTGTGCCTGGTGCACACAGAGACCAGAAAAGGGTGATGGATCCCCTAGGGCTGGAGTTTACCGGTGGTCCTGAAAACTAAACCCAGGTCTCTGGAAGAGCAGCCAGTTCTCTTAACCACTGAGCCATCTCTCCAGCCCCAGGCAGTTTTTGTTTGGTTGGTTTTGTTTTTAAAGTCAGGTCTTACTGGGTAACTCAAAAGTTTACAATCTACTATATAACCCAGGGTAGCCAGAATCGCTGGTTGGTTGGTTTGTTTTTAAGGGAGGGCCTGGTGTTAAGAGTGCATACTGTTTTTGTATGGAGGACCCTAGTTTGGTTCTCAGCATGAAGGTCAAGTGCTTACATCTGCCTGTAATTCCAGCTCTAGAAGATGTATCATCTCTGGCTTCTGCAAGCGCATACACTTAATTAAAAATAATCTTATAAACCAGGCATGGTGGCATGCACATACATTTAATCTCAACCCTTGGAAGGCAGAGGCAGGCAGATCTCTGTTCAAGGTCAATCTGGTCTACATAGCAAGTTCCAGATGAGCCAGGGCTACATAATGAGAACACATACATAATGAGGAATAAATGCATAAATAATTTATTTATTTCGATTTAAAAAAAAAGAATTTCTGTCATGCAGAGAATAGACTATAGGAGGAGCAGTTAGGAAACTGAACTAATCCCAGCAAGAGATGATAGTGGTTGAGCCTTAGCAGTAAAGAAGTTTATGTTCTTTTACATCCATGACTATGATCACAGAGTGAAGAGAAGACAAAGTATATACCCAAGGTATTTGTTCTGGGCAGCTATGAAAACGGCTGTCTTTGGCTTACGGGGATCAGAGCTCAGTTTTGGATCGTTCACTGGAATCCTGCCCTGTTTCATCTTCCATAGATAGTGGTCTACTCCTGAATATCCTATGTCCCATTCCGGCTCACACCTTCATTAGTTCTCACCCAGGCTCCTGCTATTGTCCAGATAGGACTGTTCTTTCCTTCTTTAAGACTACCCTCCTTACAGGCTGCACTGAGATGGCTCAGAGGTTAAGAGCACACTCTTCCAGAGGTCCTGAGTTCAATTCTCCGCAACCACATGATGGCTCACAATCATCTGCAATTCAGTCTGGTGCCCTCTTCTGGCATGTAGGCAGAACACTGTATATGTAATAGATAAATAAATCAATCATTTAAGATTAAAGAGATGAGGGCTGGAGAGAGCACTGGCTGCTCTTGCAGAGGACCCAGTTCATTCCCGGCACTCACATGGTGGCTCACAGCTGTCTGTAATTCCAGCTGCAGGAGACCAGCAATGTCTCCTGACCCCTCAGCACCAGGCACACGTGTGGTACACAGACATCTATGTAGGCAGAACTCTCATTCACAATGCTTCAGAATTTTTAATGAGATATTCTAATAATGTAGAATATTAACTATTATAATAATTAATAACAGACCTGGCATAGGAGTATATGCTTGTAATCCCTGTACTCAGGAGGTGGAAGCAGGAGGATAATCAGTTCAGGGCTAGCCTGAGTTACCTACTAAGACTGTCTCAGAAAGTGAAAGGCCGGGGCCATCCAGATGGCTCAGCAGGTACTTCACTAAGCCTGATAACCTGAATATAATTCCCAGAACACACATGATGGAAGGAAAGACCCAACTTTGCAGGTTGTCCTCTGACCTCTACAAGCATGCCATGACATGTGTACCCACATATACACATGCTATATGTATGTACATATAAATATAATAATATTTTTTAAGGTTAGCAGTATAGCTCAGCCTGTCTAGCATGCACTGACCCTGGGTTTGCACCTAAGTAAGCACTGCAAAAAAATTGACCGACAGCTGGGAGGCCAGCATGGAACTGATCCAGACCCCCTGAATGTGAGAGTCAGTGAGGAGGCCTGGGCAACCTATGGAGTCCGGAGCAGTGGATCAGTGTTTATCCCTCGAATACTGACGGACATCGTGTGTCCATGACACGGGGAGGGAAGCTCTCTCAGCCTGGACTCTTGGGGGAGTGCCTGGGCCCTACCCTGAGTGAAGTGACGGACTCTGGATGTCTCCTATGTGGAAGGAGTTGGCAGTAGGGTGGGGGGATGCGGGGGTGAGGGGTGCAGGAGGAGGGGAGGGAGAGGGAACTGGGATTGACATGTAAAACAAGCTATTTAAAGTTAAAGAAAAAGAAAAAATAATAGTATTTAATATTAATAAATAATATTTAATAACATTGATGGATAGATGGGTGGAAGAATGAGTAGATATGTAGTAAAACAACATGGTAGGACTTGAAACTGTGTATGTGGAGGGTACTAGATGTTCATTGGGCAATTCAACTTTTCTATTTCAAATTTTTGATAAAATATTCTCTAAAGCCAGATGTGCACATGCCTGTAGTTTTAGCACTTGAAAGATACAGACAAGAAGATCAGGAGTTCAGGCTCACCCTCAGCTACATATCAAGTTGGAGGTCAGCCTGGGCGGTGTGAATACCCTGTTCTAAAAACAAAACAGGCCGGTGAGACAGCTCAGTGGGTAAGGCACTTGTCCTGAAGCCTGACACCATGGGGTTGGACCCCAGAAGCCACAAGTGGGGGAAAGCACCGGCTCCACACAATTGCTATGGCACCAGCATACTGTCACACACATACACAATAGTACTAAGTTTTAAATGTTAAAAACAAAATAGAAAGTATTCCTCACAAGTAGTATATTTTTAAAATTAAAGCTAAAAGTAACTAAGACGAGCCTTGCAGAAATAGCTAATTGCCAGTAGTGACGTACAGTCTTCCAGCTGTGTCACTTGTACACAGCCTTCTCGTTTTAACTGATCATCACACAATAGCTCACCCTAATTCTTCATTGTAGTTACAGAGCAGTCTTTTTCATCATTATACCATAACGTAATTAGCTAGTTCCTAGGATTCAGGCTGTTTACAGTTTTTCTCATGTCACAAGAAATACTATAGTAAGCTAATGAGATGGCTCAGCAGGTAAAGGCGCTTGCCACTACACCTCAACACCTAAGTTTAAGACCCACATCGTGGACAGAAAGTACCAACTCCTGCAAGCTATCCTCCGACCTCCACATGCATACTAAATAAATACATGAATAATTAATGTAATTTTTAATTTAAAAATATTATACTGCAGGGACACTATAAATGCACTTCTTTATTCACTTGAGGGGGTTTCTGAGGGGTCAGTTCCTCAGGAGGCATTAAGGAGTGCTAGGGAAAGAGGACTGCTCTCCAGGACAGTGGTACTGTGTGCAATCATTTCATGTGCTCTACCTGGTTTTGTTTGTTTATTTGTTGTTTTGAGACAAGGTTTCTCTACAGAGTCCTGGCTGTCCTGGAACTCACTATATAGACCAGGCTGGCCTGGAACTCAGAGACCCACTTCTGCCTCCCAAGTGCTGGGACTAAAGGTATGCGCCATCACACCTGGCCCTCTCCCTGGCTTTTAGTATTAGCAGAGGCATTGAACTTGCTAAATGAAAAGTGACAGTGCAGCATTATAGTTGTTTCCAACAGGAGGAGCACTGTCTGTGGTTTCCATAATTTTCCAAGAGAGAACATACTTTCTCTTAGAGACAATTTGGGCTTTGTTTTGTTTTTTGTTTTTAATTTGGGCGTTTTTTTTTTTAAGAGTTATTTGTGTGTGTTAGCCCACTGAGACATCTCCTTGCTCCAACTTGAACACTCTAAATAAATGTGTCCCAGGCACCTCTCAGGTGTTTGGGGCCTCATTATGTAGTTCCTTGGTATTTTTAGAATCATGCTCTCCCTTTTACCCAGCAGAAGCTTCTGCCCTACTTATCTTCTGTTGGTGTTCTTGGGCAGGTCATCTTCCCTGTCCCACACATAAGGGACTGAGTATGAAAATGCAGTCATGACTTCCCACTGTCTTATGTTTTCAGCCTACATTGGCCCATTTGCTTCAGGTACTGCATTCTTTCTTTACATGTGACTATGAAATGGAGAGGCTGTGCAAAGGCCAGGCCAACAGCCATCCATAGTATCGCCACACTACACACACTCCCTTCAGTTAATGCACACGCGCAAGACTTCTGACCTGTCCCCATGTCCTCCCCTAGTTCTTCCAGAAGGCAGCACTGAATGTGCGAGACAATGTCGGGGAAGAAGTGGACGCAGAGCAGTTGATTCAGGAGGCCTGCCGGAGCTGCCTGGAGCAGGTAAGGACCAGGAGCAAAAGATTCAGTCACTAAGTCAGCTAAGAAAAGTGCTTTCTCATTAATGGGACTTGGGAGACATCAGTAAGCTACTTAGATCCAGGAAAAGCTTAGGGCAGTTGCTGACAGAGCAGGAAGAAAAGTATGTGCTAGGTCCTGGACAGGTGCATCATTTCACTTAGGTCTCTGTAAGAACAGGTGAAAAAACTGCTTAGCAAACTCACAGAAACATAGAATGAAATGGTGGTTACCTGGGAAGCTAAGGAAGCTGACAGTTACAGGGTGGGTTCACTCTGGATCTGATACTTGGAATAGTGACAGCAATTGTTGGTTCTTGTTTACTTTATTCTGCTAAGAAGGTGCTTCTTAAGTTTAACACATGTACACGCACACAGTGGCAGCTGTGTGTGGTGATGCTATAAAGCTGTGATTGTCATTTCATACATGCATCAGATTAGTACATTATACCCCCTCATGTATGTAATATCTGTTTGTCAGTTTTGCCACAATAAAGTTAGAAAAAAAAAATTTAAAAGCAAACCAAGGCCAATAAAATGCTTGTCCCCCCCCCCCCCCCGCATGATAACCTGAGTTTAATTCCCCAAGAACCCGCTCCTAGAAGTTGTCCTCTGACCTACATGTAAGTGTTCAGACACATACACATGCACAGTAAGTAAATAAACAAAGCCGGGCGTTGGTGGCACACGCCTTTAATCCCAGCACTCGGGAGGCAGAGGCAGGCGGATCTCTGTGAGTTCGAGGCCAGCCTGGTCTACAGAGCGAGTTCCAAGACAGCCTCCAAAACAATACAGAGAAACCCTGTCTCAAAAAACCAAAAAATAAAAAATAAAAAAAATTTTGTCACATTTTTTAAAAGGCAAGCCAGGAAAATAAATTGTAATTCATGATACACCTCACCTCTACAAGTGGCTGTGGATTCCCTTAAAGTAGCCATAGCCCCTTTAGGGCTGTGGGACCTAGAACCCTTTTCGCCTCCTCTGTCTCAGGTGTAGTCAGGGGATTTGACTTCAGTTCTCTAAATGACTGCGTTCCAAGAGAACCTGTTTGTCTGTGTCAGCTGCTGCTATTATAGGGACTGTCAGCACTGACCATATTCTTTGCCTGACTGAGTCTGTTAAGTATGCTTTGCTTGACTATGACAGACAAGCTACTCAAGCCTCCAAAAGGAGCAAAGCCACTGCCTGAACCTCAGCTCTCACAGGACACAGCTCCTGCAGGCAGTAAAAACCGACCTTCTCAGAGACTGATGCTTAAGCTACCAGATTCCTGAGAGGCCAGCGTCTTTACTCCAGGAAGGAGTGTCATATATGAGCAGTTGTAAAGTTGTTAACAACAGACATTTGCTAATAGTGTTTTCATAAGGCTGAGCTGAAGCAGGATTCAATTGAGAAGACCTTCATTTACATGGTTCTCAAATCCTTCTCTGTGTGTATGTATGCGCATGCTCCATGGCAAGTGCTGAGTGCATGTGCTCATGCTCCATGGCAAGTGTCTAGAGTCAGAAGACAATTTTCTGAAGTTCTCCCTTCCTCCAATGAGTCCTGAGCATGGAACTCACGCAGATCATCAGGCTGCACAGTGCATTTGCCTCCTGACCCCTCTCACTGGTCCCCACTTGTTACTTTATGCTTCTTAGTATAGCAATGTGCAGAATGGGCATAATCCTTACCCTTGACAGTACTGACAAACGGTTGTCTGTGAGAGTTTGCTAGATGAGGAGTCCAGGGAAGAAAGGGTGTAGTGTATCGCAGGAGCAGGAGCAGGAGTGGCGAGTGTTACTAGATGAGGAGTCCAGGGGAAGAAAGGGTGTAGTGTATCTCAGGAGCAGGAGCAGGAGTGGCGAGTGTTACTAGATGAGGAGTCCAGGGGAAGAAAGGGTGTAGTGTATCTCAGGAGCAGGAGCAGGAGTGGCGAGTGTTACTAGATGAGGAGTCCAGGGGAAGAAAGGGTGTAGTGTATCTCAGGAGCAGGAGCAGGAGTGGCGAGTGTTACTAGATGAGGAGTCCAGGGGAAGAAAGGGTGTAGTGTATCTCAGGAGCAGGAGTGGCGAGTGTTACTGGTTGCACAGGGTAGAGGCAGTAGTACATGGCATGACTGCAGAAGTAGGCAGAACACTCAAGCCCAGTGGAGGATGTGGACCAGACTCTTCTGGAGTGTAACTCGGCAGCACAGTGCTGGGTGGAGCTCCATCCCTAGCACTGCAGGTAAAAGAAAGAAAGATTGCTCTGGACCACAGCTCAGTAATTAAAGGTGCTTGCCCAAGCCCGACAGCCCATGGTGAAGAAGACACTGACAGCGTGCTCTAAGTTGCCCTCTGACTTGCACACATATTCCACTGCATACATGCACACATGCGCACACACAGCGAATTAATGTAACACAAAAGAATGCAAACTTTTTCTTGCTTTAGAAACGCCCCAATACAAATCCATTGACTAGTTGTGTGACCTTAGGCAAGTTACCTCCCTTACTGTTTTCTCAGCTAAAAATAAAGGCTCTGTCTCAAAGGGTTATGAGGATTAAATGTGTTGATGATATTAACAAAAGTTCAGTAAGAGTTCCCTACTATATCATACTGATAGAGTAGCTATTGTAGTTGATTTTAGCCAAAAGACTGAGAAGCAATTACATGCTGCATTGACATGTAAAGGTAGAGAGTGGTTAAGAATGCTGGCTGCTCTTCCAGAAGACACTGGTTCAATTCCCAATACCTACATGGTAGCTCACAGGCATGCATGTAGACATACATACAGACAAACACCCATAAAATCTTTTGTTTAAAGTGTGTGAAAATGTGGGGGTTGGGGGAATGGCACAGTGATTTATAGAGACCCTGAGTTCAGTTTCCAGCACCTACATCAAGCAGCTCACAACCATCTGTAACTCTGACTCTCATGCCACCACCCCCTCCCACTTTGCCAAGCCAAGCCTTCTCTCCTTAGGGTTTTTCACCCCTTCCTGCTACCAGAACACACACACACACACACACACACACACACACACCTTTGTTTTCTTAGACAGAGCCTCACGTTTGTCCAGGCTGGCCTTAATCATGCAGCAATCCTTGTGGCTCAGCCTCCTAAGTGCTGAGGTTAAAGTGTGCTGGCTGCTGTGCTTCACAAACACTGAGCACACTCCAGCCTCTGTTTACCAGCTCTTCACCATGATCATGACCAAAAGAGGGTAGTAGGTGTCTCACCAAGTCCTTCCCCTTTCCTCCATGGTCAAAAAGCAAAAACAAAATGTGTTCCATAGCCACTTTTTATAAATGGACACGTGTGCTAATGCCTCTCTGGCTTGTTCATCTTAGAACATAAATGTGAGTGCCCATGCCTTTGTGTTGATAGGGAAAAGTTGACCCAGTCTTAAGTTGTTTTTACAAACTGCTGCGCTTCCCTACCAAACTAATGATTGGCAACACTGGTCTTTCCCTTTCAGGCAAAGCTACTCTTTTCAGATGGAGAAAAAGTAATACCCAGATTGACCCATGAACTTCCTGGGATCAAGGTCAGAGTTATTTTGCCCTAAGGCCTTCGGGTGGTGGGGAGACAGTCAGGTGGGAGGCAGGTAAAATATGTGAGCCCAGGAAATTTCACACACCATCACAGGTAGGGCCAGGCCCCAAAGGACTTCTGAGATCTGGGTCAGATGGTGGCTAGAGGGTGGAGTCCCATAAAACGGCAGTTCCCAGGCACTAGCCTCGCACTGACTCCCTTCCCGTTTGTTTCCTTCAGCGTGGCCGGCAAGCAGAAGAGGAGTCCCACCGAGGAAGCCCCGTACCCAAAAAGGTAAGTAAGCGTGTCCCCTGCTGGGTTACAGCTAGGAAAGGGCCCTCTTGTTCCAAAAGAAGGTTGGGCTTGCATTGCCTTTGGACTGGGGTGGCAAGGAGAGAAATGGTTGCTTTCCAGGGCACTCCCAAGGTCATTTGTTTTTTCTGGATAATTCCACTACTTGATCTAGCCCCAGCACACTAGAGCAGGGATGCTCCCCATGGTCAGGGCTCTGCTCTCACTGGACAACCATCTCCACTGACTGCCTGGCCCAGCACACAAGAATGCTACCCACAGGTCAGGGCTCTGACAGCTCTTCTTTGTGCAGAGGAAAGGTCGGCCTCCTGGACACGTCCTGTCAAATGACCGGGCAGCTGCTGGCATGGTGTGAGTAGGGGCCACCAGTGCTGTAAGAGCTGAAGGGAACCAAGGGAGGGAGGGGCCGTGAATGGGAACCAAGGGAGGGAGGGGCTGTGAATGGGAAGAGACCATAAGTGAAAGTGGTGGACGCAGGTCCATTGCCCTGCGCTACTGTGGGAGAGGCTTGCCCAGTATAGGTTAGGAAAGGGACCATGAGATGGAGTTGCTTTATGCTGTTTTTACAAAACCCAGAACAGTTGTAGCTTGATTAAACACCAGACCTGATTCATGAATGTTTAGAGCTGGTCTAAGTACCAGTTTCCAGCTAGTCTCTAAATAACAGGGTAATTAGCGGATTTAAAACAAGAGTCAGAATTATATGCCCTAGTAGGAAGGGCATGGTAGTGGGCTCCTGAGATCCCTGTACTTAGGGAGTGAAGGCAGGATGATCAGGGGTTACTGGCTATCCTCAGCCACATGGTGACTTAAAGGCCAGCCTGAGCTACAGGAGACACTCACAAAAAGTCATATAATTATTAAAATGTAAAACACTTACTTCTACAGAGTGATCATTATCAAAGAGCCCTCTTAAATTGTTTATAGAACATTCTAGATACATCACAAACTCAGTAGAAATACAGAGCTATCTGAAACTGTCCCTGTCCCCTTCATGTACACAGACTCCCTGTTAGCAACACCTGACACCAGAGTGGCACCTTTGTTACAACTGATGAATTTACCGTGACTTAACACCATCATCCAGCTCATGGATGCATTGGTTCATGCCTGGTGTTGTGAATCTGAGTTTAGAGCACCCTTCCTGAGGCCTTTTTACCCTGTCTTGGAGACAGATTCTTACTCTGTAGCCCTTTTCTGACCTGGAACTCACTAAGTAGACCAGGCATTTTCATTCTTCAAACACAAGTTGGGCAGGGCAGCTGCTGCCTTATCTCCTTTTGACAGATGAGAAAACTGCAACTTGGAGATTCCTGGACTTGCCCATCACTGGGTTCTAACGTGGTTTCTGGTAAAGGCTTTTCTCCCTCTATATTTCTAATGAGTTTCCAGAAAACAGTGTGCCATCATCACCCCTAGTAAACTTCATTCCAGGCTCTGTCCTTGGAGAATTCACCTGTCTTCTTTCCTTCCAAGCAGATGGAAACCAAAATCCTGTGAACCAATTCGCCGAGAAGGTCCCAAGGTATGCTTATATGAATGTGACAGTGGCCAAGGCTCTGTGCCCTGTGAGGGAAAGAGGTCAGAGGTGATACACCTCACACCATTCCAGAACCATCTTCCCCATCTCTGCCTTTTGCCACCTTGGCCTCCAGACAGTATTCCAAGGGGGAGCTAGAATTAGAAGCAAAACAAAGAGCTGGGCTTGGAATAACTTGGTAGTAAAACACTTGCCTGGAATATGGAAATCCCTAGGTTTAATCCCTAGCATGGCAAAAAGAATAAGAAAAAAGAGACAATAATAATAGTTATTTTTTGTTCTGCTCTATTTTTCCCATTGTACACTGTGTGATGTACTGTGAACACATTCCTCTCCATACTCTGCTACTTTCCCTTCCTCTGAGCCCTACCGTTTGTCCCCTTTGCTCCCCTAAGCAGTTTTCTTCTACATTCATGTCATTTATACATATGGAGGCCTGACAGGAATGAGGCCCAGGGTTTGATTTAAAGTCAGAGCATCGTGCTGCATATCTATAATCCCAGCACTTGGGAGGCAGAAGCAGGCAGATCACTGCAAGTTCAAGGGCAAAAGCCAAGTTCTAAATGAGAGGGTTGAGACTTAATGGTAGCCACTAAGTACTTTATATGTGAATCTCTCTTGTCTGCTGTCTGGCTTATTCTCTATGATGGTTATGAGATACGGATTGTGCTCCTCTTCTGAACCTGGGCTTCCTTCCCTGAGAACCCTGTAGGCAGAAGTGGTCTTGTTTCCTGGAGTTCTCTCTCTCATGCTCCTAATAAACTGAGGCTTGCGCGTCACACAGGTAGTCGGTGGTAGAGCCAAGTCTCAAACCCAGATCTAGTGACACCTTTAGCCTGGTTACCTCCAGGATGTTTTTACAACTCCTTTTATGATCAGAATTCTTTTTTGTTTGTTTTTCGAGACAGAGTTTCTCTGTGTAGCTTTGGAGCCTGTCCTGGAACTCGAGCTATAGACCAGGCTTGCCTGGAACTCAGAGATCCTCCTGCTTCTGCCTCCCAAGTGTTGGGATTAAAGGTGTGCCCCACCACCGCCCCAGCTAAAGGCATAAACCACCATACCTGTCAGCCTGCTCAGGGAGGGACACCAGCACCCAGAGTGGGCTAAGCCCTCATACATAAATCACTAATTAAGAAAATGCTCTAAGGAACTGGAGAGGTGACTCAGAGGGCCTGAGTTCAATGCTCTTCCAGAGGTCCTGAGTTCAATTCCCAGGAACCACATGGGGGCTCACAACCATCTACAATTCAATCTGGTGCCTTCTTCTGGTATGTAGGCAGAACACTTTATATGTAATAAATAAATAAATAAATCTTTAAAAAAAAAAAAGAAAATGCTCTATAGGCAGATAGGGGCATTTTCTCAGTTAGGAGTCCCTCTACCCAAATGACTCTAGTCTAAGGCAAGTTGACATTAAACTAGCCAACACAACCAACTTGTCTGGCCCTCTTTACTTCCCTATAGTTGTCATGAATTTTCTTCTAAAATCTTCAAGAAATGTCTAGAACTCTAAAACTTAGAGCTGGTGATCCTACATTCTGAATCTTTCTGTTCTTTCTAAGCCCCCTCCCCCCTTGGTCCTAAGAGGGACTCTTCCTCAGCATGACCCATATAATAGGCATCCCTAGAACTTCTGGCCCACTTACCTGAAGCCCCTCTGTATGACTTGGGGATCAAACTCACATCATCAGACCCGGAGCAGTGCTTTACCTGGTGAGCCATCTCATTGGCTCTTTGAATCTTTTTTTTATTTTAGTGTAAATTTTTTATGTGTATGTATGTGTGTGTGTGCATATGCATGGATGCACATGAAGGTCAGGACAGGGTGTTATATTCCTTTAAAGCTGGAATTATAGGTAGTTGTGAGCTGCCTGATATGAGTGCAGGTGCTCTTAACCACTGAGCCACCTCTCTAGTGTGGGCACAGGGATCTTAGTCATCCACACTGAACGCTTTCAGGACCAGGTCTTACACCTCCCTGCTTTAAACCCCATGTATCTTCCTGTTTACTTGAAGCTGCACAGGTGTGTCAAGACAGTTTATCTAGGATGCAAGGACAATCTGGCTGCAACATATGTCACCCCATTGGTCACTGGAGTAAGGATGCTGCATTCTCATCCTAAGAGGGCAACTTTCCTTGGCAGAAAAAGGTCATTCTTTGGTTAGGGGTACACAAGTAGCTGTGCCCCCCACTAGAACCTCCAAACAAGTTCTCAAACCCAGCAGATCCAAAATTGCAATGAGGGGCTGGAGAGATGACTCAGCTGTTAAGAGCACTGGCTGCTCTTCCAGAGGACCTGGGTTCAATTCTTAGCACCCACTGTCTGTAACTGCAGTTACAGGAAATCCAACACCTTCACATATGTGTGCACATAAAATAAAAATAATAAAAGAAAACAAAAACTGTAATGAGGATCTTTCCTCAAAACCCGTTTGTTGTTTTCTTATTTGGGGATAGGATCTCTCTATAGCCCAGGCTAGCCTTGGACTCAGGATCCTTCTCAGCCTCACAGGTTCTGGGCCTGCAGGTGTGCACCATGGTGCTGGGCTCTACTTTCTGTGGTGATGATTGTGCTGGAGATTGAACTAGGGCCTTGATTATGCTAGGGAAACGTCTCCTGCTAAGTTGCACCCAGCCCACTCTTCAGATCTTGTTTCCTATTCCCTGCCTTAGTATCTTTGCCTGTTGCCTTCCCTCCCCTCTTGGCATGCAGGCAAGCCTTATCCTGTGGCTGTATTACAGTTCCTGCCCCTCTTCCTCTCTTGACTGTTACTGTAGCTCAGGCACTAATTTCTTGAAGTGCTGATTTGTCACAGCAGTACTCCTGTCCATCATCCGCATTGCTGAAAGAGTAAACTAGCATTAAAGTGCATCAGGCTCTCCCTGCAGCAGAGGGCTAGTGGTTCCCTCTGGTCTGGATCGTACAACACAAACCCATCACTCTGGCCTAGGGGCTCAAATTCTCTGTGCTTCTCTCTCCAGCCTCCTCGATTGCCTCTCATTTACTTCCCCTCTCCTTCAGCAACGCAGAAATTACATAGTTTCTCCAGTATTCCAAACCAATACTCACCAGCCTTTATATATGCTGCACTCCGTCTAGGATGCCCTTTCCTCCCACTACTTGTCTGAATAGCACTCAGCCTCCTAGAAGTAATTTCAGGGATTTTCTCTTTAAGAAAGACTTTCTGTCTACTCCACCCATCCCTTTTGACGCCTCTCATGCCCTGCCATGACATGGCCCCATCAGTGTCCTTTCAGTATGTATGTCTGGGACTCTTGGCGGACACTCTGTATCGTGTGTGTGTGTGTGTGTGTGTGTGTGTGTGTGTGTGTGTGTGTGTGTGTGTGTGTGTGTGTGTGTTTCTCTATAGTTTTGGAGTCTGCCCTAGAACTCAACTCTGTAGACCAGACTGGCCTTAAACTCACAGAGATCCACCTGTCCCTGCCTCCCAAGTGCTGGGATTAAAGGCATGTACCACCACCATCCAGCTGACAGTCTGTATCTTAACTCATCTATCACTGTCTAGCACAGGGCCTAACATATCATAAGGACTCTATTTCCTATGTAGTGGTTGAATAAGGAGAGAGGAGGAAAGGATGGGGGAGTAGTGCTCCCCGGCGTAGCATATTAAACCTCTCATCACTGGCCTGTTTCTTTCAGTGGGACCCAGCTCGGCTGAATGAATCTACCACCTTTGTTCTGGGGTCTCGAGCCAACAAGTAAGTCTGAGACGCTTAGTACTAACGGAGAGGGGGCTAGCTCAAGGACCACTAACAGGATCCTGCTACCACTCATCTTTCGTTTTCCAGGGCCTTAGGAATGGGAGGCACCAGAGGGAGAATCTACATCAAGCACCCACACCTCTTTAAGGTAGGTGAAGGCTGGAAGGACGGAGACATACCACTGCATGCATGTAGATAGCTTAGAAACTTCGAGGCACAGAGAAGTGTGGACATTCACTGACCTGGTGGTCAAGACATCTGGTTAGTTCCCTTTAGCCGCCTCCTATACCTTTTGCCCATCTGTGCCAAGCCCAGTTTGGAGAGCTCCATTTGCCTTATTCATGCAATAGTATATGCCTATAATCCACCTGCCCTCCACTATTCAAGCTAAGTCTGGGAACACTGGAACCCTCCCCCCCTGCCCAACTTCTTTTCTGCTTTTAGTTTTTGGTGAGGTTTTGTTTTATTTTGTGTTTTGAGATAGGATTTCTCTGTGTAGACCTCGCTATCCTGGAACTGTCTGTGTAGACCAGGCTAGGCTCAAATTCAGAGGTTCTTCTGCCTCTACCATTTGAGTGCTGGGACTAAAGGCATGCACAACCATGTCTGGTCCTGCTTTTATCTTTGCTTTGTGTTGTTTTTTTCGAGACAGGGTTTCTCTGTATTGCTTTGGAGTCTGTCCTGGAACTCACTCTGTAGGCGAGGCTGGCCTCAAATTCACAGAGATCCGCCTGCCTCTGCCTCCCGAGTGCTGGGATTAAAGGCGTGCACCACCACCACCTGGCTAGTTTTTTAATCATAGAAATGTAGATCCCTTTCACCTAGTATGATGATGCACACCTATATTCCTAGCACATAGGAAATAGAGGCCAGAGGATTTGGAGTTTAAGGCCATGCTCTGCCACTGGACAAATATATATTGAGTGCATATTAAACAGTGAACACTCACTGAATGCTAGACACAAAGCAGTGAGGAACAGAACCAAGGTAGTGGCCCTGTCTCAAAAAAGGGAACAAGAAAATGGCTGAGTCTGGAAAGAGGCAGCAAGACAATCAGGTCAGCCTTAGCGACATAGTGAATTGGAGGCACCCTGAGCTGCATGGGACCCTGTCTAAAAAGAAAGGGATGGAGGGAGGGGAAGAAAAGGTTCTTTTATTTGTTTTGTTTTGTTTTTTGAAGCAGGGTTTCCCTATGTAGTCCTGGCTGTCCTGGGGTTCACTATTAAACCAAGCTGGCCTCTAATTTATAAATGTCCTCCTGCCTCCAGTGCCGGAATTAAAGGCGTGTGCTGCTGCCACCTGGCAACTGACTGGTGTTTTTACAGTTGTCAGTCTGATAGATGACATGTTAGTTGCTTATCTGTACTACAAGAAGAGCTCCCCCTCATCTTACTTTTAACAGCTGTATAGAGTTGATAGGATTGTTTTTCCGAGACAGTCTCATGTTGCTGTTATCTAACTCACGCCAGGTCCTCCACCTCCACCTCCCAAGTGCTAGGATTATAGGCCTGTGCCACCATGCCCAGCAAGCCCTTCCTTATTGGTGGGTATTTCCTTCCAACCTTTTTTTTTTTTTTTTGGTTTTATGAGACAGAGTTTGTCTGTTTTGGAGGCTGTCGGTCCATCCTGGCCTCGAACTCACAGAGATCCGCCTGCCTCTGCCTCCCGAGTGCTGGGATTAAAGGCGTGTGCCACCAACGCCCGGCTTCCTTCCAACCTTTTGCTGATAAAAACTGCTCCAACAAATGCCCTTGTTTATATGCCTAAACTACTGTGAAGAATAAATGCCCGAAAATGGGATTTCTGTGTCAGCAATCACACCCTTTAAATTTTTACTATGAATCTTGGGAAGTGAGAAATTATTTTAAAACTCAAAGGCAAGTAACCATATTTATGCCAGGCATGGTCACAGGAAGAAATCACAAGTTAAGAGATCAAGCAGAGCCGGGCGGTGGTGGCGCACGCCTTTAATCCCAGCACTCGGGAGGCAGAGGCAGGCGGATCTCTGTGAGTTCGAGGCCAGCCTGGTCTACAAAGTGAGTTCCAGGACAGCCTCCAAAGCTACAGAGAAACCCTGTCTCGAAAAACCAAAAAAAGAAAAAGAGATCAAGCTGACCTACATATGGAACCCTGCCTCCACAAAATAATAACCAGGTTTTCAAGCAAGAGGAACCAGGGATGACTCAGTGGTAGAGCACTTGCCTAGCATTTGTGACAGGCACCTGTAATCCAACACTTGAGAGGCAGAGGCAAAAGAACTGCCATAAATTCTTGGCCAGGCTAACCTGGGCCATCTAGCAAGATGCTGCCTCCAAGCAAGCAGGCAGCCACTTAGTTGGGATCCCCACTTCTCCATTTAAGCAGCCTGCCCGTCTTATGACAGCCAGCTCTTGTGTGTCACTCACTGCATTTACCACTTTGCACCATCATTGTTCCTAACAGGAACCCTGTTTAAAAAAAAAAAAGCCAGGTATAGTAGCACACATCTTTAATCCCAGCAGACAGATCATATGAGTCTACAGAGTGAGTGCCAGGACAGCCAGAGTTACACAGAGACCCTGTCTGGAAAAAAACACAAAAAACACTGTAAAATAAATACTGGCCCTCTCCTGAGACCTTGACAAGGTCTTAGCCCAGGCTGACCTTAAATTCACCTTCAAGTTGAAGGCAACCTTGAACTCCAGATCATCCTGACTCCACTTTGCAGGTACTAGGACTACAGGCAAGCACAACCATTGTGATGATTTGAAAGAAAATGGTCCTCAAAGGAGGTGGCACTATTAAGTGGTGTGGCCTTGTTGGAGGAAGTGTGTCACTTTGAGGTTTTATTTATGTTCAAGCCATGCCCATTGAGACAGTTCACTTCCTGTTGCCTTTGAGTAAAGATGTAAGAACTCTCAGCTCCAGCACCATGTCTGCCTGCATGCTGCCTTACTTCCCACCATTGACTAAATGGATAATGGGCTGAACCTCTGAACTATCAGGAGCCAGCCCAATCTCCTTTATAAGAGTTGCCATGGTCTGCTGGGCGTTGGTGGTGCACGCCTTTAGTCCCAGCACTTTTGGGAGGCAGAGACAGGCGAATCTCTGGGAGTCTACAGAGAGAGTTCCAGGACAGGCTCCAAAGCTACACAGAGAAAATCTGTCTCAAAAAAACAAAAAAAAAAGGCGGGGGATTATCATGGTCATGGTGTCTCTTCACAGCACTAGAACCCTAACTAAGACAACCATGCCTGGTTGTACTTCTCTCCATTTTTCAAATAAGGAAACTTGAGTCTGGAGGAAGTTACCACCCAGATTTCTGTCATCTACAAAGTGGTAACTGAAACCTTATTTGTCTTTGTCAAACTCTAGAACCAGGTGGTTTACATGATGCTATTTCTTGACTTTTGTTTTAGGAAATACAGTCCTGTCAGGTATTAGCACATACTCAGAGGCAGAGACAGGGAGATCCAGAGTTAATCCTAGCCTGGGCTACACAGTGATACCTCATCAGGAGCCAAAAAGAAAGAAAATACTGACCCCCCATAATAATTACAGGTTTTATAAGGCACTTGTAATCATTTTAAACAGGCTCTAAAATACTTGCCACTTATTTCCAGGGATGCTGTATTTTAAGAATGAGGACTGTCTTAGTTAAGGTTTCTATTGCTGTGAAGAGGCACCGTAACCATAGCAATTTTTATAAAGGAAAACATTTAATTGAGGTGGTTTCATTTTCAGAGTTAGTCCATTATCACCATGGTGCAACAAGGTGACGTGCACACATGGCACTGGAGGAGTTGAGATTCCTACGTCTTGACCCACAGGCAATAGGAAGTGATCTGCAGCACTGACTAGGTTGACATGTATGAGACCTCAAAGCCCATCTCCACAGTGACGCTTCCTCCAGCAAGGCCACACCTGCTCCAATAAAGCCACACCTCCCGGTAGTGCCACTCCCTCTGTGGGGGCCAGTTATATTTAAACGACCAGGGGACTTACGGGAAACAGACACTTACCCAGTCTCTGCAACTAGTTTGCGGTCCCTGGCTTTAGTGGCTTGGCTCAGCCTGCACTCTTAGAGATCCTAGAGCCCTTGGGTACACATATCTGTCTAGGATAGGGTCCCTGTAGTGGTTTGAAAGAAAATGGCCCCCAAAGGGAAGGCACTGTGAGGAGGTGTGGCCTTGCTGGAGGAAGTGTGTCACTGTGTGGGCGGGCTCTGCGGTCTTGCTCAGACTTTCCTCAGTGTGACTGTCAGTCAGCTTCCTACTGCCTGCAAGGTGTAGTGCTCTCAGCTCCAGCACCACATCTGCCTGCACTCTGCCATGTTCTCCGTCACAATAATAATGAACTGAACCTGTGACACTGTAAGCGAGCCACCCCAGCTAAATATTGTGTTTAGAAGAGCTGCCATGTCATGGTGTTTCTTCACAGCAATGAAAATCCTAGTTAAAAACAGTCCTGTTGGTAAGAATTGGTAAAAGGCCAAGAACCCTTGCCATTAAGCTAATGTGTCCCCCCACTAACTGTACCCCTCACAGTATGCAGCAGATCCTCAGGACAAGCACTGGCTAGCTGAGCAGCATCATATGCGGGCAACAGGCGGAAAGATGGTAAGCACTGTTGTCGCGTGTACCGAAGACCCACCCCACCCAGGGACCACGAGTCCAGCTCCTGGCCACAGCTTCGCTCCAAATTTGGTAGATGCCCTAAGCACCAAAACTATGGGAAGGGAGATCTGTGAGGCCTGTTCCTCCATGCTGAAGAGCAGACTGGGTCCTGTTCCTAGGGCTCCCTCTCTCCCTTCTCACCCCCCACCTACATGTCAGATGACTATAGGAAAGGCAGTTTACAAGGCTTTTTGTTTTTGTTTATTGAGACAAGGTTTCTCTGTGTAGCCCTGGCTGTCCTGGAACTCACTCTGTAGAACAGCCTGCTCTCAAACCCAGAGATCTGCCTGCCTCTTCCTCCCAAGTGCTAGGATTTAAGGCAAGTGCCACCACTGCCAAGTTTTATGTCAAATTTTTAAAATATGTTTGTTTCCCAGAAGGCCAGGAATAGTGAATGTACCACACCTGTAATCCCAGCACTTGAGAGGTAGAGGCAGAATCAGGAGTTTAAAGGCAGCCTCCATTATCTGACAAGTTTTAAAGCTAGCCTGGGCTCATGAATCATATCTCAAAAAAGCAACGAAAGGCAATGAGGCAGGCTGCTGGGGATATGGCTCAGGGTTAGAATGCTTGCCTTTGTGTGTGTGTGTGTGTGTGTGTGTGTGTGTGTGTGTGTGTGTGACCCCAGGTTTAATCCCTAGTACTAGCTTTAAAACTTTATTACATTATTTAGTGTGTGTTGTATCTGTCTGTGTATGTGGTATGTATAACCCCAACACTTTGAGGATAAAGCAGGAGTACTGCAGTGAGTTCAAGGCCAGCCTGGGCTACAAGAATTACAGGCCAGCCCCAACCACAGAAACAAAAACAGATACCATATGTGAGCTCAAGGACCAAAGACCGTGGTTCTATACAGACCCGGGAGAACTCAGCGCTGCAGCCACTTCATAGCGGCGCTGCTGACTCAACAAGCCCTTCTCCATACCACTTCCTCCTGTCTCCTCCATTCTGCTAGCGCTCACCATTGTGTTATAAACCACATTGAGTGTGTGTGTGTGCGCGTGCGTGCGTGCGTGGTGTGTAAGCCATAAATAAATTAATCCCCAGAGCCAGGATCCATGACACATGCCTGAAATGCAGCTACTTGGGAGGCTGAAGAGGGAGTGTGGTTCAGGGACCGCCGGAGCAACTCTTTTTCCTTAGTCACTGGATCTACTCCTCTGCCTGTAAAGTTTCTGTTTGAGTAAGGGCACTCTCAAGGAGCCATCCCTGTGCTTTCCTCTGTACTCTTGCCAGGTGATCTGTACTGCACCCTGAGTCTGTCGAGTAGTAGGCCTTACATATTAAGAGTGTTCTGAACTGCTGTGAAATGACTCAGGGGCCTTAATCACTCCCCCTTGCCTCCAGGCCTACCTTCTCATTGAGGAGGACATTCGAGACTTGGCTGCCAGCGATGATTACAGGTAAAACAAAAGGGACTCTCCCTATCCTCCCATCTGCCTCAGTAGGCACACGGATGAGGCCATCACTCTCCCATTAACATCCCTACAATGTGTCCCCCAGAGGATGCTTGGACCTGAAGTTGGAGGAGCTGAAATCCTTTGTCCTGCCATCCTGGATGGTTGAGAAGATGCGGAAGTACATGGAGACACTACGGACAGAAAATGAGCATCGTGCTGCTGAAGCGCCACCCCAGACCTGAGCCAGATGTTCTGGCTACTGCACTTGGCAGCCTGCCTCCAAGACCCTCTGTCCCTGACTGACCGCCTAAGGCCATCCTGGGGACTGGGTCTAATGGGATCTTAGCAGCATTAAGCTGTACATGAGCTAGTTTGTAGTGACTCACCGAAGAGCACCCAGACTGGCATGTGGTTCTGTGTTTTTAAAGTTGTTGGACTAAGAAGCAATTAAACAGTTTGTAATAAACACGGATGGTGAGCCTGCTGTGATGCCTGCCTTGGGGCTGACGAGCAAGGGCTGAAGTGCTAGGCACCTCTGAAAAGGACCACCTACCTGCCCACCCCATCTTACCAGGAAAACTTTTGGGTTTTTATTGTTTGTTTGGTTGTTTGTTTTGGAGACAGGGTTTCTCTGTATAGCGGCCCTAGCTGTCCTGAAACTCGCTCTATAGACCAGGCTGGCCTGGAACCCACAGAGATCCTCCTGCCTCTGCCTCCCAAGCAACGAGATTAAAGGCGTGTGCCACCTCCTTATGCCGAAACCTGTGTTCTCTGCCAGTCTCCCTTGTCCTTGTTCCAATTTAGGAACCCCATGGGGTTTGATGACCTACCAAAGGAAAAATGCATTTGCACTGTATCATCCCAGTGTTGCAGGCTAACACACCCACCTGCAGAGGTGGCGCAGCAAACTCCTGGAGAACCATAATATGAATTACATTTGGGAAGAGGAGCTGTGGGAGACAGGGTCTCTGTGTGTAACCCTGGCAGACATCAAACTCAGAGATCCTCCTGCCTCTGCCTCCCGAGTGTTGGGATTAAAGATGTTTTGTTTCCTTGAGTCTCATATAGCCTAGGCTAGCCTAGAGGTGGCCTTAACTCCTGACCTGCAGGTCTCCACCTTCCAAGGGTTTGCGGGCATTGCACCACCTGAACCAACGTTTTCTAATAAACAGGGGGGCTGCTCCAACCTGCAGCCTTAAGTTCACCTACCTTCCTAGGCTTTTTAAAAGTTCTTGGGACCCAAACGGAACGAGTTTAAGTTATTTTAACAGGGTGAGGGGAAGAGACTTCCGGCTTGAGGGAGACAAAAATGTCAAGCTCTTAGACACCCTTTTCCGGAAGAAGTAATCCCTGCTGGGCTTGAGCCTGAAGGACCACGGGTTTGGACAGAGGTTCAATCACCGCGGGCATGTGGTGCACTCATTCGTGTAATCTCACCATTTGGTAAGTGAAGGCAAGGGAGATCTAGAAGTCAAGTTCATACCTGGCTGCGCAGCCTATCTACGGGACAACGACAGAAGTCCGGGTTCCGAAAAGACCGGGGAGGGGGGAAGTGTATGCACGTGGGCGATTCCTTGGCCCTTTAATGGTTGGCATCGTCCAAAGGCCACCAATCCGCTACCGATTCGTTAGTTAATGGCAGCCTTCCCCGCCAATAGGCTGTCTGACGTTAGTCCCCGGCGCCCAATTGCGGCGCGTTACTGGGTGACCTAGCGGTTGCGCAGGGGTAGAGCGCTCCGGGGCGTCCCATTGGCTGGATCAAACCCAAGCGAGTCTGTGATTGGCTGGAGTTGCGGGAGGGTTGCGATTCAAACGCGGGCGGCGGCCCGCAGCCCCGCAGTTGCTCTTTGGTCTCCGCACTCCTGTACCGGTGCCAGCGCTCCCCGGGATGGCCTCGCAAAACCGCGACCCAGCTGCCGCCAGCGTCGCCGCCGTTCGCAAGGGAGCCGAGCCCAGCGGGGGCGCCGCCCGGGGCCCCGTGGGCAAAAGGTGAGTGGTATGGAGGTCACCCCTGGGGCCTCACCCCCAGGAGCCGGTGAGACTTGGGACACATGAGGGGCACCAGGAACGCAAGAGATGAAAGGCTGGTGGCGCTGCCAGTCGGTTCTCAGAAGACGCCCTAGGAGCGCTGCGGTTATTTAACATGCAGCAGAAGGTTCACCCGGCCCTCCTGTAGATGACTAGTGTGCCCCAGCTTAACCTGCCTTTGAAGAAGGGGCGAGGCCTCCATGACAGCTCCTCAGGATAGTAGAGTGGGAGGTAATGTAGTACCTCGGCGACATCCATGCCTCGCAGTAACCCCTACTTCTCTTGG
Organism: Mesocricetus auratus; assembly: GCF_017639785.1. Classification (NCBI taxonomy): domain Eukaryota; kingdom Metazoa; phylum Chordata; class Mammalia; order Rodentia; family Cricetidae; genus Mesocricetus; species Mesocricetus auratus. Next base: position 11,150,152 of record NW_024429209.1, read on the forward strand.
CAGGCTACAGCAGGAGCTGATGACCCTCATGGTAAGATCAATTGGCTCCCCCTCCCATCCCCCACCCAGTTACCCGTAGCCTTCTTTCCTGCTTCAGGCTCCTTGCTAATCCGATGGGTGTTTTACTCTTTCGTGGGCAATCCTTCCGTCACCCACCCTTACTAGATTACAGCAGCTGCCTTCCCCATCACAGGACGCTTATCTGGGCTCACCCCTATCTCCTTTGGGCCCCAGCTCTAACCTCACCCATCCCCACCCTTCTTGGAATTTCTAATCCCATCAGACTTTGGAATTCCCTCTTCTGGTGGTCCTGCTGCATTACCCTAAATATCAATCCTTACGTTCTAATGCCATATTAAGCATTTGAGTTCAGGCTGGGTGGTGGTGGCACACGCCTTTTATCCCAGCACTTGGGAGGCAAAAGCAAGCGGATCTGAGTTTGAGACCAGCCTGGTCTACAGATGGAGTTCCAGGACAGGCTCCAAAGCTACAGAAAAACCCTGTTTCGAAAAACAAACAAAAAATTCGAATGCCATGTGCTTCCCTGTTCCACCCTTCCTCCTAGCCTAGTGAGGAAGCTGTGATTTGCCTCTAGCTGCGCTGTGTAGGGCCCGACTGTGATATCAGGGCAGGCCCATCCAGTCAGTGATCGCCTTTGCTATGCCTAAAAGTATACACTGGAATCCTGAAGCTGGGTGTGTTCTCCCCCCAGATGTCTGGTGACAAAGGAATTTCCGCCTTCCCTGAATCCGACAACCTGTTCAAATGGGTGGGGACCATCCACGGAGCAGCCGGCACAGTGAGTGTGGCCTGGGAGTGGGTGTCACTTAGAGTGTGGCAGAGAGGTGAAATCCAAGTGCTAGGCTGGCTGCAGTTCCCTGGGCCTGCACACATGCCTGAGTCCTGTGGCCATGTTCTTTGAGTATAATGGAAAGGGCCTCTTTCCTTGGAGGGAGGACCTGGGCTGGTGGGAGACCACAAGCAGCTACCCTTTGCTAGAGATCTGGATTTAAGTCAGACAGGATCTGAGCCAAATCTGACTTTTCACTTTCTTAAGATACTAACTGCACCATTCTGGTGACCCTCAGGATTCCATGTCTTTTGATCAAAAGGTTGCTGATAGCCCCCTGATAGGAAGAGAAGGTACCAGGGACTAACTCAGACTCAAATTTGGGGGGACGGTGAGCAGGGGACTTACTCTGCCCTTCTTTCCCCAAATGCCAGGTATATGAAGACCTGAGGTATAAACTCTCACTAGAGTTCCCCAGTGGCTACCCTTACAACGCACCCACCGTGAAGTTCCTCACACCCTGCTACCACCCCAATGTGGACACCCAGGGCAACATCTGCCTGGACATCCTCAAGGATAAGTGGTCCGCACTGTACGATGTCAGGACCATCCTGCTGTCTATCCAGAGCCTGCTAGGAGGTAACTCGTGAGACCACCCACTCCTGCACACCATGGCCATTGGCCAGGGCCCCTGAGTCCACCTCTATCCCCCTGACTATTCTCACTCCATCCACAGAACCCAACATCGAAAGCCCTTTGAACACACATGCTGCTGAACTCTGGAAAAACCCCACAGGTAGGTCCTCCTCTGGCCTCCAAAGGGACCCTGGGCACTGTATTGAACTCTGCCCGGCTGCTGATCCCATACTCAAACTGATAGAGTAATCTTTGGATAGAATGTGCCTCCTGATCCCAGGTGATGGGAGTACACAAGGAGGCAGGTGGCCAGCCTGGTCTGGAAACAAGTCTGTGAAGGAGCCAACTAGAGGGCAACTGGGGGGAGGGGAGGGGAGGTCTGCTGTGCAGGAGGGTCGGGGGAGGTCTCCTGTGCAGGGAGAACACCCTGCCAGCCTCCCCTATCCATCTATCCCATCACTTGCCTGACACCTGCTTGTTCTCTTCCAGCGTTTAAGAAGTACCTGCAGGAAACCTATTCAAAGCAGGTCTCCAGTCAAGAAGAGCCTTGACCAAGATGTCCAACCTCTCTTTTGTGTCGTCTTTTTTTCTTAGATGGTCTGTCCTTTCCTTGGTTTCTATTCTAAGCTGTGGTGTTATTTTTGTTTTATTTGTTTTTTTAAATTAAGTCTACTTGAGCCCTTACATGTATATTAAATAAATACACATTGATTGTTTTTGTATAGATTGCTACCTCAGAGTTGATTGTTTTTGTATAAATTGAGGCTCAGATGCCAGAGGTACTTGGGACAAGACGAGGTCTAGCTTAACATCTGGGTTCTAGCTTGTTCCTTACAGGGTTGGAAGCAGCTAATAGACAGTGAGGCTGAGTCACTAGGATGCTATTTATCATACTGCACACATTCTTTTCATGTATTTGCCCGGAGGTATAGCTCTTGGGCAGAGAGCATGTTTAAAACCTGTGAAGTCCTGAGTTCAATTCCAGCACCAGAAATAATGTCTATTTGTGAGGTATCACAGCAGGTCCTGTGACTGTCAGCAACAGTGCCTGTTACAGTGAGGCTAAAGTAGACCCTTTAGCTCAAGAATGTGTAGGAGAGGTGGCGCAGTAGACACCCGCTTCCTAACATGTCAAATGGGGTACCCAGGTTGCCCACTGCAGCCCAAAACTCTGGGAAAAACAGACTGAGCTCTGGACCCAGATCCCCCACAGATGGCTCCTGCTCCATCCCCATGAGGTGACTGCCTAAGTTGTCAGCTCTGCAAGAAGCTGGTTGTACAGGCCTGTGGAAAGAGGCAGGGGATGAGTCTAGTCTATTAACTACTGTTAGCCAGAGCTCAGTCCTGGGCCCTTCCTACAGTCACATGTGAAAAAAATGTGAGCTGTCAGCTCAGAAACTAGTATTTTTAGTGTTTCTCTTGGGCATAGAGCTTTATCCATCAAAATGTGGACAAACCCACTTGGGATCTTGTTAAAGTACAACTTCCCTTGGAAGGGCAGCAGACGGTTGCTTCTGGTGAGCCCCAATCACTCTTGTTGCAGGCTAAGCTAACAAGGTGTTCAGCAAAGGGTGTTCAGTTGGAAGAGTGCTTGCCTATCATGTATTAGACCTTGTGTTCCATCCCCAGTACCACATTAACCTTGTGTGTGCCTGGAACCCCAGCACTCCAGGGAAGTACAGGCAGGAAGATCAAAAGTTCAAGATCTTTAATCCTAGCACTTGGGAGGCAGATCTCTGTTGAGTTCGAGACAAGCCTGGTCTACAGAACTAGTTCCAGGACAGATTCCTGTCTCCAAAAAAAAAGTTCAACATCATCCTGGACTTCATCGTTTGAGGCCAGTCTGAGATATACCCTGTCTAGGAAAAGGAAGGGAAACTGAGCCAGGTGCTGGCAGTGACTCCCCTATAGTCCCAACACTTGGAGGCAGAGGCAGGACTGCTAAAATTCAAGGCCAGTCCAGTCTATATAAAGTTTTAAGGCAAAAGTATATTATCAAGGCACTATCACACACCACACACACACAAGTCCGACATGATGAGGCAAAGAAAAAAGGGGTGGTCATCAACAGAGGATGCCTGAGAACAGGACAGCTCAGAAACCTGCACTACATCAGCTCCAGACAAAGGCTGAAGAGACTATTTGTGTCTGCATTAGAAGGCTGTGACATGAGCCGGGAGTTGGTGGCGTACGCCTTTAATCCCAGCACTCTGGGAGGCAGAGGCAGGCGGATCTCTGTGAGTTCCAGGCCAGCCTGGTCTACAAGAGCTAGTTCCAGGACAGCCTCCAAAGCCACAGAGAAACCCTGTCTCGAAAAACCAAAAAAAAAAAAAAAAAAAAAGGCTGTGACATGTTTAATCCTCTACATGGTCAGCTGACCTCCCCTGTCACGAAGACCCAGAGTCGTAACTAGTTAAGGACCAAATAAGACAACAACAAACAAAACAAAATAACATTTTTCCCCAGATTTATTTTATGCGCGTGCACCACATAGGTGCCTGGTGCTCACAGAGGTCAGAAGAGGGTTTTGGGCCCCTGGAAGTGGGATTACAGATGGCTGTGAGCTGCCATGTAAGTGCTGGGCACCAAACCCAGATCCTTGTCAAGAGCAGTAGTTGCTGTGCTAGGGGATGGCTCAGAGACTAAGCACACTCAGCTGTTATCATGAACTAGGCAAGCAATGGTGGTGACGAGTTATAAGACTGAATGGGTAATGACGCAGCAGATAGTGGGCAATTAATAAATATTCCTAACACATGCCAGCATTAGTGTGGGCTGAAAACAAAACGGAGAGGTAGATGAATGGAGCAAAAACGGGGAAGAGGAACTGGAAGGTGCTGCCTGCAAGCCTGGCAGCCTGAGTCCAATCCCAGGCTACATGTAATACAAAGGGAGAAGGACTCCCAAAAGTCGTCCTCTTACCTCTCTACATGTGTGCCATAGCATGGGTACACACCAAACACACGTGACATAAATGTAATAAATGTAATTTTTAAAATAATTAAATGGAGGGCCGGAGAGATGGCTCAGTGGTTAAGGGCACTTGATCTTGCAGAGGACCTGGGTTCAGTTCAAGCACTCACACAGTGGCTCACAACCCTCTGTAACTCCAGTTCCAGGGGGTTCAATACCATCTTCTGGCCTCCTCAGGCACCAGGCATACATGTGTTACACAGACACACATGTGGGTAAAACATTCACACACATAAATCTTAAAGAATAGAAATGTTTCTATGGATGCCAGGCATTGGTGACACATGCCTTTAATCCCAGCACTCGGGAGGCAGAGGAAGGCGGATCTCTGTGAGTTTGAGGCCAGCCTGGTCTACAGAGTGAGTTCTAGGCTAGCCAGGGCTACAGGAAGAGATCTTGTTTCAAAAAAGTAAAAATAAAAAACGGCAGTATGGGTGATTTTACTTTTTTTTGGGAGGGGGAGTTTGAAGCAGTTCTCTGTGTAGTTTTGGAGCCTGTCTTGGAACCAGCCTGTAGACCAGGTTGGCCTCAAACTCACAGAGGTCCACTTGCCTCTGCCTCCTGAGTGCTGGGATTAAAGAGGTGAGCCTCCACGTGCCAAAAGGGTGATCTTAATAATAGCAAAAGGCGAGCCGGGCGTTGGTGGCACACGCCTTTAATCCCAGCACTTGGGAAGCAGAGGCAGGCAGATCTCTGTGAGTTCGAGGCCGGCCTGGTCTACAGAGCGAGTTCCAGGACAGCCTCCAAAGCCACAGAGAAACCCTGTCTCGAAAAACCAAAAAAAAAAAAAAAAAAAAAAAAAAAAAGCAAAAGGCACATGTGCTGGACACAATGGAATGGAGGAGAAATGCGGCTCAGTGGCACTGCATTTGCTTCGCATGCTCCTGCGCCCCATCTCCAGAACCAAGTAAGTGCCAGCATTTATTAAATGGTGTCTGCTGTGTGTCAGGAGCTGTTCTAAGCACTTTGCACACAAGTATTCTAGAATTCCTATCCCCCAGTAAATACTCGTTGTCTTCATTTTACAGATAAGGAAAGTGAGGCACAGAGAAATTGAATTTGTCACAGGCAGTGAAGACTGAAACCCAAGAACCTGACTCCCAGGCTAATGTACTGCACTCTTTTAGCTCTTGGCAGTTGGTTCATGGAGCTGAGCGAACCAGTTGGGGGCTGACCTCCAGGTTAGAGACGGTATCTGAGCCCAGGCTTGTAGGTTGACGAATCTGCCAGGTTCCTAAGAAGGGGAAAGGCATTCTGAGGGTGAGAATTTCACCCTATTTCGGGACAGGATTCCATCTTAGCTAGGTCATGCCCTTGGCCCTCTGGAGCGCAATGGAGCGGGCTGAAGGGAGGGAGATGGGGACCAGAGCAGTAATGTCGCTCTCTTCCAGCTTTGCGCCTGGAACAAAGTAGTTCATGCTGGTGTCTGGGATGGATGGATAGACTCGTCCTCGCAGGAGGAGCCTGCAGAGTGTGAACTACACCCAAGACCCAAAAGTTTCCAGAAATGATGGAGAAAAAAAGCGTTGCCCGCTCCCAGGTTCCAACTTCCACACACCTTCATCCTACCCATCCCAGGCGCCTGTGCTGGACGCGCCGTCAGCTCATCCTGCCGCTCCCCCCCACCAGAGCCAGGCGCAATTGCAGCCCACTTGCCAAACCGCGCAGTCAGCGCCAGCTGCGGGTAGCGGGCTATGGACCTGTAGAACCAACCGGTCGAGCACCGCCCAGCACTCCACAGCCAGTGCCTCGGGCTCGCATGACCCAGTTCCTTTTCCTATGCTCCGGGGAACTCTCTGAGCACCAAGCCAGCCAGGCGACCCCTAAAATCCCTTGCCCTTAATCACTCACTCCCCCTGTCAGTCAGACCAGCTTTGCATTGTCAGCTTTTATTCCTTCCAGCCACAAAGCCCGAAGGAGCGACCCTTCCCTGGAGGGGCGGGGAAGGCAAGGGTGGAGGTGTCCACACCCAGGAGACCTGCGTTCTGGGTGGAAGCAAAGGCCGGCTCCTTACTGAACGCCCTCCATCATCTTCAGGAACTCTACAGAGAAAAAAAGAGGGACGAGGTTAGGAATACCACTCCGGGTGCAGAGACACGGCCTGGGCTCCCGGCTCGCAGAGGGGTGCCTAGTCGTTAAATTGCACTAAGCTGCAGGAGCGCTCTACAGGTTCTTAAGGGGGGGGGGGGGGGGAGGCTTAGTGAGGCTAAGAGCATCCGCTGACTCTCACCATCAAAGTCAATGCGGCCATCGTTATTCTTATCGCCGTCCTTCATCAGGGATTCGATCTCCTCATCTGTCACGTGCTCCCCAGAAGCCCGGAAGATCTCAGCCAGCTCCTCGGCGTCAATGTAGCCGTCTGCGTTCCTTTGGGAACGAGGGACAGAGCGGGACACGCGAAACCGGTGAATTGCTGGAGCCATGCCTGATGCTCACCCCCTGACCCTGGCCAGCCTGCTCCCTCACTTCAGGCCAGCAGGCTCCACCCACTCCCAAGCCCGTGATCCCGGAAGCCACCCGCACCTGTCAAAGATGCGGAAACACTCTGCCAGCTCCTCTTCGCTCTTCCCCTTCGCATCCTCTTTCATCTGGCGCACCATCATGACCAAGAACTCCTCAAAGTCGATGGTACCGCTGCCTGTGGGGACCGGGAGTCACACTTAGCCCAGAGCGCACTGAGAGTCTCCCCCACCGCCCCTTGCCTGGAGGGCCCAGCTCACCATCCTCGTCCACCTCCTCAATGATGGCGTCCAGTTCCTCTTTGGTGGGTGTCTGCCCTAGCATCCTCATCACGGTGCCCAGCTCTTTAACGCTGATGTCCCCGCCACCATCAGCATCAAACATGTCAAAGGCGGCCTTGAACTCTACCGGGGGAGAAGCGGAGAGGGATGAGTGAGGCCAGTCTCGCACCTATTCTCTCCCCCCAATGGCTCGCTCTCACTCACCAGCGATCATCTCCTCGCTGAGGTAGGACCTGGCCTCAGCCTGTTGGTCCGTCTGGAGAAAACAAAGGAGAGAATCAGAGTACAGAAGGGCAGATTCTCACCTCAGCTTCATTCTCCTCAGCCCCGCTTGTCAGAAGTGCCCCTGGACCCTCCAGAGTCCTCCAATCCTGCTGCACCTCCCAGGCACCACTCAGTGCCCACCCCCAGTGCTGAGGAGATGGGACACAGATTATGCCCAGAGTTTTCTCACTTTTCTATCCTCTGAGAGTCAAGCCAATAAACCCCGATCCCAGCAGCCACCTTTGGCGAGTCACACTTCCTGGGCTGTTTCGTGGGATTAATAGGAAGCCAGAGGTGGTAAAAGGTTTGGGATATGTTAGCACCACTCAAGGGTGATTTTCCAGTTTCCATCTATCTCCTAATGCTGCTTGGTTCTTGACTAGTGGCCATAAATGCTTGTCCTGCACTAAGTAATGGAACGCAGAGTCACAGAACACCGGCCAGTGCTCAGAGTCTGAGACACAAGAAGACATGGGCAGCGTCGCCTTAGAGGGTTTGCAGAGTCGAAACTTCACACTTGGTCATTGGAGTAAACACCTCTGGCACTATGTCAAATGTGATGGGGCCTTGCCTTGGTGTGGACATAAGGAAATTTTGTTGTTTCAGCATTTTGGTTTTGATTTTCAGACAGTCTTGCTATGCAGCTCAGGCTGTCCTGGAACTTGTGATGTGAGACAAACTTGCCTCGAGTTCTCCTGACCCTGCCTCCTGAGCATTGGGCTCACATGTGCATAGCATCACATGTGACCCTGAAAAGAAGGTTCCTGTGGATCAGGATCTTACAGGTCAGAGCCAAGCCAGGCCATCCAGGTCAGGGCTTTGGTGACCTGGTGGTAAGGAAGGGATGATTAAGTCCCAAGGCATTCTTCAACCAGCTGGCCCACGTCCTCCTTGCCTCCTCCACCCCTTGGCCTGATCCAGGAGGGTAGGTTATTTTTAGTTGGGCAATGGCAGCTGGTCTCTGGAGTCCAATTACTCCTTCAAGTGAAATGATAAGGAGGATCTCAGAAGAAAATGGCAGTCTTCCGTGGGTGGTCAGGGCCTCTAACCATGGCCTGTCACCCACTCCTACTCCTCATCATCCTCAGGATCTTTACAAGCCTGCACCTGAGCTGGCTGCAGGCACCACATGCCTCCCATTGTACAAGGAAGCCTGCCTCCTCTGGTTGCCACAGACTCAGCTGGGCCTGAGAAGCCAACTCTGCCTCTGCCTTGCTGGGAACCTTCTCCTGCCCTCAGGGCCTCCATCCCTCTTATGAAGTAGACAGGCTGAGACCCTTTCCACACAGCCCTGGCTGCAGAATAGCACCAGCTCAAGCCTTAGAAGGTGGCCAGGATGCCACAGCCTTGAGGATCAATTCCTGAAACATCTTGACCAGCCTCCCCCCCATGCAGGAGAAGTCACAGCCTTCCCAGGATGTCCCCACAGGACTTGGGTCCCAGCAACCCTTATCTCCCACCTTCAGATATCCACATTGCTGCCCACAGAACACCCACTTCTGGGACAGAAGCAGCCTGTGAACAAAAGGGTGAAGTGTCCTCATTTCCTTACCATGGTGGCTGGTTACAGGGACTCCTCTGCTGTGGGTTGTCTCCCTTGAACTCCACCACCCAAAGGCACCCAAGGTCTCTCTAGCCCCCGGGATTTGTAGGGGCATCCTATCTTCCCTCCTCCCTGCTCCCCAGAACTGGATACCCTGACCAATCAGATCCAGGGGTCAGCAAGCCCCACCCCTCCCAGAGTCCTAGCCCATTACCTAATTTAGCCAAGAGCCTTTGCAGGGAAACTTAAGCTTCTGAGCAGGTGGTAAGGTCTGACGTCCTCCTAGATTCCTGGGAGAAGGGCCTACCCGGCTCCACTGTCTTAGGACGATCCCATCCCCCAGTACATTTGCTCCAAGATGGGAGGGGATGTTCAGAATAGAGACAGCATGGTGGAACTGGAATAGGAAGAGCCCAGGCTTGAAGTGCAAAATTCAAGGCACAGTTGTGCAGCTGAGCCGTGTGTCGGTGATGGTGAGGCCCCTCAAAGCACACCTTCCTCCAAGATAGAAAGGGCAAATGTGAGCCCAGATGAATATGTCACTAGCTTGTGCTAGGGGTCTAGGGCTGGTGCTTGGCCCAAGGGGTGAGGGATACCTTGGCCACCGCTTACTGGGCTCCCACATGTCTCCACATTACGCAGAGCAACCTGGTTCATGATCTCATCTATCGTTCATCCTGTGAGGTGGTAACTATTATTACCCCCTTCTGACTAGAGGACTTTGTAAGTCACACAGGTCTTCAGAGGAATTCCTTTCCTCCATTGAGAGGCTGGATCTCATATATTCCAGGCTGGCCCTGAATAATGTTGAAGTTCTAATCCCCGGCCTCCATCTCCAGCGTGCTGGGATCTACAGGCATATGCCACTAAGTCCTTTGATTTTTCAACAGAGTCTCCACTGTCAACTGAGCTGGTCTTGAACTCCTGGGCTCGAGCAATCCTCTTGCCTTAGTCTCCCAAGTCCCCGCTGTAGGCATGATAGATTCATGTAGTGCTGTGAATCCAAGTCAGGGCTTTGCGTACGCCACTCTCCAAGTGAGCCACACACACGGCCTTCGGTGACCAACTGAACTACATTCCCGCCCTTGGTGATTCTCTTAAAGCTTAACTTTTGAATGTGTATGGGTGTTGTGTCAGTATGTACGTCTGTGCACTGTGAGCATGCCTGGTGCCCAAAGGGACCAAAGGAAGGCATCAGAATCACAGTTGGGAGTCACCATGTGACTGTTGGGAATGAACCAAGATCCTCTGGGAGAGCAGCAAGTACTCTTAACCACTGAGCCCTGGCAATTCTTTTTGTTTTGTTTTGTTTTTCCAGACAGGGTTTCTCTGTGTAGCTTTGGGGCTTATCCTGGCACTTTCTCTGTAGAACAGACTGGCCTCGAACTCACAGAGATCCACCTGCCTCTGCCTCTTGAGTGCTAGATTAAAGGCGTGCGCCACCGCCCAGTGATCTTGAGCTCCCTTATCCTCCTGCCTCTACCTCCCAAATGCTGGGGTTTTACACACCACACCATCATGCAGATGTTGGGAGTTAAAGAAAGAGACTTGTGCGTGATAGGCAAGCATTGTCCCCACTGAGCTGCTTCTCCAGCACTGGAAGTGTCATTTCTATGAGCAAAATGCTCATTTACTAATGTAGTTATTCAATACTTATTTCTATTGTGAAATCCATGGGGTGTGGAATGTAAAGATTACACATTAAATATTCATAAATACACATATACTTATGAAAACACGAAAGGGGCAGCTAGCCCTTTCTTGAAGTTCAGCTGATCCTCTGTAGAGTGAAGGTAGGGGGTAGAAGAAATCCAGAGAGAATTTCACCCTAAGAATCCACAGGGTCGGTGGGCGCTGGTGGCTTGCATGCCTTTAATCCCAGCACTCAGGAGGCAGAGGCAGGCGGATCTCTGTGAGTTCAAGACCAGCCTGGTCTACAAGAGCTAGTTCCAGGACAGCCTCCAAAGCCACAGAGAAACCCTGTCTCAGAAAAAAAAAAAAAGAAGAAGAAGAATCCTCAGGGTCCAGGCTGAGCGGTGAGGTAGTCAAGGCTCATGGGCAGTTGCTAAATCAACAGAAAGATCATGGAGACAGCTGAATCTGGGGTCAGGGCATGGTGGACCCGACACCAAGGAAGGCAGATGGACAGTGGCAACTGGGCCGCACTCTTCCCTATATATAGACATTCCAAAGAAAGCTCAGGAGAGCCAGGCTGGGCTAAATAAGGCCTCTCCCTGCCAGGCGGAGGATCAAGGCATGACACTCAGGGGAGTCCAACTTGGGCAATGCACACTGGGATCACTTGTCTGCAGCAGAAGGAAGGCAACTCAACCGTTAGCAACCACCCATCACTAATTCATTCCTATGTTTCTTTGGTGAAACAGCAAGAACCCAGGACCCAAGTGCAGCCAAACACTCCACCCTGTCTTCTCGCCTTGCAAGCTGCTCCACTCTGGCGGGACTTGGGTACTGCCCCAAACACCACCCTCTAGGAATGTCAGCACTTGCATGTGCTAGAGACTCCCCAGCGTCCTTGTCAGCTTACAGATCACTTCCTCCTGTATCCCTTCTCCCCTACACTCCTGCTATGTGGTTCAAGGAGAAAAGCTACTTCCAAAAGTTGTCGTCTGACCTCCACGCTTGAACTGTGTCACATGGGAGCCCACACTCAGGCAATCATAATAAAAACAAACAAAATGCAGTGTGACCTGGTGGAGATAGGAAGTCGGGGAATGAGGAGTTTAATGCCAGTCTTGGGTGTACCTCAGAAAAAGGTGATGGGAGATGGCTCTGTGTGTAGAGTACTTGCCACATGAGCATCCAGATGTGAGTTTAAATTCTCATTAGCTATGTGGGACCCTAAGCCCAGCAATGGAAGGGGTAATGGAGACTAGATCCGTGGTGCTCATTGACCACCCAGCCTAGCTAAGTGGATGAGCTCTAAGCAATATTTGACCTCCCATACACATACAAGTACATGACACCCCCATATACACACACATACAAAACCAGACAGAGCACTCCTAACTCTGACACCATTTACATGAGAGATATATCAATGGAAGCTATGGGCCACTTGTTTTGATTTGTTTTCAAGACAGGATTTCTCTGTGCAGTAGTCCTAGCTGTCTTGGAACTCGCTTTGTAGACCAGGCTGGCCCTGAACTCACAGAAATCCACTTGCCTCTGCCTCCCAAACACTGAGATTAAAGGTGTGGGCCACCACCAACTGCTGATGGACTACTTTTTTAAAACGTTTGTATTTTATTTGTGTACACGTAAGCATTCAAATGCCGCTCACAAAAGCTGGTTTTCTTCCTCACCTTACGGATCCCTGGAAATGGAGTTGGGTTGTCAGGCTCCCTGGAGGGTCCCGCTGAGCCACCTCACTGGCCCACTTATTTGGGTAGTAGGGGGATTTTTTTTTTAAACAAAGCCTCACTACATAGTTCAGTTGCCCTCTAATTTGCGACCCTCCTGCCTCAGCCTCCCAAGTGCCACAATTGCAGATATGCTGCCTTTCCCGCCTGACTGAACAGACCAGATTTCTTTCCATGATGTTATGTTTTTCCTTCATTTCTTCCAGTTTGTGTAGCTGCTGCTGCTGTTGTTTTGCATTAGGCCTTGAGCTCATGATCCTCCTGCCTCAGCTTCTCAGGTGCTGGGATTACCGGTGTGCGTGACCATGCCTGGCTGAACCTCAGCTGAGCGTCCTGATCCACATGGCACACACCGAAGGAAAAGCTAAGAACCAGCCCGTGGCAGGAAAATGAGTGGTGTCTTTTCTGCCCTCAGTCTGCCTGTAAGCAAATGCAGACTTACTAGAGCTTGAAATCACCTACAAGCTTAAGTCCCAGCGCCCCTATTTTCCACCTCCCTTCTTTCCTCAGGCTCCACTGTGTCACCCTGGCTGGCCCAGAACTCACTCCGTAGACCAGGCTGGCCTTGAATTCACAGAGACTCCCCTGTTGCTGCCTTTTTCTCTGCTGGAATTAAAAGTGTACACCACCATGCCTGGCATTTTTCTAAGACTTGTTTTATTTATTTATTTATTTTGGTTTTTTTGAAACAGGGTTTCTCTCTATTGCTTTGAAGCCTGTCCTGGAACTCACTCTGTAGACCAGACTGATCTCACAGAGCCTGACTGCCTCCTGAGTGCTGGGATTAAAGGCGTGCACCATCAATGCCTGGAGATTTGTTTTACTTCTAATTATGTGTATAGGTGTGTCTGTGTTTGTTTTGTTTTGGTTTGGTTTTTACAGACAGGGTTTCTCTGTGACTTTGGAGCCTGTCCTGGAACTAACTCTTGTAGATCAGACTGGTCTCGAACTCACAGAGATCCACCTGCCTCTGCCTCCCCGAGTGCTGGGATTAAAGGCAAGCGCCACCACTGCCCGGCTGTTTTTGGGTTTTGTACACATGTGTGCAGATACTCCTGGAGGCCAGAAGAGGGCATTGGGTTCCTTGTGGTTACTGCAGGTTATGAGCCGCCCCCCCCCCCAGTTGTGGGTGCTGGCTACGGGAATTCTGGTCCTGAGTGAAAACAGTACACACTCTCCACACTAAAGCTGTCTCTCCAGCTCCAGCATCAGTCTCTGCATACTGGAAATGAACCATTACTGTCCAGTAGCTGCCTCCTCTGAGACCTACATGTGAGTGTGTGAAATGCCTATAATCGGACACCATGAGTCCTAAAAACTAGACCTTTCTGTTCAATGAAGGCCAGATTTTCCATTCAAAAGTGTCTTCCCATCCATCTCCTGTGCCCTGAAAGTGGGTAGGAGATATACTGTCTGAGGCACCTTATTTTGGGACAGGATCTCTCTTTGTAGCTCTGGTCGTCCTGGAACTCACTGTGTAGACCAGGCTAGCCTTGAACTCAAAGAGCTCTTTCTACCTCTGCTTCACAGGTGCTGGGATTAAAGGATTAAAGCCACAATGCCTGCTCTTTGAGATACTGTGTTTTAATGTCTAGCTGGCCGATTTTTGAGTTTGCCCTGCTAGGCCTTGAGACAGGAAACAGAAATCATTTTCTTGACGACTGCTACTCGGAAATAAAAGATAAAACTGCTCTTCTCCCGAGCTATAGAAATTACCCGACTGAGTCGAGCGTTGGTGGCGCACTCCTTTAAACCCAGCACTCAGGAGGCAGAGGCAGGCGGATCTCTGTGAGTTCGAGGCCAGCCTGGTCTACAGAGTGAGTTCCAGGACAGCCTCCAAAAACAATACAGAGAAAAACCAAAAAAAAAAAAAAAATTATCCGACTGACTCTGCATCCGAGGGAAAAGAAGTCGACTCCAAGAGATCCACTCTAGAAATCTCTAGCAAACTGTGTGACCTTGGACAAGTAACAGCTTCTCTGGGTCTATTTTCCTGTTTGACTACTTCCCATGGGTGAAGCTCAAACAAAACTGAAAAGGCTTAGGAACACTCATACCAGGCCTGGACTAAGGTTTTTAACAAGAACTGAAAAAGTAGTAGTAGTATTAGAATTCTTGTTTCATACGAGAAAAACCTAGGCTGGGCAAGGCCGGATTTCAGGGAGAGCCGTTCCCAAATGCCACAAAATTACATTGTAAAGTTACACAGCACTGCATGGAAATTGGGGGGAAGACTGGGGCTGCCCCGGGAGGGGTGGGACAAGTCCCAGATGGTACACGGTCAGCCGGAGCAGAGACGGTTTCGGGGGAGGCCTGGGCTAGCCCGGCCACCGCCCGCGTCCTTCCAGAAGGCAGCGGTCCGGGATTCTAGCAGTTCCGGGAGCGGGAGGGGCCAGGCGGGGCAGGGCGGGTGACAGCCATGGAGCGGCTAGGCGGCGCTGTGAGCGGCCTGGGCAGAGAGCCCCTTAAAGCTGTTGTTCGCTGCACCGGATCCCGGGAACCCGCCCCGAACGCACGCTGTAGGTAGGTGAAGGCGCATCCCGACCTGCAGGGAGGGTAGAGGGAGAGGCCGGCCTTCTGCATGTTCCCGGCTGCGACTGCCTGTGGGTGTGGCCTCATCTGCCACGCCCACTGACACGCCCCCGGGCCACTCTCCGGGCGGGGGTCCCCTCCCCTCCCTCTCCGGCCCTGGACTCAGCTTGGCGCGCTCCCCCCTGGGTGCCATGGCCTCGCGGCTCCTGCACCGGCTGCGACACGCCCTGGCTAGCGATGGCCCCGGGGAGGCGGCGGCAGGCCCCGAGGCCGAGCAGTTCCCTGAAAGCTCCGAGCTGGAGGACGACGACGCCGAGGGCCTGTCCTCCCGCCTCAGCGGCACTCTCAGCTTCACCAGTGCAGATGATGACCCGGACGACGAAGACGAGGACGACGAGGCGGGCCCGGACTCGCTGCCCTCCGGAGACGGGACATCGGGAGAAGACGCAGGCGAGTGCGGGAGGACAGAGACAGGAACCTCGGGGCTCGGTTAGGCCTCCCTGCTGGCCACGTTCCGAGAGCATCCCGGGGCCTCTGAGTTATCTGCCTGAAACTCTTGACACCTTAACCGTTTGCAGACATTGTTTGGCTATGTGACCTTGAGTCACAACCGTGGGAACCATCCCATTCCAGGGTTTTTGTGGATATTAAATGCACAGGACCAGGGAAACAAAAGTATGGTGTGCTAGCTGCGTTGGGTGGAAATATTTAGCATCTACTGTGAGCCAGGCACTGGGATAAATCCCACCTCGCTCTGGTGAATGAGGTCATGGCATTTTGTTTATGTTAACCCCGGCGGTAGCCAGCCCCTTAACATGACTGGTCATGTGCTTGTGCAGAACGAAGTCCCCCACCTGATGGACAACGGGGCAGTCAGCTCCTGACTCGGCAGCTGCAGGATTTCTGGAAGAAGTCTCGGAACACCCTAGTTCCACAGCGGCTGCTCTTTGAGGTGACCAGCGCCAATGTTGTCAAGGACCCTCCCTCCAAGTACGTGGTGAGTGAGGTTCCAGGAACGCTTAGGCAGTGCGTCTAGAAGTCTGGCTGAGAGAAAGTAGGGAACACCACAGTTTTCTGGGGTTCTGGCTATGCAGTTGTAAATGACTGTCCTTATTCTACACCTGGGAGAACTGAGGCAGGATAAATGGCACTGAGAAAGTGACCTTTAAGGAGCTGCCTCCTGTCACAACTGGTGTGTGTGCTGTTCTGTACCCCGTGGGTTTTTGTCAGCTGCAGGAGATAGACTTGAGACCCAGTTGCATGGGTCAGGGTTAGGGAAATGCGCTTTGGATCCAGATCAGCCTTGATGCACACCCCATATATTTTATCAGTGGCTCCACTGAGGGTGGGTTCCGTAACCTTGATGGCCTGCAGTTTTCTCACTTGAGGAGGAGGACAGTGCATAGTATTATAGTAGGAGGTAAGTGAGACCAGGCAGAACCCTTAGCATTGTCTGGCATTGTGAAATATTAAAATGGTAGCTATATAGTGTCAGATTCCCTAATCTGAAATGCTTGGAAATCCTAAGCATTTGAGTGTCAACATGATGCCACAAGTGGAAAATTCCACATCTAACTTCATCTGATATGTGCTCAAAATGTAGACCTATTCAAAAATATTGCGTAAGGACCTGAAAGGCCGAGGCAGTAAGATTGTCACGAGTTCAAAGGTAACCTGAGCTAAGGAGTGAGTGCCAGAACAGCTAAGGATACACACCTAGACACCCTCCTGTACCCTAAAAAGGGCAAAACACCAAGTGGGAATGTAGCCCATTGATACAGCACTTGCCCACCATGCTCAAGAACCAGCTTTATGCCAAAGCCCCCAAATCACATAAGACTACCTTCAGAGCCGAGAGTGCTGGTGCATTTGGGAAGTAGAGGTAGAGTATCAGGAGCTCCAGGCCAGTCCAGACACATAGCAAGACCAGTGTGGGCTACATAAAACCCCGTCTCAAAACAAAAACCCACGCTACCTTATGCTGTGTGTATAACTTGCATAAGAAATATAAAGGGTGGTGGTGGTGGTGGTGGTGCATACCTTTAATCCTAGCCCTCAGGAGGTGGAAGCAGGCAGATCTCTGTGAGTTCAAGGCCAGCCTGGTCTACAGAGTGAGTTCTGGGACAACCAGGGCTGTTACACAGAGGAAACCCTGTCTCGAAAAACCAAAGGAAGAAAAGAAAGAAATACAAATGAGTCTTAGGGGCCAGGATGTAAGGCTCAGCTGGTAGAGTGCTTACCTACATAAACTGGGTGTGGTAGCACACACCTGTGGTGTCAGCACTCGGGATGGGGAAGAGGATCAGGAGTTCAAGATCAGCCTCAGCTACATAACAAGGACAGTCTTCTGAAATACATGAGACCCTGTCTTAAAACAGTATTTTTTTGTACTTTGTAGATTTGGTATTTAGATTTGGGTCTTATCTCTAAGAAATCTCATTGTGTATATGCAAATATTCCAAAATCTGCACTATCTCTGGTCACAGGCACTCTGCCGAGCCTATATTCTTAGTGACTTTAGATTGAAGTGTCAGGTGTCTAGGGCCTGCTGCAACCCCTATCAGTCACTTCTCGAGGGTCTCCGCCTCCAGCACCGCCAGGACTGAGGAGCCACGCAATGAGCAGAATGGAGCCCAGCCTAGAGTCTGTTTTCCTGGCTGTAAGGGGAGACTAATCAGGTCCTGCTCCCTCCAGGCCTGAAACCCATCTGAGCTAGCTGGTCCTGTCCTGGCAGTGTGACTCCCAGCTTGTCACTTCCCTCCTCTTCACACCCTCCTCCACCCCTGACTCAGCAAGCCTGGGGCCTGGAGCCCTATCCCATATTTGGGTCTCTCCACTCCTCCCTGTTGCCGTTAGCAACAAGGACCACACCCATGAGGTGACTGACTGTTCCACTTTGCGCAGGGACTGATGGATGATGCAGGCTTTATATCTTGTTAAGGATCAAGTCCTTATGCACACTAAGCAGATGCTATACTACTGAGCTCTGGTCTAATCTTAAGTGGCAGACATTCCAGAGCGTGGGTAAGGGGTCATGCACAGGAATGAGACATCAAGGATCAGCCAGCAAAGAGCAGCTCTCTCAGAAAAGAATGGGGGTGATCTGGGAACCTAGGTGGGAAGGCCCAAGGAAGGGCAGGGGCCATCTTCTGTCCTGACCTGTGTCTAGAAAATGAATCCACCTCCTCTGTACAGTGAGCACCCTATGTCTCCTTTCTTCTGGAGGCCAGGAGCAGGGGTTTTAGAGTCAGATCTCAGGGCCAGTCTTTGCCCTTCACTCCCTCTTGAAGCCTGCTTCCTCAGCTGATGGAGACAAGACACTTCCTTGTCGCGCTGTGGATGGTTAAGTGACACTTAAGTGGAGAAGTACTTGGCCCAGCACGAGGCATGGGGTAAGCGCTTAGGCCTGTCAAGGGAACAACAGTCACACCATGCTGGGGGGGGGGCTTTTGGACGCCATGGCCTCGTGCACGTTAGGAAGTATTCTGCCATTGGCATACAGCTGAGCACCAACAACTACAACCACTGCCTGTCTTGGTGGTTCATTACAAGCATCAGGTGAAAACGGGTAAGGACAGAGGGAGTATATATGATCAAAATATGTTGTAGACATATATGAAAGTCTCAAAGAATGAAAATATTAACATTTAAAAAAATCAACTTAGATACATACAGGGCTACTGCAGAGCCCGTTTCTGAAGTGTGGAAAACAGCTGTGTTGGGTGTGAGTGAGGCCTGTCAGACTTGTATGTCCAGTACTTGGGAGATAGGAGCAAGAGGATCAGGACTTCAAAGCCAGCCTGGGAGGAAAGAAAGGAAAAGGTACACAGTCAGCATGCCTGAACAGTGCAGAGCTGGTGGGTATAAAATAGGGTTTATAAAACATACTGTGACTCTTCAAAACAAGGGAGACTAGGTAAACCTAACTGGAAGAATGGGACTGTTGGCAGTTCTAATGGACACATTTGAGGAAAATGTCTGGGTTTGCTGGGTAGCCCTTTAATGTGGAACACTTGCAGGTGCCCCTTTAAACCGTCGCCTTGGCATCAATTCTCATTAGTCCTAATTAATCCTTACTCTGGTTCTCAGGTCTGTGACATCCTTGTTTGCCAAACAGGAATGATTACATCCTTACAGGGTTGGGTTTTCTTTGTTGTTTTCCCAAAACAGGGTTTCTCTATAGCTTTGGAGACTGTCCTGGAATTCTCTTTGTAGACCAGGCTGGCCTTGAATTCACAGAGATCTGCTTCCTTCTGCCTCCCAAGTGCTGGGATTAAAGGCCTGTGCCACCACTGCCCAGTCAGTCTTTGTATTTAAAATGTTGCTAGCCGGGGAAATGGCTCCATGGGTAATGGCGTTTGTCTGACAACCTGAGTTTGATTGCCAGAACCCATAATGGAAAGAGACTGACCCCCCAAAGTTGTTCTGACCTCCATATATTACTGTGGCATATGTGCACGAATATCACACACACACACACACACACACACAGTTTGAGGCTACAGATGTCACTCCTTGACAACGTGCTTGAAGGGTCAGGGTGCATTAAACCCTGCCCAGATAGATGCTGCACCCTGAAGAGTGCTCTGAACTGAGATTTCTGGCCCTTCTAAAAATAAAGACTTGAAGAGTGTTAGAAGAGCCAATTTGTGCTTTAAAAAAATCATTAGAAAGGATGAGTATAGCAGCACATAACTGTAGTCCCAGCTCTTTAGAAGGCTGAGGCAGGAGGATCACCTGAGCTTAGGAGGTCAAAAGCCACCAGGCAACAAAGGGAGACCCCTATCTCAGGGGGTTAAAAAAATTTGTTTTTTTTTTTTTTTTTTTGGTTTTTCGAGACAGGGTTTCTCTGTGGCTTTGGAGGCTGTCCTGGAACTCACTTGGTAGTCCAGGCTGGTCTCGAACTCACAGAGATCCACCTGCCTCTGCCTCCCGAGTGCTGGGATTAAAGGTGTGCGCCACCAACGCCCGGCTAAAAAAAAATTGTTTTAAAGGAGAAAGAAAAGCCATTCCTGGTGGCCTGTGATTGTAATTTCAGCCCTCAGACAGACAAGAGGATCACCAGCAGGAGTTCAAGGCTAGCCTGGGCTACAGAGGCTGGACTCTGTATTCCAGAGGACTGGAGGTGTGGCTTACTTAGTTGGTAGAGTGCTGGGCTAGCATCCACAAAGCCCTGACTTAGATCCCCAGCTCCTCATCCATCGGGTGTGTTGGTGTATTCCTGTAATGTCAACACTCGACTACATAAAAAGTGTTGATATCAGCCAGAAGCACAGGAGACTGTCTCAGAAAACACAACACAATCTTGCCAGCAAAACAGTCCAGCACCTGTCATGATGGAAAGAGAAAACTGAATCTGAATGGTATCCTCTGACCCCCATTTCCAAGCTATGGCATGAAGCTCAGGTATGTGTGCTCAGACACATCAATACACACACACACACACACACACACACACACACACACACGCCAACCCCCCACCCCCCAAAAAAGAAAGGGACTGGGCATAGTGACACATTCCTTTAGTCCTTCTATTCAGGAGGCTGGGCCAGGTTAGTGAACTAGAAGCCATTGTGGTCTACACAGTATGACTCTTGTCTCAAGGGTCAAAAAAGAAGAGAAGAAACAGGAATCACTGTTATGATGCAGTATACTCAGTGTGTGTCACCTAAAAGCCTTGAGCATCAACATTCCATGCCTAAGCAGACAATGACCTTACCTGGGAACTTTCCCCTAGAGCAGAGGCAGAGCTTAGGGTTACTGCTTTGCCCAAGGTCACTGGAAGGAGGCTGACTTGAGGTTACATGGTTCCTGGTACAGTGAACTCTCCATTTTTGTTCCTGAGGCTGTCTGAAGATCTGTCCTTTGATCTAGTTTGAAAGAGCTTGGCCAGTAATGTGGGGGCAGCTATGTACCCAGAGTGGCACACAGTTCCAAGCTGGTTCTCAGATTGGCTCAGAGGCCCAAAAAGTGGGTCTGGGTTTCCCTAGGACCAGGGAGAACTTTCCCAGAAGCAGAAAGCGGGTGCAGCCCCAGACACTGAAGCTTATTTCTGTGTTTCTTTCCCCTGTGCTGCCTTGGGCCTGGGTCATTTCAGAGGAGTCTCAGGTAAGATGGGAGTGGGTTCCTGGCCACCGCTCTGGACAGTCCCAGGGGGAGGGACTGAGGTGGGAGAGCAAAGCCAGGAGTGTGGGAAGGAGGGAAAGGACCCACAGAGTTTACATCAGCCCTGACATCCACCCTCCCTGCAGCTCTACACCATCGCCGTGATGGGTCCAGGGCCACCAGATCACCAGCCAGCCCAGATCTCCCGCCGCTACTCGGACTTCGAGCGGCTGCACAGAAACCTGCAGCGGCAATTCCGGGGACCCATGGCTGCCATCTCCTTCCCCCGTAAGCGCCTGCGGCGGAACTTTACTGCAGAAACCATTGCCCGCCGTAGCCGGGCCTTTGAACAGTTTTTGGGTCACCTGCAGGCAGTACCGGAGCTACGCAATGCTCCAGACCTACACGACTTCTTCGTGCTGCCGGAGCTGCGGCGTGCACAGAGCCTCACCTGCACTGGCCTTTATCGCGAGGCTCTGGCACTTTGGGCCAACGCCTGGCAGCTGCAGACCCAGTTGGGCACCCCTTACGGCCCAGACCGCCCCCTGCTGACTCTGGCTGGGCTGGCTGTGTGCCATCAGGAGCTGGAGGATCCTGGGGAAGCGCGAGCCTGTAGTGAGAAGGCACTGCAGCTGCTGGGGGACAAGAGACCCCATCCTTTCCTGGCACCCTTTCTAGAGGCCCATGTGCGGCTCTCCTGGCGCCTGGGCCTAGACAAACGGCAGACGGAGGCCCAGCTTCAGTCCCTACAAGAGGCAGGCCTCACCCCCATCCCACCCCCCAGCCTCAAGGAGCTGCTTATCAAAGAGGTGCTGGCCTAACTTCCACCTGTCTCAAGGCCACTTCTGGGAGAGGGGCTGCCCCAGGTCAGGGGGCTGGAGGCCATAGAGGACACAGTGAGCAACCAGGGGCCTGGAAAGGGCTCTGGGAACCCTAAAATAGTTCCAGAAAGAGTCTGCAGCAGACTGCGAGGAACTTCGTAGGAGCTGGACTCCAAACAGGCTTTGCCTGGGGTTACCCTAGGATGATACAAGGAGGAAGTTTTGACACTGGCTCTTCAGCCCACCACAGCCAGAGAGGCTGTGGCCAAGGTCAGGATCAATGCTTCCTTTTCCATGGGCCTCTGCACCAGTAAAACTGCTTGGCTGAAGGGCTGGGGACTACAACAGGAGTGTAGAGCCAGGAGGAGGGCTGTAGTTCTGCCCAGGGAAATGAAAGGTCAGCCACTCCAGTGTTGGCAGTTTCTTTATTAGACATGAGGGGCGGGCAGCCCAGCTCTCCGCTGTGACTCCTGCCTCAGGAATGGCAGTAGAAAGAGTTCTTTACAATCCCAGGCCAAGCCAGTTATCTTTGACTACAGCTTACTTGCTGATACCCGAGGCTTCAATCGGATCACACCCTCCTGGGCACAGGTCACAGCAAGGACCCCGTCCTTACGCCACAGCCGCCCGTGCACTAGCCCCCGAGAGCCACCTGTGGGCAAGGAGAGGGTGAGAGCGGCCTCTGCTTTGCCTGAGGAAGGGATTGACACAAGGCAGAGCTGCCCCACACCAGGGTTCATTGGGCCATCAGGACTACTCCAATTACCCCTTTGTGAGCCTGTTACAGTCACTGGGGGAGGGTGGTCTAAAAGCACTTTCACACATCTGATCACAGAGAAAGGCACTCTGACAGTCTCCCAGGCTTGGCCAAGCAGGCTGCAGCTTCTCAGGCCACTGGTCAGAAATCCCATTCTTTCCTTTTATGATAAGCCAAGCAAGTCCTCCCAGCTGGCCATCCACCACCAAGGGGAGGGAGTGGCTCAGAGAGGACCTGAGACCAGGAGGTATGACCTCCCTTCCCTTTCCATCTAGAGGTTCTTAACCTTGGTGGCTCTAGCCTGAGTTAGTTATCCTTAGGAAGCTAACTTTGGCTTTCTTTCTCTTTCTTTCCTTTCTCTCTCTCTCTGTCTCTCTCTCTCTCTTTCTTTCTTTCTTTCTTGAGAGAGGGTTTCTCTGTATTGTTGTTTTTGGAAGCTGTCCTGGAACTAGCTCTATAGACCAGGCTGGCCTCGAACTCACAGAGATCCACCTGCCTCTGCCTCCCGAGTGCTGGGATTAAAGGCGTGCGCCACCAACGCCCAGCTAACTTTGGCTTTCTTTACACACAGCAGAGCCCACTCTGATCTAACTAGCCAGAGAGTGCGGGCTTCGTTTCTTATACTGTTTTACAGACAATGACACTAAAATTCAAAGAGGCTCAGGCTTGGCCCCAAGAATCAGGCCAAAACTGATTGTGTCCTAACTAACTTTAAGGTCGTGAGTCTTGTCCTGTGATGCTGGTGGTATCTGAGTAACCGTTTCCTGACTGTAAGGGGTTACTTAAGTTTTGTTCATTTTATAAAGCAAAGCTTTTCTTCCTCTGAAGTGTACTTCTTTATAAAAGAGCCAGGGCTCTAACACCAGTCATCAGTGAGTCTGGGTTTCTCTCGGTTCCCTACAGGAGTATCCTTAGAGACCACTGAGTGCCCTGCCCCCATCCTGCCAGCCCAGGGAGCTCCTTAAAACAGTTTACAGCTGGGCATGGTGCACACACTTTTAATCCCAGCACTCAGAAGGCAGAGGCAGGCGGATATCTGAGTTCAAGGCCTGGTCTACAGAGCAAGCTCCAGGACAGCCAGGACTTCATAGAGAAACCCTCTCTTGAAAAAACAAACAAACAAAAAGGACAGTTTTCTAGACCTGACCTAGGACCTGCTGAGGCAGAATGCAACTGTTTAGAAAAAGCTCCTTCAAGCAGCAGTCTAATGGCTTACTGGGTTTAGACAGTGCTGTCTAACATAACCTGTTTATTCAGATGAAAAAACTGAGAAGCAGGGCATGGTGGCTACTGCACTTGAGAGGTAGAGGCAGGAGGATCAGGAGTTCCAGGAAGGTCTCCATTCCATATAAAGCTCAAGACAAGCAGGGGTTACATGAGACTCTCGTTGATTTAGAAAAAAAAAAAAAAGCTGGGGTGCAGTAGCACACAGAGCAGATAATATGTGGATCTTAGTAAGTTCCAGGCAAGTCACAGCTCCATAATGAGATCTTACCTTTACCCTTCTCTGAAAAAAAAAATCAGAAAGGAGAAAGCATTTCCCCAAGTTCATACATGGAATGTAATGTGGTTTAGGCATCCGCACTAGGTCTCTGAGATAAATTCAGTCATTTCTGGCACGTTTGAATACTTTTGAAAACAACACGAATACCTAGAGGGGCAGTCAGTAGTGCAATGGCCCTGTGCAGCATCCCTGGAAAGTAGGAAGAGGCAGCAGCATCTATAAATACAGCAGGTTCCCTACCATCCCAAAGACACTGGCCCACAGGCCCACACTCACCAGCCCAGGGGCTCTCGCACTCATAGAGCATCCAGTGGTCAGCTCGGAAGGGGGCATGGAACCACATGGAGTGGTCCAGCGAGACCATGAAGTTCACTTTATACTTGGACTGGTGGGGCAGCAATGCTGTACCCAGGAAGGCGTAGTCAGAGATATAGGCAGCCACACAGCAATGCATCTTGATGTCGCCCTCCCCTGCAACAGGTTCCAACCCCATCAGCCCTGGGCTCCTGGCTTTCCAGCTCAGGATCTGCAGGGAAGTGGGGAGAAAAGGGCTGCCACACACCAATTAGTCATTGTGCAAGAGCATCTTCCAGGGTTGAGAGAGAGAGAGAGAGAGAGAGAGAGAGAGAGAGAGAGAGAGAGATGTGTGTGTGTGTGTGTGTGTGTGTGTGTAAGGATAAGGGAGGTGGGGACTAAGGAGGACAGGGGTAAGACAAATGCAAATCCATTCTTCCCAAATTTCTCACCCCCAACCACTCTCTATGGTCCCAGAACAGGCATCTTCCAATTTGCACAAAGATGTCTATGGTGTCACTGACCTAGATAAGAACCTCAGCAAGGTACATTGCTTCCCCCAGAAAGGTCCAACAATGGATTTACAGTCATCTCATTATTCTCATGTTAAAAGGTAAGGGCTCTGGTGAGAAACTGAGCCAAATTCTGCATAACTCAGATTAGGGAAGGAGCCCAAAGAGAGTGTGGGATCCCAAGCAACAGAGGGCAAATACGTGGCAAGGCCTAGAGCCCTGGAGTGTTTTCCTCCAATTCATGGGTCCTCTTACCAATATAGCCCCGGGCTCGCACCCAGAACATCTGTTTGGGTTCCAGTGCCTGTGGCTGACTCAGGGTGGGTGGGTTCACCAGCTTGATCTCAATAGGTACCTCTTGGGCAGCAATTCGGTTCAGCCCCACTCGGTATTTCTCCTGGAGGTTAGGATCCCTAAAAGTAAAGACAGGGACAAGGAGTCCCAAGGAGAGAGAGCTTCTCTGTGCTTCCTCTTCTGGTCCCCACCATTTCTCCATAGGGGCCTCTATCCTGCAAAGCTTCCTCATGGAGCTGGCAAAGCAGTATATATAGTGTTCGAATCCCTTCCTTGTCACTTCAGCCATGCAGCCTTGTGCAAGTTAGTCATCTCTCTGAGCCCATTTTCCCATCTGAAACATGAGAGTAATGAGGTGACCTGTCTTACAGCAAACACACATAGTTAAGACCTAGGCACCAACCCAAGCATTGCACATGACCATAACCCATTCTTGGCCAGGACTTCACATGACAAGTGTGGTCATCACGCCAACTGATAAGAGGCAGAGAGCACAGGAAACCCAGGTGGCTGACTCAGAGAATGTCAGGCAGTCTGGACCCACAGTTCATCCATCTAACCACTCATTAGAGTGAATATTCAAGAAAAGTCTCCCAATGTGTCTGCATTCTCTATCCTAAGCAGTAAGGAGCCCTGTGTGCTGGGGTGATACCATTTCCATGAACACCCCCACCCCCACCCCGTGCTCTCAGTAGGCCCTGCCCTTCCCACCCATCTGGGGACTGTTCATCTGCACTGTCCACTACAGCCGCCACTAGCCACACTGAGAACTTGAAAGTGACTACTGTAACTAAAGGACAACACTGATGAGAGATGTGGGGTGGGGATACAGCTCTATGGCGGAGTGCCTGCCTAGCATGCACAAAGCCCACATACAAAAAAGAATTGCTCATTCTATTTCATTAATATAGCCTACAGGGCTAGTAGCTACCTTATTGATGAGTACAGTCCTAAATCCAGGCTCCTTTAACAAGAATACATTATTTTCTTTTCTGTGCATACCAAGCCCCATGCTCTATTCTTGTCTGTTAGTGGTATAACAGCATCTGCTAAGTGCCTGTATACCTCTTATTTAATCTTCATAGCAGCCTTATGAGGTGAGAGTTAAGATTAGCTCCATTTATAACCAAAGGTATGGACTCAGAGTGGGCAAGCATCTGCCCAAACTCATACAAATGTTAGGGACAGAGTCTAGATGTGAATCCTGGCTGTTCAGGCTTTTGAACCCACACCCATCCCACAGGCCCTGCTGCTGTCCCAGTGTCCAACACAAGCTACAGGACCACTCCTGCTTTGGCACAGTTGGAGAAATGACTGCTCCCATACTTTAGATGAAGAATCTAGAGCCCTGAGAGGCTGCTGGAAGGGGAAATCCCATAGCAGGTAGGCACTAACAGAGGCCACAGTCCTGGCCAGAAGCCATGTGTCTGCATCCAGAGCTCTTCCCCGTATTCCAGCATTTGTCAAACTTTAGTTGTTGTGATCTCAATGAGAAATATATGCTATCAAGGTAGAGTCAAGCTATTTAGAAGACACTAATGTGAAGATACAGGCCAGTGGGCCATACTCTGCAACAGGGTCCCAGGGTCCTCCTGCCATACATTAACTCCAAAGCATCACACGCCTC
Organism: Mesocricetus auratus; assembly: GCF_017639785.1. Classification (NCBI taxonomy): domain Eukaryota; kingdom Metazoa; phylum Chordata; class Mammalia; order Rodentia; family Cricetidae; genus Mesocricetus; species Mesocricetus auratus. Next base: position 11,176,925 of record NW_024429209.1, read on the forward strand.
AAATTGGAGGAGGAATCAGTCAGGGGACTGGAGGCTATTTACCAGTGGTTGCAAAAATGGTTTATTGTTGGATTCAGGTACAGAGAATTGAACCTAGGGTCAATTTTATAACAATATTTTATTTCATTTATTATGGATGGGCAGAGGGCAGTATGCACATGTACTACAGCATATATGTGAAGATCAGTTTTCTTTTTTTTTTTTTTTTTGGTTTTTTCGAGACAGGGTTTCTCTGTGGCTTTGAAGGCTGTCCTGGAACTTGCTCTGTAGACTAGGCTGGCTTCGAACTCACAGAGATCCACCTGCCTCTGCCTCCCGAGTGCTGGGATTAAAGGCGTGCGCTACCAACGCCCGGCTGAAAATCAGTTTTCTACATACATCTTTATATGGGTTTCAGGGATTGAATTCAGGTCATCAGACTTGTACAGCAAGTGCCTTTACCTGCTGAGTCATCTCTCTGGCCCCAAAGTAATATTTTAGTAACAATAAAACTATCCCACGGTTATGCTGGCTGTTGGCTGAGTACAATCTCTGCCTTTTACATTATGATCCAGCATACACATATGCTAATACAAACAAGAAACAACTGAAATTGAAGTTACAGAGGGCCCTTACCCTCCTTGCACAGTGGACGCCAATATCTCCTTTTCAGTTTATCTATACTGTATATAAAATGCACATATTTCTACACACATATATAGTTATATATACATACATGTGCATGCAGTACCGAGATTGAAACTAGAGCCTTGAGCATACTAAGCTCTATCAGAGTATACTCCCAACCCCCCATGTACATAAAAATTTTTAAATAACTTATGATTACTTTATGTGTATCAGTGTTTATCTTCATCTATTATGTATACCACATTTGTGTTTAGTGCCCAGAGAGGCTAGAACGGAATGTCAAAGCCTTTGGAACTGGGTTTAGAGGTGGCTATGAGCCACCCTGTGGGTGCTGGGTACCAAATTTGGCCCTCTGCAAAAGTAGCACATGCTCTTAATGGCTGAGCCATCTCTTCAGCCCACCCCCATTTTTTTTTTTTTTGAGATAGGGTCTTACTATGTAGCTCTAGCTAACCTAGGAATCACAGAGATCCATCTATCTCTTTCTCCCAAGTGCTGGAATCTAGTTTATATTTTTTGTTTATAGTCAAGACCCACTTAGTGGTTCCATGGCCCACTAATGAGAAGAAGCCATAGTTTGAAAACACTGCTGGGTAGTGGTGGTGCACATCTTTAGTACTAGCACTGGGAGGCAGAAGCAGGCAGATCTCTAAGCTTGAGGCCAGTCTGATCTACAGCTAGGACTGTTACACAGAGATAACCTGTCTCAAAAAGCCAAAAAGCCAAAAAGCCAAAAAGCCAAAAAGCCAAAAAAAAAAAAAAAAAAAAAAACAAAGCAAAAACAAAAACAAAACAAAACAAAACAAAAAACAGGGAGTGACGGACTAAAACTGCCCTGGGATTATATGTATACATTCATGAAACTGTCAAAATGAAACCCATGACTTCATAAAATAACACACTAAATAAAAATAAAAGAAATGGGTGTGCAGTGAGACGGCACACAGACCTGATGACTGAGCTCCATCCCCAGAACCCATATGAAGACAGGAGAGAACCAACTCCAAAGTCATCCTCAGTCCTCCATGTGCTGTGGCATGCACACACACGGACTCACCATACACACAATAATAAGTGTTAGAAAGAAATAGAGAATAGGATAAACTATCAGGATGCATCAAAATCTAGCCATCTAAGTACTGCATTCTTTTTTATTTAAAGACAGGCTCTCACTACACAGGGCTGGCTGGCTGGCTGGGAACCCCCCATGTAGACTAGGCTAGCTTTGAATTCTCACAGATCTACCTGTCTCTGAAGGTAGGTGGATCATACTCCAGGACCTAAATGTGTTTTTTCCTATAGTAAATGTTTTAAGGTCTGGGGTATAGCTTTGTGGTAGAACATTTACCTAGCACACACGAGGCCCCTAGGTTTGATCCCTAGAATCGTGATTGTAAAAACTAAAGAATAAAAGAAGTTTGAAAATTAAAAAACAAAAACAACAAAGAGCCACCTCTGGAGTCCTCAGGTCTCACCTTAAATACTGGTCAATGAGGGCCTCGTGGTCCAGCAGCTCTTCTGGTGGGGGCACAGTGGGCATGGAAAACTGGTGCTGCAGGGGGCTGGGCTGCATCTGCTGGAAGGAGGCCTGGCAGATGAAGATGGCCTGGCCATGCTGCACGGCCTTCACGGAGCGCACCGAGAAACTTGCTCCTGTTCGTGTCCGCTCCACGTGGTACAGCACTGGCACTTTTGGGTCCCCTGCGGTGGACATAAGGGACGAGGTGACTCCCAGTAAACCCATGGGTCCTGTCATCCATCATCATAGCTGATAAACAGACACCTCTGTTCTCCTCATCCTCACTTTTTGCTGCTGTTTTGAGACAGTTTCACTCTACAGCCTAGGTTGGCCTGGGATTCAGCACAATCCTCTTGCCTCTGCCTCTTAAGTGCTAGGATTACAGGTGTGAACTATCATGCCCATCTTTTTTCTTTTTTTAAAGACGGACTTCTCAATGTTGTGTCTTGCTTTTGGCAGAGACCCAGACAGGCAGGAGTGTGACATCTCTACGGTAGAAAGCAGCTAATACGCTAGGTGTGCCCTGACCGGAGGCTGTGAGCCTAAGGGAGCCGCAGGGGGAAGCTAGACGGGGACAGTCTATGTGATTGGTTAGGACACATTGGCTTTCTCCACTTGGTGCAAAGTCAGAAACAGGCAAAATTAGAAGAGCTGTCAGTTATTAACCAAGTCCTTGCAGATGGGCTGAAGGTCACCCTCATGCTTGCTAAGCTTTGCCACTGGAGTACGCCTCCAGCCCCAAGGGAAGTAACTGAAATGGCCAATCCACTTGTTTCTGTTCTTACCCTTTTCTGTGTACAAACACCAACACCTTCTTTTGGCTTATTGGAACACTTATTCTAATATCTCTTTCTTTTCTTTACTTTGTTTTATTTTGAGTCAGGATATCACTGTGTGGCCATGGCTAGCCTGGAACTCACCCCACAGAGGATATGCTACAATTAAAGGTGTATGCCACCATGATAGGCCCACACTTATTCTATTTTTTAAATTAAGTGTTCCTTGATTTTAGAATCAAAACTAAAGCCAATTAATTAATATACTTTGGGATCGGTTTGCAATGCCAACATGTAGGAGGTTGAGGCAGAAAGATCAGAATCCCAAGACAGACTAAGTAACAAAGCTTGAAGACAAACACCACCAGGCCAGGACTCACTAGGCTGGAAGAATAGCAGTCTAGAAGACCAGTGTGGGCTGTGATGTGCCTCAGTTGGTATAGTACTTGCCCAACATGAAGAGAACCTTGGGTTCTAAACAAGGTATGGTGGTGTGTGCCTGCAATCCCAGCCTCCAGAAGATACAGACAGGAGGATCAGAACTTTAGGGTCACCCGTAGCTACACAGCAAGTCTGAGGCCAGCCAGGGACACATGAGGCTGTCTCAAAAGAAGAAAGTCAGCATTTCTGGACCTTACAGTGAAGGTCAAGTCACTCTCAACTAGCATACAAGGAAAGCCTGGGTTAGGCCCCCAGTAAACACTCAGACACTTTATGGCACTCAACGGCGTTGCTTCATTTCTACCTTCCTAGGGTTACAAGGGCCTTTCATCTAGAAGGACATTGCTTGTTTTTTCCAAGAGAGCACAAGGCAGTGTTCCATTGTTTTGCTTTTTCCTGGTGGCCCTGGGAATTGAACATCCACTCTGCAAGCAGCCACACAAGTATTGATCTACATCCCCAGCCCGGAATTAAGAGTTTGCAATGAGAAGTCCCCTGTATCTGAGCCCAGAGCTTTAAGAGGCTAAAAGATTCTACTAACTTTCACCCATGAAATCAATCTCAGCAGAAGAAAGTGATCTCATTCAAGATTACCGTAGTAATTATGATAAAGCTGAAGCTTGCATTTCCAACCCAAACTGCCTACCTCCTAGCCCAATAGCGGTTTATAGCACTCTGAAGATTTAGCAGTCTTGATCCTAGAAGAATATAAAGACTGAAGGAGAAAGCCATTAGTCCCAAACACTCAGGAGCCAGAGGCAGGCAGATCTTTTCCAGTGCAAGGGTAGCCTGGTCTAAATGGTGAGTCTCAGGCCAGCCAGGCTACACAGTGAGACCCTGTCTCAAAACAAAACAACAAAAAAGTGAAGAGGGGGATGGTAAGATGGCTTATCAGTTAAGAGCACTTTTTGTTTTTGCAGAAGTCCCATATTTGGTGCCTACCACTTGCATGGTGGCTCACAATTGCCTGTAACTCCAAATTCTAGGGTACCCAATGGCCTCTTCTAGCCTCCTCAGACAACAGGAGCAACATGGTACATATAAATTTATTTAGACATATATATAATATACATATACTATATATATGTATATATATATATATAATAAGCAAATACATACTTTTTTTTTAAATAAAAGAGGGTTGAGTGTGGTGGTGCACGCCTTTAATCCCAGCTCTTGGAAAACAGAGGCAAGCAGATGTCTGTGAATCCCAGGTCAGCCAGGCATACACAGTGAGACTCTGTCTCAAAAAACAAAACAAATAAAAACAAAAGAATGAGTGAATAACAGATCCAGGCCTGGTGTCATGAAGGCTGGGGCCAGGCAGGGCTACACAAAACGAGACCCTATCTATCTCAACAGAAAATAAACAAAAAGGCTACAAGGAAAGGCCCACCAGTGGCAGATAAATATTAGTCTGTGACAATAAGAACCAGAGAACAAGGATTTAGTGGGCCTCAAGGAGGATCCGGGTTGCTTCCAGATCCCATCTCGGCCTCCCAAGTGTTGAGACCACAGAGCTGAGCTCCCTCCCTGCTTCTGATTCCTGAGATGGAATACAGTCCCTTTCATGTGCTAGCCAAATGCACACTATTAAGCTACATCTCAGCCCCCTAGGGACCTTTCAGGGAACCCTCTCTCCCTTCTCCGTCCTCTTGTCTGATCCTCCCGTTTCTTCCTCCCCTTTCTCTTGAGTCAGACTTCAAAGCCAGGAAGACATGACTGCAGGCCACTAGGGTGGCCGAAAGCGAGGAGCCAGGGTACGGGGTTTACCTGCCCGAACAAAGTAGCAGTGCAGGGAGTGCACGTGGACGTCTTCACACACAGACTTGGCTGCAGCCACCAGGGCTTGGCCCACAATTTGACCCCCAAAGAGCCGCTGGGTGGTGGGTACCCAGTAATGCCTTCCTCTGTGGGGAGAGGAAAGTGGGAAAGACTTGAGGGGCGCTCTGGAAGGACTTGGGTCCTCTCTGGGAACCCGAGGAAAGCCAGGGACTCTGCTCTCAAAACTCTGACATCGCTGCACAAAATTTCCATTTTTATGTCTACCCAATCCTTCTGTGGATGTCAGTCAAGCCCAATAAGCTAGCTCCCTCCCTTTACAGCAGCAGTACACAGAGCAAGTTCACACAGCTCAACCATTGCCAACCCCGGGCAGTTTCAAGGCCACAATTTCTTCCCTTCCCCAGACCAGGAAAGGCAGAGAGGCCAGAAGCTGCTGGAGGCCTTGAATGGACACAAGGAACCCAAAAGCAGATCTGGGGCTGGACTGCAGGACGAGGCTTGCCAGTGGCACTCCTTAACTGACAAGTCACTTCTAAAAACTGACTTCAGAGACAAAATGGCCCAGAGACATCCCATCTAACTCTTTAAAAAAAAGTCTAACTGTCCAAGGGTCTAAGGTTGTGAAATTTAATACATATGAACAAAGTGGCCTGGCGTTCTAGGTGAAAGGGCTTGCCCAGTGCTGGAGCCTGAACCCTGAGTCCTACTGCCCAGCCTTGAGGTTACCATTTTTTTCATTACAATACATTTTGAAAACCACTCCTGGCCCAGGAAGCTATTATTATCTAGGTGTAAGAAAGAGAGATCAGCCGGGCGTTAGTGGCTCACGCCTTTAATCCCAGCACTCGGGAGGCAGAGGCAGGCGGATCTCTGTGAGTTCGAGGCCGGGCTGGACCGATAGCCTCCAAAACAATACAGAGAAACCCTGTCTCGTAAAAACCAAAAAAAAAAAAAAGAAAAAAAAAAGGAAAAAAAAAGAAAGAGAGATCAATCAGGGCGTTGGTGGCGCACACCTTTAATCCCAGCACTCAGGAGGCAGAGGCAGGTGGATCTCTGTGAGTTAAGGCCAGCCTGATCTACAAGAGCTAGTTCCAGGACAGTCTCCAAAAACCAGGGGGAAAAAAAAAGAGATCTAAGTTAAGATAGTTTCTTATAAAATCGGAGAGCTATAGAGTCAAAACTGTCACTAAACAGGTATGATGGCGCATTCCTTTGATCCTAGCACTTGGGATGAAAAGGCATGCAGGTCTCTGCGAGTTCAAGGCCAACCTCGTCTACAGAGAGTTCCATGACAGCTAGGGAGAGTCCTTGTCTTATAAAAAAACAAAAAACTGTCACTAACCAACCAGGCATGGAGGTGCTCTCCTGCCAGAACTCAGGAGTCAAAGGCAGGTGGATCCCTGCGGGTTCCAAGCCAACCTGGTCTATGCAGTGAATTCCTGGATCATATGGTGGCGTCCTGTCTCAAAACAAAACAAAAGCCTGTTACAAACCCGTGCTAGAATCCAACTTCAGGAATGCCAGAGGAAACATACCCCAGGATAAGTAATGAGTTACCAGACCCCAGTTAGTGATGCAGGGATGGGGTGGAGGAAAAAAGGCATTGAGTTTATCAGAGTTGTGTATTGGTTTTAAAACCCGATCTGCTGTGTACCCTCAAGCAAATCACTGCCCTGTCTAGGCTGATTCTCCCAGGCTAAGCTGTCCTGTGACCCAGTGACCAGCAAGGGCGGGTGTCACGGACACGCCTTCTCCGAACTGCCGCAGCGTCTGAGCGCTCTTAACCCCAGAAATGGGGGCCACGGGGAAGCGGCGGGGACCGCGACTCCCGGCTACCTGAAGAGATCCTCATCTAGCGGCTCGAGGTTGAGCACGCTGGTGACCAGCACACTACGGAGGTCTCCGGAAGGGTCGTCGCGGTCGGCGTCGCCCTGCGCATCCCCCGGGGCTCCTGTCGCTGACATACTGGCCGCTCGCTGTCGGCGCCGGAGAGACCAAGCCTCACCAGCTACGCGGAAACTTATATAGGCACACTGCACTTCCGGCAGGTCGCCCCAGTGGCCGGAAATCCCGAGGGCTTCGCGGAGCAAGACGCAGATTATGATTGGTTGATGTACCTGTCAATTCCAGAGTGGGCGCGGCTACCTCCGCCTTACGATTGGAGAGTATTTGTGCCAGTTTGGGAGTTCCGCGTGTGATTGGATAGATCGGCGAGGGGCGGAGCCTCGGGGCTGCATAATAAGGGATGAGTGTCATTTCCCTTCTGACACAGAGCAAAGTCGCCCCAGGTTGCTGTACCCGGTCTGCTGTCTGGCTCCTCCCGAGCTCCCTGTAGGCCCCCCCAGTCGGGCCCCACCTGGGCCCATGCCAGCAGGTACCCAGTGACCTCTGACCCCTGGCGTGATTCTGGGCCTTGGTGAGGGCCAGTCCCCGGGGGGCCATGGAGCTAGGCAGCTGCTTTAAGACCTACGAGGACTTCAAGGAGTGTTTCAGCGCCTACAAAAAGGAGACCAGGTGCTCCTTCATTGTCAGGGACTGCATCTCCGTCCGCTTCCACAACCTCAACCACGGCACCTCTTTCCGCGAGGATATCCTGTAAGGGCGGGGCAGGAGGGCGGGAAGGAGGGCTTCCTGGAGGAGGAGGGCATGCATGGGGCCACGCTGCTTAGGGCCACGCGGCAGGACGTCTGCAGTACGCCTGCTGGAAAGCGAGGGAAACCTCACCTGCGTGGCCCTGTGCCACAGGCGCACTGGCTCCCTCCCACTCCTTCATTTACAAGGTTTCCCGGGATTCTCAGTATCTGCACTTTTTCTATTGGTTTTTTTGTTTGTTTGTGCGTTTGTTTATTGAGAGCCTCCATCTCAAGCTCATAGCTTATTGAGGAATGGATCCAGACGCCTTAATAATTTCCTCCATTAGTCTTACCTTTACAAAGCAGTAATGTGCTCATCCGTTGGTTGGTTCGTTCTTTCGTTGATTCATTTTGTAGATGATTCTCGAGCTCCTGATACATCCGTTTTCAAACACCTTTCTGACCCCAGGCCGGCTTTCCCTTTTAGTGTCCTGCTTTATTTACTCTGCAGGGGTGTGAGTCAGAATTATGGGTCGTTGTTCATTCACTCATTTGGCCATATGGGCTAAAAGCTGTTGAAAGGTCAAATGCTTTTAGGGCTCAAGTGAAACACCTACGATAAATTTAGCTTTTAGTTTTACTTGGAGAAAAGGAATGATAAGGTGCATGGTGCATGTATATAATCCCAGTGCTTGAGAGGTTGAGGCAGGAGGATCATGAATCTGAGGCAAGTCCGTTTTTTCTTAAAAATACAGAGCAAAATGAGAAGCAAACCCCAACTAATCAACTCAGCTAGTGACTCCTTTGTGAAAATGAAGGCTTGTTGCTGCCAGAATTTTACTCTGAAAGCTAGTCAATTTGAAAGCCGATTCAAGTATTAATTACAGCATAGAGGCCAAGTCAGAGTCAAAAACACCAAAATTTGAGACCAGGATTGAGCTATTTGGACATCACTTCCCAGACTAAAGGAGACTGTGTTCTGGCTCTCCTGAAGTCCAGGGCCGTACCTGGCTACATATAAAGATGAGTTAGTGCCCGTAAGGGGGTAAAGATGAGATGGACTTGGACTTGCAACCTGTGTGGATCAGAATACTAGGATAAACAAATGTGGCTAGGATGATGGCTCAGTGGCTAAGAGGACTCGAGTGCTCTTGCAGAGGACCCAGGTTCAGGCAGCAGTACCCTAGCACCTTTAACTCCAGCTCTAAGGGCTCCAGCACCCTCTCCTGGCCTTCAAGGGCTCCCACAAGCACATGATGCACGTAACATACACCCAGGCGCGCGCACATACACATACACACACACACACACACACACACACACACACACACACATTAAATAAATAAATGTGGTGTAGTGGTGAATGCCTTTAGGTCCCAGCACTTGGGAGGCAGAGGCAAGCCTCTGCCTGTGAGTACAAGGCCAGCCTGGTCTAAGTAGTAAGTTGCAGGGAGCAGAGGACTATATAGTGAGACCCTTTAAAAAAAATCCAAATAAATTAATTGAAAGTGAAAGTCTACCAAACGAATACACTTTTTTGTTTTATTCTGTTTTTGGACATAAGCCCTCTCTAGATAACCTGGGTAGCCTCAAATTCATGGCAGTTCTATCTCAGATTCCCAAGTACTGGGATTACAGACATGACCCACCATTTCTGACTGGGATTTTTTGCCTTGTCATTATTCCCTACCCAATGCAATAAAACTATTTACATAGGATTTGCATCATGTTAGATATTATAATCTGGAGATGACTTAGAATATATGGGAGGCTATATGCAAATACTGTACTGTGTTATATAAGATACTTGAAAAGTTGCATATTGTAGGATCTGGAAACCATGACTGTGTGTTAAATGCCTTCAAAAATATTCAAAAGGTGGGTGTCAGTAGCTCTTGCCTGTAATCTCAACACTCAAGAGGACGAGGCAGGAGGATTGTGTGTGAGCCAGCCTACAATACATAGTGAACTCCAAACCAGCCTGGACTACAGGGTGAAACCCTTCTCTAAAAACCAAAATAAATAAAGTATAAAAGAGTTATTCAAAGAAAAATCAGGCATGATGATGGTTCATACCTTTAATCCCAGCACTGGAGATGGCAGAAGCAGGTGAATCTCTATGAGTTTGTGGACAGACTGGTCTCTACAGAGGGAGTTCCAAGACAGCCAGAGCTGCATAGAGAGACTCTGTCTCCCACTCAGAGACAGACAGACAGACAGAGTTACAAGGGAAAAAGTGACAAACACTGGAAAGCAGGAGGCAAGGCCTCACACTGAAATGAATTTCCCTGGGCCTGTGAATTAATAGAGGCCGAGAATAGGGGATGGGTGGTTACTTACTGAATAGCAGAGAGGAGTTTAATGAGAAGTCACCATAGGAATGAACACAGATTTGTGGAGAAGAAGGTATGTTGGAAAAACTGGGCTACTGGTGTGGCAAAAGGTGAGATCAGTTGCAATCTGTCAGCCAGTGCTTTCCAGACTGAGACGTCTGGACTCCATGCTATGCAGTGGTGCCTTGCTATGCTCCCCTGTAAGCAGGTAACCCAGCATCCAGCATAGTAGGCTTTAATAATTGTTGAATAAGTGACTTATCAAATGTCAAACATGATTTAGGGAAATGGGTGCTGCAGGAATTTAGTTTTCTGTTTGCTGCTCCAAAAAAATTTATGAGTTTGGGTTGTTGCAGGATATTTGACCACACTTGAACCCCCAGATTGTGTTATTTACTAGAAAAACCTGTTTCTAGTTGTGGTGTGGCTCAGCCTTATCACATACCTTTAATCCAGGAGCCTTCTGCTTGAATATTGTAAACAGGATTAAATAAAAGCAACCATAGGTCAAGAGGAGCACATACCAGATTGACAGGAAGAAACCTTACATAGAGAGTAAGAGGAAGTAAGGAGAATGGAGGTATTTTGTTTCAGATGGCATAAGAGAACACTGTCTTTCTGTGGAAGAGGAAGCTGCAGGGTTCTTTGTCTCTGAGCTAGAAAGTTTTCACCCCAGCATCTGGCTCCTGAGTCTTTATTGATAAGATACAATGGTAGAGACTTAGTTAAAAACATTAGGGGTTTATTTTAATCTTAAAATTTTGGTTCGGTTTAGTTTTGGTTTTTCAAGACAGGGTTTTTCTGTATAGCCTTGACTGTCCTAGAACTTACTCTGTAGACCAGGCTGACCTCAAACTCACAGATATTGACCTGCCTCTGCCTCCTGCATACTGAGATTACAGGCATGAGCCAGCAATGCTCAGCTCTTAATCTTAAATCTTTAAAAACTAAATTTTTATAATTTGTTTATGTTATTTACATTGATGCTTTGCCTACATGTATGTCTGTGTGAGGTGTCAGATCTTGGAGTTACAGACAGTTGTTAGCTGCCATGTAAACTGAACCAGGGTCCTCTGGAAGAGCAGTCAGTTCTATTAACCGCTGAGCCATCTCTCCAGCCCCTAAAGACTAATTTTTTTATTTATATTTGTCTGTGTGTGTGTAGAGGCCAGAAGAGGACATGGGATCCTCCGGACTTGTAGTTAAATAGTCAGCTGAGAACTATCCAGTGTGTCTACTGGGGACTAAAGTCAGGTCCTCTGGAAGAGCAGCAAGTATTCTTACCTTCTGAGCCATCTCTCCAGGCCCAAATTTTGTGGTTTAAACAACATGAATAGGGGCTAGGGAAGCCATTCAGTCTATAAAGTATCTGCCATACAAGCATAGGGAACTGAGTTCAGATGCCCAGCTCTGTGTAAAGCCTGGGCACTGGTATGTGCTTCTGTAACCCAGCGCTGGGTGGGCAGAGACAGATGGATTCCCAGAGCTCTCCACTACAGTTAAAGAACCTTCTCAGAAAATAATGTAGAAAGGCGGGTCATAGTGACCATACCTTTAATCCCAGCACTCCAGAGGAGTTAGAGGAAGCCTGGTTTAGGAATTAAGTTGCTGCAGACCATTCAGGGTAAGGCAGGAGCAATAGAAGAAGATACCCAGTGTTGACTTCTGGCCTCCAAATACATGCACATTCATGAACATGCACACATGTGTACACACCCTCCTGTCCCTACCTCCCAGTCACCTCTGCTCTTTGAAGACCTAATTGAACAAGATTGAGAAGATGTCAAAGGGGAGGGCAGTTGTGAGGACTGCAGTAATGATGACCTGGAAGAAGAAAGTAGCAAGTCAAAGTGCTCTCCCTGAAGTCAAAGTGCTCTCCCTAAAGTCAAAGTGCTCTCCCTAAAGTCAAAGTGCTCTCCCTAAAGTCAAAGTGCTCTCACCAAAGTCAAAGTGCTCTCACCAAAGTCAAAGTGCTCTCACCAAAGTCAAAGTGCTCTCCCTAAAGTCAAAGTGCTCTCCCTAAAGTCAAAGTGCTCTCCCTAAAGTCAAAGTGCTCTCCCTAAAGTCAAAGTGCTCTCCCTAAAGTCAAAGTGCTCTCACCAAAGTCAAAGTGCTCTCCCTAAAGTCAAAGTGCTCTCCCTAAAGTCAAAGTGCTCTCACCAAAGTCAAAGTGCTCTCACCAAAGTCAAAGTGTTCTCACCAAAGCTTTATGGGTGTGAGTCAGGGGGTGTCCAAAGCAGTGGTACAAAGGTTTGAGCAAGTCGGAGCAGGGAGACGGGTAAGAGTGGCACAGTTAAGACAGTGTGAACATTTCAGCTCCACTTTGTGGTGTTTTAAGTACTGGCTGTAGAGCCTTCCTAATATTCATTCATTCATTCAGTCAACAAACTTGTTTTTACCTCCGGTCAGGCACAGGGTACAAAGATGAGTATACTGTAGGCCATGTCCCTGAAGGGCAGTATTAGATTAACATAGAATTCACAAGCAACACTGACCTTCATCCTCAGCAGAGACACGGACTGCTGGTTACATTTTTTGCTTGATTTTTGAGGCAGGATCCCACCCTTAAGCCAGCCTGGCCTTGAACGTGCAGTAATACTTTACTTGCCTCCAAGTACTGAGATTACAAATGTGAGTCACCTTGTCTGGCTGGTTGTTTGGAAGCAGGGTCCTCCTGCCTCTTCCCACACCATGCCTGGCTCCACTAGATGTTGAATGCTCTTTGTTTCTGAGACAGGGTCTCTATTATGTAGCCCCGAATGCCCTAGCACTCGCTCTTAGACCAGGCTGGCCTCAAACTCAGAGATCCGCCTGCCCCTGCCTCCCAAGCACTGGGATTAAAGGTGTGTATGCGCCACCACACCACGCTCTATTGAATGTTTTGGATTGTGCATGGCAAACCAGCTCTGTATGGACCTCACTATTCGTGTTGGAAGCAGATGGTAGAAAATGTTTTTAGGAATAATTTAACAAGCGTTTCCACTTAGTACATACACTTAGTGGGGAGATGATTTTAATAATAAATAATTATACAAATATAGTCACATGAGCTTCCTTACTAAACAAAGTAAAAGCAACAAGCTGATTTAAAGGAAATTATTTGCAGCCTAGAAAATGGCTAAGTGGCCAAGAGCACTTACTGCTCTTAAGAGGACCTGGGTTCAATTCCCAGCAATCGCATTGTAGCTAACAACTGTCTGTAACTATTGTTCCAGGGCATCTGACTCCCTCTTGTGGCCTCCATAGGCACCAGGCATGCCCATGATGCATAGACATACATGCAAACAAGACACTCATACCCATAAAATAAATAATTTAATTTTTATTTGAAAATAATAGTACAGATGGCATATGATAGTATATGGCAAGTGTACGTGCAGGAAGTTAGCAATTCACGATCAAGACATCAGTTAAAGGTTAAGAGCTTTACCCTCCACAGCAAAGTTTTATCCTTTATCAAGGGAGGTGAGGCTGGAGAGGTGGTCCAGCAGCTAAGTGCTCTTGCAAGAGTGCTCAGATGTGGTTCTCAGCACTGTTGTCAGGCAGCTCACAGCTGCTTGTGTCTCCAACTCCAGGGTCATCTGACGCCCTCTGAGGGACTCCAGGAGCACTGCACCCATATACATGTACATGTACAGGGGCATACACATAACTAAAAATAAATATTTAAAAAATTCAGACTGGATGATATGGTGGCAAACACTTTTTTAAAAAATCATATTTGTATTTTATTTTTACATTGATGTTTTGCCTGCATGTATGTCTGTGTGAGGGTGTCAGATCCCCTGGAACAGGAGTTAGAAACAGCTGGGAGCTGCCATGTGGATGCTGGGAATTGAACCTGAGTCCTCTGGAAGAGCAGCGAGTGCTCTTAACCACTGAGCTGTCTTTCTAGTCTTAAGTGTAAATCTTACCAAAAAAAAAAAAAAAAAAGCCAGGCGTTGGTGACTCACACCTTTAATCCCAGCACTCAGGAGGCAGAGGCAGGTGGATCTCTGTGAGTTCGAGGCCAGCCTGGTCCACAGAGAGTTCCATGACAGCCTCGAAAGCAATACAAAGAAACCCTATCTCTGGGAAATAAATAAATAAACAAACAAAGTAAGAGGAGGGCTGCGAAGGACAGCCGAAAGGTGGGATGCTTACCTAACCTGCCTAGCATGTGCATGGCCCTGGGTTTGATCCCCAACACTGGGGGGGAGGGGCTGGATCGGTGACTATCTGCGGAAGCTGTAACTATAATCGGCCATCGGTAGATGGGATAGAATCTAGCCAGCACTGACACAGGCCTGTAATCCCAGCACTTGGGAGGCTCAGGCAAGAAGGCCTGAGTTTGAGGCCAGCCTCAGTAATATAATGAGTTCAAAGACAGCCTGGGCTACCTAGTAAGAGCCTGTCTCAAAAAAAAAAAAAATGGGGAGCAGCCATGGGAAGGCAGGGTTCTTCCATGTACCATGCCCTGGGTTTAATACCAGCACCACAGAAAGAAGGAAAAAGGCTACTATTATTTTTGAACACTGGCCTGACACTCATCAGGAACTGGTTAAATGCTCAGCACTGCAGAAAACAAAACTACGATTGAGACCTTTATTTATGAAAGGGCAGAAGGCAGCCTAGGCATGTAGCTCAATTGATAGAGCGCTTGCCTAGCATTCACAAAACTCTGTGTTTAGTCTCTAGCCCCACCTAAACCAGGTGCAGTGTGCACAACTGTATATCCAGCACTTGGGAGACTAACACAGGCAATGGCTGCAAGTTCTAAGCTAGCCTGGATTATGGCATAAGATACAGCCTCAAAAACACTAGTAAATGCATGTATTAATAAAATCAGTATGATACATGCAATGATACATATGTATGAAAATGGTATAATGTAATTCAGTATTTTATACGTTTAACTAGAAATATAAAATAAAGTCAAAACCTGCCATGGTAACACATACCTTTAATCCCAGCATCCAAGAGGCCAAGGAGGATTGTTATAAATTGGAGTCCAGCCTTGGCTTCATACTAAAAATTCTGTCGTGTGTGTGTGTGTGTGTGTGTGTGTGTGTGTGTGTGTGTGTGTGTGTGTTTAGAAAATTCATTTTAGTTCTATTTCTGTGAAGGTCAGAGGACAATTTATGGGATAATGTTTCTCTCTTCCACCACGTGGGTCCCAGGGATCAGACTCAGGTAGTCAGGGTTAACAGCAAGTGTCTTATACCCTGAACCATTCCACTGGCTCTCTGGTTAGAAATATTTTAAAGGGCTCATTGTGGCCAAGAATTTAAGAATGGAGATTTCATCCAAGTGTGGTGGTGCACACCTTTAGCTCCAGTGCTAGAGAAATGGGCAGATCTCTGTGAGTTCAAGGCCAGCCTGGTCTACATAGAGACCTCCAGGCCAACCAGGACTACACAGAAATTCCGTCTCAAACAAACAAAAACTTCAAACCCATGTTCATAAGAAATCCTTCTTTCAGGTCATAGAAGCAGTTTGTAAAAGAGAAAATACTTTGACTTTTCTTTGACTGGTTATCATATATTAACATTCTTTTTACAGTAGTAAGACTGTTTTGTCTTTGTTGGGTTTTGTTTGGTGGTTTTGCTTTTGAGATAGGGTCTCACCGTGTGGCTGGCCTGGAGCTCCATGTGTAAAACGAGCTGAACTTGAATCTAAGGTGCACTCTTTTCTCTGCCTCTTGGGGGCTGCCATCACAAGCACCTGCCACCATGCACTGCAGGAGAGCTGGGTTTTGCTGTCTGTGACTTTGAGGATACCTTGGCCTGTAATAAATCCTGCCTTGATGTTTCCAGTGAGTAGTCTCAATCCTTCAGGCAGTTCATTGACCTACTTAATGACACTTCTCATGTTGAAAAGTCAAAACAGTTCAGGGCATGTGTACCAGGAAGCAGGACAAAAATCAAATACATATTTCACAATATCAAATATATCAAAACTTTGGTTTTTATTTTTCTTTGTTTTTTGTTTGTTTTATTTGTTCTGGTTTTTTTAATACAGGGTTTCTCTATGTATCCTTGACTTTCCTGGCACTCACTATGTAGACCAGGCTGGCCTTGAACTCACAAATCTGCTTGCCTCTGCCTTCCACGTGCTGAGATTAAAGGTGTGTGGTACCACTGCCTGGCTTTTATTTTTCTTTAACACCCTATCAAGTGAAAAAGCCTGATTTTTTTCAGACTGATCCCCTCCCAGCCCTTCTGTTTGAGTGTTCATATTCTTCAGAGTGCATGATATGCTTCAATGGCTCTCTCCATTGCTGTTTATTTTAGTAATACCATTTTCAGACACTTTGTCCAACATTACATAGTCCAGGTTCTTTGCTAGGAACTGCACAGACATTAATCCTTAACACACACCATTGAACTGGACCATTGTTATCAGAGTGACAAGGCTGTGTCACAGCAAAAGTCAGGACATAAAAACCTTGCCACTGGACTAGAGAGATGGCTTAATGGTTAAGAGCACTGCCTGTTCTTCCAAAGGTCCTGAGTTCAATTCCCAGCAACTACATAGTGGCTCACAACCATCTGTAATAAGATCTGGTGCCCTCCGCTGGCCTGCAGGCAACATGCAGGTGGAACACTGTACACATAATAAATAAATCTTAAAAAAAAACAAAACCTTGCCAGTAAGCCAGGCATGGTGAGACATAGCTTTGATCCCAGCATTCAGGAGGCAGAGGCAGGCAGAGTTCAAGACCAGCCTGGTCTACATAGTGAGTTCCAGGACAGCCAGAGCTACACAGTGAGACCCTGTCTCAAAACAAAACAAAAATCTTGCCAGTAGCCTGGTCTACAAGAGCTACTTCCAGGACAGTCTCTCTAAAAGCCACAGAGAAATCCTGTCTCAAAAAAAAAAAAATCTTGCCAGTAAGCTAATCACTTATAAATTCATCTTTACTTAACTAGTCTTTCCTGCTTGGTCCTGTAGTTTCTTTGACATTATTGACAGTATGTAGCTGCTGAATAAGCGTTAAACATCAAATTAACACAATGCAAATAGTAGCCTGGCAGTGTTAGCACACACCTTTAATCCCACCACACGGGAGGCAGAGGCAGGTGGATCTCTGTGAGTTCAAGACCAGCCTGGTCTACAAGAGCTAGTTCTAGGACAGCCTCCAAAAGCCACAGAGAAACCTTGTCTTGAAAAAAAAAAAAAAAACCACAATGCAAACAAAACCAAGGAAACTGAAATTGCACACACAGCTCTGAAAAGCTGAAGGACCAGTGAAGTCCCTAAAAGTAATGATGGAGAGCCACAAGCCTCATGAAGGGACCAAATGGAGACTGAAGTGACCACAGGAGGACAGGATGCTAGGACATTGAAGAGCAGAGGAATTATAGGAAGCTTGATAAAGGCCAAAAATATTTTTGTAAAACAAAGCATTAATTGATTTTGGGGAAGTTGTACCAGGAACAAGAAAACAAAGTTGGTTTTTGTGTTTGTTTGGGTTGGTGTTTTGTGTGTGAGAGTGTGTGTGTGTGTGTGTTATGTGGGTTTCCCACACCTGTGCATGTGCTGAATCCAGAAGGCTACCTTGGATCCCTTGAACTGGAGTTTGCAGTACATGGGTGCTGGGATCTAGTTAGGTTTTTATTGCTATGATAAGACACTGTTACCAAAAGCAACTGGGGGGGGGCTGTTTATTTCAGCTTGGAGTTCTATCATTGAAGGGAGTCAGGGCAGAAACTCAAGGCAGGAATGTGGATGGCGGGAGCTGATGCAGAGGCCATGGAGGGTGCTGCTCACTGGCTGCTCCTCAGGCCTTCCTCAGCCTGCTTTCTTGTACCGTATAGGATCACCTGCCCAGGGGTGGTACCGTCCACAGCAGATGTGGCCTTTCCATTTCAATCATTAATCAAGAAAATGTACCTCAGGCTTGCCTACAGGGTGTGGAGGTATTTTCTCAACTGAGATCCTCTCTTCCTTGCCCAGTGAGGTGTCTCACACCTTTAATCCTAGCACTCAGGAGGCAGAGGCAGGTGGATCTCTGTGAGGTTTGAGGTCAGTCCTAGAATCTTCCGAGCTACACAGAGAGACTCTGTCTCCAAAAAAAAAACAAAAATTTACTCTTCCCAAATGGGTCCAGGTTTGTATCAAGTTGACACAAACCAACTACTGCTCCTGTCTCTTTCCCTGCTCTGGTTCTTTAAGGTAGGCTCTCATTGCATAGCCCTGGCTAGCTGTGCTGACCTGCTTGGCCTTGGATTTCTAAGAATCCTCCTGCCTCTGCCTGCTGAGTGCTGAGATTACAAGTTTGTGCCAAAACTCCCAACTGTCAGTCTGTCTGTCTGGGAGAGACAGGATCTTTTTTTGTTTGGTTGGTTTTGGGTTTTGGTTTTTGAGACAGGGTTTCTCTGTATAACAGCCCTGGCTGTCCTGGAACTCACTCTGTAGATCAGAGTGGCTTCAAACTCACAGAGATCCACCTGCCTCTCTCTCCCGAGTCCTGGGATTAAAAGGTGAGCTCCACCATCGCCTGGCCAAGAGACAGGATCTTGCCCACAGACATTACAGGCATGCACCACTGTGCCTTGTAATCTTAATTTATGTGTGTGTACTTGTCTGTATATGTACTTGCATGTGTGTGTTTGTGCATTTATGTGTGTGTGCTTGCTTATGTTTGTGCATAGGTACACATAGGTGTGATGCTAATTGTTTGTTTTGGGACTGGATCTCTCACTGAACCTTAAATTCAGTGATTTGGCTAGACTGGCTGACTGGCAAGCCCCAGGGATGCTCATGTCTCTAGCTCCCCAGCACTGGAATTTTTTTAATTTTTTTTAAAATTTAAATTAGAAACAACTTGCTTCACCTGTCAATCCCAGCTCCCTTTCCCTCCCCTCCCCCATGTATCCAGGTTGAGAGCATCTCTCCATGTGGAATGGGCTCCCAAAGTCTATTTGTACGTCAGGTATAAATACTGATCTACTACCTGAGGCCCCATAGATTGCCGAGGCCTCCTCACTGACACCCACATTCAGGGGATCTGGATCATTCCCATGCTGGCCTCTAAGCCATTAGTCTAGAGTTCATGAGCTCCCCGTTGTTCAGGTCAGCTGTCTCTGTGGGTTTCACCAGCCTGGTCTTGACCCCTTTGCTCATCACTCCTCCCTCCCTGCAACTGGATTCTAGGAATTCAGTTCGGTGTTTAGCTGTGGGTGTCTCCCAGCATTAGAATTATAACCACATGCAACTATGTCCAGCAGTTTTTTGGGGTTTTGGGGGTTTTGTTGTTGTTTTTTTTGCATGAGTGTGCTAGGAATCACACTCTACTGACTGAGCCAGCTTCCTATCTCCTGTAGTCTCAAATTTTTTAAATATTTATTTATTTATGTATGTGAGTGATTTTTCTGCATGTATGTATGTGCACCAAGGAGGTCAGAAGAGGGCATCAGATCTCCTGGAACTAGAGTTAGTAATTGTAGTAAACCACCGTGTTGATGTTAGGAAATAAACCTAGGTCCTCTGTAAGAGCAACAAGTACTCTTGACTACCGAGCCACTCTGCGGTCCCAACCCAGTAGTCTCTGTTTGTTTGTTGTTGTTGTTGTTTTCTGAGACAGGGTCTCTGTGTATCCCTGGCTGTCTTGGAACTAGCTCTGTAGACCAGATTGGCCTCAAACTCAGAGGTCCATCTGCCTCTGTCTCCCAAGTGCTGGGGACTAAAGGCGTGCGCCGCCACCACCTGTCTGTAGTCTCGGTTTTTAGGTAAACTTCCATTCAGATCGTTGTTTTTTGTTTTTGTTGTCTATTGATTTCTATGCAATGTCTGCAGTAGTTTTGGGTTTTGTTTTGTGTGTGTTGGGGGAGGGGCTGGATTGTTTCTTTGTGTTATGTGCTACACAGCCCATGATGGCCCTGACAATTCTCCTGCTTCAGTCCCCTGGGTGCGAGAACAGTGCTACCACACTGTTTATTGGATCCTTTTGTCCTCAATTAACGAAGGGCTCTAATTTAAAATGGCTATGAGTTGCTAATGAGTAGCTCAGAGTGGGCCTCCAAATGTGATTGTGTTGCTGGCCCAGCTTCTTGCATCTCTCCTTCTACATCCTCAAGCCTGTGATATTCGGGACAGCTCCCCATATGACACCAATGCAGAAGCCACATCCCAGACAAAAAAAAACACTTCCTTTGTTTTCTGCAGATTCCATGTCATGGCTCTTTCTCCATAATTGGGCAAGTGTCCATGCCCAGTCCTCACAAGATTACCTTAATTGGCAACAACTACTGTAAGCACGTAGTCGTGTTGGGGAGGAATGGCAACCTGGATAAAACTGGCTCATTGTTTGTCGGGAGGACAGGGGGATGTAGAGTTGACAAGCAACAGTTTCGGGTTAGATACATCTGTGGTTGTCCTGGTTGTCCCTCCATGTCAGGGGGTGGATTCCAGGATGTCCCCCACACATCACAATTACTGGATGCTCGAGTCTCTTATATAACATGGCATAGTATGAACAATGCCCTTCATACTTTTATTTCTAGATTACTTATAATACTATATGCTATGCAAATAGTCATTACACTGCATTGTTTGGTGATTAGTGACAAGGGAAGTGTTGGCATATATTCAGTACAAGCACAAATTGTTTTGTTTCTTGTTTTGGGCTGTACTGAAGATTAAACCTAGGGTTTCACAGAACTGGGGTAAGAGTTCTAGACAGTTGTTTTGTTTTGTTTTGTGAGAACAGGGTCTTGCTTTCTAGCCCAGAATTCCCTATGTAGCCCAGGCTAGTGTCAAACAAGTGTCAGTATTTCTACCTCGGTTTCCCAAGTGCTGGGATTTCAGGCATGAGCTTCCATACCCAGCTTAGCTGAATTAGATTTTAGGTATTGGTGTGGAGGGTGGGGCACGCATGTGTATAGATCAGAGAATAACTTTGTGAAGTCCGTCCTCTCCCCCTCTTGGTGGGATCAGACTCAGGTCTCTGGACACCTTTACTTGCTGAACCATCTCTCGGCCCTTGTTTAGAGATCTGTCTATAAGGGGATTTGAACCTAACCAATGTGGTAAGGGTCAAATGAGGAAGACAAAAAAGGAAACTCAGAGACAGAAATGTTTTTAAGGAAAATGAGCAAAATAATGTAAGTAGTTAGGCTATAGACATGCAAACTTGGCTCAAAACTCAGATGTGCTAGTGTTAGTATTAGCTGGAAGAGCAAATCCTAGATTCTCATCCTTAAGCCCGTTCGCCTCTGTAAAATGGAGACGACTCTAGAATTCTTGCTAGTGTGAAGTGAGACATTAGGGCCTCAGTACTGCCTGACACATAGTCTTTAGGAAAGCATTTCGAAGACTTGTTCACGTAGTAGATACAGGCTGGAGTCAAGTCACCGTGCACACCCTGGATTTGATGCTCAGCATGACAAAAAAGGGAGGGAGGGAGTAAGATGCTGGCCATGGTGGAACCTGAAATCCCAGCTCTAAAGCAGGAAGATGGCCATGATGTGAGGCCCTGTTCTATCTCACACACACACACACACACACACACACACACACACACACACACACAAGCAAGCAAGGAAAGGAGGCAAGCTGGATAAGAAGGAAGAATTTTAAAAATGTCCAGGATGCTACCCTGGCTAGCTGCATATGCTAATAGAGGCAGGAATAGTAAAATGAGCTTTGTGGTTAGCAGTGGTGTCCGCAAACCATCACCAAATACACGGCAAGTCAATATAATCTAATAACTAGAGTTAGGCTAAAATATTGAGCTTGCAGAAGGGTAGAGCCTGGCTTTCTAGAGAAGATGATGGCTCCATGTATCCCAAATACATCATTCCAAGAGAGGTACAAGCATAAGCAGACGCCAGAAGACACTTCCTAGTGGACACAGGAAGCTGTGGGCAGTTTGTCATCCTAAGACACAAGGCGGGGAAGGGTGGGAAACTAAGGTTCAGTGATGCTCACTTGCTGGCCTTGCCATTCATTCTACTGTGGACAGCTCCACACCCTCCCCGACCAAAACTAGAGATGGCGCCACCCCTGCACTGTGCTCACAACAGTTGCAGACATTCTCAGCCCCAGGCCCCTCCACCCTGTTATCATAAGACTCACACATCCTGTTTTCCTAAACTTGCCCCACAGGGTGGGCAAACTGGACCAGCTGGCTTGGAGTGTTTGGAAAAGTATAGGTGGAGCCCCCGGCCTGTACCATGTCATGCTAGAGGCTGAGATTTTTTTCCCCCTCTCCCTTGGTTTACAGCTGAGCCACTCCCTGAGGAGGCAGAGGTGTGACCCATCCCACCCACTGGTGGTCCGTGATTCATTCACCTACTATATCACTGATAGGCATCTGCTGAGGGAGCAACATTGTGTTAGGAGCTAGGAATACACTGAGGAATGGTTTGGTCCTGACACTGGGAGACATCCCCACTAAATGTTCTTGGGCATGGGAACTATAAAAGCAGCTAACTTTAGCTCTAAGATAAACAAAAGGCCAAGGCTCTGGGCTAAATGTTTCATCTGTGGTTCATTTAGTCTTTATGATAACCCTAATGAGGTTGTCTCATTTTATAATGACCATACTGTATCCACAGAGGTGAAGTGACTTGCCCATGGTTAAACAGCTTCCCGTTGACAGCCAGGATTCAAAGGACTTGACTCAGCCTCCAGTGTCCCCCCCAACACACACACA
Organism: Mesocricetus auratus; assembly: GCF_017639785.1. Lineage (NCBI taxonomy): Eukaryota > Metazoa > Chordata > Mammalia > Rodentia > Cricetidae > Mesocricetus > Mesocricetus auratus. The sequence goes on from NW_024429209.1 coordinate 11,199,619, forward strand.
CACACACACACACACACACACAAGCACGCGCGTGCCTCCAGTTGTATGGATACCTACAGGTCTGTAAGACCATTTAGTTGAATACAGTAAATTCTTATTCAGGATTAATTACTGTGACTTGGGTTCAACCATAAAGACTGAGAAAAGAAGGGAAGATTTGACTGGGTCTTGAATCCAGGAGTTGAATGGAAATAAGAAAAAGAGCAAATAACCTGATAACCATCCCCTTGGAATCATCCATTTCCACCTAGAGTGCTAAGGCTACAAGGGTCAGACTTCCTTATGGTTCAGTCTCAATCACAGACCAAAATATAAGCAACTCAGGGTATGGATATTTCTCTTTACAGGAACAACCAGAAATGTTCTCTTCTACAGATAAGCCCCAGCACTTGACTTACTCTCTCCGGGGGACCCTGAGCAGCTCAGTGAACAGCACTGGTCCTCAGAATGTTGCTGTCAAGGAGGATAAGGCAGTAGTGTCCCATTAACGCAGAAGAATTTTGGGGTTTTTTGTTTGTTTTTAAGACAAGGCCTTGCCACATAGCCCAGACTGCCCTGGATCTTCCAACTCTCCTGCCATATCCTCCCAGGTGCTAGGATTATAGGCATGGAGATAGTTTAAACAGGAGAAATTAGCTAGGCACCCTGCTGTGTCAGCTTCTCCTTATATCCTACCTCAGATTATATTGTTGGAAGCCACAAATGGCAGCAGACAGAATGAAAACAACTGGCCCTTTAGGCCAGTATAGTAAATAGCTCACCTCTATAACCCCAGCTCATGGGAAGCTTCACCAGGAAGGTTGCAACAAGTTCAAGGCCCGCCTGGACTATATCATGAGTTCCATGCCAGTCCCCAAGCTAAAAACCCACTAACAGATAAGTTCACCTTAGAACTATGTGGAAGAAACAGAGGAGTGTTGTAATAGAAATAGTCTTGAGGGAGGGAGTTGAAAACGTTGGGCTAGGGAGTTACTATAAATTTTTCTTCCTTTTATTCTGTACTACCTTGTGATCTCTAGGAAACATAATGGTCAGTAAAAGGGGGCAGCTATCACTTTTCTCATTATCACCTCTACCTTCCCTAGATATGTGCAGGTGAAATTTGTCTGTATTCGGACGCAGTCAAACAGGAAGAGAACACGGAAGGTGGACAGGTGCCCAGCATACTTGCTTCTGCAGTACAACGAGAGATTAGATAGACTGTTTATCAGTGAACTGAATACCCAGCACATACATGTTGATTCTAACACTGCTGGAGGAGCCCCTGCCAGCAAACTGCAGAAGGCATTATGTCTGCATAAACTCCAGCCGGTGCAGCTCAGCATCAAGGAGGACCTTGACGCAGCAGAAAAGCCCCCAGTGGAACCATCTTCCTTCTGCCTAGAGAAGACACCCCTGGCCTCACATGCAGAGCAGAAGGGCCTCAGTCCTTCCGATCTGGCCAAGATAGCAAAAGTGATGAAAAACTTCCTTACAGTAGATGAGGGCTCAATGGCCTCCTTCAGTGTGGGGACCAGCCAAGACCTGGACCGACTCAGCTTCCAGAGCAGCAAGATGAGTGACTTGTTCACCCGATTCCCAGAGAATCTCTTGCTACACCGGGTGGAGAATAGCCAGGGCCATATTCTGTATGCCTTCTTGGTGGAGAACAAAGAGCGAGAGAGTCGAGTGGTACACTTCGCTGTGCTCAAGGCGGAGACAGCCCCCTCTGTGGCCAAGATGCTCAGTATCTTCACAGAATTCAACTCTGATTGGTCCAAGGTCAAGGTGGTCTTTGTGGATCCTTCATTCCCTCACCAAGCTATTCTTCAGGAGATCTTCCCCGCTGCCCGTATCCTCCTTTCTATCTATCATACAACTCGACTCTTGGAGAAGAAGTTACATCAAAGCTCTGCCAACGCCTCTTTTAAAAGGCTCATGAAGGAAGCTCTTCGGGAGGCTGTGTTTGTCTCTTCTGATGCAAGCCTAAAAAGTCTCTGTCAGATGTCCCAAGCCCTACTGGATGAGGAGCTCTTCAGGTTCCTCCAGGCCCATTGGTTCTCCTGTGAACTGCTGTGGTACATGCATGTGAGAAAGGGCCTGCATGCGTGTAACACATACATGGACAGCTTGGACATAGTCACCAGTAAGGTGTCAAGCCTCTTTCGGGAGCAGCAGTCCCTACTAGACTGCATCCTTCACTTTGTGGATTATATAGACTTCTTCAATACCAAAGGTCTCAAGAGCTTGCCCACAAATTCCCCCAAGTTAAAAAGAACTCAGCTCCCAAGCATGCCACCAAGGCCCAAGAAGCCTTTCAGAACTTGCAGAGGGAATGTCGCCAGGCTCCCTGTGGAAGAGACCAAGTCAGACTCGCAGCAGCCTCAATTGCTACAGCCCCAGGATCAACCCTGCAAGAGTGGCATGCTAGACATTTTGCACCAAAGCGGCTCTGAACTAGCCTACAAGCTGTGTCATAATGAGTGGGAAGTGGTACAGAATTCCACCCACCTGGTGGACGTGGCTGGCTCCTCGGTAGCTGTTAAACTACTGGAAGACTCACACCAGGTGAGCAAAGATGGCTGTAGCTGCAGCTGCTCCTTCCAACAGTGCTACCACCTGCCGTGCCGGCACATTTTGGCCTTATTGCATACCAGCCAGCAGCCGGTAGGAGAAGCCATGGTGTGCTGCCGGTGGCAGAAGAAGTACCAGCACCTCCTTGGACCCAATGGGGAGCTTCAAGACCGTGGAATAATCCCCAACACAGACCAGCCTGAAAAGCAAGGGCAGAACCACATGATTCAGGACCTAAGCAGGGAGCTGGCTAACCTGCTAATGCAGACTGAGGGGCCAGAACTGGAGGAGCGCTGTTCCACCCTGCGCAAAATCGTGGACATCTGGGCCGACCCCTATGAGCTACCCGAGTCCAGTCAGCAGCCAGTTGACTTCAATGATGTGGGATGCCTCCCTTTCCTCTGGGGACAGCTAGAGGAGGGGGACAGCTTTCCTCTTGCTGAAGCCATGGTTCATGACTGAAGTGTTTGTACTAGGGCACTGTGTCTCAAAACCTTGGAAGTCTGAGAGTTCAAAGTGGGTGGGTCACACTGTAGGTCAGTATTTTAATCAGTGTCTTCCTAGGTAAGGGCTAAGAAGATCTTAAAAGTGGGGGGATGGGAACCCCACTGTGACATCTTTGGAGCCTGCCCCATCATTTGGCATTCTATAGACAGCTCATTCATTGTTCAAAGCCAAAGTTACTCCATACTGAAAGGTCACGCCCCTTTCCTCCCCAGTCCCAGAGGTCAAATTGATTTGACCCTACAGAGATGAACCCTTGCCCAGGATAAGATAAAACAAAGTGAGTCTGGAAAGAGACTTGAGGGAAGGAGGTGGTCATCGACTGAAGCTGCTCTTTAGAAAATACGTTATGTATTTTTACTCACATTAATAAAGTTTGTTTTGTTTTTGTTTCACTTTTGTGTTTTCTGGAACGGGATCTCATGTAGCCCAGGCTGACCTCAAATGTTTTTTGTTTTTTTTTTTTTTTTTTTGGTTTTACGAGACAGGGTTTCTCTATTGTTTGGAGGCTGTCAGTCCAGGGTCCAGCCCAGCCTCGAACTCACAGAGATCCGCCTGCCTCTGCCTCCCGAGTGCTGGGATTAAAGGCGTGGCTACCACTGCCTGGCATATGTTCTGGTTTTTAAAGGAAGCTTGAGTATTGTCTAATGGGGCGTGGTGCCAAATAGAACCTGGAGCTTCACATTCAGGGCGAGTAATGTAGTCCCACTTCGCCCTCTTCCTACCAACTAAGCCTGCAACATTGACGTTAGGTTGCCTTGTTCATTCTGTTCTAGAAAGGGGCACGAGGACCCGAAGGGAAGGGACCCAAATCCTAGATTTTACTGCAAGTCATTTCTGGGACGCTGTGGGCAAATTCCTAACTTAATTATTTTTTGTTTTTCGAGACAGGGTTTCTCTGTATTGTTTTGGAGGCTGTCGGTCCAGCCCGGCCTCGAACTCACAGAGATCCGCCTGCCTCTGCCTCCCGAGTGCTGGGATTTAAGGCGTGCGCCACCACCGCCCGGCCTTAAATTATTTTTGAGAGAGGCCTAGCCTGGAACTTGATTTGTAGACCAGGCTGGCTTCCGCTTCCCGAGTTCTGTGATTAAAGGCGTGCACCACCACACCCAGTTTTTTTTAAGACTGTCTTACCAGATTTGCCAAGGCTAGCTTCAAACCCATTCCTTCTACCTCAGCCCAGGATAGCTGGAATCACAGGCCTCAGTTTCTCCACAAGGCTGAGAACGAAGTACGACCTTTGCACCTTTTCCTATCTGTGTCTTCGGAGCTTCACAGTTCCGTACCCAACAAACAAAAGGTCCCCGTGTAAAACACTGCTCTTTATTTTCCGTTTCGGCCTTTGAAAGGTGCGGTCTCTCCAGCCCTCCAGACCGACGGGAGGCTCCGCCTTGGTGTTCCCGAGGCGAACATCCTTTCACAGGTTCTCATTGGTTATCTCCGGCCGAGCCTCCGTATCCCTGACAACAGCGCCCGCCCTGGAGCAAGCAGTCCAGGATTGGTCCGTAGCTCCCAAGTTCGACAGCGAGCTCCTTAGGCCTTTGGCCTGAGTCATTGAAAAGCTGGCGTGGTGATTGGCGAGCCTGGACGTCAGTCAGTCGGAGGCGGGCCCAGTGGGAGAAATGGCTGCCGCGTCTGCCGTCTGCCGTCTGCCGGTGGATGAGCGGTCTCAGCAGTGGAGGCGTGGAGCCGGGTTGCAGCGTTTAGGGCATACAGCTCCCACCAGTGGGAGGTGGATTTCGGCTCCGCTGGACTTGAACGTGAACGTCACCCTTCCGCGTCCCACACCCGGGATCAGGTGAGGTCAGAGGCCGCCTTCCCTTCCCGGTCCACATTTTTGGACCCTGTAGGATGCCATCAGGATCTGGAGCCAAAGACTCCAGTTATCTTAAGGGTGGGACAAATGGCCTACGCCTTTGGACCTGAGGCTTTCAAGTGCGAAATGGGGATAGTAAATGAAGCCAAACAGGAAACATTTACATAAAGCATTGCAGCCAGTCGGGATACGCGTAGAAACAGGAGAAGCTACACTCAACTGTTAGCCCCGGTTTATAGCGAAAGGAATTCAGCTTGAGATGGGGCTACTGGCTTGCCCAATATTTCACAGCAAGTTTTGAGCAATTCCTTTTTTCCTAATATATATCAGGACCAAAAGAGTTTGTAAGAATTACAAGAATTTGTGAACATAAAGGCTATACAAATATTTAGAATGATATTTTTAAAAAGAATTGTATGTGGTGAGCCATGTGTGAATCCCAGGACTCAGGAAGCTTACTTAGGTGAGAGGATTGCGGTGGGCTGCCACGTCTACACAGCAGTATCCTTGTATAAAAAGAATAAAGGCCATGTTTTCAAATCCTGTACTGCCAGTGAGGTATATCCCCCAACCCTGAGTCTTTGTCTTTAAGACAGGATCTTATATAGTCCAAGATGACCTTGAGGTGACCCGGCTGCCTCAACCTCCCAAGTGCTGGGATTACAGGTGTGTGCTACCACAACAAACTGCCCAGTCCTTTGTTTGGTTGGGGGCTTGGGGGCTTGGTGTGTGTGACTGTGTGTTGTTGTTAGTTTTGTGTTTTGAAACAGGTTCTCCCTAAATTGCCTGTGCTGGTCTTAAACTGATCCAGGCAGACTTCTGCCTCAGCCGTTTAGAGAGCCTGGATCACAAGTAGCGCCACCACACCTGGCTTCCAGTCCCTGGGAACCATGTGTTTCTATGGCTGGGTTGTCCTTGCATCTCATACCCAGGGTAATTTCCCCTAGAGAGATCTTCCTGCTTGAACTGACGTAGGCTGCCTTCCCAGCATACTCTCCGACTCACTTTTCTTTTTTGGCTTTATTGACCATTATCCAGTGTGTCCTTATGTACTTGTTATATGTACCCTAGAAGATACATATTAGATGTTTCATAAATACTGAATGATTGTCTGGATAAATGATTGAAGAGCTAGGTCCTTATTGCTTTGAGTGTCTCTTCTTTTCCATAGGCCCATCTGGAACAGAACCTAAAACTACAGTCTAGCTTCAGCATCGAATTACATGTCAACTGAGAAACTTAATGCCTCCCAGCTCCTCCATGGCCCTCACCATGCTGAATGGACTTCTTATTGAGGACTCAAGCCCACCTACACTGCTACACCAGATTAGCAAGACTCCTCAGCTGGATACCTTCAACTACCAAAGCTGCTTCATGCAAGACCTCTTTGCTCATTTCCCTGAAGTCCTATTTATACACCGAACCTATAACCCAAGAGGCAAGGTGTTATACACCTTCCTGGTAGATGGACCCCGCGTACAGCTTGAGGGGCCTCTGGCCCGAACAGTGTTCTTTGCTATCCCTACCAATGAAGATGCCAAAGGCCTGGCCCAGATGTTCCAGGTGTTCAAAAAGTTTAACCCAGCCTGGGAACGAGTCTGTACCATCCTGGTAGATCCCCACTTCCTCCTGCTGCCCACCCTGACCATGGAGTTCCCCACTGCTGAGGTCTTGCTCTCAGCCTTCCACATTTGTAAGTTCCTCCAGGGGAAATTCTATCAGCTCTCCCTGGAGAAGCCGGTCCAAAATGTGCTTCTGTCCTCCCTGCAGAGCACAATGTGCTCAGCCACAGCTGGCAACCTGAGGAAGCTCTACACACTCCTGAGCAACTGCATCCCCTCCACCAGACTGCCGGAGCTCCACTCACACTGGCTGCTCAATGACCGCATCTGGCTGGCCCACCGCTGGAGAAGCCGAGCCCAGAGCAACCGATACTTCCAGAGCCTAGAGATCACAGCCCACCTCCTCAGTCAGTTTTTTGGCACCACCCCATTTGAGAAACAAGGCATGGCATCTGTGTTCCGGTACATGCAGCAGAACCATTCTGACAAAGCAAGCCTCAACCTGGCTGTGGCTCCCAAGGACAATCACACTCCTTCAGATGCCATCCTCGAAAGCCCCAGCACGGAGCAATTAGTGGAAGCCCGGATCCAGCATTCCCTCAATGCCATCTGCACAGGGCCAGCAGCCCAACTCTGCCTAGGCGAGCTCGCCGTGGTCCAGAAATCCATGCACCTCATTGGCTCTGGCTCAGAAAAAGTGAACATTCAGATTCTGGAGGATACACACAATGTACAGCCCCAGGCCCCTGCCAGCTGCAGCTGCTACTTTAACCAAGCCTTCCACCTGCCCTGCCGCCACATCCTAGCCATGCTCAGTGCCCGACACCAGGTGCTCCAGCCTGACATGCTGCAAGCTCAGTGGACCTCAGGCTGTGCCGCCAGTCTAGACAGCATCCTGGGAAGCAAGTGGAGTGCCACCCTGGATAAGCACCTGGCCGTGACTCTCCTCACTGAGGAGGTAGGCCGGCTCTTGCAGCACTGTAGCAAGGAGGAATTTGAGCGTCGCTATAGCACCCTTCGGGAACTAGCCGACAGCTGGATTGGCCCTTACGAGCAGGTCCAGCTCTAATCACACATCCATACCCAACACTGGGGAACTGCACCCAGAACAGTACATATGCTAGGCAGATACTCTTCAACTGCCTCTTTTTATTTCTTATTTTGAGACAGCCTCTCACCAGGTTGCCTATGCTGGCCTCAAACTCACTACATAGCTGAGACTGGCCTTGAACTCCTGATCCTCTGTCTCCCAAGTGCTGACCACTGCCTCTTTTTATTTTGAGATACTCTCACTAGGTTGCCCAGGCTAGTCTTGAACTCACTCTGTAGACAGGCTGGCTTTGAACTTGTGACCCTCCTAACAGCCCCGAGTAAGTGGGATTATAGGCCTGTGTCACCAGGCTCAACTTCTGATTATGTCGATGCCCTAAAATGTTCATGTACATATGTACATTCACATCCCTCTACACACACAGTTACACTCCCTTCCAGAAGTGAAGTCTTCTGCTCCACTCCAGCCTTCTGTCTAGAATGTGTCAAGCTCCATAAAACATGTCAGAAAATGTTTTCTGTTAAGGACTCAGTAGTAAATATTGTGGACTTTGATGATCGAATACAGTCCCTGTTGTACAATCTGGCTTCGGTTTTGACAACTTTTTCATAAGGGAAAATAGAGCTCAAGGACTCTCTGAAAGAGGCTGCTGTGGTGGCTCAGCCAGGCTTCCCAGGTCTTCCTGCTCCACCCTAGGATCAATAAAGTGACGGTTGTACCCCGTACTTGTCTTGTGTGTTTCATATGGGCCTTGAAAGGAAGAGAATTGGCAGGGCGGGGCTACATGTGAGTGTTGCTCCGGTTCTTTTACCCGCCATGGTTTCTATCTGCTCCTGCCTCTACTAGCTGTGAGACTCCAAGCAAGCAGCTCTCTAAGCCTCAGTTTATCTATAAAATGGGCATCCTCACAGGGTTGGTCATATTAAAAAAAAGAATAGGAGCCGGGCGTTGGTGGCTTGCATGCCTTTAATCCCAGCACTCGGGAGGCAGAGGCAGGCGGATCTCTGTGAGTTCGAGACCAGCCTGGACTACCAAGTGAGTTCCAGGACAGCCTCCAAAGCCACAGAGAAACCCTGTCTCGAAAAACCAAAAAAAAGAATAGGTTTCTATTTGTCTGTATTTGTAGGGTTTGCTCAGCCGAGCGT